>NC_133581.1:19960278-20701528 GCF_964106895.1 Numenius arquata
CATCTCCAATGTCTGTATTCTAGCAGAGCTCTCCAACAGACTAACTCAGGCTAGTCCACACTCTGGCCTCTGTTATCCAGATCCATCAAAAATTGCAGGTGCTTCTCTACGGCAGGAATCTGATAGACATGGTGACTGCAGCTTTCTCTGCAGGAACTAGCACTCCTAAAACCACTGTAGTAATGAACACCACAGAAAAATAGAATAGAAAAATAATGAACTAATACATTTGTTTTCCACCAGATGAAAGCTGAATTATTGGAGTCAGTGTCACATGATTTACACTACTAAAAACAACCAAAGGAAAATGCGTCTGGGGTTAATCCCTGCATTCACCACCTACCTGTTAATATGTGCTATGTGCTACACACCTAAACCACGTAGCAGTGGGAAACAGTGAAACACAAAATGCCAGGAAGAGAATTCTCAGACCAGTGCATGTTTTAGCACCTTTTGAAAAGGCACCAACTGATCAAAATATTAACATGGAGATACTTCCACTGGGACTAGTAAGATTTTTCACAAGACTAAAAGACTAAGGAGTTAACTTTCAGAGCTTAAAAAAACATACCCCAAATCAAGAAGCTTTGAAAGTTCACAATTAAATGATTTGTTGGTGAAGTAAGTATGCAGGGGTATTTGTCGGGCACAGGTCTACCCTTTAGATCCATGGAAAAATTCTCTATTTAATAAATAAACTGAAAAATAATAGGTATTTCATACTTTTCAAATGTCAGTACAGCATCGTGTTGCTAGTCTTGCAGTTGCCCTGGAAATTAATCTGAAACCTAACTAAAAATCTCTATTTCTATAGGCAAGTAAACAGATAGTAAACACAGATACCTCTCTGTAGTGACAATATCCTCCGTTATTATAAGATTGGCAGTGTTGATCTTGGTCACTCTACTAAAAAAAAAATCTATTTTTATAATTTGAAAAGTGTTTTTAGTTCCACATAGTTTCCTTACACTCACCCAGCCTTTCACACATAATGAATTTATGAATGATGAACCTTCCTTTTCAGTTCCGTAGTCTGCTTTGCACTGAACCATAGGAATTTCAGTTGTCAAGAGTGATTTAAATTTGAGAAACCACGAGCCTTTAAATTAAGTTAATTAAGAGTCTTTAAAATAGTTAAAAACCTCTTGAAGAACAACAGTCAACTAGAAAATTCTCTTGCTAAAAAAAATGTAACACTAACAGTGTAATAGCACTTTTTCTTCTAAACAGCTAGTGGTGACTAATGCTCATTAACCAGTGCACAAAGGTAATGAAGGTTTATTGCAAAAGTGAAAACTAGATGAAAATGCTTTGTTATAAAGTAAGATACATACACTGGGAGTGCAAATTTCAAATGCTTTAGGTAACAAAGAGTTTTAAACCTAAAGAGCACATAAGAAACAGAAAGCTTCTTTGATAACTTTCCCTTAATGGGAGATTTAAGATGATCCAGAAGTGTTTCTCATTATTGTGAAACAAGCTACTCAGGAAGAAAGATGCAATTGGATTTGGAAGATGAAAGCACACGTTTTAGCCTGTTAAAGGGGCAATATCTTCCACATTTGAGGGTCACTTACCTGACTTGGGGGAAGGGGAGGTGTCTATAGAGATGGAAGATGTGATGCTAATATACCTTTATTAAGTGTGCCTTTTATTTTTTATAGTATTATTTATTAAGTAAGCTTTTATTGATAGTCTCAACATAAATAGAAAGACACAACCTCAAAATGAGAATTAGCAAGTAATTTAATTGAGTGGCAAAGTAGATCCGTATAGAATTGCTAATTCTCTTAGTTATTTACTCCTTTAAGACTGATACATTGCTAAGTAAAATTATTTTTTCTACATCTTATAAGAGTATTTTGTAATTCATTCAAATAAGTGACATAAGGATAAATCAGCCCGTGTCTGCAAAGTTCCAGATACCATCTACAGAAAGAAAGGGGCATCTGACAGCTAATTGAGAAGCAAGGTGGAGTCTTTGTTTCTGAATGTAAATTAAAAACATCTGAACTTCACAATTCAAGATCAATCCACAAGGAAATAGCAGAAGAGTACATACAGCAGGAATCAAGAACATGCATTACATCAAGTCTAGGTAGAAAAAACTTTCAGGATGCTATTTATTGGGAGAAAAAACTTTGCTAAGAAATCTCTAGAAATATTGTCAGGGACATTATATTGCTTGAAATAGAAAACTGAATTCCCATTACTTCTGATAGCCATTTTTGTGGTTGGGAATTCAGTTTTCTTCCTGAAAACAGAGAATTAAATACACCTAAATAAGTAGATGATTGGAAGAGGCAAACATCCCATAAAATAATAATAGCAATTAGAGACAGTATCTGCTTGTGAAGTCTAGGTTTTCTCTGAGACTGTGCCAGGGAACTATAATCTTGGAATGCTGAAGCAGAGCAACAGAGTCTAAACCTAAAGGACTCTTACCCTTTGGAATGAAGGGTATCTTTACTATATTTTTATTTACTTTACTTTATAATGCTGACTAATCTAGTTAAGCAATAGTCAGAATAACCAGATTTTCATAGTTTTTGTTTTCAAGAAGCACAGAGGAAATGCATCTTGCATGGGTCACATGGTGGATGGCCAATGTCCCATAAACCAGGTCATATGACTCTAAAATAGTGATGGAGATAGAGTGTGTCCCCTCTCTCACTTCTAAGGCCACAGTTTTCTGTCTTTCGGATGAAAATTGAGCGGGGGGAGGGGGAGGGGAAGGGGGCAAATTATCCCCATTCCTTCATGGTACTAGAAAGCTTCTTTGATTTTGAAACTGACTCAATCAACTGAAGACACCTAAGATATCTGGTCTCCCTAGAACAGAGCAAATTTGGCCTAAGCCAAAGCATGGTTGTAGGAAACAACTTTACTTTTCTGGCTTGTCTAATTGGAATAGGGGTTTGAGTATTTGGGAGGAAACTTAATTACTCCCATTTCAGAGGAGGCAGAAAGCACAGAGAGGTAATTCAACTGCCACTAACTCAAGCAGAGTGGTCAGGAGGTAATTTCTGGTGCCTATCCTAGAAGGTCATGGTTTTCTACTTGAGGAAGAAAAAGAAACAAGAAACTGTAATCTGTAAAAAACACTGTTTATGAGCTCACCTGCTCAGAACCAAGACTGAAATCACAACCTTCACCGACGTGGTGATTCTATTTTGGAAAAAAATCAGTGCCAAAACTCAGAGGCTGTTCGAAATCTGCTATCTCATTTCCTGAACGACTGAAGACAAAAAGATGACAAATGCAGCAAAATGCATACATAACCATCTCTGGCTTACAGCTTTATGATTGGAATAGCCTGCAGCAAAGTCTGTTGTTTATAGTTTCTGCAGTAAACAGCCCAGCAGTAGCCTGATTGTACTGTGAACCTGGCAGGCAAGGGCAGAAAATAAAAACTGCAATGAATTGTGCTGAAATAGCATGTTTCCTCTAGAGGCTTTACACTGAGTAAGTGCAATGTCTACCCAACTTTACAGATGATTAAACAAAAATGCAGAGAAGTTAAATTGCTTCTTCAAAATCAGAGCAGCAGCAATCTTAGGAATTGATCCCAGGAATAAAAACCTCACTGCGCTAAGCTAGCAAAATTCTAAGCTAGCAGAGTTCTTCAGCTGAGCTGAGATTTTATTCTTCCAACTAAACGTTTTGCTTTGCAAGTTGGAGCACGTTGTCTTATCCTGCATCAAATCTAAATGTGAAAGGCAGAACTGTGACTAAACAGGCATCTCGTCTCAAAAAGATTTAGTGTTTAAGAGGAAGAGTCAGTGTTGGACCTCTGAAATGTAATAACACTGATCACATAATGCCAGTCAATACTGTTACTTACATTTTTATATTGTTCAAATGTATATGCAAAGACAGAGATAACCAGTTAAAAATAAAGAAAGGACATCAGGGAAGCAATTACAGTCTTCCACAGAAAACTAATTAGAACATCAACTATATAATGGTATGGTTAAAGTTTGGATCCAGTCATGTGACTTCTGGCCTAATTTTCAATTTTGCATCTGTTACTGGCAAAATGTTTCATTTCTTGAGGTTTTTTAAATAACTTCATTATGTAATTTATCACCTCCCTTTCTAGCTATATTAGTTGAAAACATGTCTTCTCAGTGTGATCTAGTCAATACTGGAAAGGATCACACAATTTTAGTATATAGTTTACCAACCACAGTTTGCTGCCAGAACACTGAGAGGGAAGGCAATTCTAACCACACATCTAGTCATCATTGTACTAACTTCAGAGCTGGATATTAATGGAGACATGCAAGAAAACTGTGCAGATACCCTTCTAGGACCTAGTTGTCCTTATGTAAAGACTTTGTGTTGTATTTTACCTGCAATATGTAAATGTAAAAAAGAATGTTGAACTGCAGAGAGGATGTGTGAGCATGCAGTTGAACCATTTGGGACTGTTAAATATTACTTGCAGCAGGTATTGAAAACAATTTTCAAAAACTAGACAGGAAGCTTAGGTCTACTGAAGTCAGACCTCACAGAGGCAGACCACCAAACTTTGTTCCTAACCCTGTCATCGGCTGTTTGTGTAACATGCCATAGGTGATTGAGTCCCAGGGTACCACGTGCATTTCTTCTCTGGGAAAGACCAGCTGATAGCTCAGCATTGGAAGGGGTATTCCTCTTCTGATCCAACCAGGACAGTAACCTCCCCCTTCCATACTTATTTTGCTCCAAGAAGAGAGCTTTAAAAAGGACTCTTCATCAACTGCCCTCCCCCTGACCAGCAATGATTTTGTCTAATACTTATTGTCAGATGTAAAGAAGACCAGCACCTAACACAGGCTACGCTGCTCAAACTCTGCTTCAAGCTCCCAGTTCTTGATAGTCCATACTGGCTTCCATACATATGCAAAAATTTGGTCATAAATTTTACAAAATGGAATCAGGAATCCTACAGTTTTCATGACAACAAGCAGGGAAAAAAAAGCAGTTGGCAAGGAGTAATAAATTTCCCAGGAACTCAGACTGAGAAGTAGTACTGCAAGTCTCATTCATCCAGGCAGGGATTTAAAAAAAAATATCTAAAAGACCTGTTAATATTCTTCTCATTAAAAACACTGCTCTCAAAGTCTTTCACTGACTATTAGACACCATTAAAAATCAGAACTTCGTTATGTTAAAGTAACATCTGTCTCTGCTCTCCTTTTGACCTTTCAATCTCCCATGTAAGAGAAAAAAAGGGGGGAAAGGCAACAAAAGGAAAATGCAAATGCTCTGAAAAAAATAGAAAAGCAGAGAAAAGGATCTGGAACCTAGAGGAAGAATAAATTTTATTAAGGGTTTAAAATCTTAAATGAGACAGAAATCCTTAACTTTGCACCTGCAGTATCTCTCAAACATCAAGAAAACAGGAAAAAATTTAGCAGAAAAAAAGCAGCAACTATTTCCATTTTCTCCTTCCAACTTAAAAGCCTTTTTCCACCTCAGACTTTTTGGAAACATAATTTACTGATTTTAGACCTAGCAATAACCACTTTAGAATTGATGTTTTCACTGCACATTAATTCTTTGTCTGCCTAAATAACAGAAGATCAGAAGCTGTTAGACTGTACCTCCACAACTTCACAGGTAAGGTGAGAATACTAGCAACACTGAAGAGACAAGTGGGAATGCAGAGAGAAAAAATTTATTATATATAAACATACTGTGCACAAACATACATATTTCATATTTTTCTGTGTAGAGTCTAAGATGATGGTTAAAGTAAAGATGACTCTGAATGATAAGGGTTTTGGCTAAAGCCTTCTGACAGTGCTTAAACTCCATTAAGACATCTGACTGTATACATTACACTGCTGATTTTAGGCATGAACCTTTCTGAAAGAATATTTTGATGCTCCTTTGAAGTAAAAAAACTGCTATCCAGAAAATAAGTATCTGCAGCAAGAAAAAGAACACAACACATTCATATCCATTTTGACCCAAGAGTAGAGGCTAAGGCATCTGGAAATTATCGCTGTATCTGATGGCTTTTATACAAAATATTTTGTTATAAAATTAAGCAATCTCCATGTAATACTGCTGGTTAAAGAAGCAATACATGCTTCTATAAAATGAACAATTATTATCTTGTTCATCATTAAGCCCAGCACTCAGTTCTAGATTTCTTACCTGACCTAATCTAACACTGCCTGGGAAATGATAGAGGGAGGAGATGGGTTCTCAGATAGTGAAGGCAGGAAAGGTTTGCTACCATTTGCACACAAAAGCTTTCCAGAAGTCAAAAGACAGAACACTTCTAGAGATGCTTGAGCAGAAAAATACTTTCTACAGGCAACACATACATTTGATATCCAACTCCTGGGCAGAATGCTATGGAGGGTGATAACTAATCAGTGCTAGCTGTCCTTAGAAAGATTGTATAGAAGGACATACTGTGACTTTAACATGAGATAAAATGGCACAAATGAAAACAAAACTCACTGTTCCTTTCTTGCATTTCAGCGATCTTTCTCCCATTTTTGGCTTACAGTGAGCATGCTTCAGTCTATTTTAGCAAATTACAATTTTCTTAAATCAGCAGTAATGCTAAAGTAGTAATGCATTTAGAAATACTGCGCAGTTTTCTGTAGGATAACTGTTACTTAAAGTCCTGTATGAAAAAGAGGGCATTTAAGTTTGAGGGGCTCTTTTATAACATTTTATGATAATTAGACCATATTTTATTGTATTTCCTATTTCCTTCCTTATTCTTACTTTAATTGTTTCAGCATTTAGTATAGCTTAATTCTAATTCCTCTATTTTACAGGCTGGGATAACTTCATCATTCAGAATGGACATTAGTCCATAAAAATGTATTCCACAGTGGTTGCATATTCCAAAATATAACTTTGAATCAAAAAATTTCCAACCCTACTCAATTTTAATCTACTTGTCCTTAGGCAAATGGCTACTGGCTGGGACATAAGAATATATATAATAGGAAAAGTTAGTAACTATATTATGTACCTAAAAGGAATTAAAGTATATATTCAAAAGCCAAAATGGCAGTTTAGAATACCCTTATAAAATTCAGTATTGTAGTGCTGTTTTTCTCTCTAGCCAAGTATGTTTTCCTCATTGCAACAACTAAAAAGCAAAATATTCCATAAAACTGTCATAATTGGCAGACACCCTTCTCCCCCTTCCCCCAAAACAATGAAACAAGTACACTTTTGAAAGGTAAGCAATCTACTCAAACACACACTTGTTCAGGAATTCAAAAGAAGACTTAAGACTGTTACATAACCAAGACTGCGTGACTAGCAACGCTGACAGCTCTTAAAGACAAGATGAGCAGCACTCAGATTCCACCTGAGCACCAGGTGCTCAGTAACAGAGCAACACAAGGTAGGATTTCATAGTCCCCATTGCTGCAGAAATAACAAGGAGTCAGCTCAGAAACTTACTGCATCACACCACAGAAAACATCACACGTTTCTGATCTAGTTTTTGATTCCAAGAAGAAATGTAAGGGGTTATTAGGGATGAAATCTCCTCAGTTCTTGGAAGGAAGCTGTTCAGTTCTCTAGCTAATGAGATGTCCTGCAAGCTGCAAAAGGCCTGCAACTAGTCTGTTACCTAATGAAGTCATATATATTTCTTTAAATGTCTGCCTTCCTTATACAAAGAAGGGGCTTGCTATGCTACCCACAGAGCAAACTGCAAATCCACAGCTGACCGCAGAATTAAGATGAGGGCATAAATAAATAACGAAATCAAAACTATGAGAGCATACAGGAGGAATAAAAAAAGAACATGAAGAATTTTACATATGTAATAATAGTATACAGCCATGTCAAACACCACAGCTGATGTCCTTGACTTTGCCAAAGAGCAATACAGTAATTACAGCTTAACTCCATCTTTTCAGAAACACTGCTGAGCTGGAAAGCTTCTGAGTGCTCTTAATATAAGCTAAAGCAGCCCTAGTAACCCCTCTAGAACACAAATAATCAGTGTCTAAGGTCCCTTGTGCCTTAATTTTCACGGCCTAGCTCCTGTTGAAGGGTACTCAGGTTTTTCTGTGGCAGTGCAGATCCCAAGTCTACTATAAATCATCTTTTGGCTACTTCAGAGGTGGGAAGGGAATGGGCTTGTAAGGCCTGAATTATGAACTTTTAGTTAGTTATATTCACAGTGTCTCATAAACAGAAGTAGGTTAACAGAGCTGACTAGCAGCTTCCATCCCTTAGCTACTGAAACCCTCAAGCCTCATATTTGTTACTCTGCTGAGGAGAAATTCATCCCAAGATGACAAATAAGCAGTGCTTCTGCAGCACTTCCATTGCATGGCAGTACCTGAGAGGAACAAAAGAATTCTCTCTGACTTCATCTGTGCATTATAACAAACCTTGAATTTTCTGTCCCTTTACTAAAAAAACTGGTGAAAAAGAAAGGGAAATCCAAAAGTACATCAGCGTATTCACCAGTAAAATTTGCAAACCATCTACCACACAGTTAGGACTTGTTCCAAAGCCTACCAACGTCAATGGGCTGAGGATCAGATCCTTAGTCAGCTTTTGGACGTAATTCATCTTTGAACTGACAATTGTATATTTAGGCTGCAGTCTCCATATATATCTTATTTGCCTCAAAGCACTGTCCAGTCAAGTTTTGATACTTCCAAAGATGGAGATTCCATAGCCTCTCTGGGCCTCTGTGTCACTCTGGCCACCTTCATGACAAAAAAAATAATATTCTAGTATCTTAGAAATATGGAACATCACCTTTTTCTTTTTTTTTTTTCAATATCACATTAAAAGCTGTCATATTTCATAATGCTTATAATAAAAAGGGACAGAAGCAGATAAAAAAAGAGCCATATATTGAAAAGAACCAAGAACTGAAGACATGAAAGCAATTTATATTTGACTATATCAAAAAAACCCCATAGGGCTGAAATCAGTTGACTTTCATACAAATGTGCTCAGACAGCATCTTGCTGAGAAACCACTCACCTGATCTCGGGAATATGGAGTATCCACTATGTGTTTGTCTGAACATGCTGCTAGAAGAATCTTCGTTGCATTTAACTGGAGCAGTATTTCACAAGCCATGGTATCAAAGAAAGTAATATTGGCAAGAGCTGCTGAAGCCAGCAGGAAAACTTCCCCAGACGAGGCTTCTTGGCACAGTTCTAGGAATGCAGAAAATAACTTGAATAAAAGTCATTCCTTCATTGCAAAAAAACAGGGTTTGGTGTTTCAAAGCAGTATTTAAGCATCTGCAACTTGCATTAGTAATCTTAGTATCTAAGACCAAGTTCATAATTGTGAAGATAAAAAACAAAACAAAGAATACCATCTTAATTTTGTCAATTATATAATATGTCACATTGTTAGCATGCTTTATAAGCAATATTAATGTTATTCAAATGAATGCACATTAATTTGAACCACAAAAGCAGGGAAAGATTGTAAATATGAAGCTAGACACCAAGGGTTTCTAACTCACATGTAATTAATTAGATGGTCTACCTAGTATACCTTTGTACAGGGAATATGCCACTGAATGTTGTTCAACATAAAGCTTGATATAACTAAATAAAATGAAATACAAGAGGCAGAAGGCTAACAGTAACTAACCCATAAGAGAATAATTCTACTCTATAACCTATTCTTTAGAACAAGGTGCATATACATGTTGCCTATCTATAAACCTATTTCTCTATAGTCAAAGATCATCCTGCATATTTTACAACTTCAATAAGAAGTGCTGAAGACACAGCTCCCTTTTAATTCCTTGCACACATGTATTTTAACTAAGATCTGAATCACCTGGCAAGTGGATTTCAGCATGGTTTAAAAATTAAACATATTACAGTAATTCAATTACTGAGTTATAAATATTACAAGGAAACTGGCGTGTGATTAGTGAAAGGGCTCTTCCAAAGTTATACATGTTCTATTTTTAATGCTCACATTTATTGGGCAGAGCATATACTACTAAAATTCCTGTGGAACTTAAACAGTGACTATCAGGGATATGGTCCACCGGCTAATATCTTCTGGATAGGCTGATCGGATTGTCCCTTGACTGTGGTACACTGTAATAACCTGGAAAATCATCTTAAATAAGTCAGGTCAGATGCCTCTAGCAGTCTAGCTACAGCAGAACCAAGCTCAGCACAGGTTAATTCCACCCACTGGATTCCGGGCAGAGCTTTCAATATTTGTTGCTGGAGAGTCTGGTCATCAGGAATAAATTGTTTCCTTGATTTCTGCAGTACTAGTTCTGTTTGGGAATATCAATGAATACCTAAATACATCTCAGGTAATTACCAGCCACTGCAGAATCCTCAAGCACTACTACTATACTCTTTTTTTTCTTGTTGTTCTATTAAAACAAAAGAAAACAAAACAAAAACATGCATGAAAACTGAAGTGCTGTAGTTTTAACTGTAACCATTACGCTCATTAGATAAATACCCAGATGTATTGATACATGAGAAATCAAAATAGATGACCCAAACTGTACTTTCTGACATAAAGCTCTGGGAAATTCTGAATTTCCAGATCAGAGAGAGGAAGACAATGCTTTATTGAAAGCTTCTGGTATTCGAGAGGGATGGAGCACAGTGCCAGAAATAAGGGATTCCTCTCTTCAGAAAATCATGAGAAATATCATCTTATTTTTTCTGAAGTGTCCTCACTGACCCATGTTAAGGAGAAGCTTGCTGTTACCTTTGCCTCATTTTACCATGGATCAGAGGCCTAGACAAGAAAGACAGATTTTTCTTGTAACAATGCCCATAGATTTTAATATACTGTACTTTTCCTCTGAAACATCATACAAATATAGATGCAGTGGTGAGCTTGAGTTCTAGCAAGTGTAGAAAATACAATGGGCATAAAGGTTAGCAGCTATTGGAAACTGATCTTTTACAGACGAACATGGGACAAGAGGATACTTTACTGAGTCTTTTCTGTAGCTCTAATAGTAAATTTCACACAGATATTATTTTGACAAACATGCATAAGCTCCATTCAAATATGGACTGCAGTAAAAAATACTATGTAATTACAGAATTCCCTGATTCCAAATTCAAAATTACTGAGTTTGCTCATCTGTTAAGGAAAGAACGGTAAACATTATTTAGGGAATATTTCTAATGAAAGGGAGTCCTACCCCAAGCTGCCATTTTAACTGGAAAGACTCAGAAGTCCCCAAAAGAACTTACTGACAAGTGCTGTTACAATTTCTTCCATATTTTCGAGAAAGCTGCTGAGATGCTGAGTGAACGTGAGATGTGGAGATGTGATCTGTGCAATTACTGCCGCTGCTTCTGCATGAGTAGCTTCAGAATGGGTATTATCAGTAAGAATGTCAGCCAGGCACAGTATCCCATCAACCTATGGAAAAACAATAGGTATAGGTTGGAAATACTCCAGGAAATACTTTTGCAACCAAAGATGGGTTTACAGTTCTCTTTTCCTGGCTTTGGCTAAACTACTCAGTTTATTTTCAAAAATGACTTAAACTTCGTGGCACTTAGGACATAAGGAGTTTCAATTCAGCAAATACAAATGAGTTCAGTGTAAAAGTTGTTGACCAGCAAGAGGTCTTGCATCTCCTTCTCCCTTAACGTTTCTGGGGAATTGATTTTGGTCAAGCAAACAAGTCTTTTCTGACAGATATCGTAAGTTAAACATTAATCCAAAAATAAGCTCTGAAAAGCAAATGCTAACTGCTAATATGCCACAGCTTCACTTAAGCTCTTGTCTGAGTGTGTCCCAGTGTGAGACTCGAGCCTGAGTGTGCAGTAATTTCTTCAGAGACATTTTTTTTTGCCACTTTTTTCTGAATTTGTCACAAAACTAATGCAGGATCAAAAAATACCATTAAGGAGAGACCCTGGCCAAACTGCACTTGATAAGCTTGCACAACTCACATTAAAGCTAGGTCTGTAT
Source organism: Numenius arquata (assembly GCF_964106895.1). Lineage (NCBI taxonomy): Eukaryota > Metazoa > Chordata > Aves > Charadriiformes > Scolopacidae > Numenius > Numenius arquata. The sequence continues at coordinate 19,972,210 of NC_133581.1, forward strand.
ACCCCTTGCTTACTTGGAATAGAAACAGAAAAATAAGTAAAATGTACGTAGGTTTATGTTTTTAGAGTGTCTGAAGTGTTCTAAACTCATTCCTTACACAGTTTAGGCAGATATATCACATACGCACACCTTGCTCTGGTTTATAGGAGATCCATTGACACAATGAAAGACTACAACAGAGCATAGTCCATGGGACAGCTTAAACTGCAGAAGTGTATCATCTGTTAACAACCAAACCCAGCAAAGGAAGGTTCTCTGTAGGCGAGGACATAATCTGAGAACTTTCAAATAAACAAGACTACATGTCTCCCCCTGTTTAACATATACCTGAATAACTCATCATGTTGTCAAACAGGTAGGTAGATGGACTTAGAGGAGACAGAGCATGAAGATTTCACAGAATCACAGAATGGTTAGAGTTGGAAGGGACCTTAGAGATCATCGAGTTCCAACACCCCTGCCATGGGCAGGGATGCCTCCACTAGAGCAGGTTGCTCAAAGCCCCATCCAGCTTGGCCTTAAACACTTCCAGGGATGGGGCAAAATTTATGTAATTAGTTATGAACATGTCTATGTCAAATCCACATAAATTCATTAATTAAAATATTTATATAAATGAAAATAATGCAACTATACGGACAGTTTACAAATGATCAGAGCTTTTAGAAATTTCAATGAGTAACTGTTTTAAAAACTGACCTTATTTATTTATTTATTTGAAGTTCTGGAAAAGAGTGGGGTCAATTGCCTTGTATGTTTCTTGGACAATTTATAGATACAAAGAGGAGTTATAAAGGCTTAGCACTAAAATATACTTTAACAGTCAAATAAAAACAAACCCACATTTGTGTTGTGCGTTCACCAAGACTCTTTCTTAGGTGTGTTGTTCAGACTGCATTCTGTCTATTCAGTGCTTTCTCAGAACATGCACATTAAGTCCTATCCATTATTTTCCAGAAGGTATTTAGCAAATCTCTTATTCGCATTTTTGTTATTTATTAATACAGAATGTTGAATTATCTTAATTACTTATTCTACAATGGGCATGAATTAAATTATTTGATACACACTGACAGTTACTATATTTTACAAGAAAAGCTCTCAGATTGATGGGAACAAAAATTACCCTCTGGAAGATCATTCATTGGGACACACTTTTTAATAGGCAGTAGACTATATCATTGGAACTCTAATAACATAGATAAATACAAAAGAAATTATATGTCTATTTTTCCTCAGATTACAAATGGGACTTAGCATAGAAGAAGCTCAAGTACTGGCAAGAAGAGGAAGAATAAATTTTCAACATTAAACTTTTTCTTGACAAGCTTTCAACATTAATCTACCTACAGCAAAATATTTCCTCCTAGTTATGGCAGAATTCTGCAGCTTGAAACAGCAGATTCACATAATTCACTCGGCTTCAAGGTATATTAATAGATCTCAGTGTCAAGAATTAATATATGTCCTCACAAGATGATTTAGTAGCCAAAGTGTGCTAGACAATATCATATGCAAAACCCCCCGACTTTGTCACCTTGAAGCCTCCCCAGATCACACCTTGTCTAGGGTCCGAAGGATGCTAATAACAACAGTCAGTATAAAAAGTTAAAAATATTCCAAGGCATTCAAAAACTACTTCACAAGAAACTTCTAAGATCTGATAACAGGATACAGCACTCTTCAGCTCTAAATTTACTGGTTAAAATTCACTTGGCCAACTCTTATTCAATGACCTCGACAAAATGACTTTAGAGTAGTTTTATGCTATTTCAGAACAAGTAATAGCTTATGAAAGGCAGGTAAAAGCACATGGTTAGATTTTTCAATCACCACTAATTGTTTATATCTACACTATAAAATACAAGCTTCTAACAGTACAAGGGCAGTACTTAACTTCTAAATTACATATTTGACTATTTTTATTTGCCAAGTAATTGTTCTTGGAAATGGAAGTTGCTGATTTGTAAATAGAAGTGGATATAGGTTTTTATTTGTTATTTATGTTGTTATTTATAAAGATAAAATACATATTTTGGATCCATGAAAGCCAGCACTAGTTAGTTTTTCTCCTTTCTATTCAGAATAATGTAAAATACTAACAAATTCAGCCTAAAATTTCTCTATACACTTTTTTCTTCCATCTTAAATATAGAAAATAAAATAATTCTACTCCAGCAGGCAACCCCATTTATAAGTGTCTAGCAATAAATTTTTAAATGACAGGGGAACAATCTAATAAAAGCACTTTAACATCCGAAAAGAAATTGCTGCTCAAAGCATTTTTATAATTAGCTTTCACACTGAAAGGAACTTTGGATGGCTGCCCTGTTTTCTGTTTAATTTTGGTGAAGTAATCAGCTAAATGTCAAATCTGTTCATCACCTTGGCAATACAAAAGAACCAGTTAGCCAGATAATGCAAACAAATGAATTCCATGAATGCAACAAGATGCTGTGGAGACCCTGCATTTGAGGAATGGCGTTCAGTAAATGCTTGATCACTAATATTTCAATATTGATAACTGGAAAAATGCCAGGAACTTCGATTCTTATGAGCATAGACCTGTTATGGAAACTTAGTCCAAGTGACAAAATAAATACGTGACCGCTTTACCGCATAGATCAAGTCTTCTGAAAGGAAATAATTTTTCTCTGCAACAGGAACGAATGAGCTCTGTGGCAGTCCTTTCTTCAGTATACCTGTTCTTCCTCCTAAAAATACTAAATAAAACTAGCCATCTGTTACAGATGCCAATATAGAACTTGGGATGAATTGCATTCATGACTTAACGATTTGAAATATTACACACAACGACAGTCTTAACTCTCCTTTTCATGAGGAGGTTCAAGGCAGGCTTTCCATGTTGCTCCAGGAACAAAGACCCATTGCCTTCTTTTTAATAATGTCTGTCTTCATTTGTATAAAATGCCACTGAAGGCCTTTTCTCATACTATGACTTTCTCTAACATTCCTGTTTGCCCACTCTTAATGCTCAGATGATCTTTACATATTGGTAAACTTTCTCAATTTTTGTTTTTGCATTCCCTAAATTGATCTCCCAAGTCATCTTGCTGAAATTAGAAAGCCTTAGAGACTATTGGCTGATTTCCCACTGTCAAATCCATGGATAATACTATCGGCCTACAACTGGGTGCTTCTGGTAAGCAGCACCAGCAGGTTACAAAGCAGTTTTAAAGGAAGAATGGAAGGGAAATGTTGAGCTCCAGATATAATACAGCAAATGTGGAAATAAAATCTCAAAGAGATCACCTCATAAAAATTGTCTCAGCCTTCCCAAGAGGGTAGAGGAAAATTTCAAAAACAGAGGCTGCATCAAACAGTCAAGAACTGACAGATCAGAGTTGTGTTTGTTTTATCCTTTCACACGTTGTGTATTAGCACCTCCAACTTGAAGCTAGGACAGGTTAACTATATAGGTGAAGACATGAACATTAGCAGAGTAAATAGAAACTGCATAGCTGGATAAAAACCCAAGCACATTAAAATTTACAGGATGAGGAAGAAGGAGACAGAGAAGGAAGGAAAAATTACCATATTCAGAAAATGTTTTATTCCCATGCTCAGAATTCTTTGAACACAATCTACTTCACTCCCAAGACCATAGAATGACCCATGAAGTCACTTCACTATTCTGCAACTCCATTGAAAATGTCATCCAACAGAATCCATATACTGTTAGTTTGAAGACTTGTTACTCGTGAAATGAGTTCCTGATCATCAAGGCTGAGGTATATCCTATGTCAATTTCTGTAACGTATTCTGCGCCTGTAGAAGGCCTAAAAGTCTTGTTTAACTTCTATACTGAAAGAGAGGAAGCCAAAAGGACAGAAGTAGTCTAGCTTGCACACAGTGATCTTTCCTGTTTGAACCATTGCCCTGCCAAGTGCTCTGCAGATAAAAACTGCCTTAGCTCCACTGAGAACTGTGCTGATTTATACCAGATTAAGATTTGGTCAGCTATTTTTAAAGTGAGATGATATATTAATGGAGTGATGCCATTAAAATGTCCACAAATACTATTCCAAGTAATCAAAGCTACTGCAGCAATTCCGTGGCAGCAGCAGTGACCAGTGAACAAAACTGCAATGATTTTAATAACTGCTGCTGTACATTAGTGGACATGGGATCTAATCTATAAGCCATATTGTATACTCTACAGAATAGTGTGGGGCTGAATAAAGGTTGAATGGTTCCCATCTCAATAGCTTTAAAACTGCTGGCAATAACCTTAGCTTTGTATCTAAATTGGATGTGAGCTTGTGCTTTGGTTCATGGCAATTTCAACTAAAAGTTCCCTTTTAAACTTCCCTCATCAGAATGTGGTCAAGCTAATGAAGAGGTATTTGTTCTTCCTTGTGTTTAGCCATCAAGGGGCAGTATGAAGACGATCTGATCTGTATGAGGAATATCTTTATATGGTGTGAAAAGAAAATATCTCAACCTTTCTCTCTCTCAAAAAAAAAAAGGAGACAGTGGCTGTATCAGCTTGAAAGATGTGTTAAACATGGCAATACCTATGTAACAACCTTGCAACCGTACTGCAGGAAGAAATAAACTGCGGAGCAAGATGAAATAACAAGTTCCTTATTCTGGGCTGACTAGGAGAGAAAGGATAAACAGTATGTAAAACTTTTCTCCCTACAAAACCTAGGGAAAGCAGTCACCTCACAGTGCATGTTCTTTGGCACTCAGAGATGCTCTAAGCTTGTTGCAGATAAAAAGTACAAGTGTTTGTCTAAGAAGTAATAGAGAATAAGCCATTTTACAGAAAGGATGGACAAAACCAATAAGATCAACATTCAGAGTTCTTTCTGGTATTCGCTTCAAGAATAAGGGAAAAGCTGGCTTTGAACCCTCAATTAAGAGGACTGTTATGAAGGGTAAGACAGTCTTTTAAAGCATTATTTCTGTAGTTGATAAAACAAACCAGGAACTGCAGTGCTATTAGCCTAGCAGCTCACATATTCCTACTCCTGTAAGTCACAGTTTACATTGCTTCAAACTACCCTACAAATATAGATGAACCAGCCAACTTTCCTGGTCTACTCCTCACGTGCCTCCAAATTCTACAGGATAGTGCTGAGTGGCTACAAAGAAGAGACTGCAATGGAAATCGCTTGCAGTTGTGTAAAAGTCATCCGTAGTACAGATCCTTCTACTCAACCACTGTTGGAGTTTATAGAATTGGGATGTATTGACAAAACAGAATGAAAACTGCTGAGCACAAATGAGTACGGTGGCTTGGAAAAAACCCAAACATTTGCAATGGCCTTTTTACTCAGCATTTGTTACATTCTCTTTCTCCTATTCTGTCACAGCTAAAAGACAATCACAATAATGACTGTGTTGCCTGTAATCTCAGGAACATACAAGAGTAGAGGAGAACTATATGTGCTCATATATGATAAAGTTAGAGATTAAACTCTTCAAGTTGTGTGACACATAACAGAAGCCAACGGTTTCTCAGATTCTTTTGCCCTACATTTTGGAGGGCTGGATATACTGGCTTGTTTTTAAGTTGCAGGAATCTATTCCTATTTGTAGGATTTTCTTGATATCTACATTACAAATTCCAGAAAGTGCATGCTTGTTTCTTTTAAATAATGGATAAGGCTTTATATATTATACTTTGGGGTCTGAATTTCATTAAAATGAAGCCACATCGATACAAAAAGGACTCAGCAACAAGATGAGAGGAACTGTCATGTGTTATATAAGAATGCTGAAAAAGATACTGGGACCTGAAGTCTGAATTAGGGAAAGACCATACATTAGTAGTTTTCACAGGGTCCTCATTTTTATTTACCCTGGGGGATCATAGTCTGAGAAAGAAGGAGAAAAAAAAAACCACCTCAACTATTCCTATAAACAAACAGGGGCTCCAGGGTTATGCATAGCAGGGCACTCCAGAAAATGAGATGTGCTCACTGAAAAAAACATGCTCCGATCATCTAGTTTTAAATAAATAATGTCACAGACACTTCATTGCATGAGGGCGTATTCTCAAACACCTGGTGTCTGGCATTTAAAATCAAGAACACACTTTCAACATTTGATTACTTTGTATCATTTAGTTTTTGGTGTGACACCATGGATTTTAGTTTCAAGAAGTGTCTGTTAGCATACCTCTTCATGAGAAAATAACCAACCCTATGCATACCACAATTTTAGAGGACCCTCTTCATCTATTACAAAAATGAGAAAGTGCCTCTATCCAAAAAAAGAGCAGCATGGAGGTCATGGCCAGAGAATCAGTCATTATCAGCTAATCTGACTCTTCATAGTGTCTTTCTTCTCTCAGGAAAAGTATCTGATAATCTTCCTGCTAGAATTCTGGATGTGTTTAAATCAATACTTTCAAATCTTAACATGATTATGTGAAAGAGTTAATAAAAGGGCTTATTATTATTATTATTACCCTAATTTCACATACAACTTCTCCTCTCATCAGATTAAAATTCTTGAACAGGTCATTACACCATGAAGTTAGAAACAAACATATCCCTACCCTATGCTCAGAGTATGACAATGGAAACACCACAGCGGAAAGTAGAGTTATATTAGAAAGGTGGAGAGAGTGAGTGAGCAATGGAGATAGCACAGGATCTTGCTTTTTTTCACTGTTACTTTAAATATGAGATTCTGCATATGCATTCAGAAACAGATCCTATGCAAACAATTTTCCTGCAAATATTTCTCCTGTCAATGGTGTCAGTTGGTTAAGCCTAAAAAATTCCCAGTCTCTGAAATGTAAGGCCTCTACAGTATTTCAATTACTTGCACACTAATTAAACAGACCAAACAACAGAAGGCCATTTCTGTAATAGAGTATATTAAATATATACAGCAACTTGTTCAGAAAAATATGTCTAAATTCACATAATTGCCAAAACTGACTCAGTGTTTCACCCATGTTGTTCTGTCTAAAAATTTTTGTTGCTTTTAAGAAAAGCACCAAACATTAGTATAATTGTTTGCTACTTTCATTACTTCACAATGGCTGTTCAATTATTTTAATAAATTAATTTAAATAAACTAGATCTAGAACCAACATTGTATGTGCCAGGTTTTTATTAGCAGAGAATTTTTACAAGCAAGTTATAGAGCTTTATGATAGCCATTTATAATGAAAACACTCACAGCACTTTAGCTATAAAACTTTTAGTGAGCAACTCAGTAAGAGTCCATTCATGTTGTAATAGCAACAGAGGAAATTGCTACCCTTATTCAAACAAGAATTTTAAAAAAGTAAAAAAGTAGCAGTTTTCATCTGGTGAAAATTGATGGAACTTTACTGGCTGCAGCAGACTCAAGCTATTTGGTCCTAAGATGCCCCTCCTGACAGTTAGGAAAATCTCCTTGGGTCTCCTATAAACATTGATTTATTTCTATGACTGCAGTGGCAATAAAATAATTTCAGAATTGCTTTAAGCATAAGAAGTCTAAGTTCAAGATCAGCTGTTTGCATGGAATCTTTATGAGCAGTCAGAGGTCTACTATGAGCCATCAGGTAAAACGATATCAGAAAGTCCCAAATACTGTTCTGATTCTGTCATCCAGTCACTGCCTGTTTTTCTAGTAGTGTCCCTAATCTGTGCGCCAGTTTGCTCACTCTTAGATTAATACTCACAAGAGATGTTATGACAGAAGGAACCTAACTACTAGCAAGTACTAAATATTAGAATTCCCCACTCAAGATTCATTTTCCATAAGCAGTAAAAACTCTCATTTCATATTCCAAACCAACCTAATCCTCCAGATCTGTAAAGCCCAAGTCTGGGCTAGAAATTTCACATGGTCAGGCTTCATTCTGCCACCTGCCAGTCTGTAAATAACACAATAAGAGCTACTGCAGACCTCCACAGAATGGTACAGGGCTTCCTCTGGCTCCAGGAGAGGTTCCTGGGATTAGGACCTATTCTATTCTGTTTCAGAGGGAAGCATGGGTAATGTCATGGGACATCTGGAAGAGATACTAGAGAAGTGTGACAATAAGAAAACAGGGGTATAAACAGATCACTCTGAAATCAGAACTACCGAACCCTTGAGGCCAAAGAATGTAACTTCAGATCAAAGTATACCAAACTTCTAGAAAAAGTTCAAATTCTGTTAAAGAGCAAAAGGTTTGGGAGAAAGAAAATGCTGTTTTGAAGGACAGTGCCTTACTAGACACTAGAATAGTGGCTTGCTGGATTCTCTCCTGCAACTTGCTTGCAGCGCACTCTTCCTTTCCAACAGCACTAAAAAATGTCATGTGCTTGGGAACCTATTTTAGAATAATTAGGATTGTAAATAAAATATCAAAATGGAAATATTTTAACAATATTTCAGCTCTACAGCTGACAAAGAACAAAAGGAAGAAATAATTGTGAACATGTTACTATTTATATTAGGATTGGAAGCTCTTTCAGCCACCTCTCACAGTACAACTTCATTGGGCAGCCGGTAGAGCCCTGGTCTTACGCTTGGGAAAGTTGCAACAAGACTGAGCTAGCACTGTAAGGAATGAGAGCAACTGCTAGGGAAAAGCCAGTGCAAAATCTGTGTTATATCACTTCCACTATTTTTTACCAGAGATGAATGCAGTGTATTTTTGAAATTTACTTTGACTGATGTCTGATGAAGAAGGTAAGCTATACAAAACAAGACTCAATATAAACAAAATATGCCAAATTCAAGCCTAACAAAGATCCGGTGGGGGGTGGGGTGGGGATGAAGAATAATCAGTGCAAATAATTTCTAAAAATAACCCACACATTTTGTTCTTGCTTATCACTAGTTTAGTAGCCTCCAAACAAAAAGTTCAGGCCAATATCTCCTACACATTTTCTTTTGCTCTCTACACACAACTTTCTTAGAAGAGATGTTCTGGTAAAGATTATGCAAAACTTTGTCTTGGATTGAGTCCCTGGTGTGCTAAGAACCACTGTCTCTCTCACGTTCCTTGAACAAAGAACATGCTACAGGCTTAGTTTCACACCAAATGTGTGAAATGAGCTTTGCAATTCAGGTACTTAAACCATATGACAAATGGAAGCCTTATCGTTCCCCAGAGAAGTTAGGAGTCATCAGTAAAAGTCTTTGCACAGGATCAAGACCTAGTTGAGCTAAGAACTGTTCCATACCCCGTATTGTCCCAAGTTTCACTATAGGTTTTTACAGTTATGAATACTCGCAGACTACCTAGACACCTAGATGTTCTGTTCACAGTGTCTGCTCTAAAGTTCTGTTTAATAACCTAAACAACAGTTACATTAAACAAGTGGGCTTTTGTTTTAAAAATATTTATAGAATTGTCAGTTCTTGAAGAGATTTTGTGTGTGTGTGTGTGTGTGTACAGTATTTAGCATCATAGGATTTTGGTCTGTGACTATGTTTTTTCCTAATACCCAAATCAAATACCAATAGCATTTATTTCCATATTGTTCCACATCAAAATAGTTTCCATATTGCCAATAGCCAAGATAGCAGCAACACTGTTGGAGTACTCTAATTAAATGCTTTCACTCAATGCCTTCTAGTGGTTCTTCCTCAAAGCCTATTGACAAAAGTTTGTCACAACGATGTGAAATTTTGTTAAACTGTAGGATCTATTAAATATCAGTATGTTTACTAGATGTGTCTTCACTGTCCCAAACCAGCTAGGTTACCATTCATATGTACATGATTTTGCCCTTGAATATATACATTATATATCTTAAATGAGTTTCCACCTTGCTTTTCTTTCCTGGCACTGCTATGTCATTCTTGGAAATTACAATGACTGGTTGACAATTTTAGAGAGTACAACTTTTATGTTTAATATTCAGACCCCCAAAAGAACATGTATGTTTATTACAGCACTCAAACTTCAGCAGGGCAATATAGAGGGGTTTGGGGTTTTTATAAGTCTTTTTATAAAACACTTTTTAAACTGCTTTGTAAAGCATCTTTTTTCATGCATCCAGGGAATTTTAGAAACAACATATTTACTTCTAATTAATTGTTGATTTCCACTCAGATCCAAAAATCCATTCACTGCGAACTCTGGAGCTTCATTAGTCACATCATTGAGCAAACGTACCTTTATAGCAAAGTAGATCCCAACTACCTTCTAGATGGTCCTTGCCATGGCAGAAAGCCATCCCACTCCCACACAAAGCCTGCGGGGTGTCTCTTTGTCATCTCCATTGCTAGCCATTATGGACTAGTTGCCCAACTGCAACAGAGATATTGGTTGGGCTTTTATTGATGCCTATGGCTTAGATCCTTGGTTGTCTTACTGAAGAGCGCCATAAACCAGAGGTAATACACAGAAGTCATTACAAACCAAGATGAATGGCCATGGTAAGTGCAAGACAGTACCTACTCCAAAGCCTGAAGGATTTTAAGGGAAAGTGCAATCATGTTTCTGTTCAGAATAGCTGGCCACCGTTCTGCTTTAAAAAAAAAAAAAAAAAAGGAAAAAGTCTAATCAGTCATTTTTAATGAGCTTGAACAACTGATCTTTCTTAATTCAATCATAAAACTTAATAACTTCATCCATGTTACTGAAAAGGCCTTTGATTGCTGTATTCTTTCCTATCTCTCTATGTTATTTTCTCTTTCCTGCAACTCTGAAATACCATTTATTGGTATAGGATTACCCTGACTGGCTTCTTTTTAGGATTAGAAGTCAGCACTCATAGTTTTCTTTAAAAACTAGAAGGGAAACGGAAAGAAAAAAGCCAGCATCATCTCTATTTAAAATTACTTCCTTTTCCATTACCACTTTCAGCTATTGCCATACTTTGTGTCTTTTTTTTTTTCTGTGAGAAAAATCAATTGTAATTACATGAGTATGTCTCAATTACCTGTCCTTTTTCAGGATGAAAGTCTTCATCTGATTAATTGGACTTCTCTACCCTAATGCCTTCTCCAATGCCCTAGGTCCTAGGCGCCTTACCTCCTTCATATATTTTTTGGCAAGTCCTTCATTTTGGCTAGTTCATACAAGACAGAAATCCTCCTAGCAGAGAAGTGGTAAAACTGTGCCAAAAATTAGATATAAGTGTGTTAATATGTGCGTTATTTCATGTTTAAAGGAGCTGGAAGGGAAGATAGTCTGAAAGGGAACAGCACACAGAATTTTTAGTCAGAGTAACATCAATATCGCTTGCAATACAACTTAGATGGCAAAGCCAGTGAAGTTGTAGGGTATGCTTCTTCACATAATCTGACACAGCAGCACAGAAGTGCCGTGGGCTGGGGAATTCAAACACTGCCAGTTCCCTGGGGCACAATTCCTCAAAAATCCTCTCCTGAGTAAGGGGAAAAGCAATTTGTTACAGCCTTTAAACACATAAAATAAATTCCTCTAACAGGAGCAGGAAGTCAGGAGTTACATGGCTTCCTCCATGAGTATTTCCTAGGTGAGATCCTGTGACTTGTAACCCAGCTCTTCTTCCAGGATACAGGATAAGATGGGAGCAATCTTTAGTGAGTAACATAAAAAGTGTCTTGTGGCTTTTAATATTTTCACTTAGAACAAATCAAGTATCTAGTTCAAAAATAAATTGTAAACGTATTATAACAGCTCCAATTTGCCTTCTCTTTCATTATAATTCCTTCCTTAACCTAGACAGTAGGACAACATCAGGTTTGGATCAGCCATGAAGTGCACATCACACAGTTGAGGCAGCTTCTTACTCTTGAGTGATTTAATTTTGCTCTCACACCCTCCCTGTGCTGTAAAACAAAGATAAAAATCTACTTACCTACTGCCACATAAGGCTTGGATAAGTGCCATGGTAATGATGATACCTATTATCATTAAAATAAGCAGTCATTTATCCAGAAATTATGAGAGTATATCTTACACTGAATAGTAATCTAATTAACAGAAAGTCCTGGTGACTTAATGGGATCACACGCAAAATATAGTACTGCAACAGTGACAGAGCATGCACTTAATAAGCAGCCTCTTCTGACTAATGACTTTTGCACCTATGAAAACAAATCCAAAGTGTGCAATTAAACTGGTCCAACTTGTCATTTTCCCTGTCCTAAAATCTTTCTTGACTGCAAAACAGCAGTTACTTGAACATGTTTTCCTGCATCCAGCCTCTCCTTGCAGATCTAAAATAATTCCAGCATGGCCAAAATGCCAAAGTACTCAGTTCTTGCAATAAAATGTTAAAATAAATGGGGGAAAAAAGGGACAGAAGCTGCTAAAACAGTTAAAGATGAAAGTGTTCTAGGAACTCAGATCATCCTCATTAATGACATTTTTCTGATAATATCAGACACTGAGTAGGTACGCAACCTGGATCTGAAGTCTAAGCTCAATAACACTAGGTGCACAGGAACATTATTCTAATTAATTCAATTCTCTTTGGCAGCACAAGTCAGTTACTCTCAAATCCCTGTTCACCACAACTATTTGCAATACATGATTCCTGAGAAAACAATAAACAGAAGATGACACATATAGCGTCCTCCCTATGACCACCCTCATAAGAAATTATATATTCTTTAGAGAAATCTGATATTCCATGCACGTTGTAACATATTGAGGACTCCATGTTACGGGAGGGGTTGATCTGCTTACAGCTTATTATTAATGTCCATTTATTTTTGGTGGCGCTACTGTTTGCATTGCCTGAATCTAAACATTAAAATATGCTCCCTAAAGACTTTCTTCCCACCTACATGACACATCTGGCATTCCTGCTGCTCTCAGTCCTCTCTCACGCTCCTTATAGCCTATTCAGATTACTGCATCTAAATCCAGACTGCAATTGAATCGGGAGCCATGCTTTCCTTCTGTTCCCTGTTGCCCCCATGCACACATACTGCTCTTCACTTTCTCTCCAAGCTTTTGAGGCTGTTACTGTCACTATTCAAGCAGTACTTCCAGGGCAGTAGGAGCAGACAGCATTTTTCCTCCACTCCGCAGGATGCTCTTGCATTATATGTTACTTAAGGTTTTTGAACTAATGCAGCTAAAGCAGAGAGTCTATCCTGTAGGAAAAAGGCCCTCACGCTATCCAGAGTTTGATATGAATAGATAGATAAACACTCAGATAGCCTAAACTTTTCAAATTAAAAGACCTGTCAATAGGTAAAAGTTCTTAATTTAGGAGAACACTTAAGTCATGCATAGCTTTGGTCCTCATATACCTACCTTCCTGAATCAGCGCCTGCAGTCCTAAACTCAGGGTAGATTTGGGCAAGCCTTACCCAGCAGCAGTGGAAAATTTGCTGTAATTCCAGCCTCCACTGGGTGCCACTATTGCATAACACAATGTATGGATTATGCTGCATGAGTCAACAAATTGGCAAAAACGATTTTCAACTTGCACTTCTCTCTCATGAAGTTTTCAAACCATATTCAGAGAGTTATCAGTTCTTTTTTATGTCCTTAAAATGCCATATGATAATCCTCTTAGGACAGAAATACAAGGAGAATGTAATTCCTCCTAGATCACTACAGCTAAAAAGGCTCAAATGCAGAAGTGCTCAGATTCTTTCCTAATTTCATACCTGAATAAGACTTTTAGCCCCGTGAGTGGATCTGCTCCTCCGTGCTGACTGATAATCAACTTAGCACCCTATTTTGACCTATCTTTTTTAACTTCTGAAGAGACGATAACCACGTCTCCAAAGTGCTTTGATGACAGCTTGATTAATACACGAGTAAAACCTTACTACAAACCCATAGGTGACCTTAACAACACTCAGTGAGTGTTATTAAACTGTGTGCATATCAGAAGAATAGCAGTAATGCTGAAAATACATTATCAGCCTACCTTTAAATTTTATGGCAATTAAGTGTTAGTTTTATGGAATGGATGTGATTTCCGTTTGATGGTTGGTAGATATCCACAACTTGCTATATACCAAATTTCATTCTGGTGACTTAAGCCAGAATCCAAAAACAGTGAAGTTTAATGTTATGAATCACTTTCAAAAATTCATGCCAAACAATGTAGTCACCTTTAGTCTGTCTATTTCACAGCATCCCTGCTCACAGATTTGGAGGGAAGGAGGGAAGAAGAGAGGAAGGAAGGAAGACTTAATTTCAGTTATACCTAATGGAAGATTTTTTTAGAGCTTACACTTAACATGAAAAATTCTTATAGGCAAAAGACTGTTACAAGGTGATTTCATGCTATCTTCCATACTGGAATCGTTTGTCATACTAGTCATTTGACAGAACTGACGTAACCACAATTGTTTAAAGTTGCTGAAGACAGGGGAAGTAGTGTCTCAGCATTTATGAAGCCTACCTTTATAACTTCTGGTCTTTCCTCTCATTCCTCTCAACACTCTTGTCTAGTAGGCAGTTAGAGTCATTGATAAGTACAGAAATTTTTATAGCCATTGATCTTTGAAATGATCTTAGCCTTTTTCTAGAAGAAATCCAAAATACTTTCTTGAAATTCTGCCACATTCTGACACAGATTTTCCTGCAAACAGAGAGTTATGTGACTCTGCAAATATCAGTTGTGTTATCACAGAGACAGGCAAAAAAGGAGAACGTGTAAGCAGTTGACTGTCAGTAGAGGCTCCTCCAGAGCAAAGAAGATGTAGTAGGAAGAGAGAAAGAAAGAGACTATATGACAAACCAGGAAAATCAACAGAAGCAAACAGCAAGTAGACTGAATCTTAATCTCACCCACAGTTTTTTCACAGCCAGCTAATCCACTGGTGCCATCCAGCAAAACAAATCTGTGGTGCCGGTCTGGAGGCAACAGACAAGGCCAATGCCCCAAAGTCTGGCCATTCCTGCATCGCTGAGAAACTCACAAGTGTCTGTTTGTGGCTAAGGAGAAACAGCAATTCATTTGGTAAGGTAAACTGCTAGGTTCAAGAAAATCACCCAGGGCAGGAAATAGAAGTACTTGCAAAAGAAGACTGAGACAGCCCTGCTAGGGCTCTCTTCTCAGCATGCAGGCTGTTACTCGTCAGACACAGCACTCTGCAGGAGTGACAATCACCCACGTAGTTCCTCCTGTTATGCCTCCTTATTGAATCATATTAAAAACAACAACAAGATAAAACAACTATCTACCTGCTCTTTAAATTGATGTGTGGCTATTAGACATACATGCATGGACGTAAGGAAAACGTCACAGATAGGAAGAAGATCAGGTTTATAAATTAATTTGTGCTATCACAAAACTGGAAAATCCCTGTCTTTCCATTAACACCTGAACCGAAAATTTCTCAGGAGGAGAAAGTCCTAGTCCTACATCCAGGAATCTAGAACATCTATATTCTTTCCTACCTCACCAAAGGCTAGGGAAACTGCCTGTCCTCAGCTTCCAGAAATACTTTCCAAAGGGGTCTTGTTCTGCCTTCAGAGTTCTTCAGAGCAATAGTCAGGCTACTAGAAGACTTCAACCTCACCATTGCTGTCTTGTTTTACTTATTTGTATTGTTTTTCTTGTAGTTTTGTAGTTTTCTTTTTTTCTTGTAGTTTTCTTTTTTTTGCCCTCATTTCATAAACTTCAGTTAATCAAGGACTCTGGTCAGAAAGGAAAGGACACTAAATGAATTTTATCTCAGCTAGACACGCCAGGCTGCAGCATTACTCAGTATAGATGAAGATTTGTAGACATAGACTGACCCAGGAATTATTTCATTACATGAATGTGACAGTATCATCACATACTGTTCTTGCATGGCTCTAGTTACACATCTTCATGTGACAAGGGTGTACATGTAGCTGATGGTGCCTTCTGTCTGAAGCCGCCTCCTCTTCCCAGTCTTGCCCACGCTCTTCCTGGAACACAACACAGATTAGGCTACTGTTCCTGTGGCATGGAATAAGATGGGAAATGGGCTGTGGGTTGGGGTTGCATATGAATTTTGTGGATTGTAGTGACAACAGCTTCTTGGGCATACAGCAGCAATGACACAGTGTAGGACTACGGTCTGTTCTGCTGATCAGTTAACATTCAGGTAAGAGAAAGAAGACATACTTTCTCCTCCAGCTTCCTGGTAATCTCATAAATACATATCCACTTGATTAATTTTCATACCTGGCAGCACACAAACAGATATTTTTGAAAAAGTCAGAAGAAATGTTTGGATAACTCTGGGATGACAATGGGTAAAGACAAGGACTGTTTGTTCAGAATCAGAAAGAATCACAAATATTTGAACGGAATAATCTGCTCCAAGACACCAGTCTCCAAAAAGCAAGGATAAAGTGCTGTTGGCAATGCCATGGTAAGCCGTGACGAGACTGCATGAAAGAGGGCACTGGCTTCCAGTTCAGGTAGATGATGTCACTGATTATTACCACAGGAATTAAATCAGTACAAGGAGATGAACACAGAGAAGTCTGCGTTGGGAACAAAAACCACACAAATGACAGTTTATGACCTCTACCTTCACCATCTAGGTAACATCCAGTATTGCACCTCTTACTCGAGTCATAGAATCATAGAATGGTTAGAGTTGGCAGGGACCTTAAAGATCATCAAGTTCCAACCACCCTGCCATGGGCAGGGACACCTCCTACTGGACCAGGTTGCTCGTGTTGCACTTTCTCTGTGTGTCTGTTTCATCTGAATCACTGGCCTTTTGCTTTTTCAGTGTTACATTTTCATTTTCAGACTCTACAGACAGGTCCTCTTTGGTTGGCTCTTCTGCTTTGCTGCAGTTCTCAGAGTAGAATCCAGCATTCTCCGTTATGACAGTATGATCATCTCATAACAACAGCAGCACTTAACAATGCTTTGGCTGTGATGAAAGCCCCTCTCCTCTTCACTGGCCAGTTACCTCATCCTTTTTCTGTATTAAAGCCTGACCACCCCTTCCCATGGTGAGATCAGTTAGTATGGTTTCATTGCACAGATGCTCCTCATCTTCCACGCCTGGCATTCTTTCTGCCAGCTCTTTTGCAGAAGGCTGGCTCACGTCAGGGTAATCTACAAATATTGTGTCCTGTTTGAGCTTGAAGCAATTGGAATTATCATGAACAGGAAAGTTTTCAGCCCTCTCTGATTCACTGCCACCTGTGTGATGAATTTAAGCTTCCTGACAACAATGTGCTTTCTTCTTTGGAATTTGATGCCAGGGGTCTGGGGGCTGTATGCTGAAAGCTACTGCTTTACTGGTATAGCAGAGCTTGATGCTAGGAGCATGGTGTAAATGATGCCAGTATAACTAGGTTTATTTTTACAGTGGCCATCAGAGATATGCTTGTTTCTCAGACAATAATCTTCCTTTCTCTTTTTCTTCTTCATTTATATCTGCCTGGATCTGGAGGATGAGAGCCCCTCTTAGCACTCATGGAAGCAGCCACCATATAAGAAAAACACACACACTGGGTTTATTGTGGACGGGTTTATCACTAAGCAATGCAACTATTACATGCTTACTGTCACCCTGCTCTGTAACAGCACACGTGTTCCCTCGCGTGCTGTTTCCCACCCTGGGTGCTTGTCACCAGCCAGAGGACACTGCTGCAAAGACGTGCGTGGAAGCTTAGCAAAGTAACTGCAGAGCTGACGCCATTAAGATACAGCTCTCCTAATACTGAAGAAAGAGCTCCTCCTGAAGGCAAAAATCGGGACCCTGTGGCTCTTCGAAGTTATTTGAACTTTCCATGTGTTTGCATTGCATATAAGAAGATAACACCTTTTTTAAATTGTACTTGCACTACATTGAGGCCTAAGCCCAGAAAATGGAATATACAATCCAAGGAGAGCAGTCACGGAAAACCAAACAAAAGCACAAACAAGCTCCATTTGCAGATGTGGAGGAACTCCAGCGTGCAGGCAAGGCAGTAGTACATGCTGGGGAATGACAGTAGAGTGATTCCTTGCTGGTGAATTGGCACACTTCTTTAGCGTTACTTAGAGCAAGTAATGGATTTCGGTATTCATTGATAGACTATGATGGTCACTGCTTATGTTGTGTTAGAAAGAACTCCGCCCATACCATTTTTTTTCTCTCCTAAACAGCTTGATTTCTGTGCAGATTTCTTCATGATGACGTTTTCAACCATTTATTTCTGTTTAGGGCCTAATGCAAAGCCTGCTGCTGTAGCTGCAAGTTCCTTTCTAACTCCTGCTGTGTCTCCATAACACCACATTTGTGTGTCTCTACAAGAGTCCTAATGTCTTCTGGCCTGTCTTTGCTTAAAAGTGGGCTTATCTGGATCTCAAAATTGGGCAGTATTGACAGCAATACTTTGGAAAGTGGATTTGGAAGGGAGGCCAAATTTTGCTCTTACGTACATCCCATGAAGTCTTGTTCACACTCAAGGGGGGATCTGGAACATCTATCAGTGAAGAAGTTGACCTTTTCTATTAAATGTGACATCAAATTCTGTGATGTCATTACTGCAACTAAACAGGGCATTTAGAAAAACAAAACATTGCTAATAATTGCCCATGTTTTATGGGATAATACTGGATTAACTGATCCTGCACAAGAATTAGCAAATCACAGAGGAAGTTCCCCCTAAGAGATGAAGCCTGTAAGAAACAAATCTCTTGCAGTGGGTTATTATAAAACCTGTATGAAAAAAACCAAATATTGGAGCTTTGTTAAATTTGTTAACATCTTGAGAGTGTAAAATTATTTTCTTGTGATTGAAATTAACAGTTTATTTCAAATAAAAAATCTTGTACTCGGTGACAGGAAAATAAGGTCATCTGGAGGTTAAATACAAAGGCGCACATACATGCCTGGTATGGCAGGATTCTCAGTATTGGGAGGTCATGTTCAAAGCCTTACAGAAGTCCAGAGAGATGATATCTATAGCTCTGCCTTTGTCCACTAATGTAGTCAGTCCACCATAGAAGGCCACTAGGTTCATCAGGCAAGATTTGCCCTTGGTGAAGCCAAGTTATTGGGGAACATTTCCTACACCTTCTTTGTGGGAACAAAGTGACAAAGATGAGCTCTTATAAAAACTGGAAGGACTTTTGCCTTCTTAATTCCACATGCTGGTCCCATAGGGATTCCTTCTGCAAGACCTCATCTCAGCTGAAGATTCTTGTCAGATAAAATGTTTACTTGAAGTCTAAAAGCTATTGGAGTTAAACAAAACCAGCTATACAAAACAAGGCCTAAGACAATCTTCAGGACTCCAGATTACTTCCAAATTAAAGAATAACACTAAACACCCAGCACAGGTTTATGTCAGCCCTGATTATTCTGTGAACTTTACCTACCTACCAAAACACAAGCTGGAGGGGGAAGCCTGCCATTCTATGACATGCAACAAAGCATCTCTGAAAATTGAGACTGATTGTACATACCAGTATGCCCTGATCCATACAAAAGCTTGCTTGTCTATTCCCAGGGGAAGCAAATGAACAAACTGAAAGCCCTCTGAAAAGGAAAAGCTGTAGACAGTACTGGCAAGAGAAGGAACAGTCAGTGAAAGAGCTATTGTCTGGGACCTTAACGATAGGCAAGAGAAGTAAGAAACAGTAAATATATGAGCAAGGCTGCTAGATGTTTATTTTTTCAAAAACAGGATTGTCTTAAACAGATGAGATTGTTTTTTCAACAGATCTTTAAATGTTTTCAGAAATGCTTTATGAAACATGAAAGTTTTAATATAAATCAGGCAGAATGCCAGATCTAAGTGGTTTCCTGCAAACAAGCCTAAGCAAAAAAAATAATTATACTGATGCACAAACTTGCTTCTACATCACCTGCCATTAAGTATTATTTAACTTTTATTTTTTTAAGAAATACAGGGAGACTCATACATATCATGGGTGAGCTTCAGCTAAGCCACATGGCAGCTCTTATCTCTTTACAAATGTGAGGTAAGAAAAAACTTATACAATTCATTTCCTTTGTTTCTGCTAGGAGCGCATGCAGGATACTTTAGCTGAGTATTTCAATACTTGCAGCCCTGACTTAAAATGCACATCACAAGGAAAGGATACCAAGTTTCAGCTAATTAGTTGATTAGCTCACACTGGGTTTGATTTCCTCTGTTTCTTTTTTACAACTAGCTCTGGGAAAAAACCTCAGCTCCAGCACGAGTTAGCATTTGGCCCATGTGACAGAGTCAGAATATAACAATACTGACAGGAAAATCCTGAGCTAGTTTTGTGTTTATATAATGCTGTTTGGTTGAGAAGGTTAAGCTGCTAAGCATTCACTTAAACCAAGCAAATCTACTGGTAGAAAGTTTAAGTAATAGCGGCCAGTGCTAGAACTGGCTGAAGCTGTTATCATAAAGTTTCCTATATGTACTTCTTCCCTGTTTCGTAAAGCATTTTCTCATTTTGTTGCAGATACTGGAGAGGTACTGGAGAGAAGGAAAGAGAAAAGAGGTTTTGAACTATGTATTTTGAACACAAGTTTGGCAAACATTTGGTGAAAACAAAAAACAT
This sequence comes from Numenius arquata, assembly GCF_964106895.1. NCBI lineage: Eukaryota > Metazoa > Chordata > Aves > Charadriiformes > Scolopacidae > Numenius > Numenius arquata. The sequence continues at coordinate 19,992,573 of NC_133581.1, forward strand.
AAGCAACTATATGTGTATGAAATGAGATTTTACAAAATACAAATTTGTGAATTTCCCTCTCAGTAAGAATATCTAGAGCTTGCATGTTTGGGGAGCACTGCTGGGACCTGATTTTTAAAGGTTCCTTACTATCTGCAGCTAGAAAAGATTCCTAGCTTACATCTGCACTGAACCCCATGTCACAGCAGAACTCTTACAGCCTCACTGCCTAAGCAAGTGTGAACACTGATTAGTGCTGTGATGCAAGAGGCTTGTTAACCCCCATGTTGAGCCATGGAAGGGCAGTAACACTCATGGGAGTACTAGAATTACAAAAGTGGTTTTGGAAAAGAGCCAAGGTCTAAGTTGAGCATAAACTGAGGTTTATGTATTTTGCTAGTTTGAACTACTACTAAAAAACAAGCCAAAGGAAGTGGTCAACCTGAGAAGCTAACTCAGAGTACGGATACTCTTGTGAGGAAAAACAATTTTCTGCAGCGCTCTCAAGTCCTGACTCTCACCCCAATAGATGACCAATATTCATTACCAGATCAAAGCAAGCCAGTCACTTTGTCTAGCAGCCTCCATCATGTTATCCTGAGGTATGATTGAGATCAGCTCATTTATGGATGAGTTAAAAACTCCAGCAGATGGAACATACAGAACTGTTGGCATGCCCCAAGAAAAAAAAAATATAAAGCACAGAATCACAGAATCACCTAGGTTGGAAGGGACCCTTTAAGATCATCTAGTCCAACCAATGAAAAAAAAAAAAAACCACAGACCATACACAACCACACACACACACAACACACCACACACAACCATACCACCCAACACTAATCCATATCCCCGAGCACCATGTCAACTCCTCTCTTGAATACCTCCAGGGATGGTGCCTCAACCACCTCCCTGGGCAGCCCGTTCCAATGCCTGATAACCCTTTCAGTAAAGAAATATTTCCTAATATCTAACCTGAACTTCCCCTGGTGTAACTTGAGGCCATTACCCCTTGTCCTATCATCTGTAACTTGGGAATCATCACCTGGAAAGAGGAGAATTATTTTATTTTATTTTTGAGGGGTTTGGTCATTCAGTACTTCTGTAAATGTAGTTTTATACTACTGAGAAACTCCATAGCTGCAGTTAGGTGAGTGAAGAAAGGATTTTCTCCTTTTGCTTTTTAGTAATGTGCATCTGTGAGAGTTCAGTCCTTCAAAAATAAGTGTATGTAAAAATTCTGAAAGTCGATGTTATGCAAGCAAGAACAGATGTACAAGAGACCACACAGAGCACTAGAAAACTCCAAGAGTCATAGTTAATTCAGGCAGGAAAATAAACGTGGCAGAAGCCTTAGAAGGGAAAATAACGCTAGCACTGAATTCTCAGGCTCCAAAAGCATTTAAATCCCTGTTGTGTAACCAAATCTATGTAGGTACACTTTTCTTCCTGCTGAGGTCTCTGAAATCAGTGGGGTTTTAGGCAAGCAAAACAAGAAATGGAAGCTCTGAGCAGTAAACTCTTTGGACTTTTCTGATGAATCACAAAAATCATCAATACTGAGTCATGAAGTTTGTAGCAGGATGGGTCAGTCAGACTAATGTATCTAATTTCAGCAGAGATTTTGTGAGAGGGGAGCTATCTAATGTGTCTGTCTCATTTAATAAGTATTTTCACCCCTATCTCTCTTCACACTTTATTGTGGCTACAGCTAAGCTATTTAATGCACACAACGTAAACACATTCAGTATGTGTGTTTACATATGGCTACAAATGCAGATATGCGATGCAACCGTTTCCTGATGAGTAAGAAGAAAAGAATTATGAAAGGTACTCATCCGATAGGTCTTTCTGTAAGGCCATGTCTTTCCAGTTTCTTTTCTGCCTCTATCAGGGACAGGAGGAATATTTGAGGTCCAAAATAGCTCTTTCCTTGCACTCTTTTTAAATGCTTCAATTGATTCTCATTAATCTCTGTCTTCAATTTAGGAGCTGAGTAAGCTGCTTCTTTCATCTTAAAATTAAATTTGCTTGATAGATGATTATTATTATTATTAGGTAGGGAAAACCCACCTGTCACTTGATGTGTTGGCTTCTGTTCCTTCAGACGTCATTCGTGGATCATTTGCTGCCCTGATCATTGTCATTGCTTTAAGCAATTTTTTAAATCATTACAGAAAAATCATCATCTGGTGATTTCCAAATTATTTTTCATTTATAAAATTCTTTTAACATCCTGACTTTGAAACATAAATCTAGAGCTATTTGGAGTGCTTTAAATAAAATACTTAGTGAAATATAAAATCAATAGATAACATAAAATACCAACATAACTGACTGCAAAAACCATGTGTAAATTATACGGGAGCCAAACAAGTGCAGAGTGGTAATTTGGCACCAGCTCAAATTTTCAAAATGAAGTTGGAGAGAATGGCAATCTACAGGCACTGCTCCAATTTGATCTTGCACATTGAAGTGTACACCTCAGTAACCTGGCATAGTCCGCAGACTTCCTTTTCAGCTTTCAAAATCTATTTCAATGGAACTTGAAGACACTCTCTCTTCTGCACCTCAGCTGAAAAAACAGAGGTGTACAACAAAAAACAGAGCTGAGGGGTAGATGAGAAGAGAGGCTGTTCCTCCCACATTGACTGCATCATATAGGGGAACCAAATGCCAAAGTACACCTAAGTCTACAAGCTCTCACTCTGCATCAGCACTGCTTTGGAGCCACAAAAAAAAAAGTAGAACAGAACAGTGGCAAGAATTACTCTCAACACATCATTGATAATACCTGAATGTCACTGCAATGCCTTCTCTGATCAGGTCTTACTGAAATATTACAAAACCTGAATAAAACAGAGCTGCTTTGACTGTTATGGAATTTTTGCATGTGGATGCGTCATCACAGATCCATGCTTAAGCAATGTGTCACATTAAGCACAGGGCAAAGGGAAGCAAAGCCTAAATCTTTGGGTGGCATGGAAGGACTCACACTAAAGGCAAAAGACAAAGTGTTCATTGTGGGGTGGGGTTAAAAGACAGCTCGCGCTTTTGTTATCAATTTGTAGATAAATGTATATGTTAATTTATAGACTGCCTGCTGTGCCTCTTATTGAAAAGACAGACAAGGTGTGTCAAAAAGGTCTTGTATCTATTTGATCAACTCAAAGTTTTGCTTTATTCCACAGCACTATGCGTTCAGTGATCACCAAATGATTATTTACTCTGTGAAATTTATTTCAGTCTGAAATCTCAGTCGTGAACAGACAAACAACAGATGTGCATCTCTGTTGACATTTTTAACAGGTAATGGTTCTCTTGTTTTTAAATGAAACTATTCACATGCGTACAGCTAAGTGTATGTGTATATGTTTGCAGAGTCTGGGCCAGGCCTAATATCTAAATGAGGATCTACTGATAAACGGAGTCCGTGTCCTCCAAATGGCAGCTATTCACCAACTCCTTAGCTAAGTCTCGCATTGCCCTACTTTACCAGTATTATCAAAATGTTTATCTTTAGTGCTATGTTTGCTGGCTCCTTTCTCCCTCTTCTAAAATATATAATATGATTAAAGTGAAGCAAGGTTTGTAAGGAGAGGTAATATCTTTTATTAGAGCAACTGATACATATCTCCTTAGACCATCAGGGCTACAACAACAAAACTGCTATAATTTAATTAGTCATTTTAACAGAATTGGAATAATGGCAGTGACCTCAGCCAAAGCATTTTGTCTATACTTTTTTCCTACAGAGATCTGGCAATGCCCCATAATCCTGCGCTAACATGTCTGCCTTTATTCAATTCCATGTCTCTTGAATAATAAGTCCATCAAAAAAACTCTTGCTTTTTCCTTTGCATGATAAAGTGGATACTACCATAAAGCAAAGAAATTTTAATCTGCTGTGCAGAAGTTTTTCAACAGACTAAATGATACTGCGGAGATTAGCTGCCAGTTGGTTTGGGGGGCTTTTTGTTGTTGGTGGTGGGTTTGGATTTGTTGAGTTTTTTTTAGAGAGGGTGGAGGTTTGGGGTTGTTTTGTGGTGGTTTTTTTTAACGTTTCACACTGGTTTTCAGTATTCAGAAACATGTCCCTTTCATGACTTCCAAAGCACTTTGCTGTAAAACTGCAGGCTGTTGCATCTGGAGGTGGTCAGATTCTGCAACAACATAAAAAGTCTTGCTGCACTTGCCTGTGATTGTGCTGAAAGAAGCTGCATTTAGTAATGTGTATACATAGCTGTGTAATCAGGAGGTAAAACTTGAAAAACCACCTAATATATACAAAGCCAGCAGTTGAGGAAGGGCAATTCCTGCACTCTCAGATATGATTTAATGAATTTTGCAGGGGCTTTGACAGAAATGTAATTTGCCAAACCCAGCACATTTTTCACTGCCAATTAATTAAACAGCCTTACTGAGAAGAAGTGTCCAGTAAATTAAAGAGCTGCAAGCCTAGAACTTTACATTATCTAATTGTACCACAAACTCAGCTGCCGAAATAGATTTCCCTGGTTATCAAAAAGGCTATGTGAAAAGCAGCTTTTGAAAATGTTTCAAAACACTGTTCCTTAGGGTTCACATATTTCTGTCTCATTGTAGCTCTTCATTCTCCTATGACCTACACAATTACCTAGCAACAACAGTGAGACATAACTCTCAGCTCCAGCTATCAATGACACGAAGTTTCAGTGTGCTCTGCACTGTATGTCAAAAGTTACCTGAGTTAGTCTTTAAAGGGTTATCATCCTCTCTCAAAATTCAGAATATCCATTCCTGCTTACTGTTCGTAACTTCACAAGCATGATTTCAAAACCTGACTGCAAACAGTCACGGAAGATGAGCCAAAACAATGTTCTCAGAGGGAAAAAAGTGCCCTTATGCAAAACAGAAGAGTTGAATCTTCAGCCAAAGGGTTGTAAAAGGAACACATCACTTGAACTCTTTCCATCTAAATCATTTCACATGCTCTTTGTCCACAAGCCTGTGTTCTGTGGTTCTAAGCATACAGAAAGAAAGTTTCCAGTCTCTTCCCAGCCATAAAGCTTCACAAACACTATTTTGGGGAACAAACAAGAATGATATTCCACTTCATAAAACACTGTTGAGAATGTGTTTGTCAACTAACACATTAGGTCGGGCTCTTCTCAGTGGTGCCCCGTGACAGGACAAGGGGCAATGAGCACAAACCGGAACACAAGAAGTTCCATCTCAATATGAGGAAAATCAAAATAACATGAAATTTGACTTTTTATTAATTAAAACTAAATTTTGAAAACTATGGTTTTCTTGAAAATATTTATCTAAAAAAAAAAAAAAGCTTAATCTTATAAACTCTTGGATTCAACTCATTTTAGAATAAAATATCTATATAATTTTTACCATCTTACCGGCTGATCTAACCCTTTGTTCTGAAACTAACTGGATTCAAAACAGTGGAAATAATCCATAAGAATTTTTCATATATTAACCAGGAAAAAAAAAAAAAAAAAGACATTTTAACACAAAGCTCTTCTCTGAAGAGTGAGGGAGGCTACCAGTCTGAGGCAGACCTCTGGACTTCCTGAGATTTTTTCATTTCTGGAAGTCCTGTGCATAAGCCAGTACTTGCCATAATAAAAATCAACATTTCACTGCTTCTCAGCAAGCTGCACACTACTATGTACTTCTTAAAAGAAGCAAGCTACCTGCAGACACATTTTTATATGTATCCATCTATGCGTCTTTCCTTTGTGTCACACACATTTTCTAGGAGACCATTACTAACGTTTTGCTTCCCTTAGTATTTTGCATTTGGAATATTCAAATATGAAGACAGCTATATAGTTCATTCAGATCAGGTAAATTTGTGATCTCTTGTATGGTAAGAAGTTATTTCCATCATATACCAGGTACTACAAGAACAATCATGATTGTGGGGCATTCACATGCTGTGACAATGAAATCCACGGGCCATCAGCTAACTTTCGTGTTCAGATTTCAGAAGTGGTGACACTATCTCTCTTACCAGGCCATCCAAGCCCTCTTAATCAAAGCCCTCTCCATAATTCTCACTTTTGCCTCACCCTACAGCCGCTTACTTGAATCTTAATGGTTTTAGCAGCTGAGATTTAAGGCAACACAAATACTCATCTGAAACAGAGTTACTCCCTGGTTTTGACTGAGGTTAATATTTGAAACTGAAAGTTCAAGGTGTTTGAGCTGAATGAAGCAATCAACTCACATTGACCCAAAAGCTATGATTAAATTGAAGTTACAGGTTCTGTAATGAACATTTTACTTAATTCCCAACAAAATCTTGATTCTCTTATATATCATTGACAAACTGCATCCCCATCATACGGAAATTATTATTGTGTGTAAGATCATGGTTGTTCTTAAAAATCAGACTGGGTTCACAGTGAACAATAGATTTTAGGTTACTCATGCTTAAGAAGTTTTCATGAAATTCATACAGTTTCCCAACCACAAAAATTGTACACTTTGTACTTGCTTCCCTCTTTCTCATATTCTTTTTCTGGAGGTAAGTAATTTGATATAATGTTCTTTAAATAAAGGATTTCAAGCAATTTATAATCTATACCTAGGCAATTTCGCTTAAAGCACAGTGATAAAAGCTGTGTCACTTGTTAAAAAGAAGGTTTTATTAATGAAAGTAAGAACTGTTGTCAGCAGTAATTTAAATAGTGTAAGTAAACATACACTACACAGTGTTAATATTTAGGCAGCTGCTTGAATGACTATTTGTATAAATCGTTATGTTATTGTGGCAGTTGAGCCTTGATCTAGGTCCCAGCTGAGTTGCAGCTTTTTAATGTAATAATGTTTCACATGCACAGTAAAAATTGCAATACACTGCACTATCTATTTGCTATTTATTCCTGAACTAGCTCTGCAGTTCTTTTATTGCAGCAGGAAGTTTACCCCTGTTAAAGTCACACAACTGAGCTTCAGTATAGGGCAAAAATTGGAAAGCCATGCCTTCTAGCACCAGTCAACAGCAAGCAATTGTATGGACCGACCTGAAGCAGAGAAATTGCCAGAGTCTTTAGGCTTTAATGAGGCTGCATGTCAGCATATGCACTTAGTTCAGAGCTCTGCAATACAAGGACCTAATGCAGCCTCAGGAAGGAAAAAGGGCTGAAGAACTGCTTTAGGCAAACAATGTGCTAAAGATGTACAACTGCATTAAAATACAGACCCTCTTTCCAGGCAATACTGCTTTACGCTGAAGAAAATACCTCTTAGATTTTCTGTCTTGACAATGAAAATGGTATTTGACGTACCTAATTCTCAATGTAATTTGCAGGACGTACATTATCAGACAATCAAAATCACAAGTATTTATTTATTTTTACCTGAAGTTTCAATAAATGAACATGTTAATCTATCCCAACTCTGTGCCTTCAACAGTCCTTCCATGGAAACACTTGAGGTGAATTAAGTTTTCAAAGCACATTCATGCAGGTTCAGATATTCTTTCCTCTAGAACCCTCACCTATGGTAATAGGAATCTTCACCTATTGAGAACCAACCTCCCACTACATCATTGTATTTCTGTCCCAAACCTCAGGGCTAGATGTAAGACCAGGTCTGCATGTGCAGCACTAACACTGTTCTTCAGTTTCCAGTCACGCTCACCTTCCCCAACCTCCTTTCAGTTCCTCTGGTTTTACAAATTTTAGCTATTTTCTGTTTTATCTATTATCTGTATTTTATGTTGTCTCTGCATAAACTCTGGAATGCCTAGACCATCCTTCCTAATAACCATCTAATAACCTCTAATAACCTCTCTAATAACCATCCTTTCTAATGCAGTGAGCTTTCTCCTAAAAATTTTGCATGCTTAAGTGCTACAAGACACAGATGACAAAGCTCTCTTGGGTACAAGGACAGGCAGCTACAGGAAAGTTCTGATTGTTTTTCCAGGGTCTCTGCACTTCTCTCTGAAATGGGACTGGTCGGGCAGCTGAGACCAAAGAACAATCTCAAACCTGCTGATGTCACAGTGGATCATGAAGTTAAAGTGTACCAAGCAACCAGATATCCGTAAGCAGCTTGACGCACTAAAATTACCACTTGTGGAGCACAGGTCACATAGAACAACATTTATTTACACACAGTCCTCAGTCACAAAATGAGGCTATTTCTTCACTATCTATCTACTTTAATTGCCTAACTTGTTAGTGAGTTCCTAGGGCTCTGTAGTTCAATGTACAAAGTAACAGTACCTTTTCAAAAGCCAGTAAAGTACTTGCAAGTGAAATAATAACTATTCTAAACTGACATTTTAACCAACTGATTTTGCATTATTGTACATACAGCCAACTAGATTCACCTAAAAACATAAAAGCTAGTCATTGCAACAACTACTTGGTCATTGTAATTATAGCAAAGATCATCTTGTTTATCAAGATGATGAAAAGGTAATAATCACTTTTTTAAGTGTGCTGGAAAGAAAGTAGTGCAGATATATATTTAAAGATGCGTAACTGGGAAGAACAAGAAGGTTTTTTTTAAAAAAATGAGGAAAATATTTTTGCTTAAAATGTCAATTTTCTACATCTTCAGAAATAAGCACTCAATTGTTACTTTCCTTCATTAGTAAATGAGGACAGTATTTTCAAATTGCAATCCAAAAAAACTCAAGACAAATAGTTTAAACCCAGTATAGTATTATTCACATTAAATTTTCACTAATTGTGAAGAAAGCCTAATATTCAAGTATCTTAAACCCCAAGAAAAGTGTTAAAACACTACTTGGATTGCTTTCTGTGAACCACTGACTTCCTTGCTTGCTTGCTTTCTAAATAACCATCTGCATTAACACAGATGTTCTCCTTACCTTCTTGTGTTGCTACTGAATTGGTAAAATCAAAAAGCATTGGATAAATAAACAATATTCCTAATGTCTTTAGTAATTAAGCACTGCAATTACTGCAGGAAGTATACCATCCCCTTTTAGTTCACCTCTCAGACAAATGTTCCATTAGAAATGATAGCTCTTGCTGCTTTCAAGTGGTCTTTTAAACACTTCAGTGGTTATGAAATCTAATTGAAAAATAGAGGTGGCGGTGTTTGAGTTTTGTGAGTTTTATTAATTATTTTTTTAAATTTTGAATTACCTAATCTGAATTGTTTGGAGGCCAAGCTTTATTTGTTTGAATGAAGTTTGTCATTAAAAATCAAGTTCAAATTGTACTGATGCTTTAATGCACTAGGTGGCATAATGATATTCACATTAGAGCAAACTAAATGTTTTACCACCACCCAGGTATTTAGTCAGATAATAGAAGCTTCCCTTCCTGCCAGATAAGAAGTCCTACTGTAATTTCTGTAACGATAGGAAACCTAATATTGTTAACCCTCTTTTTTGTTCAAGAGTGCTTCAAATTTTAAAAGAAAAAAATCATTCTTATTTAAAGAAGACAATATAAAAAACTGTATGGAGTAGTGTTCACATCAAAATACTGGACATTTGATCCATGCACTTTCCATTGATTCTATATGGTCAGAACATCTTGTTGCTTCTAAATAGATGTACAAGAAGGGTGAAAAGTGTGTACAAAGAGTAGTGAAACTTTTTGTTTACTGTCCTTCCTCAGCTCTATAAAGTAGCAAGCCTGGGCTGTCACCGGCTGATACACTATTTACAGATGACACAGCATTGTACTGGCCTGTGTTGATTAACCTCCACTAGCACTTGAAGGGACATTGATCTCATTGCAGAGAAATTTTCTTCATTTTTTTATATGAAATATCCCATTCTCCCCCATTAGAAACCCAGGCATGTACTGGACCCAAATAACATATGGAACCTCAGCAACACAATTTTAGGTAAAAAAGTTGACAAAGTGATAACCTGTGATTTCCTGTCATAAACCTGTCTGTTCAGTCATGTGAGTAGGATTAATGTCCAGCCCCTCATGTTGTAGACATAGGTTTTGCCAAGATGTGATTTAAGGATTAAAGGCACAGCTGAAAAACAAACTACTGAAAGCAGTGGTAGGGATTCCTGTTAAAAATCCTTTAAACCCTACTCCAACCCTGATTGTGACAAAATTTACCCTGAGCGATTTTACTTGTGACCAAGACTAAAGTAGATCAAAGTACGAGCTTGAGAGTTATCACTTTTTCTAGGACTCCTGTTTAGTCAGCTTTGATATGGGCCACATTAAATGCATGTTGAAGCTGCCAGGAATTGGACCAGGTGAGTTGTATCAATCTTTTCCATTTCTAACTCTATTAATTCCACTGTTATAGTGGAAATAATGAAAGATCCTTTTAGACTGATTCTGGTGTCAGTCTGAAGCAGCATTATGTCAAAAAAAATTTAAGTCATCTTCATTTACTGTAAACTCAGAGACTTGCTTTTTGCTGCAGATGTTCTGTCATGGTTTGCTTGAATTCTGGGCAGTAAATTACAAGATACGTCAATGTAAAGTGGCAGTGAAATCATTTATCATTAACTTGAAGAGGCCATTATTCAGCTGTGGAAGATGACTGTTTTATGAAATACAAAGAATGAGATCATGATTTAGTGACCAGAAGTGTTCATTTTACAAAACACAGCAATATGTAGTGAGAGTGAGAAGGGAATAGAGCCTAAGAAGTTGATATAATTTTATCTGGATAATGTTTTGATATTTGCCATCTCAGTTAAAATTGGCTTTTATGAGGCTTGTTGCTGATTAGCAGACATTTTTCTATTGGCTAGCTGCTATATCTGTCCCAGTTCTTTCTGTGCAATTACAACTCTTACAAGTTACTGCAGTACCACAAATAGGTGCCCTACCTGAGCGTCAGGAAAAGATTTAAAGAGGTATAAAGCTTTCTGCGTTTTAAGGGTTATTTGAAATATTGAAGTTTCTAAACAAACACTTCAGAGAGTCTGGAGATTATAATTTCTCTAGTTTTTTGACGTAGTTACTAACGTGTTCACCTGTTTTATTAAAATTATCCCCACTTAGGAAGCTTATTTGTGCAAGCAACTGAATAGAATAATGTTATTGCTGGAGCTAATTTTGTAAAGACTGAAGATGTGTTCAGCACAAAAAAAAAAAGCATAGTATGAAGCACAGCATCAAACATCACCAAGTTATCAATTCCTAGAAGAGATTAAAGTAGGACTTCTCTGTTTTATGATGCAGTTGATAATGCTGAAGTGCCTACCTTTTCCAGCTGGTGCATCCCTTCCTCTACACAGCAAATGGATGCCAAAGTTCTCAGCGTCTGAGGATAAAGGCACCTGAAATAATCCTGGCGACATATCTTAAAGAGAGCAGCTACACCTCCTTCCTACAGGGGAAAAGGAAAAATCAGAAAAGCAGAAATGAATGTTTCCCTAGTATTTAATTGAGAGTGTGATTGGGGCAAATTCCTTTAGTAATTTATCCAAATTAGCTATCATCACAACACCAACAAAGAGGAAGTTAAGCTCACACAGAGAACTCAAGTTGATTAATGCTTATACACTGAGTGATGAAAAAGTAATATAGCCTCAGTGGGAGGTGTGCTTAAGTGATTGACTTTTACCAATTACAAGGACAATTTAAATTAAATTTGACATTCATGTGCAAATTACAAAGAATTATCAATAGGCATATTGATAGACAGCAATTGGAGTGACATTTAAGTGATAGTTCAACCATATGCTATTAGTTTAAAACAGATTTTTTTAGCATATACTTTCCATTCCTCTACATTTCTGAGGTCCATACAATATTTATTTAATGCTAAAATGTAAAAGAGAAGGTCATATGCTCAAAAAGCTACTGAAAATAATGTGGAAATAGGTGTCAAGTTCTATACAGATGCAATCCATATCTTCATCCTCTAACACATAAAATTTGTATTACTACACTTTTTTCTTTAAATATGGCAATGATGACAAAGATTTGAGTATATATACATCCTTACAGTCAAAGATTTGAGTATATATATATCCTTACAGTAGTTATCCTTAATCATTTCCAACACAGCTTGTAAACATATATGTTAGCAAAGTTCACATAATAAATGGAAAGATATAAATAAATACAGACAATATATGCACTTCATGTGGTGGGGTTTTTTTTTTGTACTGTTCTTCATTTCAAAATGTTATTCCATCAGGTACACTATAGATGCCTTATATTATGCAAAAGCAGATATATAAAGAGGAAAGCATTTAAAATATTAATGACAGATGAAAGATCTCAGACTAAAGTAGACAGATTACAGTAGTAAATTAAAAATAGTTGGAATCATGGACCAAGTGTAATATCCACTCTTCTTTTTAAGCCTGTTTCAGTAGCCTTTATATAAAAATATTTTTCAGATTCACAGCAATAACTTTTTTCTTCTCAACTATTTGTGTTATTTGAAAGCTCAACAGCTTACTGACATAAACCCTCCGGACTACAATTCAGACTTCACTCATTTTCAGAATTCTACGTTTTTATACTAGTTCTGCTAGAATAGAGTAGAAAATAATAGAGCAAGCAAAGCCATTCAGTCTAGCAAAAATAGATACTGGTTTATAAGAAAATTAGAATTAGACAGAAATAACACCTCAATATATTTTCAAGATAGAAGTTTTAAATTATGTTTTTGTAAATATATATGTAATTTTTGTGAGATCAGTGAAAACAGTAGGATTACTGAGGTTTGCTAAGAATAAAATTTATTTCTGGAATTGTAAGAAGTTCACATGTATCTGTATGAGTTATTTTATATCCAGTACTGCTATATATAGCCTACTGCAAAAAAGATATTTCTGAGCCTTTAAAGTAAAAAAGAGGCAGTAGTGACAAAAAAAAAAAAAAAAATCTGTTGTATTTTTCCTTCCACAAAATGATTTTGGTATTTCACCCAAGCAGTAATTAAATTATCTATGAAAAATATAGAAAAAAGCTATTATACTGTTGTCCCCAAACCTAAGGTAACTGGGATTTTTTTAAAAAAAAATTATTATCAACCTGAAAGTCCCCACAGTTCAGTGAAATCAGAGATCATCTGATTCTCTGCTTTAGTCATAATAAGCAGAAATTTGTGGATGATACTTGTAAAGCTCAAGTGATTTTGGCACGTTTCCTTCAAGCTTTCTGTATGACAAATTGGTGCCCTGCTTTTGCCTCTGATGGACAGGAAATGATTTATCACTGCATTTATCAGGAAGAGATCTAAACTGTTTATTTTGTGCCCTGTGTGCCATTACCAAGCTGTAAAATATTGATCACAAGTAATGAACATAGAGAGCTGCAAGTGAAATATGGAATAGGGAGGAAGTACTGAGCCTGATTCTATGGCTTGTCAGAAACACTCCCCTCACTGGGACCTCAGCATTCCTCAAGATTTATTCTTCTTTTTCAAGATTTGTCCCCTGTATCTTCTGCAATGATGACAAAACATCTGACAGAGATGCATGTAAATTGGTCAAATGGGTAAACCAGTACCATTCAGACAAGGAAACATCACAGCACTGAGCTTTGCTTGCTTTGGAGATTAACTTGCACCTTTCCAAAAGATCCCAATATGTCTAAGCATGTTTTTATTTGTCCTTTGCAGACTTTTTGGCATTTCCAGTTTTTGACCAAATAACATGAAACACTGCTCTTGCTGTAATTCAAGTTTCATCTGGCACAGGCCACAACTACTCTATGAAGCAGTATCTGAAAGAGAGGAGAACTTCCTTTACTGCTTGATGACCTACTTCTCTCCTATATTGCATTAACAGGAATTCAATTTCGTGGAGACATCCCTGAGATGCTGTTCAAAAGGGCTAGCATTAGGTAACAAGATCACCCGAAATACAATCACAAAGAGTATGTGAAGGAGGTCATGAGTATAAGAAGCCCCACTGCGCATAGTAAGTTGAGTGAACAAAGAGGGGAGAAAAAAGGCATTCAACTCTAAGGTGTAATAATTTGTAATTTCAGCCTGAAATGACTGAAAATTCAGTGAATTCTCATCAATCCTTCCCGCATGATGGAGGGCAATATTTATAATTAGCTTGAAAGATGATCTCCAAAGAAATCTTCAAAGTAAATCCTTGCTAGAAAAGAAACTGACATACAAAGAAGGTAAGGCCAAGATGTATTAGAAGCTTCTCAGAGCAAGCACATTCATATGAAACTCAAACAGTCAACATTCTCCAAAGAAGGGTGTAATAAGCAGGTATGGCTATCATCATTATCTTCATTTTTATCTCTCTATATTATTATAGCATCCTGTTCAATACAGTTGCTATTAGACTCCAATTATCACCAGTGAAATGGATTTATTTACAAAGACTTTCTTTATCACTCTGTGTCCCAGCATTTATTTATTATAACTCTGGAACTGATTTTTACTTATTCTTCTTCTTGTCATGAAGCCAAATCAATTTAGAACCAGTCTACTTCAAGTAGTGCTAATTTTTGACAGTTGCTCAAGTACACCCAAAATTTATAATTTCTGTTTTTTAGCGTCTCCTTATATTCTCAGAACATGAAGGTAGAGTTTTAACAACTAAGACTAATTTATAATTTTTAATATGAAGGATCCCAGGATCACAATCTAATAGATACAATGTAATAAAAAAGACTTTTGAGAATACATCCCTGCAATGCAACCCCAGGCAATGATGCAGCAACGTAGTCACATTGTTTGGTGCTTAATTATGTATCATAAGAATTGACAGAGGAGTATTGTAGCAACATTTGGTTCCAAAGACAGGAAACATCTGCAGACAGAAACCTGACTAAATTTTTTTCTGGGTACTTGCAACAAATGCTCTGGTTGAGTGTTCCTTTCCTCGTTTTCTCTTTTTGCTTTTAAAATTAACTAAACTTGTGGAGTTTCCATTATGCTGACACCAGTGTAGTTGCTTGTAGATGAACACCACATATTATGGTTTGAAATTCACAGATTACCATTGGTTCTTCTATTAGCTCAGAATTCAAGGATTTTTTATTATTATTATTTAGGTTTTCTCCCTTAATTTCTTATCTTGCCCTTGCAACTACTCATTTGTGTTAAGAGATCTCAGTCTTTATCCTTCTGGCAGCTAGCAAGAATGACTAACTGGCTGCCAGGGTGAGTCAGCAACATGACTTTTTCACGGCAGATTACAAAGTTACATGCTAAAAAAAAAAAAAAGTCAAAGAATGCCTTCAGGTGGAATAAAATTATAGGTGACACTTCAGCATGAGGGATTAACATTTCAAAGCTTTTTTACATTTTGGTGAAATATTGGCAGGGGAGGAGAGGAAGGAAGACAGAAGACTGAAACTCTTACCAAAATGTAAAGTGAGAAACCAGTTCCTATAATACTGCAGCTCTCCAATATTATCATGGTTCTTTGTTTGCATGTTTGAGATTTTGGTGTGCTTTAGAGTAGTAATTTATAGGTTGGGACAGGAAAAAAGATAAAAACATTGTTCTACAAGATCACACACTGTCATGGAGAGTAAGACTTCAAGGTTACATGAAAAAATTTGATGAGTTTTGCTTTCACTGTAAAGAAACATTCCACTTTTCTGGCTAGTTGTTACCAAATATGACAATTCTCAAGGGAACTTCTTTATCTCTGGGAGATTTTGAGATCTTTGCAAAAATTGCATCCTTTCTTCCCTCTTTATGAGTGAGTGCAATTCCAGAATTTTTAATTTTTTTTTCCAGCAAATCACCTTTCACTGTCATAGCTAACTACTCAAGTGACTGAATTCAAAATTCTGGTCTGTTACGATTCCTCTGCCACCTTGCAGACACTCAGGACAGGTGATGTAATCGCTGCTGTAATTTGGCAACCAAACACCACTTAGCGGTCTGTGCATAAGGGGATGCATTTCCTCACTTGCAAACCTGTGACACGCCCAGGTTTTAGCAATAAATTAATTTAGTGATTTATGGAAAATTAGAATTCCCTTCTGCTAAATTAAACTGTTATGGAATTCACACAATGATAAAAAGCACAAGACCAAATTTCCTCAATTTTTTAGTTCTGTACTTCCTCAATACTCAACATTCTAACATTGTTTTTGTATACCACTGAGTGGAGCTCAAATACCAATTTAGAAAAAATTAAACCTCCTGGCTAGAGGATCCTTGCCGGGATCCACTACACGTTTGAGTCTACCTCATTTGCAGCCTTCAGAACACAGCAGTACCTTTTATGGTGCAAACATCCATTTAAAGGCAGATCAAAAGTAATATTAATTAAATGCTGCTGTTTAACCTCATCTTTGATCAGGACAAGGGATTAGCACACCACTCCATAAGCAGAAGCTTGGGAAAGGAGGCTTTCTTCTTTCTATATACACTTCAGTTGTGATTATCTTATCCTCGACCTCCAACAATGCCCTGCATTTCTCACTTTTTCAAGATCCAAGTGTTCACAAAGGTGCAAACCCTGCAGAAATTGCAAGTATCATTGATCTTGGCAGAATGATTAATTTATACCTAAAGTTAGCACCAACTACTCAGTAAACAAGAACACACACTGCCAGAAGTAAGTGTGATATTCTTCTGTAAAAGGACAATAATGGATGCAAAGTATTTCTAGAATTACATCTTTGATAATATCTCTAACCTCCTCTATACACAAAGCTAGAGAGGTCTTGCTGTTTCTCTGCATAGTCTGCCATATGCATGGCCGATCATAAAGCTTCTCTCCACTTACGTGGCTGTTACCGTCAGGAGAGACACTACAAAGGTGCCCAAGATGCTGAAGGGAGTGGTGGCACAGGTGGCACAAAGACAACTGTAGCTGAATCAATGCCAAGAAACCTGCTGGAGCTTACCATCCTACTGCGGTTGCTTGCACAGGCATTGAGCTTTATTAAATTAAAGACTGGGGGCGTTGCAGCCTTTTTTTTTTTATTTATTTTTATTTTTAATCTAATGGGAATAAGGTGGTAATAAACTCTGCAGGGTAAGGCTTGCAAAAGAAGAAAAAGAAGAAAAAAAAAGTTTCTCAGAGTAAATTTTGTTGTTCTTTAACCTAGATTATTTGTCTCCTGAAATACAGAATTTCATCTTGTATTACACATTTCAAAACTCGCAGTCACCACTGTGTTAAGTAAAATAACTCACTTGTATTGCTAGTTTACTTTGGATTAATCCATATATCCCCTTACCTTAGCTATGATACGGCAGAGATGAGCACCTTCCTGGGTAAGGCTGAATAAACTGCTGATCGCTGACTCAGTGACGTACACACTATCCGACAACTCTATTTGTCTCAGCAGGTTCTGTGTGACGTAAGATAATAAACATAATTTACTTCCAATGAAAAACATTAGTGTTATATTTAAAGATAAGGTGGTGTAGAAAGTCTGGTTCATTTAATCCATATCATCTTGCTTCTTACCCAGAGAACAGAAAAAAACGTGTGTAGGAGTCAGAGTGATAACGCTGTAACACATTCATCATTGCATTTGAATAGACATAACCAAGAGTAATGATATTTAAAAATAAATACGAGTAGCATAAGAGAACAGGTATGTGTGGGAGAACATTCCATAAAGAACTCTTCAGCTATTTAGAAAATTATTATTGGGTTTGGCCTGGGATTGAACTAAAATTTTCAGAAGACAACTAGTTGTCTAAGTGTATAACCTGTATCACAAGACGATACAAGGTTTCCACCTTAGTTATAAGGAATATTGCTATACTCTAACACTGTATTCTAAGGCTCTGGGTTCATCGCTATTCTCAGTCTACACAGAAAATGTCATGGAACAATACAGGAAATTATTGAATAGAAATATATTTTATTCCTCCAAAGTATGAATCAGGTTAAATATTTTTATATTTGTAGTTATCTTGCTTTTCCATGTGTGCCATTGCAGCTTCACAGAGAAACACAGCTGTCAGAAGAATATGAAGTTTATTTAATTTTATTCTTTCTGAAAGCACATACAATTGTTAGAGGAAGATTTAATTATATCTGCCAGGAGGAATGTAAGGATTTTTATATTTAATCCAACTTCAAAAGAAGTGCAAGGAAATATCCTATATTTTACACTGTTATAAGTAAAAAATTCAATTATCTTCCTTTTAAGATGTAGTGTTCTCCCACCTTTACCACTAGAAAAATGTTCCATAAAAGACATAACAGTTCACAATTTGATATGAACCTATCCTGAACAAAATCCCGATACACTGATTAGAACGGGAAAGCTCTTGAATACACAATTTAAGCGAAGCGTTCTGGCCTCTCACACAGACACAATCTATTCCAGAGCAGCAAACTACCCACAAACAGTGTGGTTGTTTGGCAGAAGTGAACACACAGCCTGACTGAATAGCTCAGAAAACTGTTCTTAAAAGCCTTTTTATTAATGACATCTAATCCAAGTCTTCAACCACACAGATGCACATAAGATGATGCAGAATAATTAATTCTGATGCCCTAAAAGAAAAAGGGGCTAGGATTTCAGGTGTATCAATAGGTGTCAACGTGCCCAAAGACAGAAATATTAAGCAATGAAGAACTGCTTTTCACATTAAAAGGAATAAGCCTCAAAAGAACCACAACCTACTCACTGAATGTGCAATATGCAAAATCATTTACACCCTACAACTCACATGTGGCATTTCACGTAGTTCTCATAAATCCTAACCAAAGTGCATTTAGCAAGCAGTTTGTTAGTTTGACTATAATTCTGCAAATGTATTTTGAAGATTCTCAACTCCTAGTAATAACCTTTTAAAAGTCTAAGGGATGTTTCTGAAAGAGCCACAACTTTTTTTGCTATCTTAATACATTAAAGTGTGTTAGAGTTTGACCAATACCATGCATTCATTTTGTTTTAGCACCATAGTATATACTATTTAACTATTTCGTGTTCACTAAGCCTCTCCTTTCCTCTTTCTCTACAGGGACAACACAAAATTTCAGCATAACATCACCTCTAAAATATGGGCAAATTAATTGAGCATAATTACATTTGGGGTGTTTTATTTGAGGAAGATTAGAGGGTCCAAAGGGATTTCTAATGAGATCTCAATAAAGAAACCTGTGCAAGTCAAGACAGATTGGTTAGTCTTGCAAGTTGCTACTATTTCAAGAATGACCTAATGGAAAAAATTTAATGCATTTGTAGTCTCAGCCTAATTACTCAGTCTATTTGTCTACATTTAATCACCACTGGAAACTATACATCATGCCTGCAATGCCTCTAGAAGGTTACACGTACACCTACAAACTGTACACAACACTTTATTTTATCACTACTTCTAGAGTCTAAAACATGGACTAGTTAAAATGCGTGCTAAAATAATGTACCTGCTATGTTTACATCTTGTAAAAAGTTTAGCTTTTAATGAGAATCACTGAGAGCAGGAGAGACTTTTTTCAAGGTTTCTAAAGAAGAGCAGTACCAGTATGAAAGAAAGACAAAATGCATCCAAAGGTTTTATTAACAAGACATTGTCCAGAGATTAGATCCTTGCAATGAAGGAGGCATATCAAGAAAAGGAAGTAACATAGTGAGCCACAAGATCATTTCATTTGAGATTTGAGGTTATTGGAGAATTTGAGAATACAAACACTTATATCTTTTCGCAAAATATTTGAATTACAGATCGTAAACTTGCTGAAAATTTAGAGTTGTAATTCTAATCCTCCTCTTAATGGATTCTCTCCGTCAAGATTCAATAGTTTTGAAAAACTTTTTTTTTTTCTTAAACTGTAAACTAACCTGTGCCTCATGTGTTAAAACCAGCTCTATCAACTGGCCAAAATACTGAGCAATGGTAGTGAGCGTTTCATTAATACAAGATTTCATGGACTTCAGTATCTCTTCATCTTCAGTTTGTACACACCTGAAAAGAAGGAGAAAGGAAAGAGATGAAGGAAAAAAAATGCAACAGACAACTATGTTTTTATCAAGCTGATTGTCACAGGTGAGCTCTGTGTTAATAATGGGGATATAATGGGAATTCAACTGTTCATATGAGGACGCTGTCTTTGTGCCATTAGCATCATACTATACTTTAATCAAAGCTTTGTCTACACATAGTAAGTATACTATCAAAGAACAACAGTAGACATTAATGAATAGTTTTGAGTTTACAATTTACTTCACAGACTGCAGGCAAAATCTTGCTGCAAATGCTGTGTGTTTATACCAGTGTAACTCTGTTATTTTCCACTTATGCTAATAGTTACAGTCACGAAGATGCCTGCATTTCAACTGCAGCTGTGTATATCCATCCATCTTTCATGACCAAACAAGTGTTTTCAATAATTTTCATTTCTTTACCTTCTTTGTCATAGTTTAATGATAGCAGCATAAGGACCCAAAATGAATGTGTGTCCAAACAAGTACAGTTCACTTAAATTTAAACTGCATACTTAAAAGTAAAATTTGGCCTTGTATACAGAAGGATTGCATACAGTTACAGAGTTAGTATAACTATCCTGTAACCAGTGATATTTGGCTGTAACTGAAGAAAAGAGATAAAGATGGAAAACTTTATACAATTCAAATTAAATAACTAATAGTTCCTCACAGAAATGGATTCATTTGAATTGTCAAAACATATTCCACCCAGGCACGTCACTCAAATAGGAAATATAGTTTGGTTGATCACTGTCTCCACCTACACAGTAAGTCCCCTTTTCAACTTTACCTGTCTTTCAGCCACCTATAACAACTTTTGTCAAACAGACAAGGAGAGAGAGGGCTGATTTAGGGCAGATGCTGTGAGATCAGAACTCTCATTAAATCAGTGTGCCTCATGGCAGAATATAAAAGTAAAGTCTGAGCTGTGTAGGTTTGGCAAAAGCAATAGAGCTTAAGAAATGTTCTTTCCTGATAATTAGATGGTGTCATTTTCCCCCAATGATCCCCTGAGCAGAACGTTGCACAGTGTTTAAAGTAAATTGAAAAAGACCAATGGAACTGTGCTGGGGGAAACAGGATAACATGTTAGGCAGGGGAAATATCATGAGAAGAATTATAAAGAGAGTCTTATTTTCCAGTCTCAGCGTTCTGGAGTGCACAGAGCTAACTAAACCTACAACTACAATTTAAAGGAATGTGTATTTATTTTGATTTACTAGTACATGGATATGTGCATACAGGAACATGCAGTACGACAGTTTAGGAACGTAAGTTTTCACACCGGCTGAAATCTTGGCTCTGCAGAACTTGAAGGGACCTTTGTCACTGATATCATTAGAGCCAGACTTTCTCCCTTGATGTCTAAAAGCCCTGAAAAATCCACTTGCACGCAGCTTTGTGTCTATGCCAGGCTCTTTGTGCAACAGCAAATCCCATCTTTCATTAGGATGTAGTTTAGATAAAAGCAACTCACTTCACCCACCAGAGGCTAATATTGAGAAACCCCTTCAGAGCTGCAGGGGCCTAGTTAAAACATTTGAGGGTGTCAGTGGATTTGTACTTCTCATTAGAAATTCTACAACATAATAAAACTGCAAAATTAACATTTCAACTAGAAAATTTGAATTACCTTTCTGTGAATGCTGTAAATTCTGAACACTTGTCTATTAAAAGTTTTTCAAACTGCAGAGAAAGAGAAAATGGTTTTAAAGCAATATCCATACACAAAATTTTTAAAAATCACAGAATGATATGGGGTTGGAAGGGACCTCTGGAGATCATGTAGTCCAACCCCTCTGCCAGAGCAGGTCCACCTAGAGCAGGCTGCACAGGGATGTGTGGAAATAACACTTCTTTGTGATAATTAGGTGAAAACCCTCCAGAAACATAATATTTCATATCAACACTCTTTTTCTACTTTTCTGAATAAAACAAGTAGAGATAAAAATGAAGTTAACAAAAAAGTGTTATTTTCTACATTGTAAATGCAAAGGAACTCACAGATGGAGCATCTGATTACTTTAGTCCAGTAGTCCTCAAAAATGTAACATTTAATCAGTGTAATTTGTCAACATTGTTAACATTCAGAATCAGGCCTATGATAAAATAAGATCCAAAATGGGTAAAGAATGTTTCCATTGCTGATTAAACAGGCTAGGAGTATGTAAGGATTTCTTACAGATTGTTTAAAGTAAGTTTTAATTATTAAAAAAAAAAAAATTAAGCAAGACAAACATGACAACACGTAAGGCATCCTACCTGGTGCATTTCTTCTGAAGAATTCCTGGTGAATGTATTGTATTCATTTATCATTGAACGCACGTGGCAGTTGACTCTTACTGTCATGCTGTGAACTCTCTGCCATCTATTCTTTTCCAGCTTTTGAGCAATCCTGGTCAACTCTGTGCTTATGATCCAAGCTCTTTTTAATAGTAGCTGCAAGTTATCACACATGCTATATTGGGAGGAAAGGAGAAGTTCATTTTGTTCATCTTTCTCAACGCTAATTGGCTTGGACTGGAGAATACACATACATTCACAGTCTGTCATCAACTTCAAATCTTCCATCCATCGCTGAACGGAGTCCACCTGAATTAAGTGCATGCTAGAAGGCAGAGGAAGAAAAGGAAGAATGGGGTGAAGCAAGACAACCTGAGAATAAACCACCAGCAACGCTGTACTGTTGCATCCACCTACCAGATTGCAACTGACTGACAAAAGGCAACTAATTGAACAAACTATTTGCTTGTAGTAACACAGCGACATGCTTAGTTTTCTATTCCAAATACAGGTTTTGGTTTTCTAACCACCTTTACAATACATACCCTGCTATAAAATTATTTGTGAAAAATCAGGAGAGATTAGAGATAAGTAAACAGGAGAAGGTTAGACTACACTTTTTTGGAGGAAATGTTTCTTGTACATTCAGAGCTTAACATGATGAAGGAGCAAAGTTATGGGTGTGCTAGCTTGTTATTTATGGGACTGTACTCTCAGCTTTTTCTAGACACTTTGCCTTTTAGAACAGAAAAAGTTTTACCTTGCAGCCTTTCTCCAAAGCCCTTCTACCCACACTGATACAGCCAGACCAAGACAACAAACGATACTGTCAGCAATATGTTTCTGCCATATCACAATCCTTAAACCTCAGCTGGATTCGACTTCCTGCCCAGTCCTTTACCTTTCCCCTTATTTCTCATATTCTCCGTACAATTTGAAAATCTGACTTCCAAAGCACATTTTTGCACTACAGAAAATACTTCCAGATAGTAAAATGTGTTAACCCAAGATAGCAGCTGTACCAAGCTCTTTTGAGTCCATCTTTGTGAGGGATCCTGAGTTCCAGAGGGATCCAGAGCCTTGAGGTAGAGTTGCCTAGGATTTCTCAATAAAGTGAGGTGCCCAGATCCTAATAAAAAAAACTTAATCCTCACCCCCCAATTATACACTCATACATAGCTAGGTTTTATTAGATATGACTAGTGTTATTAACATATGTAACAGTATAAAAAAGGTCAGGTATAGGACCCCAGGTCAGACAGAGTAAAGTTTGCACAACTGCATTCATCCTTACCTATGTCTTTGCTATGGTTTCTGCTTTTGTTTCATATAGCTCAGGGACTTCCTTGGTGGCAGCACCCTGATCCCGTTGTCTTCCTGGAAATTTGCTCCCTCTGTCTGAGGCCTGCCTGGCCCATTGCTGCCTCCTGCCGTCTCTCAGACCGTCTGCACAAAATGCAGGCTCTCAGCTTCGTATTTTGACTCTCACCTACCACATGTAAGGCTGGACCTCTGTCTCCCTTTGCAGCAGGGAGCTCCCCAAGGAAGCAGCATTGCCTCTGCCAAGGGGTCCCATCTGACTCTTGCTTCCAAACCAAGGGCAAAACAGACTGCCTATCTCCAGAAATCATCTGTCTAAATTTTTTTTCAGATTTAACAATAGGTCCAGATTATTTCAGTTTACATTTCCTCTCCCCATTCCTCAAAAGAGACCAGTTCCTCTGGCAAATATATACATAAAAAAAAATATAAAACATTTCTAATATCAACAGTAGATATATAATAAGTACATATATATCTCAATATCTCTACACATCTAAGGGACAGTTACATACAGCTAAGGGAAAAAGACAAGTTATTATTAAAAACAAAGCCATAAAGTATTTTAAAATTACTTAAATTTTCCTTATCTTTACGCAAAAGCTTAAAAGATTCTCAGTGATGGGTGCTGAAAGTAACCATGGTTGCCATGGTAAAGACTGACTTTATCAATAATTGTACCCTAATAGGCCCATTATATCCCATCTCAACACAGCACCGTTCACTTGGTAATAAAGCAAAGCTGGAGGACAAGAGTTCAAAGACTCACTACAAGTTTTCATTGCATAGGAGATTTTGATTTTTATATGTCTAAAACAGTTTCTGCAGAATTTATAAATACAAGCATGACCAACAAATGTCATATTCACATACACAACACACTTCCAAAAGGGCTGCTTTACTCAGCAAGGATTTCAGATTTCTGATCTACAATGAACAAAATCATTTTTCTGTCAGCTTTCATGAGCTGTAGACTCAGTCTTAATTTTTCAGCAAGTCTTCTTAACACGAAATACTTCAAAATTTTAGTATCCCATCCTCTAGTGAAAGATGGATTGATACTAAAGGATTCTGAAGAAGTGAAGATATAAGGTAAAGACAAAATGAAATTAAATGAAAGCAGGAGAGACTGGGCTTAATTATTTTTTCCAAATTTCTATTGGTATCCTACAGCTAGTCTTACAGTATAGTGGATTGTTGTCTACCTTCTGGATATATGCTACGGTTTTATAAGATGCTATACCAGAAAGGACAAAAAGAAAGTTTGTATTATAGCCCCCATTCTTTCAACCCAGACACTGATTTATTGCATCTCAGCATCACAGTAGTAATTCTCTGTACTGTTAGATAAGCCTCACTGTTAGAACAAAATCTGCAATTACATTAGCCAGGCTAAGGATGAAGGTGAAGGCCTTTTTAATTCTTGTCCTTCCATTTATACTTCCATTTATACACTGAGCACCAGCTGAACTCAAGACATGTCCTTTCAGATCACTGAAGTAACATTCCACAAATGAACAAAATTTTCTAACATACACATGAAAAGGAGGCTCACCTCAAGTATAATTTCATATAAATCAACAGCAAACGAGATACGAGAGATCAGTTTCGTTGATCCAATCCCCCTTTTCACCATATACAATGAAACTACTTTTAATTTTAAACTTTACAAGCTACTACTATTTAAGGTCTTTATTTCACTCAGCTTTGAATATTGTGTAATTGCATTGCATGATCGATTGTGGCTCACTTTCTTCTTGCTGTATGCGTAGTCTCCCTATTACCTTTTTAGATCTGAAGCAAAGTTTCCTAATAAACAAAAATAACAACTTTAGAAGTTTGAGACCATGATTTATAACAACGTGCATAGTTTGCATGCAGTACAGGATAAACTCATTTGACACACAGTAATGTATTTTTCATTTCTAAAGTGCGCTCTGATAATTGATGAAATCTTTGTTTAGTAAGTACAAATAAACTCCTCTATTATAAATTCAGGTAGAAAAAACCTAGAACAGAAGGTTAGTCAGAAAAAAAAAACAAAAAATCGTTCATGTTTCCTTTAACCCCAAAAGCCAATCTTCACTCTGAGGAGAAAAAAGGATGATAGAGTTGTACAGAAAAGGTACAGATGTTAATGAAACTCTCCCTTTTTGTTTCTGTTCATACGAATTGTCAGAAGTACGTTTAGGATGTTCTTTCATTGAAACTTAGTATTCCTTAACTCTCAATAATGGCAAAAATAATACCATTCACCTCCTTTCAGACAGAAGAACCACAGAAAACTCCCCCTGCTCAATATGTCAGCTTTTCTGACATGTTATTCTTTAAAATACACATATATCATGGTTACTCAGGTTAAATAAAAAAATTATTCACCTTCATTTACATCTCCCTGTATTTAGAGAAAATCTTCCTAAGTATTCAGCAGATGAATTTGTATACTAATTTTTTTATATATTAAAATAAGGAAGGCAAAAAGTGTGGTCATTCCTAATTAGCTATTAGGAATCATATCCCAGACAGCAGTTACAGAACTCCAAAAACAAGTCGAAAATTTCCATTTTGTCTCCCCATTACTGAAAAAAACCTTTACGCCTACAAAATAAAACCAGCCATAATAGGTCAGACAAAAAAAAAAAAAAAAAAAATCTGTCTAGCCCATTATCCTGCTCCCAACATGGCCATTAGGAGATGCATAAGGAAAGATTACAAGAGGCATGGCAAGAGCTGAGCAATCCCTCCTTCCCATCTTCTAGCAATTAGTGGTTTTGGAACTTCCTAAGTTGTGTCTAAGCAGGATGTTTTTACAATTCATGAAACAAAAGCAGCCATTAATCCCTTTTTGAACTCAGTTAAACTTTTGGCCTTTACAACATCTAGTGGCAGTATCTCACATTGTTTGATTATTTTCTGTATGAAAAAGTGTTTCTTATTTGTTTGTTTTAAACTTGCTGCCTGGAGATATTAATACAAGCTCTTTAGTTCTTGTTTACTAAAAGATACTGAAATGATAGTTCCACATTCACCCTCTTCATGTAATTCATTATTTTATTTACTCTACCCTATCTTCTCTCGGTTATCTCATTTCCAAGTTAGAGAAACCATCTATCTAGTCTATCACCATACAGAAGTGATCCCACTCCTCTGATCATCCACTTACTCTCCCCCACCTTTTCAAAAAGACTTTTCCAGTTTTTCCTATGTCCTAAGATGCACACAATATCCAAGATTCAGGTAAATTATGGGTTTATACATTTTAATTACATTTTCTGCACTATGTTTTCCAAGAATTCCCAAAATTAGATTTCTCTTTTGTTTTCCAGAGAGCTGTTTCACTTTTACCTTCCAGAAAATCTACTACCTTTGCTTTCAGAATCTTTTCCATGAGTGATAAAACATAATTTACTTGGCTATTCTATATGTAGAATGAAAGAGATTGTTCTTCAGTTCCCTTCCCCTCCTCACATGTGCTACTTTATGTTAATTAACATATAATTTCTTCTGGAATTTTACATTTCAGTGACTCAGTATTGTGAGACTTTTTGTGTTTGCTATTATTTTAAATTTACCTGAACAGTTTTACATCAGCAGGAAGGGTTGTCCTGCTACCATAACTATTTTTCAGGTAGTTAAATACATTCAGCAAGATTGATTCGAGCATAAGGGGCCTTACTGGTGTGATTTTCCCCAGTTCTGTTTAACTGACCAACAGTAGCTGAGTAACTAGCAGAGATCCTGATGTATATAGCTAGTAGTTCCCCACCGGTTGGAATTTCTGAATTTAGTATGTCGTGGCATATTGACAAAAAAGCAATTTATCTAGACTCTCCACTATAAAAGCAGCATTTCATGTAAAAATAGCAATAAAAATAATTCAGTGCAAAATAAAAATTCAAAAGAAAGTCTCCAGCAAAGTCATCTTTCTTCAAAGTCATTCTATTTTAATTAAGGTTGTAAAATATTTGATGAAGTTTTCAAGAGCACTCAACTGAACTTGAATAACTAGCAATTTCAATAGTCTGAATTCTAGTGTACTTGCCAAAAAACAGAGTCTTTTAAAAATTGTGTTATTTCGACAAAATCGTTTGGTGTCACTGGCTGAGACCAACTTAGGGCAACAGCATTTTGAAAGTATGTTGTTCCTAATGATGCTCAAAGCTAGTTTCACACACGTTTCTGCTCTATATAAAACACTGCAGGCAAACGTCATCCTAGAGAAAGACATTAAAAAAAAGAAATAATCCCATTTTAAATTTCTAAAAGAGGCATACCATATTCAGAGTTCTATTAGTAGCATTTCTCTTCTTTTTTGCTATTTTCTATCATCTAGTAAGTAGTTTGTTAAGTAATGAATCACAAGATCTTTAGGATAGACAAGATGGATAGACGTGTGAAGGACTGTTCTATCTCATGTTGGTGCTACATGAATACAAAAGTGAAGAATTAATAACTAGATCATTTGTTTAAAACTTCCAGCTTGGAGCTCTCTACTACAATTTTACTGGCAGCACATACCCTTCTTTTTTAAATTGCAAATGTTACAATGAAGAAGAGTTATACCTCCATTTTAGCACTGAGTTTCACTAAGTGCAAAAGTTTCATGTTTTATAATATTGTGTTGAAGTCTGAGCTGATCAATTCATATGAATAATTCCAGTGGTCATATTTATAAAGTGCAAAGATTTCAGCTCAGTCGAATTATGTTTTTGAGGTTTCTTAGCCTTTTTATTCATTTTCACCTATTATGACAGATTTATTACCAATCCTAATGATAGCATTTAGTACAGCTTCCAGATAAGCCTACAGTGAAAGTCAATGCCAAATCTTAAAACTGCGCTCAAATTTATTATTCTAATTAGAGGTAGGTAATTAATTGGCAACAAACAATTTCTTGAATGGATTTAACCCAGTCTTTGAAGATAAATCTTCTCTAATTTTTTTCTAATTCATCTTTTCAAAATTATTCATAGGTACCCAATATACCCAGGGCCAGTTTCTACATCAATAGAATGGACAGCAGAACACAACTCTCAGTGGAAGAATTTAGTGAAGAGCCATAGAGATGACCCTTACTTATCCTCAAGGTTCTTTACACAATATTAATTGCATAAAAGAACCTTATAGATCTATTATATTGTATTTGCATGATTTTAGCAAAAAAAATTATAAAGCCAGCTAGAGAGCTAGCTTAGAAGATACAGAACAGCTTTAAGGTAGCTAAGAATCAGATTCCTGATTTTTAAGTGAACACACTTGCTTTGTAGATCATTCCTAAGGTAAAAGAGGTCTATGAGCATTTGGTATTTGCAATTGATGTGGGAAGCTAAAAGATTAGCTGGATGATTTGCAGTGTGTTCTTTTTTCCCCTTGATTTTACTTTCTTCTTTTCCAGTAGAACATCAGCAATCCAACTTCACTGGAGAAAAGATGAGTTTAGTATGACTTATTTAAACCTTTAGAAAACACTGATAAAAGCAAGTTAGTTCCTAGTTTTCAAAAAAGTTAACAGGCTATATTAAAATGGTATTTTAATTTGCTTCAAGGATTATTCAATTATTACAGTTACTAAAGTCTAACAATTTCCCCAAATGAAGTCAGTAACAGATAATGCAAACTACATCCCTGAAACATTTCTCAAAACAAAACAACTTAAGGAAGGGTGCACTGTAATCAACTAGATATCCTGAAGTATATTGTGGAAAGCAGAACTCGGTTAGCCAGCATCGATCACCCTTTTATGTTTTAACATTTCTATTTAATTTAGGGGTAGGTTTAAACCACAAAGAAATGCAGCAGAAGTAATAGAGGCATTACCACTAGTTTCAGGAAGAAGCAGGTCAATGGGCAGAATAAATATTCATAACAAATCCAGAATTACTCAAAGTTCATGAGTAAAATATAAAAGTATTACAATAGTAGTAATAAGTTAACTGTTTTGTTGACCAGGAACACCTCAATCATACAATCATTTAGATTGGAAAAGACCTTTAAGATCACTAAGTCCAAATGTTAAGCTAGCACTGCCAAGTCCACTACTAAGCCGTGTCCCTACGCACCACATCTACACATCTTTTAAATACCTACAGGGATGACGACCCAACCACTTCCCTGGGCAGCCTGTTCCAATGCTTGACAAACTCTTTCAGTGAAAAAATTTTTCCTAATATTCAATCTAAACCTCCCCTGGCGTAAATTGAGGCTGCTGCTTCTTCTCCTATCGCTTGTTATTTGGGAAAAGAGACTAACACCCTCTTTTGCTACTTTTCTTGTAACTGGTATCTATGATTCTCTTCACCTGACCTGAAACCAACAATGGTCTGTGTCCTTGCCATTTACTGAAACTTCAGTACCACCAAATTCAGTTTGTCATCTGAACTATGGGATAATGATGTTATTCAAGCCATCAGTCTCCTCAAAATCAGTGCTGCTATATAGAAAATATGTTATAACCACAAACAGTTTGTGCCTTGTTAAGCATCCATCTAGCTTCACTGAATTTCACTGAATTTTTAGAGTTGGAAGGGACCATAAAGATCATCTAGTCCAACTCCCCTGCTGAAGCAGGATTGCCCAGAGCATGTCAGAGCATGTTACTCAGGACTGCATCCAGGCGGGTCTTGAAAATCTCCAGAGAAGGGGACTCCACAACCTCCCTGGGCAGCCTGTTCCAGTGCTCTGTCACCCTCACCATAAAGAAGTTTCTTCTCATATTTGAGTGGAACCTCCTATGTTCCAGCTTGTGCCCGTTGCCCCTCGTCCTCTCACTGGCAACCACTGAAAAGAGTCTGGCTCCCTCCTCCTTCAACTCACCCTTCAGATACTTATAAGCATTGATAAGGTCTCCCCTCAGCCTTCTCTTCTCCAGGCTAAAGAGTCCCAGCTCTCTCAGCCTTTCTTCATAAGGGAGATGCTCCAATCCTTGAATCATCCTCGTTGCCCTTCGCTGGACTCTTTCCAGTAGTTCCCTATCCCTCTTGAATTGGGGAGCCCAGAACTGGATGCAATACTCCAGTTGTGGCCTCACCAGTGCAGAGTAGAGGGGGAGAATGACTTCCCTCGATCTACTAGACACACTCTTCCCTATGCAGCCCAAGATTCCATTGGTCTTCCTGGCCACAAGAGCACACTGCTTGCTCATTGTCATTTTTCTGTCTACCAGGACCCCCAGATCTTTCTCTTCAGAACTTGACTCCAGCAGGTCCACACCTAACCTGTATTGGTGCCTTCTGCATGGAGATCAAATGAAGATCAGCCTGTGAAACTTAAAACTAAATCTTTGTGGTCTGGCTACTGCATTTTGTGAAATCTTACGCATTTACCAATTTGTCTATAAGGAAAGTAAAAACACTATAAACACTTGTAACATAAAAGGTATGATGTGTAAATTAACTGTAGCTCCATCACACCTATCTAAAAGGCCACACAAATCATTTAGTGTTAAGTGCTGCACCAATGTTCTCAGATCTTTATGTTTTTCTGAGAAATCCTCACTGTAAGTTGTCCCTCTAAAAATGTCTGGAAATATTATACCATCCCAGAATTACTGGCACATTATAGAACATAAGGAAGACACAATATAAAATCACAGACCAATTCAGCTTGCTGATTAGCTTTTCTAAAATCCAGAATAATCTTATTAAATATTAATTTTCTTTACATGGTTAGAGTTTAAGTAGGGCCAGGTCCTTTCCAGCCTCTGTCGACTGAAGGTATAGGCAGGAAGAAAAAGGACTCGCTCAGACTGGTTTTATGGATTTTTACTTTGTGTCTGGTACATTAAATTGCTAAAACACTAGCTGTCTCAACAAGCACACAAGCCACTGAGTTCACTGAAAGTAAAGACAGCAGCAAAAGAGAATATAATTTCCTGACAGAAAGGAAGAAAATGTTGAATAAACCCTGCTATCAGCAAGTTAATGATAGCATAACGCTGTTAATTGGCTTGCTTACAGGCAAAGCTGAACAAACAGTATGCTAATATTGCCACAATGATCACCAACTAAAATACGTCTGTTGAATTTATATTTGTTTAGTATTATTAATTCATACTTGCAATGAATACCATTGCATTTGTAGTGTCATTATAAACTAGTAAACTGACTAAATTTTGCAAAACCAATTAGCCTGGTGAACCCTGTAATATTGTCATATTCAGACTTAGTAAACCATTACAGATCCAGATCAGACTTGATGGACTTTGAGCCAACTTGAGGAATCCACCAGACTTAGCAGTAATTTTAGCCACTCTACAATTCAGACAATATAGTAGATTTGGAAAAAAATGCTCTCCCCCTGGTCCTGCTACTTGAGAGTCCATTCATGTTGAAGTGGGTGTGGGGGACTGCTAATATAAATCCACTTCTCCTAGATCCCTTCACCCAAATGTGTTGGTATGAATTACTGACATGCTTATATTATTTTAATCTCCATTTGACCACAGGTAAAACTAGAAAAGAAGGTGAACTTATCAAATTCTGCAAGTGGAACTTTGTGATGGAGCACTTTTTAAATTTTTTTATTATTTTTTTAACATTAGCCTTTTTTATTACGTCTATGTGTAAGAGAGTCTGTTACTCACTGAAGGTCAGAGGTAACCCATTTGCAACAGGTCACTGATCATCATCTAAACTCTGATTTCCTCTGTAAGTTCATTTCAGCAGCAGTAGGCACTCCATCAGCCACACTGACCTGGTTGTTCTCTGGGCTGAGAGTTCTCACTTCGCCAAACCTGCCAAACCATATGGCAGTTTTGTGCTCTGCACAAAAAAAAAAATAAATTAGGATAAGACCACCCAATTAATTTTCCCTTGATCAGCTCCTACTCATTTTTAATGATATTTACAGAATATCGGTGCAAGATAGACAGAAGCGTTATACATAAAGTAAAAAAAAAAAAAATCCACTGACCAAGTTTTCTCAAGGATATTGGTTCTTTTGTTCAGCATCTTACTTGATCATTTGTTCTGCAGTGAGTAAGCAGATTCCCTTCATTCCTCAGGCAAATTGCTCTTTGATGAGCTGGATGAAGTAGCCATTCCCTCCATCTGAGTTTAAGTCCTGAAATAAGAAACTATTCTCCAGTGCACATACAAAAGCAGTGCTGAAGAGGCAAGATCCCATCAGTCTTGTTCTCTTTGCAAATGACAGCCTGGGTCTTGCAAAAACACAAAATAGTTACCGTTTTTCTGAAAAAAAAATGAGATATCAGAGCTGAGGGGTCTTAGCTTTGTGCACAATGGCAGAAGTCGTGACTTCAGACCGTATTTAGCCCAATGTAAGCAGAACAGCACAGCATGATGGAACACCGCAAGGCAGATCTACATTTTACAGCTTCTTTCAGGACTTTAAGTCCAACTTGGTGACTGAAGTATGTTGATAATCTTGAAGGGATGTGGTCATCATCATATATTTAAATTGCTAACTAGTGAGTACACACAAAGTTCTCACTCCCATAAATAGCTAGGCATGTTTCCTGCACTGTGTGACAGAAAAGTCAACAAGGCCATCAGCAGGAGAGAACATGTTCAAGGCATTAACCATAGAGCTCATCCCAGCTCACTGCTTCTTGATGCTCAGGCTACATTTGTAATTGCAGAGGGCAATATTCCTCATAGCCTTATAAGAACAATATGCTGTAAGAGAGAACTCCTTGTAAACACCTAGCAGGGAGGGAGAAATAGAAATGAAAGAGAAGAAGAAAAACAACACTGGAAATAATTTGGGGCCATAGATCATGGAAACGCTCAGACACAATCACAAGCAAGGACTAATTTGGAAACCAACATGAGAGTCCATGAAAATAGTGCCAGTGCCTCATTGAAAATTTTTTTCCTTCCTCCAAATCTGCCTTAATTTGTAGTTTAATAACAAACAGTATAGCTCTCTGTGCCTTTTTCAAAGGACTTATGACATGCATTATGAGCACCGCCATTAGCCTTTCACCTTTTACTATTTACTCATGTAAGGTCCTAACCCTACTGATTAAGTAAAGCCTGGATTACTTAATGAAGGAAGCAACAACCATTTTATAGGGAGTTATGAGACCAGTATCACTCAGGAGACTACAAAAATTTGGGGACTCTCAGTCACATCTATTGAACAGCAGCGTTAGCTAAAACTGTCAAAAAAGGGGTAAGAAAAGGATGGCCTGGTGTTGGCTTTCCTAAGATTCACATTAGAGCATTAACCAACTTCAACAACCACAGAATCACAGAATCACCTAGGTTGGAAGGGACCTTTTAGGATCATCTAGTCCAACCGATGAAAAAAAAAAAAAAAAAAACCACCACAAAAAAAACCAAAAAACACACAACACCCACAAACAAACCACACACACCACCACACCACCCAACACTAATCCATATTCCCAAGCACCATGTCAACTCCTCTCTTGAATACCTCCAGGGATGGTGCCTCAACCACCTCCCTGGGCAGCCCATTCCAATGCCTGACAACCCTTTCAGTAAAGAAATATTTCCTAATATCTAACCTGAACTTCCCCTGGCGTAACTTGAGGCCATTGCCTCTTGTCCTATCATCTGTAACTTGGGAGAAGAGACCGACCCCCGCCTCTCTACAGCCTCCTTTCAGGTAGTTGTAGAGAGCGATAAGGTCTCCCCTCAGTCTCCTCTTCCCCAGACTGAACAACCCCAGCTCCCTCAGCCTCTCCTCGTAAGACTTGTGCTCCAGACCCCTCACCAGCTTCGTTGCCCTTCTCTGGACCTGCTCCAGCACCTCAATGTCTTTCCTGTGGTAGAGGGCCCAAAGCTGGATGCAGTACTCGAGGTGGGGTCTCACCAGTGCCAAGTACAGGGGGACGATCACCTCTCGGGTCCTACTCACTACACTGTTCTTGATACAGGCCAGGATGCTGTTGGCCTTCTTGGCCACCTGAGCACACTGCTGGCTCATGTTCAGCCGACAGTCGACCAACACCCCCAGGTCCTTTTCTGCCAGGCAGCTCTCCAGCCATTCTTCCCCAAGCCTGTAGCGCTGCCTGGGGTTGTTGTGACCCAAGTGCAGGACCCGGCACTTGGCCTTATTGAACCTCATTCCGTTGGTCTCAGCCCATCCAGCCAGCCTGTCTAGGTCCCTCTGCAAAGCCTCTCTACCCTCCAGCAGATCAACACTCCCACCCAACTTGGTGTCGTCTGCAAACCAAGTTAAAAAGATGAAAACTAGCAACACAGTATCACAACTATCAAAATGAGTGGGTAAAAATCTCTTAAGTAGTCTCATTCAAATAAGAAAGCAGTATCTGATCAAACTCTATATTTAAGCACTTGCTTATATATTTTTGTAGAACGCAGAGGACTGAAAATGAAATCTTATGTCATCAAATCCACTATTCTTATACCAGAAGCAACTGGATCAGATAATTTGTTCATAAATGGCCTAAAAATGGACTCTAAAAATAACTTATTGTGGGCTCAAAAGTGTTCTATTAAGTGACTTTTCTAGAATTGCACTACTCTGATGGTTAGAAATATTTTATTTCTGATCTAAATTTCTTAAGGGACAGTTCATTCCCATTACATTTCATCTTTCCTTTTAAATAAGAATTTATCTTCCAATGCATTTCTAGAAAGCAAACACATGCTCTCGGCTTCTGTTTTGCAAGACTTGACAAGAAAAATTCTTTAGGTTCCTTTTATGAAACTATGTCACTTTCCACTCCTGCTGCCCTAAACAGCCTGGTAATCCCAAACTTTTAGCTACTTTTTACTAGAATTTTTCCTGAATTTCTTCTCTCTCTGTTTTTCTTTCCAGTTATCTCTTATTCCACCCTCTCTCACTCCTTAGATATAAGCCTTATGTTTTGCTGCTTTCCGCTCGGAGTTGCTACAAAATTTTGCCAGCAAATTCAGCAGCCTACATAATAATTTTCCTGCCATTTGCAGATTAAGTTGTGTTTTTCTTCTCTCTCAGTTATGTTTCTTTCTCTTTCCACACACTTGACAGAGTCTAAACTAGATGGTTAATGCTCCTGTCTACACTGAAAATTAAGTCTTCGTTCAGTCATTTAATATCTACTACTTACTATTACACAAAGTAATTTTTTCTTACCTTCTCCTCTTTTAGTCTGCAGTTATTAAATTCAAATAGTATTCATACATATTATATTGCTTTCCTGAACAAAAGTCTCATTGGAAAAAGTGTAACTGACAGTATATACTACACTAGAGCTCTCGATAGTCAAATCACATCTAAAAAGGTCATTTAATAAACACAAACCTGCTGTGCTAGTCCCCCCACCTGGACTCTTCCTTATGCTCCACAGTAGGGTACAATAACACCAATTACTCTGTGTGTGTGTGTACATGCACACATATGCATATGACATTTCCCTCTACACCCCTCCCAAACAATAAATTACGTCTAACCCTGTCTCACTCCTGCCTTTTGAATGTACTTCAAAATTCTGATTTCTCTTCCCTTTGTCTCCTTCTGCTGATACTATTTTATTCTTTCTGCCTATGTATCCACTGCTCAGTTGCTAGAGAGAGACCCTTGAGCCAAGCAGAAGCAGGAGATATTTGCACTCCATTAGCTGTACACAACCAAACTTGTATTTTCTGAATTACTTAAAGCTTGTGTGGCCCTCCAGACACAATAAATTTACTCAGAGCAGCAGAGTGATCATAGAATCATAGAATGGTTAGAGTTGGAGAGGACAGAGTCCTTGAGTAGAAATTCAAAAAGTTGGGATCCACTGTTTGCTTTCTTAGTAATAGTCTGACAAGTTTTGCCACCCTCCTGTCATCCTTCCTCTCCTGCTAAGACTGTGTCTTTCTCATCTGCTTAGTGTATGCAGTGACTCTTGCTTCTGCACTGAGCATTGTGCACAGTGTTCCGATCTTGATTAGAGCTTCCAGATGCTACCGTAACACATGCAGTGGAGAAAAGCAAAAATCTAAGTTTTTCAAAGCCATCCTGAGAGGAGTTCTGAAGGCTAAATAGAAAAAGGAGAAAGGAAATGAGTGGCTATTTTTACTACCATAAAGTTGCTTTTGAAGGACAACAGCTGCAGTGTGAAGAATGCCTGAGCTAGAACAGTCTCATTAAAATATAAAATCCAAAGCAATTGGATTGCAAGACAAGTTCAGGAGGGTTCTTCAAAATACTGAATGAGGTGAGGAAAACAACCACAGCCTGGCTTCCCGGTGAAAGTAAAGATGAGTGGTTTAGGAGTCCCACAGATTGCTCATTCCTTGGAAATAATTCATTAGCGAGGACTTTTCACCTTACTACTGTTCACAGCAACTCTGGTAGTCTCAGATGTTAAAGAGAAGCAAGGGAGAGAGCAAATCTTGCTGACAAGAGGCCCACTGCACAAGTGTCAATCTCCATCTTCAGAAGGGAGCAGGTGAAAAGAATTACGTACCATGGAGGATAGAACAGGGTGGTTTTTACAGGGACTGAGAGAATATTTCAAATGATGACAAGAAGAGAAGACAGGAAAAAGATCTCTTCTTTTTCCCCCTTCTTAGTGAGTAGGATGAAACAGCATATCTATTTATTCCTCTTCATTTAGTGAGAGCAGGGTTTGGGTCACTGTCACTGAATCTCTGGCACAAATGAGTTATCCATGATTCATAAGGGTATGCAGGCTCCACATTCTGCAGTGCATTAAAAACAGAACAATGATGTTTTCCAGAAAAAAAGCATCATTCCGGTATCATTGCACAAAAATAAGTCAATTATCCCTTCTTAATTATTTATTTAGCATTAATAAACTCTTATTGGCCATGAAAGGAACCTGGGAAATAGCTAATAGCAGCGAAAAAATGTAGTGAACACCATTGTTTTGCAATAATACATCCCAGGTTCAATGAATTAGCCTCTGGCACCAAATATAAATAAATGGGTGTTTTATGTGAGTATAATATTTTGCATTAAAAAACAATTAAAGGATAAGTGGAACCAGGTTCTTGTCCTGCTATAATGCTTTATGATACCTCACAGTATAGCAAGCAAATTGGATATGAAAATGTATCAGAACTGGAAGGAAGGAAATATTCCATAATATTGTTATAGTCACCAGCCTCAGCTAACAAAATTTGCTTCATATAAATTTCTCACAAATGGGAAATACATGTGTGATACACAAAAAGAAATTACTTAGTCATGGAATATTCTCTTTTACTTTGCCTTTGTCAGTCTCTATTACGAGAATAAAGTCTTCAGAGGAAGGAAAAAAGCACTCTGTATTTGTCAAGTGTCTGATTAACAATCCTTTCCTGCTGCCATCGTATAACCAGAAAATAAGATAACTGACTTCACTGTATAGATAAGCAAATGCAGTAGATTCAGTTTTCTATGGTTTCTATGTTCTACTGTTTTCCAGAGTGCAAGAATAAATCAATATAGCTTTATTAAAGGATTTTCATTACTCCCTAAAATATTTAAATGCTCGATAGTTTCTCAAAGTCTATCAGTCCTCACATAGAACGTACTTTTCTATAACTGCCATTGATACCAAAAAAATCAGGCAGGAATCTCAGTGCTAACTTGGCACGCTGATTGCAACCAAAAGGCTGTGCAATTCAGATTCCACCTTTCACCTGACACCTGCTTCTGTGAGGACTCAAACAATATCCTCAAACCCAGATCCTAAACCCGAAAACATTTGAAGCAGGATCAAAACTGTACATTTTGTGCCATCTCTAACTTGAAGGGAGATGGAGTTTCTCTCTCCAGTGTCCCCCCCCAAAAAGTTTAATTTAACTAAATTCATTATTAGACTAGAGATTATCCATAAAAAGCAAAGCAGCTGAACCTTCCTTCTGAAATCAGGACACAAGAACCAATTACACAATTCCCATTTTGGGAAAGATACAGCATTTCTCTTCAATATATTCCAGAAATTAATAATTTAAATTGCTCTTCAAAAGGCACTGTCAGGTACATCTGTTCTCTGTTACCAATAAAACATGCATTAAAAACCACACACACAACAAACTAAACAAGGAAGTGCCCCTGCTTTCCTGCTTCTCACTACTGCTATGCACAAGAGCTGAAGACAACCCATTTCCAGTACACAGCAAAAAAAGAAATTCCAATGAACCTATTTAAGGCTGGTCAAAAAACAGGCATTAGAAACAGTGTGACAGAAAGCGCAAACAAAACAGTAATATCTTACTATGACTCCCCACCTTTAAATTACATTCAATTCTCTATGCAGAAGTGGTTAAAAAAAAATAAATCTCTTAATTCCACATGATGCAAACTCACTCCTATAATTAAATCAGTGAAAACAACATTAAATATCTTCTGTTTGTACTTTGCCAGATGTGTACTGACAACAAAAGCCGTGTGCTTATGTCTTTGCTTTTCTCTTCTCTTCCCTCCCCACCTTTTTCCCACCACCTCAATCCTCCAGACATCTGACCTGAACTCAGGAGTTTTGAAGACTTGAGATATTCCAGACTGTGCTATTCAGGTCAAAGTGCGATAGCAAGGCTTTGAAGAGCAATACTGATAGAAGTGTCATTGCTCCTACTCAGACTGGGGAGGGATGGGACAATATCTTCATCCTGTATTCAGGGAATATCACCTTTGTCTCACTACACCCTTGATCTATTAAATATATGGTTGGATTTTCCATCAAGCATGACCTTACTGGAACTAGTTCTTCCTGTACTTAACAGCTGCCTGGAATGATGGCCAGTGATAACAGGAGTAAAACTATAATAGAGTATATGCCAATCAAGTCATTTCCTTACTTTTGTCCGTATTGTATGCATATGCTCACTTGTAAAAACACAGACAGTTTAAATCAAACACCATGATACTTCGTATGAAGAAAAGTAATTGCTAGATCCATACCACCCTAGACCAAGTACCAAAATGTTCTTTAACACATCAGACCTAGCAATGGCTGGCCATTTTCTGGGCAATTTTTCTGTTTCTTTCTTTTTTTCCCATCTTTTTTTGTCAGACCAATTTTTATGTACCAGACTTGCAGTCACAATGAACAGTGTATATATATGCAACCCATGCTAGTCAAATGCCAGCGCCTGTGGGTTAATAACAGGCCAAATATATCTTGAATCAGACCACTAAGTGGTTCCTTTAACACATTTTAACTTCATATTCCATCCACTAGCTATTTGCAGTTCTAATGTTAGTCTTGTGCAACAGATTCTGCTGATACCATTTGCCTATGAATACATATATGCATGTTTATCCAGAAAGATATTAGGGCATTTATACTGAACTTGGGTTCAAGTCCCCATTTCAAGGAATATTTTTTTTGGAAATATAAGCTATCTGCGAGAAGGGAAAATTTTCCTCTGCTGGTTTAAAATACTTTAGCGGAACAGATAAGAAACACTATCTTTATGTGGAGGTAAAACAAATACATTTGAAATATTCAAACAGAAAAACCATTTCTCAGCCAACTGTACTCAGAATTCCTGCTAATTTAGTATACAACTTCAGCTTTGAGGAAAAACAAATGCAAAAACTTAAACAGTCCTACAATACCTTTTTATTTCCCTTCATTTTATTTGCAGACCTAAGCTGTTGCGAAATAATCATCTTGTGCCTGCATACAAGATTCATTCAACTTTCTACTTTCATATTTCTTGAGAAAACTACAGAAAAGAGATTCCTAAAGGAACTCTCTAGGCCATGCTAAATAATCTCTGGGTCATACTTCTATTAGCTAGGATACCCTTTGACCACTTCTTCACCAGTATGTGGCTTGGTTTACCACTTGCCTCCCCTTCCACAGGTGCCTAATAGTGACAGCATTCTGGGGACCACAGCTTCACAGGCTCCCAGAAACAAAAGTTTGGAAAATAGTCTTACAGCAAATATCAGCAGCACTTTGCTGCCTATTAGCAAAAAGTTGGACTACTTCTGACATAAAAGAATGCCTGAAATCCTAACAGTCGTCTTCTATGTAACCATAATAAATTAGCTAATGTGTACTACATTCATCTGCTTGAAGTAGGAAAACTTGTCCTAACGAGCTGCAGGGATGTGTACAGACCTCTAATGATAATGGGCTATTTT
Source organism: Numenius arquata (assembly GCF_964106895.1). NCBI lineage: Eukaryota > Metazoa > Chordata > Aves > Charadriiformes > Scolopacidae > Numenius > Numenius arquata. The sequence continues at coordinate 20,032,994 of NC_133581.1, forward strand.
CACTGTTAAAGCTCTTTGAGATATAAAATATAACTAAGCTCACTTCTGGTTATAGATGACTTAAGGACATAATTTAGGAAGCAGTGCTGCTGTACTCCAGCATAAGACTGATTGGAGGCTAGATATAGATTCAAATAAAGCTAAAGTTAATATACCTACAGAAAACACGTAATGATTCCTGTATTATGTTTATGAAATATAAAACATGTTCCAGCTTATCAGTTTTATCTTTCTTGATTTATTTAATACTGAGGTGATAATTTTTTGCCAAAGGTGTTTCTTTGTGGAGTATGAAACAGGCAATCAGTGGAGAGGCATATGAAAAGTGTTAAGGGTGGCTTTCCACGTTCTTCGTATGGGCATCCATGTAAACATACTTCTCAAACAACATGGGCACATGTCCATGACAAAGACACAGTGAGGAATTGAAGGGTCCAGATGAAATGCTGAGTAGGAGGAGAAAGACAATGATGTGGTACCACATATGTACAAAGCTAATATAAATGAGCGACGACTTCCCCCACAGTTTTGGTTTTCCTTGTCACCTGTCTTTGTAAGCAATTCTGAGAAAATCTCAGCTCAAGTGACATTGTCAAAAGCATCATGCATAACAAAACAGAAAGAGTCATGATACCAAAGCATTCCTTGAGGCACGCTGGGGGGACAGCAGGAGAGATAGTTATATGTAGAAAATAAATCATAACTCTCAGAGAATGGATCACTCAAAAATGCATACAAAAGATAGAAGGAGACACGATAGACAGAGAATGGAAATAAGTTTTTGAAACATATGGAGCCCTTTTTATTTCTTCCAAATGCAGTTATAAGCTGCTTTGTGGAGACATGAGATCCTGCACAGATTTGCTAGAAGAATAAACGAAATCAAGTTTTCTGTGCTATTGTATTATGAATAGAGTGTGCACTGAACGTATATCATACATATCCCTATGTTGTGTCAAATTAAAAAGTCAAATGCTGTTCCCAATTTTAATTGAAAAAGAACATCAGAACTGTCCAAAGATCTTCCCTATTTCTCTCATGAGCACACACATACACACACCAGAATTTAATTCATAAACAGAGACCAGTATCCAGCATTTTTAGGTGCTGGAAAGTTCACAAAGATAATAGGAGAAATGGCTTAAAATCTTGTCTATCATTATAAAGAGAGTAATAAAGCTTTATTACTCCAGTTTCTCACCTTCTGAAGACAAGGGGCCTGATTCATCCTAGCTGGCACTAGCAAAGCTGAGAGTGGATGCATCTCCAGTATAACTCTGACCCTACTGCAGACAAAGCAACTGTCAGTCTGCTTTAGCTTTCACCTCTGTTACCATAGTCCTTATAGTGCACACAAGGCACTGGTGGTGCTGTGTGCCTGCAAACATCCACACGTGTTCTTCTGGCACATCTACTCTTGGATGCTACACTGCACCTAACAGCCCTACAAGGCTGGTGTCAGTCCTACGAGGCTGGTGTTCTGATGGCTTAAAGGCCCTTTTGTGTGGGAAAGTGGTCAGTGGGTGGCCTGTGGGGGACTGGTTCATGCAACCCAAACTACAGAGCTGGAGCAAACAACAAGCAAGGTCCCTGCTTCTTATGTCACAGCAGACATTTAAATTAAAAATCCAAATTCAATTTTTCTGGTTGTGGGATCAGTTGAAGAGGTGTGTAAATTGATATTGAGGTATCAATTTAAATAGTAAAACATGCTCAATTTGAGCATTTACTGTGGGCTTCACATTTGCAGCAACTGGAACTACAGTAGAACCATGCTGAGTCCAATGCACATTTTGAAATACCCCACTCTCTTAAAACAGGGCAGCTATGTAGCAGTTTATTCAGCTGGACTGTCTTCACACTTTACCAAGAAAAAGATACTTTTTCAAAAGTGCTGAGGTAACCTCTAACCCAGCAGTTGAACCACAGAGAACATTCAGTGCGATTCCAGCCCTTCAAAGCAGGACAAAATGCTCGGGCAAAAAAAATAAAATATCTTATTTTTCACTGGCAATAGCACACTGATTTCTTTCCAGGTTGTTCCCAGTACTTTAGCCAAGAGCAATATGGGGTTAGACTCTCTAGTCAGCAAAACCAGGAGTGTTCTGATCCAATCACTTCCTCATTCACTCTCACAACATAAACACAGCCCTTACCCCTCCACATCAGGACTGTGTGATGGGAATTTCTGACAGGCTTAAGAAAAGTTTATTTGCTTTTAAATGAGATGGAAAAAATTAGCTTTATGCCTGGACCATTACTGAGAGAAGTTTTTGTCAAAAGAAGGTAAAAAAAAAAATTTATGAAGAGACATTGCTCTGCCATATTTCTCCATCCTGACTTCCCACTGAGTGCACTGGACTGTAAGTAAATGTTAAACAATAGTAGCATGCAAATATTATTACTTGAAGTCTGGAAGCCTAAGGACTTCAATGATATTCTCAAGACTGGGAACCAAACTTGATTGTTGCAGGATGGATACTCGTAAGGTTCTCTAGATTTCTGCCAAGGTCTCATCCTTTAAGCCCTGAAGACAGGCCATCATGTCAGACTTTATACCAAAAATTTTACCCCTAGTAACTCGATTTAAGTGAATTAGTTTTGAAAGTTGCAATTTAAAAAAAAAAAAGAAAAGGTCACAAAATAAAGGAAAAAGTGTCATTTTGCATCAGTGACACAAACCAGAAATCTCTAATCTTGAATTCTGAAGCCACCAGCCCAGAATTCAAGCCTGGCCTATACGTCAGCCTACAGACAACTATGTTTCCCCTACTTCAGGATCCTGACAAATAAGAATAACAATCCGAATAGGTATCATTAGCTGATTTTACTGCTTCCCAATTCCAGTATTTTCCTGCCCTTGCTTTTTATTTCCACACACTTATTCCAGAAGCAAACTGGTGAACACATAATACATCAAAATCAATTTGACCAAAGTTTGGAAAAGCAGTCTATAAATATATGAAATGTATCAACATTAAAACCAATGAAGAAACAGAAAGAGATAGCCTGGTTTAAGCAGGAGATGTAACTATATTTCATTAAATTCTTTTCAAACCAAATTATTCCTCGATTCTATGATTTATTTAAATCTCAGAAATCAAAGGTGAATTAGTGAACAGTAACTGAAACAGTAATTTCATATACTGAATAAAGATCATTCTCTTCACATATTTCTGTTTCTCCTCAATTAAGATGATACAATTCTCATCCCACTCTAATAAAAATCTAATTCTAATGATACTCATGTGATTAAAAAAAACCGCACCAAAAAAAAGGGTAACATTCTGGCTACTTTTTCAAAACTTTTCAACTACGCTATGAGGGACAAATAGGTAGAAATCTTCTGTGATGAGAATATCTGAGGTTCTCTGGCCATCAGCTGGCAGTAGTCTGACAGAAGTCATAGACCACCCTGTTCATTGCCAGTGTAGTGCCTCTACCGGCAGGCCCGGGTGTTGGGAGACAACAGACATGGTTCAAAGTTACCATTTAGTTCTCTCAGTTAGAAGTACACTTTGTGCTCTGAACTCAGTAGAATATTCTTAAAAATGAAAAATTTGATGGAATAGCACACAGTGAATGTTTGCTTCCTAGCTAGTAGAAACCATAGATTCATAATCATGCAGTGTCCTTTACATTTTACTGCATTTATTTTTAAACTACAGATAAGCCAAATTAATTTATCCTTCTTGCATAAGTACTATCAAAAATAATTTTTCATTGCTGTACCAAAGTAACTTACTTCCTGCATCATGTATTTCAAATTAAATCTATAAAGTTAATTTCAAGAAGTGAAGTAGGTAAATTCAAAAATCAAACACTTATGTGTGCACAGCTGATACTGAACAAGACATTTTTGCTCTGTAGCACTTCCCAAAGGGTTGCTTTCAACTATCTTGCCATCCATTGAATAACCTCAGTCTACTTTGATATCATTTCCCGTTTCTCCCCTTTTTCCTTAATTTTTTCACCTTTCCCCCCTTTTGCTCCTGTCTAATCTTTGTTCTAAGATCAGTCCTGCTGCTATTTAAGATAGTGGCATTACCTTTCCATTACCTTTAGCTGGACAGAATATTATGTTCTTGATGTAGATGTTTTCTACATTTCCATTGCACCCCTGGAATAACTTCAACAATAAAGTATCCACAAACAGCAAGATACGAAATTCAAAAACCTGAAGCACAGTCTACACATGCAGCATAATAAAAAGTTTTTTCTTTAATATCAAGTAAAAGATTACATTTCTATAGTCCTTTAGGCATATTGCCCTAAATAAAATAACATATAGACATAAATAGATTCTGCCTCTCTACTCCACTCTAGTGAGATCCCACCTGGAGTAATGTATTCAGCTCTGGAGTCGTCAGCACAAGAAGGATGTGTACCTATTGGAGCGAGTCCAGAGGAGGGCCACGAAGATGATCAGATGGTTGGAGTACCTCTCCTATGAAAACAGGCTGAGAGTTGGCATTGTTTAGCCTGGAGAAGAGAAGGCTCTGGGGAGACCTGATAGCAGCCTTCCAGTATCTAAACGGGGCCTACAAGAAAGCTGGAGAAGGACTTTTTACAAGGGCATGTAGTGATTGAATGAGGTGTAATGGCTTCAAACTGGAAGAGGGTAGATTTAGATTAGATATAAGGAAGAAAATTTTCACTATAAGGGTGGAGGGGCACTGGAACAGGTTGCCCAAAGAATTTGTGGAAGCCCCATCCCTGGAAGTGTTCAAGGCCAGGCTGGATGGGACTTTGAGCAACCTGGTCCAGTGGAAGGTGTCCCTGCCCATGGCAGGGGGATTGGAACTAGATGAACTAGGCTCCTTCCAACCTAAACCATTCTATGAGATATATATATATACACACACACATTTCATCATGTTCTCTAAAATACTGCAAGGAGCAAAAAGAATCAACTAGCACTGCTATAACGGTCACATTTCAGTTTAATATTAAACTCCTGTATGCATTTCACTCCATCACTCCAAATCCCTCAGGGTTAATAAGCTCAGAAATCCAACCACTAACAGACACTAGCAAATTTAATGAGACTAGAAATGAGGTCAGACCAGCACATTTCTTAAGATCACGATACTATTTGTCAAAAAGGGGAAAAAGGCAAAAAAAACATTTACAAAGATGTAGCATTGTTCTGCTAGCTTTCTTAAATTTGCTCATTACAGGTTACTGAACAACTGATTACAAGATCCTCCCACCATCCCCAGGCAGCAGTGAACCAGATTTAAGAGATACCATGCAATTAAGTAAGGAAGAAATTCCCAAGAAATGTGAAATGAAGTGACAAATATTGTATTTAACACAATATGGTACCAGTATTTCTAATAAATAGCTGAGAAGACAAGTCATAGTAAGATCATTAAAATATCCTTAATTAAGTGATTTATTTTTTTAAAATTGGATTGTGGAAAAACACCTCAGAAATAACAAGATATGGGTAATCAATCATCATCTTCTGTTATAGCCACAGTTGTAAAGGGAGTTTAGTGAACTCTTGACAGGAAACACCACTGTGAAAATGATGGTAAAATACAACACATAGAAGGAACATGTTAGATTTTGTGAACAGAAACATACTCTTCACATTTACCGAAAGCAGCTGCTAGGTAGTAATTCAACATTATAAACCTGCAACAGTGCAATAGGATGATGAACATATATCAGGCACTACAAGGCATATGAGGTCATAACATACTAAGTGCTATACAAATACCATTAAAATAGTAACTTGTGGAGATAGGTTAATAAGGACTTCCATTGTGTTTCCCCAGCTGAGGTGGAGGAAGGAAAGGCACACAAAGATAAAGTGGTTTGCCTAAAGCAAGATTAATCAGCAGCATGACCAGGGTAGAATCAGGAGGAATGATGTATAATGCTCAAATCAAAACTAAAACTTAAAAAAACCTTCCTGCCCTTTTGAAGACAGATGGAAACACTGTCTTTTCTCACAATAAGACAGTAACAAATTCAATGAATCTGCTTTCTTGAGTATTAGGATCCCTTCATCACTTTGACTTCTGCTTTTGAGTTGCATGAAGCAGTATTACCATTAAGGAGGACTACTTGGGGTTTTTTTTGCTCTTGGTTAGCACAGTGAAGGTGAATGTTCCTGGAAGGCTTCAACAAAACTTGCATTGTATAGAGGGAAGATATTTTGGATATCCTGAAGTTGACAGACAGGATTTCATCCTTAATTACCTTCCAGGGCTAACAAGAATAATTCTAACTACATTACTTACATGATAACAACAACAATATGGCCTAGCTGCTAAAATAAGAGACTAAAGTATGGATCTTTATTCTTGCAACAGAATTCTAAATTCAGATTGCTTGATACACATAAAACTGCACAGAAAATCAAGGTCCCACAATAGTTTTGCAAAACAGATAACTACTAACCTTATATGGTAAATTGAAAAACACAGACAGTCTTTACTGTAATTTGTCAAAGTTCAGAAAGACCTGGAAAGTAGTGAAGTCAAAGATTAGACACTGCAGGCTCTAAGTTTTCCTTGTAAATTGTACAGTTTACAACAAATTTTACTTAATTTTGCCTTCCTGAAGACTCCTTATAACTTGCAAATTCTTCCATGTGTGACCAAACTTGCTAACAAGTCCAAAATAAAATTTTCTAAGATTCACACCAAAAACCGCAGCTAGTACAGCAAAAAAAGTTCTTTGTACAGTTCACAGGCAGGGTTTGAGGCACTCCTGTGGAGCAGAACAGGAACGAGGCTGAAGCCAGCTTTATCATTTCAGGCTTACTGCTTCTCATACCCAGGAAACAGTGTTTGAGAGCAGCCCCAACTCCCTGAGCACAGCATCACTGCCAGGTACACAGCATTGCTCTGTGACCACGAGACATGATTGTAAGATACAGGCTTGAGTTCTGTGAGACACAGTCCACTGAGTTCCTCCCCTCTTAAGTGCAAGTTTGACTCCTTATCTTGCATGTCACAAGACCTACCAAGTTATCGTGATGGTCTGATCCTGTCATTCTCTACTGTTTCTTACTCTTATATCTTTTTCTTTCTTAGCCATACAAATGGTGGGAGATGTTCCTTCCACATATCCCTTCCCCATAGCTACTACACTGGGTTCAGAAAGAGTATACTTGCAGTTCAGGATTAGTATTCTTTGCTGCCAGGAAGCTCACATAGACAATACAGAAGCCAAGAATGCAGCGCCTACCAGCTACCCACAGATGAAACATAATTACGTAACAAGATAACATGATTGCACAACAACTCAATCAAAGTATCCAAATTTATGGTAGGTTTTGGCATATATACCTGTATTCCTAAACTCCCAAGCTTCCACCTACATTACCAGAAGCCATCATGAAGCAGACAAGTTTCAAACTGCAGTAAAAACACTCAGTAGACTAAAAGAAATCAAAGCATTTGTGTCAATTAATGCATCATTCACAATGTTAGATTCACAAACAAGGAAGACGACTCCCGCATGCAAGATAAAAACCTTAAACACAGACATAACTAACAAGATCGTCTTCTGAAAACAGAGCACAGACATCCAACAAGAGTGGTAGAGTATGTGTAAACCTGATCAGCATCTCATCTAAAATACGCTGATGAAGATCTGAATGCAAGTAAACATAACTGACCACAAACAACATATGAATTCTTTGAAAAGGTATTGCTAGTACCAGGGAAAACGTGCAGAGAAGCACAAGCTGTGGAGTCAAAGTCATAAAACAATAGCTAGAAGAGCTAGCTACAGAGTGTAAAGTTGACAGAATTTCACGGAATCACGGAATTGTCAGAGTTGGAAGAGACCCCTAGAGATCATCTAGTCCAACTCCCCTGCTAAAGCAGGATTGCCTAGAGCACATTACTCAGGACTGCATCAAGGCGTGTCTTGAATATCTCCAGAGAAGGGGACTCCACGACCTCCCTGGGCAGCCTGTTCCAGTGCTCTGTCACTCTCACCTTAAAGAAGTTTTTCCTCATATTTGAATGGAACCTCCTATGTTCCAGCTTGTGCCCGTTGCCCTTCATAAAAATTTAATGCAATAGCTGCTAAGATACAGTCAGAAAGCATCGTCTATGTCTGGCAGATAAGGTAACCTAATGATCAGGCAAGTTCTGTCACTTATTTCAAAGACATTAATTTGAGGGTTCTTTCTGAAAAGGATACCAAGTCCCAAACACAAGATATTCAGCGGGCAGATGGGGACTACTATTTCTCTAATACACAAAAAAAGGAAGTGTCTTTTCTATACAATCCCACATTTCAAAAATACACATTCTAAAAACAATCAACCAAAATTCTTCTATCATAAAGGCTATACCAGCACTAGCTTGACCTCTTTACAGTGCTTATGTGCCACACACAATGAAACATGCTACTGACCCTGACAAAAGGGATTCAGGATAAATTCTTAACTGTCTTTAAGGATGAAAGATGGTGTTTGATCATTTAAAGTTTCCAGCTAACAGCAAGCCACAAATTTGAAATACCAACTTTAATGAAAGAAGGTCTAGTGAGGCCAGTTGAACAGATTGTTTTAAATTCATCAATTTGTTCGCATTTTAAAGTCACCATAACCTCGTAATTATTATAATGGACAAACTGAGATTTCCTTCAGGTTAAAAGACAAAATTCTTTTGTGACTTCTACAGTCCAACATAAAATATTTTACAACATAGCTCTGGGAAGTAATATAATATGTTTCTACAGCATGTTATACAACTGAATATAAAGATACAGTGATAAAACTATCAAAATGAAAAAGTTAGGAAAAAAATCTTGCATTCTGGCAGACTTGCACACCCCAAAAATACATAAAGTACAAGTGAAATGCAATTATTTTTACTGCCTGTGAGCTAAACTGCTGACTTATGCTTTAACATCCTGAATATAGGAACAGAGATATTTTACCCAGGGATTCAAAGAAAAAAAATAAAAATCTGTTGAATTCATATTCCTCATGAATGCCACCAAATGATGGCAAATCAATAGTTTCTACATTACTAAAATCATCCTTTGGATCCAGTAAACTAGCATATCTGAAAACCCTTCCCAGAAGGACCATAGGGATACACAAATCTGTTTTAACTGCCACCATCAAAACTCCCACAAACAACCTGGCTTTCAGTTTGGTTACAGGTGGAATATAAATCACTAAAATCAGAAATACTTCATAGCAAGGTAAGCTCCTTTTCTGAAGCTATAAAATTATTTGCTGAATTGTTACAGGGTAACTGATTGAAAATAAAAGAATACAACGTCATTAAATGAGGCATCATTAGCGCCTTGAGCTATGCAATAACTGAATTTATTCCTTGCCACCAGAAGGTAACTTTACTGCACTATTGGCAGAGCACCCTCCTTTCTTCTGTAGTACTCTATTCATACAGATTACTGAAAAAGGAGGTTTTTCAAAAAACATTTTCAATTCCCCAGTAAGCATTCCATTCTTGAATGGTTTTTAAAAGTTCATAGAGCCATTTAAGCACACTGAACTTTAAACTCTGAAAATATTCAGCTCTAGTATTACAGATAACATGCATTTTTTATTCCTCTAGAGTTTCTTACAGTCTTTATCTGAATGCTTTAAAAAAGACAAAACATACAGGTTCCTGACACAATCCAAATAAAACTGATGATAGAGAATGTAGGATTCAAGTTAGCAGGGCAAGATCTATGCACAGTAAGTAGCCTGTAAAATACAAACAGGAAATACAAATGTTGTTTTCTACTTTGCATGGAGTGCTTGTCAGACAGGAAGTTCAGTTTGCAGACACAGGTGGGAAAAGCAAGAAATACAGAACAAGCCCTTGATTATCAGCAGCAGACACTGTAAGAAACCATGAAATAGAAAGAATTCAGCACTTACAGAAGTCTAAAAAGTGTAAGGACATATACAACCACTGATTAGACAAAGCATTTAAAACAGTTGTACTTAAACATAAATTTATGATTAATTTTGAACTTAAGCACAGATCTGTGCATGCTTACAAATGGATTGCTCACTCCTGAAGAGTCAAGGTACTATTAAAAAAAAAAAAAAATGAGAAAGTGAGGCAAATCTTGTGAGGACAGGCACTAATAACAGAAGTGGTATCAAGGTGCAGAAACCATGCATATATGAAGTAGAAAAGTAACAAGAACTGAGATGATTAAAAAAAAAATAATAATAGACCAGAAATGAGATCAAAGGGAATAATCTTTATTCAGGTTAATTCACAGAAGTCACATCCCTAAGAATCATTTGAGAGATTCATATCTAAGAAAATAGGTAGGCAACCAAACAGGAAATGTTTCAATGAACTCACATGCAAGCAAATGACTTGCTGCCCAAAATTCAGTCAAAACCAGAACTTAGCTTGAACCTAAAGCTAGATGAACGTCAATACCTACAGATTCCCATCACTCTACAAGAGGCAAGAGATCATTGGCTAGCTAAATAAAAAGGAACATACCTGTGCAATCTTGTCCAAAATTCACTTTTTATGACTAGATAACATAATTTCCCTGCTCCCCACTCTGAGGACTAAATCACCTAGAATTTGTGAAATTTTAGACACTCTAGAGACAGAAACCCAATAGGTGAGTCCATTCTTTTCCTGACAGCCCTATTTTTGGGGTTCTATTTCTTAATAAAGAGCATCTGAACACAATATTAAACATATATTAGGCTCTTCACGTCTTATACCTCAAACTCAGTGTTCTCAAAACACCTCCTCTCAGCTGTACAGAGGCTACATGAAGCTCTAGAAGGACAATCTGATGTGAATAGTCCTTGAAATAATTCAGTTCCTGAACAGGCAGAAATGTGTCTTAAATTACAAAGATTTTTTTACACATCTCTAGGCTAAACAAGCCCAACTCTCTCAGCCTGTCCTCACAGGAGAGGTGCTCCAACCACCTGATCATCTTTGTGGCCCTCCTCTGGACCTGCTCTAACAGGTCCATGTCTTTCTTGTACTGAGGACTCCAAAGCTGGATGCAGTACTCTAGGTGGGGTCTCACCAATGCAAAGTAGAGGATCAGAATCACCTCCCTTAACCCACTGGCCATGTTTCTTTTGATGCAGCCCAGGATACTATTGGTTTTATGGGCCGTGAGTGCACCTTGCTGGGTCATATTCAGTTTTTCATCCACCAATACCCCCAACTCCTTCTCCACAGGGCTGCTCTCAACCCATTCATCGCACAGCCCATATCCATATTTGGGATTGCCCTGACCCAGGTGCAGGACTTTGCACTTTACTTTGTTGAACTTCATGATGTTCGCACAGGCCGGCCCACCTCTCTAGCCTGTCAAGGTCCCTCTGGATGGCAATTCATGCAGAATTCCCTGCAGTCTGCAATGAGATGGTATTCCAGTTCATACCATATGCTGAGAAAAAGTTTTGGGTTCTCTCTCATTGTGGATTTGTTAATTCCTTCAGTATTTTCCTTGGATTTGAACCTAATCAATAAATTCTTCTTTTACTGCAAGTCCTCATTCTTTAACACCCCCTGCTCCCCCCCTCCCACTGCCCACGTCATCCCTCTGGGTCTAAGGGGACAAACACATTATAAATTTCCAAATATTAATTTCATCTGTCTTTATACATAGACAACGAAACACAGATGCAGAACAGTATTTTTTTCTCATAACCAAGAAAAAGCGACCTCAAATTTGTATACTATGAAATTCGGTGTCTCCTCTGCTTTAGTTCTCTATACCTTGAACTACTGTTAATTCAAGGGCCATCATGGTATGAGCCTTGCAATAGGTCTGTTGCTTTGTTGCTGTGTCATCTATTCGGAGACTTCACTAACAGACCCTTCTAAAGCCCTACTCTTGCTGCATGTTAGAGAAGCACACTTCTCAGCACAAATTATTACTTCAGAAAAGGTTCCAAATCGTAACTTAGAGAATACACTGATTTTTGTGTATGACACTGGAAAATACCAACTCCCAGGTTTTGTTTGCTTTTTTTTAACTATTCTATTTATTTCAGTAAACTGGAGTTTGGGGCAAGATGATTACAATTTTCCTTGGACTTAAAAGGCATACTTTTCTTACAGTAACCATGTTCTTGCTTGCATTGTAAAGTTGTGCCTATAACAGGATTTTTTCTTAAGTCCTTTTATGAATCTCTTTCCTTCAGTAATTTCCACCATATCTTACATAGTGTACAGATCAGATGTAGTCACTACAGCATGTACAGTTCCTTTCACCAGAGAAAGCATGCATGCACAGTGAACAGATCCCCAGCTACCACATTACCTACCATGCAGATATACAAAAATACCACTGCAAGAAAGAAAGAAAATTAAGACAAATGAAAAGTAGCCTAAAAAAACTCCAAAAGGCATACTGGAAGAAATTCAAATCTCGTAAGAGCTAATAGATACTCTAACATTGATATTCTTAATGACAAGGAGCATGCTAATCTTAATTTATATAACAGGACACCTAAGCAGATCCTCTAGAGAAGTTACCAGAACACCTGCAGATACATAGTACATTTTAAAGAGCAATGCAAGGCTATAATCATGCATGGCATGACCTCATTCGTATTGTTCTTTCATAGTACTCAGATCTTTATTTCAACAAAAAAAGGAACAAAGCAACAAAAGGAAGGAGGACTGTCTTTTGGTTAAGAACTGGCAGACAGGAAACCTGGGTTCCATTTTTGGGTCTGCTACAGAAGTCCCTTATGGCAAACTTTTCCAGCTTTGGGGTATCAAACCAAGGAAGTGATTTTGAGAGATGAAACGCTACAAAGGACTTGAACACAAGTACCTAGATTTGAAAGCCTTGTGTGCTTTATCTGCCTCATCTCCTTCATCTGAAGCACTGACAAAAATTCTCATCTATCCCAAGGATGATGTAAACTTCTGCTAGAAAACAACATAAAATAGTATTAAAACCAGGAAAAAGAAACTAAATACAGACACTATTAGGTTTATCTTCTTGGTCCTCATACTCAAAGTATTCAGCTTTTATAAGCAAACAAAAAACCTTTTAAATAATCAGCATTGCCCTTTGTTTGTATGTGAGTTGAAATTATAACCTCCAGTATCATCTTTCATTTTTGAAGCTGTAAGGATGTTTAGAAAAAGTTTATTAAACAGTCAGCAGTATTGCATTTCAGAAGATCAGGAAGACAAATTCTCTCTGCCCCCACCCCCACTTCATTTTCAAGAGTATCTCCAAGATAGCCTAAATGTCAGCATCTTTTAGCAAGATAAAGGGGGATTTTTTCGGTTTGGGGTGTTGTGGGTTTTTTTGGTTGGTTGGTTTGGTTTTGTTTGGGGCTTCTTTTGGTGGTGGCAGTGGTGGTGGTTTTTTATCTTATTTTCATACAAGACCTTCCTCTATTTCTTTTTTAAAGATATGGCTAATCATACTGTTTGTCTCACAACACTGAACATGTAAACTGAGAAGCAAAACCAGTATTCTATTTAACTTTTTTGTTCTGAGTACTCTTTCTTTAGATGAGTAACTTCAGATTCAGCACTCCAAATTTAAATTTAGCTTACTATCCAATATGGAAAGTACAAGAAACCATGACTACAATGAAAAAAAAAACCCACCACCAAAACTTGTGCAATTTACAATTTTAACTTAAAGAAAACAAAAAGGCCAGTGAGCTTTTGTTACACAGGAGGCAGGGCAGGAACAGAAGAGAAAGGCAGCTTCTTTTACATTGGCTTTCCCATCTGGAGAAGCTCACCAGCAATATGGAAAAACAATACCAATAAAAAAATGTGAGGAAAGGATTACAAAATTTTTCAAAAGCTATACTAAAATAAGTTTAGGGAAGAATGGGGATATATGCCTCTCTAAGGAATATATACACACTTCAGATGTTGTAGTGAACGAGCCATCACTGATGGCAAGAGAATAATTTTTTTTTTTATGGTCCTGTAAAGTGATTTACATAGGACTACTGAAAGTTTTTGGAGAGTAACTAGATCATTTCTTTGTAAAAAGTGTCCCATTTCCTCCTAAGAGACAAAGCTATGACTAATTGTAAGTTCCTAAGTCACTGAAACAGAAAATAAAGTTTCTGTAACAATAACTTGTAGGAGGGTTTTTTCAGGATACTGTATAATTTTAAATACTGTATACAGAGCAGTCTAGATGTCAATTAGAGAAAGTAGGTCTGACAGCATGTCAGAAAACCACTAAGATAGTGACTCAATACTCTAGGGACTTTTCAATACAAACTGATTTCCCACAGAATCTGAGGAGAGATAAGAGTGGAAACAACAATTCACACTTGGTTTAAGGCCCCAGATCTAAATTTGTTATAAAGCCAAGGTAACTGATGACTTTAATGGCTGCTGTGGAAACACTTGGAATCAGTTTTTATGTGTATGGTACGCTTTTCCTGCGGAGACAGATATTATTGCTTGGGCATGTGTATGCTTTTATTTCTGAAAGATTCTGACCTTAACATGAAGCAAGTCATGGTTGTGGTGTTACATGGGACTAACTTCAGTTGGATTTTTGTTACCTTTTCCCTGTGACAGGAAACAACAGTGCATGCCTTTAAGTTAATTCAAGTCCCTCTCACGAAAGCAGGAGCATGAACTGGATTCCTGAGACAGGCATAGAACTTAGGCCTGGTTACAGGAACAGTAAAGAATAAATAACCCTTGAATCTTGTTAGTTATTTTGAAACCTGTCTTAATCCTGTTAAATTCCCTATAGGATTCATATCATTCCTTTCTCTAACCCAGAGAAAAACATTTTGTACAATTCCTGGACTTAATTGATCTAGTGCATACTGTGTTCTTTCTGCAAAATTCTTAGGGTAAAAACACATTTCCTCATTTTCGGTTAGAGCCTTCCCTGTGCTTTCACCTGTCCGACTACTGACAACTCCCCATCTGGGCTACATAAAAAAAGTGTGGCTGGCAGGTCACGGGAGGTGATTCTGCCCCTCTACTCTCTTCTGGCGAGACCTCAACTGGAGTACTGCATCCAGCTTTGGAGTCCTCAGCACAGGAGATACATGGACCTGTTGGAGTGAGCACAGAGGAGGACCACAAAGATGATCAGAGGAATGGAGCCCCTCTCCTATGAAGACAGGCTGAGAGAGTTGGGGTTGTTCAGCCTGGAGAAGAGAAGACTCTGGGGAGGCCTTACTACAGCCTTGCAGTACTTAAAGGGGGCCTACAGGAAAGATGGGGAGGAACTTGTTATCAGGGAGTGTAGTGATAGAACAAGGGGTAGCAATTTTAAAATGAAAGAGGGTAGATTTAGCCTATATACTAGGAAGAAATTGTTTACTCTCAGCATAAAAGGAAAAAGGATTTTCTTTTAAAATAAACATGGAAAATAAAAGCTTCATATTTACTTGGGGGTAGGGGAGAGTATTTATTTTTATATTTCATTATATAGATCTGCTCTGCTGAGCCAAGCAATTTGCAAGAACATACCACTTGCTACATGGGACTTCTCCAGATCGCTGCTTGTGCTAAGATACTTCATAGTGCAGAGTCGATATAAGGTGGCATGGTTTTCTTCACATAGCATGGCGGAGTTCTGCTCCCTGAACACAGTAGGACTGATCTGCAGGCAGTTTCCTTTTCCAGAAGTCTCTAGCCTAAAAAACTCAGTGCTTTTCAGTTCTGTGCTGCTGTTACCTTTGTTCCCATTGAGTGCTGCATGCATTATCCATACTCCACATTTCCAGTTGCTAGCATAGAGAGTCTGCAGCTAATTTTCCTATTTATGTATCTGTGAAAAAAAACTTGCTACCATCAACCTGTAACAGTGTTTGCCATCCATAGGGTGTACTGCTTTTGATTCTGTTGCAGGTAGTTTCCTACTACAATAAGAGGCTTCACCAGCCCATTTTGCAACCTAAGTTCTTGGCATAGCAGTTGACTTTAACAACTTCCTTAACTTTTTGATCCAGGATTCAGCTTCTGGAACCCATTAGTTATCACCAAACAAGTAACCTGGATGTCTAGCACTATATCTGACCATTAGGTTAGCCTGAGCATTTCCATAGCAAAGTCATTAGTTTGTCTTCACTACTGTGTGCATCTGAAGTCATATTCCATGGCTTCATCCCATGGAAGAAAATTAAACTAGTAAGTGAGACAGGACTCCTCACTGCTGTTTACACAAGTCCACTCCATGTGCTTGGCTATTCAGAGCTTCTAGGACTCACTGACTTCCAAAGCAAGTTTTGGCTAGAATCTAATGAACAGTACCAGTTACCTTGGCACCTGGGATCCCCAAACTATGCTCCTCCAAATAACGTTTCTTCCAAAAGATTATATACTCATATGGTCTTACTGTGACTGTGAGTTAATGGCATTATCAGTATCTGATGGAAGACACTGGTAGGGAAAGGTACAGAAATATCAAATTCTGATGAAGAAAAGCATCACATTTTGAGATTGCATGTCAGCAGCCAGTTGGTTACAATAAAAACTTACAATCTGACCTGAAGAAAGAAGACCAGGAGAAAGATTGAAATTCTAATCCTTTTTATTTCTGATTTTATTCCTGCATTCAGCAGCCCCTGCCTCCTCCCACCCCCCAAATGTCAATTGTGCCACATATCAAGACTATAGTTCAATGAGAATGCAGAAGCTTATTATATTCATTTTTTTCTTTTCATGGAATTTCCATTATGCTAGAAATGAAACTGTACTACACAGACGCAGTTACTAGATGCCAACCAACAGCCAGACTCAAAAAACCTATTGATTAGTAGAGTCACCAATGTCTTCAATCCCACCAGGGCACCACAAACTGCAGAGATAATACTACAATATTAGTATCATTACCATAGCTACACCTGAAGAAAGTCAAACATGTTAAAGAAATTTATATTTATAGCTTTCAGCAGTCTTCACAGAGTGCAGAGACTTCCAGTGACTTCCATCATGCCAAAGAACTGGTCCAGTATATACAGTCACATCTCTACTGAAAACATGTTCATTCACTTAAAACAATGGCTGCATATTCACTGTCACAATTTACCAGACTGCCAAGTATCCAAATTTGCAAATGCCTTGAGAAATGCATCCCAGATTTCCACATTCATTCTCAACATTTTGTATGAACATTACCTAAAACTGAGTTTAAAAATGAGTTTTTAAGCATTTTGGATCCTCAAAGGAAAGTGGATCTGCAGTCTTAGAGGCACTTAATCACTCAAGTCTGGATGACAAAGTGTACCACTTACCGCTGAACAGGTAACGGAAGGGAATCTAAGTGGTCCTCACCCTTAAAAGCCATATTTATCCTATTCTTATATGCACTTCTCCATAGGCTGGAATCTAGAAAGAAAACAAACGGTCGTTTAGTAAGCCTAGGGAAACTCAGGCCTCTTCAGTCCAGGGTGGCATGACATTCTCCTACTGATCTGTGGGCTTAGCTCATTAAAAACAATTCAAAAGGCTTCTTTTCCTCAGGCTACTACACAACTCCAGCATTTAACCAAGGTCATTAAGTATATTTCATGGCATAAGCAACAGAGTTTGCATATTCCTGAACTTCCTAGAGTAGTGCATAGGTAGAGCCATCTGGGTTGAACATTTCTGAGTTAATATCAAGCTATTATTTAGCCTCATTTATTTTTAATTAACTTGAACTCTAGAGGAAATCTATTTAGTATGATTGCAATTCTTCAGGTTATTGTGAGAAAGATTGCAAGAGAAAGCAAGTGTATGTTCATAAGATTTCAGGATCATTTAGCACTACATTTACAGAAAAACCCTCAATGTTTAATTTACCAAAGTATTGGATCCTTCCGTGTTAAATGATTTCATTTTTCTATCAGTTTGAAATGATGTACACATCTTTTTCCTTTATGTTTTGCCATTATTCCTGATGGCCAAGAGACGCATCCAAACACTACTGTACTCAAAAAAGGCAAGAGAGAAGGAGTAAGGGAGCCTCCTCATTTTCACAAAAAGGAGGGGTGCTGCCTCCCTCCCTCTTCTTTTAATTTGCCCCATCTTACATTAGGGCACTACCCACTATAGATCAACGCATAGTCTCAACAAAAGCCAGAGAGGATTTATGCTACTAGAAAAGGCAAAGTCATTCCCTCTCACCCACTTGGCTAGAGAAAGAACTAATGCAAAATACTTGAAGGAAAAGATTAATTCATGCCTCAAGAAGAACAAGGAGGAGATGAATGAATTTGGAGGAGGAGACAGGCACACTGGGGAAACAATGTTTTCCTAGATGTGAAGAAAAACCTGGATCAATGGATCTCACTCTTGAAGAAAATACCTTACACGGGAAATTAATGCTGTTTGTGTCACCAACTGAGGCAAAATATTTTTGATGTAGCCACTTGTGAAATTCTGCCATTTGATTATTGGCTACATTCTGCAAGCTGAGTCAGCCAGCATTTAAGATATTTGCCACTCCAAATTGCTCTTAATTGACACAGAGTGGTCTTCAGCATCTTTCTTAGCAAACTGATCTCATTGCTAATGCATGTCCTCGTTTTTTCCTGAGATCCCACAAACATTGTCCTGAGTACATAAAAGTATTACATCCAGAGTAATGCATTCACATGCTCTGTCCACTATTAGTGCCAGATTGCTTTGGTAATGGTGTTGTCCTGTGTTCCTCCCACCCCCCAAATTTTCCTGGAAAAAACAAACTTAATCTTCTTAGTCCATACATCTAATGAAGGAGTATATTGATATATGGGAAAACAATCTGTTTAAAAAAAAAAAAAAAAGTAAAAATAGGCAGTTTCAGTGTTACTGAATTCTTTGATTCAAAAATATTGCAAGTATCAGATATTTGATAGACTGTGCCTGAAAATACATATGCCCAAGAACAAAAATATTAGTACATATCCTTCTGCTCCCATGACACACCAAGATTTGAAACACAAGCTTGTTGGTTTTTTAAAGCATTTAGCATATGATGCACAGACTTCATTAACAACTGGAATAAATCAGCGATCTTATTTCTTTTTACTGGTGGAATTTTTTTGTCTTTTATCAAAGAAATTTAAGATTACCAAATATAAATAATCATATAATCAGATTTACTGGAAATAGCCAATTATAACTATCTTCATTTGAGAAGATACCCTTAATCAAAGATGAACATATCTGCATAAAGTCTTAATATCCAAGATATCCAAGATGAAATGTCCTCTCCTAAATCCTATCATGTAAAGGACAAAGAAAATAGCCTCTCAGTCTTCAGAAGTACAGACTTCATGGACCCAAGCTATCTCCTTCTGCTTAGCATCAGGCACAGGATTTACCTTCTTATGCTACCAACACAAAATCAACAGTTTCACTCTGGTAAGTTAAAGCTACTTCACCATTAGCTCAGCCCACTAACAATTTCTGCACATACAAATCAAAGCATCTGCTTGTACTCCATTACTTGTGATTGGTGACATAATGTACACAGATACAAATTAGATTGTTATGTCAGTGTTCACTATAAATTAGGATCCTGACAAAAACACAGCTTTTTATATGCTGTCTTCCCACAAAACACACATTTATATTATGGCTGAGAGCCTTTAAAAACATGACCAACTCCTACTTAGAGGTCACATGTTCCAGGAACAGTAACAAAATGCCACACCAGTATCTTAACCAAACAGTCTGTCTCAAGACTATGATTAGATATTAGCTCAAATCGTTAAGCCCAAGTTAATGATGACAACATGAGGAAATGCTCTACTCAGGGACCTGGCAATTTGCCAGAGGACTAACTGTACCCACAGGACAGCAAAGTACCACACTAGCCCATCTAAACCCATGACTACAAGAGAGATTGAAGCCCCAGAGACTTGATACAGTACAGAGGCTTCTGGTCCTGATCAGAGTGACTCCACCACATGATGGGCAATTATAATGCTCAATGGGAGACGTTGTTCAGTTTTCAGTGTTCTCATTCATTTTTCTGGGTAAGACCAAGACAACTGTACTTCCTAGTAAAAACCTTGACACAACTGATGAATCCCTCTGTTTAGCTGATGCTGCTTTTTATTAAAGGCCACAACACAATCTTGAGCTCTAGTCAGCGTTCCTAAAAGGAAGGTTTCCTACTATAACCGATGACTCCCTAAGCATCACTGCAAGTCCAAGCAAGAAGCTTTCAGGGTACAAAACATATCATCTTCTATAAAAAAGAACCTGCTTGGGGTCAAAGGATTCTTTACCCTGGCAAATAAAGGACAACAGACATGGAAGAACAGAGACATGCTGCACACTAACAGAAACACGTATGCAACTTGTCATGAAAACCTCTCTAAGGCTTTATCTTTGAGGGACTGAAACATGGGCAGGGTAACGTGCACAGCTTCTGCTGCAACTGCTGTCTGAGCCTCTGTGCAGAGGCACCAAGAAGTTCAATAGCTTCCACACAATGGCTATATGCAACTAAAACAGGTGGCATGCATATGAGCACACACACTCAAGGATACGCAAACTGTAAGCCTATGCCCACATGCCTTTTAATCCTTCCCCCTAGCTGCTTCCTCACAGACGGTGGAGACAGTGTGGCAGCAAGCAGAGCTACAGATCTGAAATGGTGCCTGAAGTCAGAGAGCTTTCTCCTAATGACCATTTAAAAGATGCCCCTCTGACTTAAAATTTCATAAAAACATATAAATATATATGTTTTGTATACACGTTGTGCATGTACGTACACATACACACATTCACATTTCCCAAGTACATACATACTGATAGGCAACATTAGCAGAGTTGTGCAGGAGAGGCTAATGGTTTTTCCACTGGCTTTAGGCTCACAGCTGGTCGAAGTTGCTGGCTAGGTAAGCTTGTACCAAAAAAAAATAACACTACTTTTAGTTTTCAATACTGGTCATTTTGGTACATGCCTGAGTGGTGTTTATGCTGAAATAATAAAATTGTCATTCTTGGATTATTATAAGGTAAATTTTTTAGTACCTTACATAGGATTTCACATAAATAAATGTCTGCACATAGACCTGTATCACCATTATAACTAACGACTTATAATCACTATAATTCTTTGGGTAGACACAGCATGTGCATGAGGAAATGGATGTATTCAAGGGAGCAGGCTCCTTGTGTCCTTCATTTTTCTTTGTCATGTCAACACTGAATTAGATGTTAAGATGTTATTTCTTCATGTTTAGTAGACAGATGTAGATAAGCAGACCAGAAACCACATTACATTCCCATCGAAGACAGTCAGCCAAAAGCATCTTTCAGAGAGCTGCTATACAAGAATAAAACAAAAGCATCGCACCTGAAACAGAATGTAAGCATTGCTCACAGAAAAAGCAGTGCCAATAGAGGACATGACCTTCATAGCCAAAAAGCCCCTAACCCAAAAAACACACCATGAGAAAGAGGTAACTTGCTTATACACAAGCACCAGGCCCTGATGTTGACAACTGACACAGAGAACTAAAAACAGCCCAAAAAAACTGTCAAACTAGCCCAGCCATAAGTTAAAGGAGGAGGAATCTCATCCTAACTTACCCTAGACTTGGCAGCACCTGCCAAACCTGTGCAATGTCTCATTAGCACACCAGTACAGCTGGGACCGGTAAAACCACTGGTCCCACAACAGCAGATGACTCCTGCCTTATGGGAACCCCCTGCTGGGAGCCTCCTCTTGCTCAAGTCTGTTTAGCATTGGAGAGCAGTTTCTAGTGTAACACAGCTTTTTAGCATCCTACAAAAGATGTTATTTCTGCTAGAAAAACAAACTGCATCTTGTAAAATCTCCCAATTTAATTTTCTTCTCCATCACTCAACACATGAATTTATATTTAACAAGCTAGAAATTAGGAGGATTTTAGTAGTCAGCTATTCCGTTAGAAACACATCCATGTCCGAAAGTATCACAGTAACAGCAAGTATTCAAGATAAAATAAGTGTGACTCATTTATTCCTACTACTGATAGCCCCAAGGAAGCTCTCCATCACAAAATGATGTCCTGAATAATTAAGCCTGAAACTCACACAATTAAATTCACATTTTTGAGCTCATTCCCTGCACACACATCCACCCTTGTAAAGTCTTAAATCAAAAGGCAAATCCATGAACTTTCACCACCCCATTTCTGACCCCTAACATCATAATTTCAACACTAAGAACATCTTAAAATAAGGTCAATCAAGAGCATCATTTCTCTTTCTAAAAGACAGAAATCCACACATCTAGCCTTTGATTATTAACAATCATCAGAATTAGAAAAGCACGTTGCCTATAAGTAATATGGTTAACCTGAGAATAAAAAGTCATTAGTTAAAAGTAATTTCAGACTAGGTATCATTTGATTAATATGAACAGTTCCTGTCTGTAGGAAAGTACAATCTCTGTTCTGCCAAACAGTGACTGTCCTTATTTTACAATTCTGGGACTCTGGGAATCATTAGTTATTATTCTCCTGGTACACAGAATAACTGTTAATGGAATGCCACAAATCAAATTAAGAGCAAAATTCTGACAGCATTTATGTGGTAGATCTGAAAGTAAATACATACACTCTGTCCTTCAGCAACATGTCCGGTCCATCAGAAGTTTTTCACACTAACCATTGGAGGACTCAGGATCCTGTTGTCATTTTGCATTATAACAGGCTTATACAGACATGAATTAATTACAATAGTAAGAGCCAACTCAGAATTAAGCTGTCACAAATCTAAGCAGCCATAAAACCAAGAGAAAGAAATATTGAAGAGTCCTTCAAACAATGCATTAAAATGGCTTGTATTAGCATGGGATCATATAAACAGATGTACGTACCACACCCCTAGAATGCAAAATAAAAACTAGAAGGAGAGGTGGGAACAGGGGCTACCTGTGGCATTCGTTCATGGAATCTGCTCTTGCAGAGCCAATAGTCAAAAAGGAAGCACTGCTGAGTAGTTTATGCCTCACACTTCAAGTACAATCTGAAGCATAATCCCATTTTCACTCACACAAGGTTTTATTTTTAATGTATATTCTTCCCATCTTTTCTCTCTATTTTCTGCAGAGAGAAGACATTTTAAACAAATCTCTTTGACAATATCCCTTTTTATATATCATAGAATCAAAGGATGGTTTGGGTTGGAAGGGACTTTAGAGATCATATAGTTCCAACCCCCCTGGCATAAGCAGGGATATCTTCCACTAGATCAGATTGCTTAACAACCTCATCCAGCCTGGTCATGAATATATACCTATAAAAAAATAAATATTCTATATATTTTTATATTATAGTCCATATTTACATAACATGTTTATTTAAATATATTCTATTATTTTTCTGTGTCTAAAATATTATCTATTATTTTATAATTTTTATATTAAGTATTTATAAAATACGTATTACAATATGAATAATAAAAAAGGGTACGGTGTGTGTATATTTATCTATCTAATGTATCTATTCATGCAAACTGAAGTCTGTGCTCCTTCTGTTCTGGATTTTTCTTATCTTAGCCTTACTGTATACAGCTTACCTTAGAAAAATACGAAAAAAAGGGGGCGAAAAAAAGGGGGGAGAGAAACAGATAAAGACCTGTCTCAGTTCATATAGGTCATCCTGAAAATTAAAGACAAGGAACATTATTTTGTAGATCTTAAGGTACCATAAGCAGTGCAACATTGCCAACTGAAAACATCAAGGTGAGGTGGGTGTGTGTAGAAATCCGAAGCCAATCCTTTAAGACATGGTCTCATTCATCTGCATATAGAGTTTGATTCCTTCGTTCAACTTTTTGGTTTTAGAGCCTTCAGGATGTCCTCCTTGAACATAGACATTTTGCTCTTTTTGATCACCGCAACGCACAAGTCTGCTTTTAGAGCAAGGGATGTTGGCTTGTTCATTCCATTTCTTTATTTTAGCAAGTGGATCATACGGAAACACACTAAGGAAAGTAATCAGAAGATCTGATTGCATTGAGAGGGGAATCATAGACCCACATTACACAGGCCAATCCAGCTTTATCCATGACAGAGCATACATATAACCACAGCGATTAGGAACGGATCTGTCATCACATGCACTACAGTCAGTCCTTTTGCCAAGGCATGAGTTTTCCTAGGATGTATCTTTAGTAAATTTTCCCATTTAAATATAAAATCTCTAGAAACATTGAGTTTACATCATCGTGGACTATATTATAAAAATATTTAAAATAAGGAGATAAGGGCATAACAGATTTTAAGATTTCCTTCCCTCTCCCCCTCTTAAAATTATTTTGGGCAAAAAGCCACTGGACTAATCACTTAGTTGGCGTCTTTTTTTTAATCTTATCAGTGAAAGTCTTTAAAATCTCTCCTTCTGGAACAGGCACAACGATTTATATAGATGGCAGTATTATGGGACCAAACTGATTAGTGGTCACATTTCTAGCAATTAGCATTTTAGAGGCAGTTTTGCTGGAAAAGAATTTGCTTTTGAGGTTCAGGAACTGAATAATAGGTGGCAAGTTGGTGCACTCCAAAGCTATATTTTATCTTTTATGTGATGCAGAATAATCACCATATAAAAATGTTTATTGGTTCTCAGAGCAGTATTAATGCAACTTGCTATCATAAAATGCCGAGACATACAACTCCTCTCTATTTATGCTTCCCTTGCTTTCTGACAGACTGCATAGTGCTTTCCCCTTCCCTTCTTAAAATAAACCAAACAGCTAATTTGATATCACCTGCACAACACACATCTCAATTCAAACACTCACAATAGGGACATCCCTGTTCCTGACGCGGCCTCTTGGTTTCAAAGGTATTTCTGAAGAGAAAGGTATAAACAAGCTTTAACTGTATGGTTTGCATACCACCTCTCTTCACCATGGGTCGCTCTCAGCCGTGACAGCACCCACATTGATGGTGGTGTGAGGGCTTTTTCTCTGGAAATGCCCAGGTGCCATCAGATCAAAGAACAACTCCCCCTCTCCATTTTGGTTTTGGTGTTTGATTTTTTTTTTTTTTTTAAGTCTTTCTGTTCCCCCCTAAGATCAGGTATATCTAATCTTAGATTAGATATAAAGCAGCAACCAGGGATGCACCAGCTGTAAATTCAGTCCCTCATAGGCGTGGCTCTGAGGGCCCACACACCACTGTGAGGGGAGGCCCCAGCTGCCGCCCACCGGCTGGAACCGGTTCCAGCTGGCTCCGAGATAAGCAAAAGCCCAGCAGCAGAGAACCCAGCGCCAGCCCAAACCACACCGCCAGGGCAGCGGCCTTGGAGCTGAGGTGAGGAGGGGCCTGCGGCCTCGGGGGACCGTGAGGAAGCCACTGCCGGCACTGTCTCAACCTCTCCCTGAAAACAAGGGCAGTTGAGGCCAGGCTGGGGGCTCCCACACACTTCCCCCAACATCTGTATTCGAGGTTAGAGGTTTGTGTTGGTTGACAATAAATTAATTCAAGTGAAATTCCCCTGCTTTGTTCTGATTTACCCTCAACACCATATCCACAAGCAAACATCTAGTCTAAAGGATTTCATCTTGTCTCCTCAACAAGAGGTGGGATCTTGAGTCTTGCCAGTCTTCTTGTGGAGAAATCAGAAATAAAAGGGCTGGTATTTCAACTAGCCATTGTGTAGAACACAAAGAAAAATAGAAAGATTTTTTGTGCCTTACCTTGTACAAGCCTGTACAAGCATAAACTACGCTGCTCAGAAGGCGTGCCTGAAAATATTAGTGTTTTATTGTTATTTCTTAACATAAGGCTTCTAGTGAAAGCGTAATGAAATTACAGCTAAGATTCATTATTCCCTCTGAAAACATCAAGAAATTCCAAAAGGAACTTGAAATGAAGAGAGATAAAAGAAAATTATCTCTCTCTCTAGACAGGAAATAGAGAAACAGAGATTAAGTGATTTACCCTAAATTAAACATGAAACAAGTACAAATTGAAACCAAATATTCCAGTGTTTAATAATGTACAAAAAAAAAAAAACAGAGAAGATTATAACCTTGTATCTAACAACTAAAATGAAAGTAAAAGAATAAGAACCTACACACGTAACTCACTTGCTGCAAGGAAAGATGACAATAGTATCTTTGCACATCTCTCTATACAATCCATTTTCTGTAATGAAAAGATTTCATCTTACTTAATATCGACTCCAGTTAGACAGGCAGTCTGAAAGACATCTTTACTTACAATGATATTCCTCTAAAGAACAAAAAAAAAAGTCTGACATTTTAACAGGGATGAGTAAAACAATATTATTAATTCAGGTTACAGCCCACACTACCCAAGTCTTTATTGGAAGTATCACAAGTCATTACATGGTAAACAGTCGTGGTATTTTCAAAGTATTTGCCAACAGCCATCAAATTTTTCATTTTACAGAGTTAATATCCAGTTGCTCTTCTTTGTCATAACTCCAAAAACCTTAAAACTAGTGTTAGACCAATACAGATAAACACACATTTACCTAAAAATTAACACAAAAGACCAATAACATCTCTTTCTAGTAATTAAACAGCTTCTGTATTTGAATTACCAATAAACTTGTTACTTCTATCACAAAAGTTTATCATAAATTTTTCCCCTTTCCTCTACAGATTGGGAAACGAAAGAAAAGGAGATCAAAAAGCTATAGAAAAGTTAAAATCGAAGAAGAGATGTCAAAGTTATCGCCTGCTAATAAGGTATCTCAACAGAATACAAGAGTAGGAGATTTAATTTAGCGACAACCATGCAAGATGAGCCAACACACACGAAGGAACATGTAAAGCAAGTGTGGTTGAGCTATGCACTTTCAAGGATCCCAGCTCTCTGAACAGTGATTCGCCTCCACTAGGCTATTCTCGCACTAATTGCAGTCTTTGCCTTTAACTATGTCTTTTTTAGATAGAGACAACAAATCCAGTAGATGAACACAAACTCCTTCCTACAAGCTGAAAAAAAATAAAAAGAGTATGTTTGTTAAGTTACCTATACACAAAAAATATGAATGTTTGAGATACAGCAACACTTAAGTGTTTCCGTTTCTCGCTTTTTTCCTTTAATAACTCCAATTAACACCTCCATTCAGCCTGTGAGCAGAACTATGTTTCCTAGTCATCATAATTCTACATAAAGGTCAAGCAATAAAGCAGCAGTGGGCTTTTTCTCTTTTTAAAGGGAAAATACTGCATTTATATTTTTGAACCACTGCCAAAGAGTATCCAAATCATCAGACATTTTCTTCTCCCTCTGTCCTTTCCACAAAATAATGTGAAAGAGCCAAAAAGCTGCAATAACGATGCAGGCAGGGAATCCCCAGCAGCACTAGAGGCAGAACCGCGCTGCAGGATCATTCCTGTATTTGGTGTCTCAGCGCAGATGTAAGGTGACCAGAGCACATCTGGAAATCCCTAGGAAATCTAAAGGCTCTGGGGGACTTAGCAGCCTGTACACCATAGATTAGATTTACATGAGAAATCACATTGTGTCTTGGGAGCAGCTTGGAGCAGAAAGTGCAGAGCCTACTTCAAATCACTATGCTGCACTCAAGAGCACTCCTGAACTGCAGAGCTCCAGAACCAAGCAAAAAAAAAAAAAAAAAGTTCAAATGGCCTATATTTTCTTTCCCAATGGTAACTCCCAGATACATAGCAAGTTACTGGAATCCAGCAACTTTGTGTCTCCCAGCCGAACTACAGTAACTGACTGGGCTCCTCAGCTGATGTTCGGTAACCTATTATGCAAAGGAACTGGCACACAAGTTTTGAGTACACAATGAACTACTTCACAGCCTGCTCCAGGATGGATTTGCTATTTGTTCTCATTATTTTCTAAAAAGTGATATTGAAAGAAAAAATAATTACCTTTTAAACAGTACAAGTCTCATTGCAGAAGAGGGCTAATGTTTTGATAAATATTTCTCATTATTATAATAGTTTTTAATGGCACAAGTAGAGACATATACACCAGAATTATTTGGAAGTAAAGGTCCCAGAAACAAGCTTTTGCTATTAGCAGCCAAATTCAATGAATTCCTAATCAGTAGGCTTAGGAGCGCTCAGATTCCAGACTTTATTTTCCTCCCCATAGAAAAACATAACTGTGACCTTGGTTTTTTTTTCCACAATTTTGGCTTGAGCTTTGCAGTTATTTATGACTATGCCACAGAACTTGCTCATTAATACTTCACTGAAAGTCAAACAGAGAGATACACATTAGATTCACATTTGGGAAGCAGTCTGTTCACTCCCTTCCAGTGCAAGCCTGTGCACTACTAACCCTCCAGGCACATAAGACCAAGGAAATCTTTAAGTGTGAGAGCTCTCCATGAGCTTCCATTCCCAGAAATCTGCTGTTGACCATTTCAGATGCAAATGCACCAAAACTTAGCAGAGGTCAGAGAGCTGATTCATTGCCCTGAAAACTTCTGTCTTCAGTCTTGTGTCTGTTGCTACCCATGATATGTGGGCTGTGGAGTAGACATCCCCCTTTTGCAATAAGAGAATAAGAGTAGCCAAGTAAACTCCAAATCTCTCCAGGGAGCTCATTACCCTATTAAAATGCCAGCATTTTTCCATCTGCCACCTCTACAGAAAGCATTTTGTGTTTAAGAGTTTCATACATCTCCATTTTTCATTTTCAGCCTCAG
The DNA here is from genome assembly GCF_964106895.1 of Numenius arquata. Taxonomy (NCBI): domain Eukaryota; kingdom Metazoa; phylum Chordata; class Aves; order Charadriiformes; family Scolopacidae; genus Numenius; species Numenius arquata. The sequence continues at coordinate 20,061,531 of NC_133581.1, forward strand.
AAAACTCTGCTCATCTCCAAATACCCATCATCTCCCAATATTACCAATGCAACCAAAGCCAATAATTGGCCCCAGCAAGACAACAGACATGCCCCTAACACCTCATGGGGACAGGGTGTATATTCCACCTGCAAATACTGTATTCATTATTCTCAGACTTCCTAAGCTTAGAGATACTATCAACAATCCAACGTTTACATCAGCGGGATCCAAAGAACTGTCTGTGCCAATTACATTTACGTTATACCAGTAAATACTTGAGGGCCAGGCATTTCAAATAACTTTTTAGATATTGCCAATGCCCATCTACTGATGTGCCAATGCCTCGGCAGCCAAGAGGAGAAAGTATCTGCCTGCCCCACCAGCACTAGAGACTGCATGTATAAGTTTTTCTTTAGATAAACATTATCTGGACAAGGTGTGGCAGAGAGGTTTCAGGGAAATAGCCCATAACCTCTCTCAGTAGCGCTCAGGTGAAAGAATAGGATTCCTGAAGCCACATACCATCTACATGGAAAGAGCCTCAAGCTGCACCAGGGGAGGTTTAGATTGGATAGCAGGAAAAATTTCTTCAGGGAAGGGGTTATAAGGCATTGGAACAGGCTGCCCAGGGAAACGATTAAGTCACCATCCCTGGAGGTATTTAAAAGACATGTAGATGTGGTGCTTCAGGACATGGTTTAGTGGTGGACTTGGCAGTGCTAGGTTTATGGTCAGACCTCTGATCTTAAAGGTTCTTTTCCAACCTAAATAATTCTGTGATTCTACATTCATTTCCATGACTTTAATGTCACATTAGTCACTTGAAGCATGTGTACGTGGGCCAGCTTTGTCAATACAGACATCAGTGCAAACCTGTCCCCCAAAGCAGAGTCAATACTTATACAGCAGTCCCTAACACCAAAATGTTTTTATTTATTTAAAGATGGAGAACTATGACCAGCCAAATGTACATGCAACGAAAAAAGTGACATCCTCAAATTGGATCCTTAAATCCTTAAATTACTGCAGTGGTAAATGTAAATCAGTTCTGAGACCCAGCCACCTAATTGTCCATTAAGATATCAAAAAAACAGATTCTTCTTTTAATTTAATAGTCTTCTAAAAGAGAACCCAAGAAAATGCTAAGCATTACTCATGGTGGAACTACAGGACAGAGCTTTCGACTCATGACTCATCCAATAAAAGTGAAAGCAGTTCATAAGCAGATTCTGAAAAGTTTCAAAGCATAAGATGAATTTACCTATAAAAAAAAACATTTCAGTAAAAGTGAAAAAAAAAAAAAAACCAGTTACAGGAAACATAGGGCAGTGGTTACAGCTAAGGAATGAAAATAAGGAAATCATCCTGCTTTCCACAAGGTTTGTCACCAACTTCCTCCCAGCTACACAGCAAGTTATTTAACTTCTCCATATTCTCAAGTAACCATGTATCAAATTCTTCTACTCTCTTCAATGCAGTGACAGATTATGTTTACAATAATGTTGGGGGAGGAGCTTTTTTGTTTATTTACAGCCCTTGAACCTCAAGTTGATATTTTAAAATATCTTCACAAATCCAAGTCCAAGAATTGAAGAGTTCATACATGAGGGAGTGGAATGCCTAGTACAAAAAAAAAAAGTTTTTTAAAAAAAATGAAAGTTGATTGCTGACAGGAGATGACTGAACAGGGAATTCAGTTGGGAATAAACATGGAAGAATACATCAGGTAACTTAAGATCCTAGAACCGCTAAAAGATTAGAAGAAGAAAACAAAGCACAGTCAAAACTCAGAAAGGAAATGCTTTTCTTAAAACATGCGCCACTTGTTCCCACAAAGTCACTGTGACTCCGAAGCTGGTATCACAGTCACAGGATGGTTGAGGTTGAAGCGACCTCAGTAAACTTCAAAAAGGAATGTTCTTATGGATAATACAAACCACCAAAGTTACAATTAATTAAAATAATTTTTAAACCAGGTCTTGCACCTCAAGAGAGTTGCTGCCTGTACTGTGTCCTCCACTTAGGATGCCATTGAAATTTTGGCTTCTGATTTTAACTGAAGAGCAACCTTTTACAGGATAAGAGGGAACTGAATGAAAGAACTAGATGGGGCCAGGAGGAGTCAATGAGAAGGACAGACACATTAAAGCACCCAACAGCCCTGCCACTGACTTCAGTGGCGAAATAAGCCAAAAACATGTTGTGCATTTAGGAGTTAAGATTGACTGGGACCTTTCTCAAATTACATATACAAAATACCAACTTCTGCAAATAATTATCAGGTCATATACCCATAAAAGTCAAGAAAAGATATTTTATTACCTGCTTATCTTATTTATTTATGGAATAGAGCCAATATTAGTCAGCACAAGTAGCTGCTTGTAAGCAAGAAGGCTTCAATCAGTAAGGAAGGCGGGTAATTAAAATGAAGGAAATCCAAAACACAGTTATACCTACCAATCATGTAATCTAAATTGTACTATTTTATTCATTAAAAATAAAGCTTTGAAACAAAGACGCCATATTTTATACAAGTTCTTGATTACCTTTCTGCCAAGGGAGCATGTAATTTACAAGAAAGAGGACTTAAAGCTTTAAGTGCCTCTGACTTAATTCAGCATGCTGTATTGATGGTCCCATTTAGATGATTCCATTTTAGGCCCCTCTAACGCATTAAAGGCATGACTTACTCACATCCATTTGGCTAATGATCCCCTACTGCTCTAAAGTAAATGACAGCTATTTACAGTAAATTATTCAATTAGATAGAGGGAAGTGCAGTATTCATTTTATATTGTTTGACACGGCAAAACAGAAGTGTGCAAGAAGGCAGGTGGGGCATTTTAATCTTTCAGAATCAATTGTTTAATCCACAGCAAGAGAATAAATATACTCCACAGTACTTGTCAGCATCAGATTTTTATTGTAAACATTCTAAGAGAGACTGAAGTGTTACAACTCCAGATAATATAATTCTGTCCACTTCAGAAGTAAGTCATCATACAATGCAAGGAATGCTATTAACCAGCATCTTATAAAACTGCTTTATTTTAAGCACAATTTCAAGAAACACACAAAGTGACTTTTTTTTTTTTTAAACATATGCTAGCAGGAGACCAAATTTCAATTTAAAAAAAAAAAAATAAAACAGGCATGGGCAATTCTGAATCCCATTTATTTGTAATGGGATTTATACTACTAAGTGCCTACCTCACTTTCAGAAACAGGACTGAATCTCCCAAGACAGTTGGAAGTGGGGTATTTTTAATTCATGAAATCCCAGGAAAGGACAGCTCAGCTGCTCTCACAAATTAAGAGGGTAATTCAGAAAAAATAATCAAATAAAGCACAAGCTAGAGAAGTGCAGGTTGGGGCTAAAACACAGCCTAGAAGAAGGGAGAATGATCATACTGCAGTAACTCAAAAATAGTCTTAGATTTGAAGACCTTTTCACACATTCTTCTATTCTTTTCCAGGTGCTGAATGGTGTGTTTTCACATATGAGCACATGCACATTTTACAGTCCCCACTGTATACATGCTACTGTGGCCACCACACCTGAAAAAGGCTAAAACCATGACTTTGATGTCCCCTGTAAAACCCCTGCCTCATAAAAGAGAAAATAAAGGAGAAGTTCTCCTTACTATGGGTACAAACACAAAGTCCAAGGTGCAGGTAAGGCTGCTACACATCCTGAGCTTGCCAGTGACCATGCCTTCCACAATTCTCAGGCCTCCCAGCACTTAATACAGAGGGGAAGGAAGAAGCAATTTGTCTGAGCCCTCCTGGCTAACCCTGATTTGGGTGAATTTCTCTCTTCTGCAAGATCAGAGTGCCTCAGAACAAGTGCTGAGCACCCCAAATAGAAGAACATTTTCCCCTTGGTAAGCTGCCAACGCATTTAATTTTCTGCAGGCAGAGGGCCAAGTTCAGCAAGCACATCTCCTGCTAAGTTTAATGGGAGTTGCACTTGCCTATGCCAGCAACTGAAACTTGCCGGGGTGCTGCAAGCAACACACTACAGGAAATTCAACTGTAGCCAGTGTCTGTATTCAAAGGAGACATTTGAAAGGCTACAGGATGGACTACTCATCTTTTTCCTTACTGTTTCAGTTCTTCTAAAGCTGCTGGCACAATGAAACCCCTCCTACTCTTAATATGTATTCACTCACTTTCATGAGCAAAGATTCCAGACTGGCTGTTTGTCATGATGAATTTAGTCAGAAGACCAGCTTACTGCAACTAGACTATTATGAATTTAACTGTCATTCAGTGCCTATATACCAAAAAGTGCTGGCCAGGTTGTTCAGAAGACTTCCTACACACATGACTCCTGAATTCCTAAGGTCTGCATTTCAATGGCTCCAGACCTTTATTTTCTGCATTTTGATACTTGTTGCTTATTTTGCTAGCTACCTTCTCCCTCTTGTGAGGGATTTATCTTATTTTCATTTCTAGCTCTACCAGAACCAAATATATTAAGCAAATTTTAGTCCAGATCTTCAGTGGCTCTAAACTATGGATGCTTTACCGATTTTTACTAAGCAAAAATTACTCCATTGTTGTTTGCAGAAACTCAAAAATCCCCTCCCTTTTAAATACCTTTTAGAGACTATAATAATACAAGTAACAGTAATAACAATTCTAAACCCTTACAAGCAAAACTCTGGTCTTTCAGTCTCTAGTGGCTATCTGTGCTTGACCTACGCCTCTTCATACAATGTCTTCCTTGTTAGCCATCCTGCTTTCAGACTAAACATACTTATTACTGCTCACATTCCCTCTGGTGTACAAGGAAATGGCTTGGACTCACATTCTTTAAACATGTGATGATCCTCTGAAACATTCCACAGTTCTTTTCTGCTGAAAAATTACCTGCCTGAAAGGCTCTGAGTTAAACCAGATTGCAAGCCAATTCTTTATTTAGTAAGAAGTTAAGAATAGTGAAAACACTTAGTGTGAGACTTGAAATCACCCAGGAAGCCCAAGCTATTAAAAAAAGGATGAAAAAATCTGGGGATAATGTGAATTTGGATCCACATTTTTAAGAACTTAAGTCACTATGACAGACTTCTCTACACCAAATAATTAACAATTATATTTCTCTAGTTCTGAAATCCCTCACACAGCCAAACAGGAGACTTCAGAGCAACTGAGACATTCAAGGTATGTTGCCAATAAAGCTGCTACACATCATATCTACACTGAGCAGTACTAAAAATGAAATACTGAGTGTAAAAAATAGTATGCATATTTCTGAACAGTTGTTCAGAATAGGCTGCTTGGAGTGGCAAAAGTTACAAAACACTGAAGTGGATGAGGCAGGAGTTGTCAATGTTGCACTTCAGTTTTTACCTAAGCTCTTCCCAGAGAAGTCCTTCCTTCCCCAAGGCTGGGTGATGATGGGTGCATTAGCTGCCCACGCAGCCGGTGGGAGCACAGCTCAGTGGGCCACTCACACCAGCAGTCACAGCATGGCCAAGCTGGCCTATAAATGTGGCTAATGCTGTTGCCAAGAAAATGCAAGTGCAACTATTGGAAGGAATGGCTTGGCCTAGGATGAGTCACTTGACATCTTCTTTCAGATGGTGCAGACAGGAATGGTGAGGCCCAGGGACTCCCAGCTCCCACGTCCTCATCCCCATTTACTGCCAACCTCTGCTGTCCCAAGCAAAAGCCCTGTCACTATTGTGCCCAAGTTTCTCCAAAACAAGGACATTAACTGCTCCAAATGGACTTGATTTACAAATAGTATTTATAAAACACCTGAACATCCCTCACTGAGGTGCAGACCACAGTAAAATTATATCAAAATACAGTACAATTTCCTTCCACCTTATGCAGGTGCACTGCATTTTCATTCATATTGTAATTGGCAGACATTACAGGTCAGGCACACACATCAGCTAGAAAATGGCACGATTATTAGTTCGCCCAACCCTGCTCACATAACATCAAGCTTTGCTAGGTTTTGTTTTGAGGCTTTTTGTTTTTTCTCAAAACCCTTGGCATTGTTTTCTAGTGATAGCAATACTCAGCTAAATAAAAGAACAGGCAACATTTCCATGTGAGATATTGAGTATGCCACCCTATAATGGCCCCTCTCCTACTTACATAATTCACACCTATATAGATTTGAAAAAAGTATACACAGAGCATTTTTAATAGAACCAAGCACAATGTAGAATGATTCCCTGAGGCTTTCCAGGTCTCCCACAATGGCAGCAGCTGTTTTATATATCCCCATAGAAGTGGAAGTCCAGCATTTTTTAATTTTTTTTTTTTTTTTTTTTTTGACATTTTCTTTCTCAGCAGCCAGAGGTCACCTTCTTCTCACAAGTCCTATGAATGCTCTAAGTCATATGCTTAGGAGCTAGAAATGGGAGGGGAGAAGCAAGAACATTCAAACACACGAAGGATGTAAGAAAACAGATACGAAAGAGAAATCTGCTCTAGGGAGTCACTTACGTTGAAAAGGACTGTGAACCTGGTCTGAAAAATAAACGAAGTAGATTCTCCATGAAAAAGTCTGATTGCATCCTACACTTCTAGCTTAGCATATCAGCCTGTGTGGAGGCAGCAAGTCCCTGGCATGAGGCAATGCTTCAGCAATGACAAGAGCACATTTCAGGCACAGAACTGCGTTATATTTCACTCATGCATCCTTCAACCAGACATTCCATGTTGGCTATGCTTTTCTTTTGTAAAAGAGCATAATTTGGCTCTTAAAATTCCTCTTACTTTTACTTCATTTAATGATTTCTCCAGAAATGCTTAAAATCGAGGGCATTTAGAGAACTAAATTAGAAAATTTGGCATATGAAGACTCAAATTCTTATAAGTAGATGAATATCCCATTTTCTGGAATTCTAATCAGCTTCTGCTTTTTATTTCATCCCTATTAGATGGCAATCTCCAGAACATTTTTATGACTTCTGAATATTCATTCCTGCTTTTTCGTTTAAAGGAAACCTATTGAATTGACTGATTTTGTAACTCACAAAGTGCAAGTCCCAGGAAAAAGAATAAATAAAGTGGATATAAAAGTACCAAAGCTTATACCTTATAAGGTAGAAGGATAACAGAATTTCAATGGCAAATGTCTTCCTACTTGAGAGACGAGTGTAAAGCTCCTCACTTCACTGACTATACATTGGTGTCTAACAGCGCTATGCAGTACAGCCATATTGTAACTTTTCTAGAGAAATCCAGCTCCAACTTTTTATCTCATGTTCATGGATGATCTACACTTTCTCAGAATGAGAACCAATACCTTGTTTACATTAGTTGCTACTGTAACTCGGGGCTAGGAGGAAGGTCTCTTTGCTGGTTAGCATGAGCACTTTGAGAGAGCAGGGAGGCTTGAGCTCTGTGTAACACTCCTTGGCCTCCTAGTTTCTGTCTCCCACTCTGCTGCCAGCAAGTGCTCCTCTTCCAGCTGTCAAACCCACTCACCAGCACTGCAATGGAACCAGCAAGAGCAGCATCTGGCTTGTGTCTGCCCAGACACCACAGCAGCTGCATCAGGAAGCTGAGCAGTGACGAGTCACAGCTGAAGGCAGCACTGGGAGCCCTCTCCCACCCATGGGGGACAAGAATTGTCAAAGCATACACCCACCTTTTCAATTACGAGTCCATGAAAATATGAAATCAAACCAGATTTTCATTTGTTCATAGCCATATTCCTACAAGAACCTTATGTAAAAAGCAAGAGGGGGAAAAAAGCTGCCACACAACACACACCTAAAGTAAGATTACTTCAGCTGCGCTTTGGCAAAAAGCCTAGGCAACAACAAGATTTTTCCCTTTAGCTAGCAAACCGATCCCATTTCCCTTTTTCCAGGGCCCACATCCGTATATTCAACTATAGTTTTGGTATCAGCCTTTATAGCTTTCATATGGTTACCATTTCTAAGGAAACCACTTCCTCAGTATAGGCACAGTTAGTATATTTTCCTATTTTCATGTTATTCTGGATTTGGCAGAATACTTGTAGAGTGTGGGAGAGGGGGAGAGACTGCAAAGGATAGAAATCAGACCTAGAAAAAATCAAAGGTAAATGTGTTTAAGACAATAGATCAAACATGCAAAAATCACTAGGAAATTATGTTTCAACCTCACTTTCTGCCTTTCCTTTCTCAGTACAGCTATTGCAACAGTTCCAATCTTTTTCTGGTGGGATTTCATGTAAATGTGAAAGCGTTATCTGTAGAGGAACTAAAACAGCCAGGTCACCATCTTCACTACCAATATTTGCCTAGATGTATCTAGCTGTGCATCCCTGGGAGCAGAGTGCCCTGGAGATAACAGCAACTTTACTCACCTACACTGTCTTGGATACGACACAAGTATCACACCAAGCATTTATGTAAATGCAATCTTGAGCACATCTGCACCTTGATGTAGTACCTCATGGTGCCTAGCTAACAGAAGCAGCAAAGGCAACCAAAGTCTCCAGCACAGGTTGGGTATTCTTCTATCATCATTCTCTTTCTGTTCTAAACAGCTTAGAAAAATGGAAACTTAAAGATAGTTCCAAGAGGCAAGGAGTAATTTTGTCATTTCAGTACTAACTTTCGAAACAGCAATTGCAGAATCCAATATAAATAAACTCTTCAGGCTCTGAGACAAAGACTGATATTAAATACCATGACTTCTAAAGAAAATATAACCCCAGTTGTCAGCTTGCTCTGGTATTAGTGGCCACAGTCTCCCAGGAGTGGGCTCTTGCCTACCCTAACAGTTTATGTCAATACATTAAACAGATACTGATAAAGACAAATCAAAAACTCAAGAAAACACATCTCAGTCTGCCACTGCCATAGCAGGGATTGACATCAACCATTGCAGCTGTTTGCTCCTTTACATAATATAAGAGCAATTTTTTCGTCACTTAATAAATACTGCCATCAAAAAACAACCAGCCACCCATCCTGAAACATCTCATCCAGCCTGTAACAAACAAGTGGAAAAAATGAAACATTCAAAGGCCAGTCCACTATTGGTACAATCAATGCCTTCAAACTCACTCCCTTGCATTTGGGCTGAAAAGATGTTTACATCCTATATGCGGTGTATGCGTGACAGTATAGTTCCCTTATATGAAGAAAGTTGACATTTGCAACTTACTCAGATCCTGATCTTTGCAAACAAGTTGACCTAGTTTTAATTCTTCCCATGCTTGCCTTTTTTAATAGGTTTGCTTTCCCATCTGCAATGCCTGGGAAAATATATAACCCAGCCAGCTCTCAAAGATTGCTCCCCACTGTATTTTCTAATGGCTTCTTTCCGATAACAGCATTGTTCATGCATATATATTTTCACTTGTTTAATCTGTCATTGAGACTCCAGCTGTCTTCTGAAGGCAGCTAATGATCAACAGGCCATTTGATTCCAGTGAACAAGTTTTCGAATATTTTTCATTTCTCCAACTGAAAGTAGATCTCATGGAGCAGATCTTGAAGAGCAAAACCTCTCAAGGTATCAGACCAGATTCAAGGGATCAAATTTTCAAACAGAGACAACATAGCAAAAAGAATCAGAAATATTTTCTAAATTTGGTGACTCATTTTCTGGGTCAAATATATAGCTTCCAGGATAAGACAAAGCACATATCTGACATATGAATTGGAAAATTACTTTTCTGAAGCAAAATATAATGTTGTAATATAGATTCATTAGGAACATAACCTACAGTGAATCAACAGCTTCTGTTTTACTGGAGGACAGCATGGGTGCCAACAAGAGATGGCAATCGTGGAGCAGTGCCAGGTTACACCAGCTGAAAGTACGGCTCACTCCCCTTGCCATAGAGAGCTAGCATCTAAGAATACTATGCTATGGCCCAGGTTCATTAATGTGCATTTCCAGCTATTGTACTTTTGCTGAAATTTGTATACTCTGTCCTGAAGTAGGCAGTGAACTACAATTCAGCATATGCAGTGCAACAAACCATCTCTGGGGAAACGGCATCTCTGGGTACCACTTCCCTACAACAGAAAACTCAGTTGCAAATGCTACACTTCCTTTCCCCTATACACTGGTTGTATCTTCAGCGTAGGGCCAGTAAGTGGAAATGAAAAGCTGCTTTTCTGTAGGATCAGAGCACAGACTAAAACTGTATAATTTAGAAATTCTTCTTCAGGATATGTAATTTAAGTTTTGTAAATATTAAGAATTTGTCATCATTGAGCTAGTTAAGAAGTCATTTGTCTTGTCACTATTAGCTACAGTATATCAAGAATAAGTTTTAAATAAAAATTATTTGAAGAGATGTCACGTAAAGCAGAGAAATATTTAGCTGCTCTTCTGAAAGTTTTGCAAGTTTATCCACAATTTTTAGGAACTATTTACTGTGAGCAGTGTGCTACAAAGAACTTTGATGACACAAAGCATCCAACTAATAAAGCAATTAACATTTCATGATTAGTAAAACATCATATTAATTACTACCATAATTAAAATAGACTGACTTAAAGAAAACAAAATAGATATGCTTATCTCTATGAATGAAGGCAATGTTAATTTCCAGTGAAAGATTGAGATTTTGGTTCTGATGTTCACTAAATCTTGTAACAGTTACAAACATGTTTAAGTCTATGAGATTTAAAAGTAATCAGATGATTCAAAAAGGTAATAAGAAAAAGTCCTTCTCTTCAAAAGCATAAACTGTTCCTTCAGATTATATGACACAAAAATGCTCACACTAAGTCTTAAAAGTAGCTTACAAAACTTTGAATCAAGAATAACAAAGAAGCCTACATCTATGTTATATTAGTATACTAAGTTCAATTTGTTTTTCACAGCATAGTAGCACAGCTTAGTACTTAGACATGGCATTTACTTTTCTGTCTTTTAATCCATCTTAATAAATAAGCAGACATTTATCCTACAAGCCACTTTTTCAAGCTATCTATAGGACTGGTAAGTGCATTTCTGCCTGCTCCAGGCTTGCAGTGGAAAGCAGGAGAGCAGTAAATGCTTTAGCTTTTCACAGGCACATTGCATCTCTATACTACATTGAGCATAGACATGCTTCTCCTAAAAGAAAAACAAAAATATACATATTGCCCCCCCCAAAATTGCTACATGTCCAAGTGCTCCCTCTTCAGTTACCTGTACAAAGACTAACTAGCACAGCTAAGGTGAAAGAATTGCTCCAAGAGACACTTACCATCATTGAATTAATAAGCTTACCTGCAAGGGGATGAATGGGATATGCCTCTACTTATTTTACAGTTCTTGCAAACACTAGCCTACCTACTAGTTTGGATACCACTGGAACATCAGATATTATTAAACCAAAGCTTCGGCCAGCAGTTGACATAATGCTGAAAGTAGACCCAATTCCTTTTACTTCCACTGGAACAAGGAATGAAAGCTGAGATCATGTTTCGTTACCAAAATGGAACTTTTAGAAGAGAAACAAAGGGGCCAATTCAGCCCTTTCAAAAATCTACACAACCTCAAAATAATAGTCAGGCCCGTGATGTGATTAAGGCAAGTAGTATCATATTTTGGGGGCTGACTTATTGGGTATACTTTTGGAATTAAAATTTTACATTCAGCCAGCCGGAGAAACAGCAGTAGTGGTGCTCATTTTCAAAAGATCAGCATTTAATTGTTAAAATTATTATTTTTTTAATTAAGTAAAATTATTCCTGAAATCATATCCTCTTTGGTTTTTTCCTTGGCCCAGTTTTCAGTACTGGGAACTGCTGAAGTCCATCTGTTTTGGAAAGACTCATTAGCTGGGAAGACAGAGTACATAAAGCTGGAACAAGACCCCTCTACCTGAATAGTTTCCCTCTGCACTGAAAAACTTCTGCATTCTCCCTTCAGGCCAAAGGAGACCCTCAAACAATGTGTAAAAATCTCTTTCAGAAGAACAGGAAGCCTGCAAGCTACAACAGCACAACTGGGAAAGTACAGTCCAGCTCCTGCTGCTTGAATCGTGACAGCTCCTCCAGCCTTGGTTCAACTTCCTTCTCATCAGCCAGAAGAAACATATGTTGTTCTATGCTGAAAAGTCATTTGATGGTTAGTAGCATTTAATTCAGCTGGTTTATGCTAACAACTAACACCTTTTGAAAAATTAATTGCATACAGTATTTGCCATCCAGCCTCCCAATTCCTTCTTCAATAATATATAAAAACAGCATGAAGAAACTTTACAAAAGAGAAAGGTATCATCACTGAAGAGACACAGAGTGGTGTGTAATGCAGTCATGAAACATAAGCAGAATCAAGCTCAACAACACTCATTTTCTAGTATAACTAATACATCATTTATGACGGTTTGCTGTTAGCTGTGAGTTCTTACCTGAGCACATTTCATTTCAATGGAAAAGCATAAGCTTAGCTGTTACTAGATGTGCTTTATCTTTGGCTTCATGCTAAGTGCAAACATAGGTCTCAAACTCACCTTTTTGCAGGCCATAATGCAAATAATTCCTTCTCTGTGATGACTTATTTGACAAGATTGCAACTCTCTCTATGAACAGTCTCAAAGCTCTGCAAGAGTATTTTCTGTTGATTTTAGTGTTGTGGGTTTTGTTGGGGTGGGGAGGGGGCTTAAGCTCGTTGAACACATTTGCATCTCTAATAGCAAGAAAATGTAGAATCTTAAATATTATAAAAAACAGTAAACTCAAGCACAAAAAGAAGCAAGAACAACCAAAAGAGAAATAGCATACCCGTGTTATATAATTTCAGGGAAAACGGCAAATCCAAAGAACCTCTTGCTTTAACTTACACTGCTTAATGTGCAAAGACATCCAGGGTTTCAGTCCTGCCAGGATCCCAGTCCAGCAAAGTACTTAAGGATGTTCATAGGAACCAAAATGAAAAACCTCACATGTTTAAAACCTGACACCTGCTTAAGTGCTTTGCTACATTAGGGCCAGCAACCTCAGCACTTCTCAGCTAAGCTGCTTGTGAATCTTCGCTGAAATTAGTTGCATTGTCCTTCGGTGCTTGCCTTTAACCTCTCCAAACACCCTGCATTTTGGAGCACGGGCCACCTGGGGCTTGCCTCAGCACAGCTGCCGTTTCTCCATTAAAATGCCTAGAGTAAAAGTGGTTTGTAAGCCTTCTGAGGGAATGGCTGCCCAGCACACCTACCCTAAGGGCCGTTTGGAAGCAGCTGCCCTGGTAGTTCATTTGGAAGCGACACACTTTTCAGGACAGACATGGTTTTCTCGTTAGAGCACCAGTCGGGCTCTGCCCCTGGTTCTCAAGCAGCCAGTGAGTCACTTACACCCTGATTCAGCAAAACGCATGTCTAGCCAGGAAGATATAGAGCGTATGCTTAAGGCCAATTTATTTCATTCTTATTTGAGCATGTTCTTTGTCAAATAAAGCAAGTTTCTGCTTTGTTGGACTAAAGACTTATGTTACTTTCTACCAAAAAGAAAAAATTCAAAACAGCAGAGGGCTTTTCTTCCCTTTCACTTGCCTTTCTGTCCTGCCTATTTAGTTGATAAGCTATACTGAAATGAAACTCACTGGGGTTGCCCCTTCATATTTAGCACAGTAGAATTTAGCACAGTTTTCAATCTCAGTGCTGTTAATATGGTCCACCTTCACACTAAGTGCATGTATTAGACTCTTTAATAGTGCTTAGTTATGAAGTATGTCCTTAAATACATTAGGGCTTGGGTTTGAGGGTCTGTTTTTTTGAGTTTAGGGGTATTTTTTGTGGGGCAAGGGGGTGAAAGAGGGTGTTGTGGGTTGTTGGTTTTGGTTTTTTTTTTAATATGGAGTAGTCAAGAAAAAAACTACAGCATCTGAAAGTTTTGATTTCCCCTCAAGCTCCAAGGAGGAAATAACTGCAGTGTATTATCTAGCAAGGTGCTGCTGCTGAGCAGACATAGAAGTCTGCTTCCCCTGAGTTGCCTCAGCACAATTATGCCATGATGTCACTTAGGCACCAGGTGGTCAACCAGCCCTCCAATCACTCTAGATTAGAAATAATCACATTCCTCTCATCATTTCTTGCTTTATACTATTCCTTCATCTTCCAGTAGCCTCAACAAATCTAGCTCCTGGTTGCCAGATTTGACAGGTATACAGGACATATTCAGAAAACTGTATTTTCTGGACTGGATGGGAACTCATCAAGTTCAAAAATTTAATAGCTCTGAGAAAAAATTTCAGTCTATTTTATCCTCCATTGTGTGAACATAACTCTCAGTTAAAGGCCATTAGGGTAAATGGAATAACTCTAAGATGTGAACATTTGGCCAACAGGTTCTTTTAGACAAATTAAATATACACATATTGTAGTTGGCAACCTATTAATAATACCTAATAACACCTAAATAATAAAATATGAGTCACAGCACTATGCTGTGCAGACTTGCACAGCTTTCATACTAGAAACACAACGTACAGCAACCAAGCCTTTAGATGTGTGTTGCAATGAAGAAATAGTACCAAAAATACATAGTTGTAGGCAAATGATGGTTTTGCAAGTGACAATATAGAGTCATGCAGAAAAATTACCACGAGTGGAGAGGATCTTGTGAATAAGAAGTTGAACACGGTATCACAACTCACAAACTCAGATAAAAAATAATTTATCATTTAGAAAAAATGAAAAACAAGTGACAGTAAATTGAGGCTGTTTTTGCTTATAGGCAAGTTTGTCTCATCCTTTACCAATACCTCAGGTCTCTCCACATACTGTCCTTTTCAGTAACAATAGATGATGCAAGGGCTACACGTCTGTCAGGAGGACAAGGTTTTGACTTATGAATAAGGAGTCAGCACACAGCATGGTGGCTGACAAGCATCTGCCTTTTCATCACTCAGCCTCTGATCCCCTGAAATATAACCCTATACAAAAATTATTTGCACAAACAGAGGTATTTTAAACATCAAGAATGAAAACTCATACTATCAGTAGAAAGCCAGGTCACTAGGAGAAAAACCCAACAAATGTATAGAAGTACTTAAGATTGTCTCCCTTCCTTTACATTAAAAAAAAATTAAAAATCAGTTTAGCATAAGCCTTGCCTGCATACACGAGTACATCTCTGTGACATCGGCTCACAGAGACGCCACCAAACATTCCCAGGTTCTAGTACCAGCCCACCATACCTACTCATCTTTACCTTGTAACAAAAATCCAAAACTAATGCGGGACTAGGCTCCCCATGTATAAAGTAGGAATTTATTGTGCACATAACTTTTGAGGAATCCTTCCATTAACCTGGGATACACACACACAATAAGCTATTAATACATGAAACATCCCAATATTGTAGGTCACATGCCATGTATCAGTAATGCTGGAAATCCAAGTGTAGCTCTATCATACCTACAGTCGCTCTGGCACTTTGGAAGTGAAGAACACTTACCGCAGAGATACAGTCACAGTACTTAAAGCACAGTAGTCCAGTACTTCCCAGGAGCATCAAACTTACTGCAAGTGCACAGAAGAGCATGAGTACATGTATTTGGCCAAGAAATCCCAGATGGGCATATATTAATCTCATTTATGTACCCAAGAAGAAATATCTTCTTTTCTATCAATAGAAAGCACAGATCCTTCAAATGAGGAATGGTGTTTCCACCGTAGCAACTGGCACTGCAACGCTCAAAGAGAACTTCATCCCACGCTCACATCCCGAAGGGGTGATAAGGGCTCTCCAGAATAAATACAATGGTCCACTATTGTGAACCTTATTTATCAAGTGAACCTACTGACTTCTTGTCAGCGCAAGCACTTCTTTTCATCACCAAAGATTTGTCAGACCAGAGAATGTTATTTTGGTACTGCATCAACTTGCATTGGATCTAATTATGCTATTGCCTACGCTTTCTAGTGCCATTTTTAAGTCCAGACTTTACTCTTCTGCAATAGCACTGTAATAAGTTACAGCTACACTGAGTGAGGCCCAAAAGTTTTTATAGGAGTATCTTAAGCTTCCTTTTAGCAATATCTTTTTTTTTTCCATGCCATAAACAAGGACTGCAGTATACCAATACTGATCAGCACTAGTTGAAAAAAAACACTAAGCCCCTCAACAAAATTACGACAAATTCCTGTCAGCAGACCTGACTTGCGATAAAGTTTGTCCAACCGCTTAGCATCCAAACAATTTCACTGGAGTTCTTTGCAAAGATGCATCGCTTTTGTTAATTCAGAATATTTTATTTTGGACAAACCATAAACATTCTCAAAAGTTCTCTCACTGTTTGCTTGCATTTTAATCTATTCAGGTAGTGGATTTGACACATTTGCACAGTACTTGAGGGCAATATTACAAAGTAGTGCTCAGAGTTCACGGAGGGACTGCACACAGCTACTATTGAATCAGCCACAATCAAAGCCACATCTAGCTTCTTTTTGTTTGAAAGGAGTGGGAGAATGGGCAAAGCTACTTCTTTGGCTAGATAAAGGTAATTCTCCCTCTCGCTTAGCAGACTTCATAAACAGAGTAGGAAGTAAAGGGGGGCTTTGTTCATTCCATGCACACCGTGTACATGTACAGAAAGGCAATAACTGATTTTATTAGTTACATCTTGGAGATTTCTCCCTCCCTGGTACTGCACTCCCCTTCTCAGACAAGCAAGATCACTGCAAAACTGATACACCAGTTTTGTGCTAAGTTTATTGAACATAAAACCTTTCAGATGGCTCTAAGAGAGATTTTAAGTATTCAAGAGATTAAAGAGATTACAGACATTTCCACAGAACTGAGTCTTCTTTCGCTCATAGTTACAGATTTCTACTACACAACCTTTTCATCAATAATTTATCTATTAACTGTCCATCCACTGAATTTTTATAAACGTGTTAAGAAACCACTTCAAGTTTAACTGCTTCTCATTTAAATGTATATATCATTAACAGTATAAATGAATTTGCAGATCAATTCAGTGGAATCTCTGTTACCTTTCAAAGCAACACTAAAGCCTTTATAAAACATAACTTTTATATTGCGTCCTGTTTTTCTCTCATTAATATTAGACGGGCATACAGAGTACTAGCACCCTATTGAAACCACCACTGAGACAAAACAAAAAGGTCTTATGAGTCCTGCACGGGTAGCTGCCTTATTTGACTTATTACAGCAGAAGCCACGTAAAACACCATGTGTGGTCTTTGGGACAGAAGGTTCTTGGTAGTGGTGCTGCTGTGGGAAGGGGTTGCAAGACACAAGCATGAGCAAAGCCACAGAACAGACCATGACAAACAAATAGATCATGAAAACATTGCAGACATGGGAAAGCAGACTGAACCCAGGACAGGCTTTTCTTGAACTCCAAGGGACTTTGAGGAGGAGACAAAACTTCCTATATTAGATGGGCTGCCAAACAATGGTCAGAGCCAGGCTTCAGGATTTTATTTCCCTGCAGCTTTTTTCTCTTCTTCCCCAGATCAACACTATATTGTTCAATAATAAACACAGCTGATACCACCCTTTATGCTGAATGCACAAAGTGTTTACCAGCTGTCCCGAAGCCATGAAAGAACACAAAGAAAAGCTGAAGTCTTTGGCCATCCAAGTACATCAAGGTATCAAAGTGTTTGAACATGATTATTGTTACATCTCTGTTAACATTAAAAAAATAAACCAACAGTGATCTTGTACTATATTTGTATAACAACCTATTAATCAACGTCCCTATGCAAAGTTCATCCCTTATTAAAAAAAAAAAAAAAAAAAAGTGAGCTTGACAGATTAGCTCTACAAGAGCAGAAAGTTGTCAAACTTAAAAGGCTGTGCCGCAGTTCTCCCCACAGCTTTTGGCAAAAGAGCAATTGACATAACTTTTCAACATCCCTAGTTAATTCACTGGCAAAAGGTAGAAGAATTTATATGCCTCTTGCATAAGGCTATTTTAAAATTGCATCTATTTTTGAAGTAGATCTTACACATCCAAATCCATCTGTAAATATCCCTCAGTTTCCACAACACTGAAGCTACTGGGAACCCAGCATATCAGAGATCAGACAATGACGAAACCCCTGTCTTCCCACTTGCAGTGTGTCATATGCAGATTGCGTATTGCCTGAAAAAATAAATAGCAAACCCCTAACAAAAAGGTAAGATAGGGATTTATTCTTGCTTTGCTGTTAGGCACCACATATTTGAGTTTGAACTCTACAAATTCCAGGAAGCCAAAGAGCAAATGAGAACAAACAAATACCAACACAGCACAGCTTTCCCCGGTCTGGCACCGCCAATCTGCTGGTTTAGCAGTTCCTGTAGGAAGTGGTCTCCTTGCACATCTGTTTTCATTTCAGTGTTTGAGACCACTGCCTACTTAGAAAAAGATATTGGCCCTTCTTGACTCTGAATTCTGTTCTCATGTGTGCATGTGACTAAATGAGACTTTGGGTATTCACCAATTTGTTTTTGCTACAATTTACCTCATATTTACCTTTCTACAGCCATACGTATGAATCACTTAAAAATGAATAGCTGATCTAAAGTCTTCCTAAGAAAGGCATTATGGTATGTGAAGGAACCAAATCGTCTCCTCAGGCACTTATGAAAATTTGGCTCCATAAGAACAGTTATCACAGAAACCCCCAAAATACATTTTCCTACACTCAGCATGCCACAGTATGTGATGCACCAGAGCCATTTCCTCTTTCCGAAGATGTGCATAATTGTGGTATTCTAGATAATGCAGTGAGCATGGAGAAATGGTAACTTTTGAAATGGAAAAATGGTAGTTTGCACAGTAATTACAAGCTATCGTAAATGTCAGAGTTACTTAACTGCAAGATAGAACAAAGGCTGGCCCCAGTTTGAGAAAATTAAACTCTACAGCAATCAAAATAAAAATAAAAAGCCTTTGTCACAAATGTACTTTTTTGTTTTTACAGGAAATCGTGAAGTAGTTCAGCCTCAATGAATCAGAGATTGAGCCAACCTACAGGTCTCCCCTCTGTGAAGAGTCCGGTCTGTGCCCTTTGTGCTTTCTCTGGACAGATGGCACTTTCTGAGAAGAGAGAAAAAAAAAAAAAAAGAAAAAGGAAAGAAAACGAAAAAGAGAGAAACAGGCATCAACTCAAAATTTTCTTTCCAAAAGTAGCAGCCGGCAGCCAGGTCAGAGGGAGGCAGGCATTGCTTTACAGAGACCTGGAGCCATTACAGAGTTTGTCTGGCATTTAAGATATGATCTCATCCCCACTGATGGGCACTTTGTTTATGGAATCAAATCCATAACAAGTAATGAACAGATTGATTTGGCACATAAAGCCCCACTTCATTATTTCTCAAAAATCTAGAGTTACAGTTACTTATATTTAGTACATGTAATAACTAATAAAGCAATTGAGTTACTACAACCTGAAAGCGAAAAGAATACTTTTACAGAACTGTGATGGGTCAGTTCCCTCCCTTGAGCAGAGTTATTCCCTCTTTAGCAATATTATTTCCTCTTTCATATCTCCATCTCATTTTCTTCAAACCAATTACCCCCTGTGCCCATTCCCTCAATTTTAATTTGGAGGTGCCTAGGCTGGGGGGGAGGGAGAAAAGCAGAAAGTATTTTAAATTGAAAAAAACTCCAGACAACTTGAATACATTTTTAACAAAGAAAACTTGAGGCAGTGTGAAAAACTCTTTACATGTTATCCTTTTACAAGACTTTTCTGCCCTGGCTAGTTCAGTGCTCTTATTATTCAAAGAAATGAGTTCTAGCTCCTTACTCTTTTGCCTCCTTCTCTCCTTTCTGACACACTGTATTTGCTTTCAAAAGGAATTGGGAATTGGGAATTTTGAGCCCTTTCCATACCCAGTGTGCTAGCTGTTACAGAGGCCTTTCATTAGGAGATCACATAAATGGTACTTGAAGCAATAATGGTGCAAAACAATATTCTAAAGGAACAATTTATTCATGCGATAAGAATTGCCTCATTTATTTTCCATAGAAACAGATCTGATTAATGTAATGTTTCTATTTTCAAAGCCCATTAAACTGTAGTCTGCCTTTGGCAAGTGGTACAGAGATTCACAGTGCTAAACAACATTTTTGCTTTGTTTATTGCAAGTTTTATTTACTATTATTTTGTGAGGTAGCTTCTTGTGCTCAGATTTTGACAGTGGAAAATAAAATTCTGCTGAAAATATAAACAAATAACAAGATTGACACTAATAATTTCATCTTCCTAGCTGTGACGAAAAAAAAGCAAGATTCAAGAGAAAAGATGAAATTATCTCATACGATGCACCCATAGGTGCAAGAGCTGCCAACCAGGATCATAAAGGCAGAAGCCACAAAGGAGAACTCAAGGTACAGGGAACCTGATTAATCCCAAACTTTTTCTGTCAGGCAGAGTTGCCAACCTCCATGGAAATAGCTCCAAAAGCTGCCACCAGGTGTTTGTGAAATAACCTCACCCTAGGAAAATGCACATTTATAAGCACCTTGTTTAGATGGAAGTTTAAATTTCCTTGTTTAATGGAAGTTTAGATAGTGTTTAACCATGGAAATCCCCAAGAAACCAAGAGCAGAAAAAGAGTGTTCTTACATCAAACTGTATTATCTAGATCACATCCTGTCACAAGTTCATTTTTCTGCACTTGGGAGTTTTTGATCAGATATGGAATGAGAGAGCAGTAATCCATGAGCTATGGCGCTGCTCTTGAGCGCTACAGGTTAGCTACCTGCCGTTCCCACAAAAAGCTACAATTAAAAAGAAACAAAAACAATGTCTATCTTACGCAGTTCATGAGTAGTATCATTTTTAGAAAGGTACTTATGGGAGTCTTAAGTCCTAGTGTTTTCTTCCACCTCTAAAACAGGGCTTTTGGTTTTCTTTTTTTGTTTGAAAATAATTTCCTAAAGACAACTGAATTAAGTTACTTTTTACAAAGAACTTAACTCTTCTCTGTCTGCTAGTACACAATCCTTAGCACCCAGAGAGCATCCTTCAACCTTTGACTTTAGTTTGGACTAGGAATTGCCCTGTAATGGTAGTCTCCTATGTGACAACCAGCACGTTCCTGTCAATCTTCATCGAACATCATCTGGGTTGTTATCATGCTCAGACCAGCATCAAAATTAAGATGGTGCTTAGATTTCCACCCGTCATCATGAAGGGAGTATGGAGAAACCAGAAGCATTAGCAACTTAAATGATCAAATTGAGAGAGAAGTGACATCTCTGTTCTCCCTATTTTGCATATTTGTCCTCTTTTTGTTTAAAAACAAAATGTAGCAGTGGCACATTCACAACTACAACCAAACTGCCATTTAGCCATTTTTGTACTTTATTATGAACAAGCAACAGTAACAGGTTGGCAAAGGACTTCATAGTAGTCCTCGCAATTTACAGCATATCCTCTCTCTGCTTTCACATCTATACAAAACAACCACTGTGACGCTCAGACCAAAACAAAGACTATTTTTATCACACTGCCACCCTTCGACACCAACAAGACACTTACTGGCACTACAATTTACTGTTACATCATTTTGGACCTGTTCATAGTACCCAGGCCTATTTCATTCTTGACCTTTCTTCAACGTGTATTGGGTCCTACAGGTTATTATGAAAATAATTGTATAAAACGTAACTTTTGTTGGAGCTGAACAGATCCAACGTGAGATAATCTTCACTGTACACAGCTATCGTTAAGGTCTCAATGGGAAGCTGTACACTTTTTTGGGTTGCCAAGAGTGGGGGCTTGGAGATATTTTAGGGACAGAAAAGGAAAGCAGATGGGGGGGGAGTGGAACAGGACTTTGAGAAAGGAAGTGAGAGAGAGGACAGATTTATACACTCGGGAGAAGAATACTAACTCCAAAGGATGCATTAAGGAATTTACAGCATCTGCTGTTTGACTGAAACAAGCTCTCACAGGTATTGGCTGTATTAATCCCAACACACACTTGTGAACACGTTTTCCACTCAGGTGGAAATTATGAGCCAAAGTCATTTCTTTGTTTTTTTAAAGTCATCCATGTCTGCTGCTGGTTTTGGGGTGGGGAGAACAGCAAACATGCACATCTATGTCCAGTTGAGCAGAAAAACAACAACATATCAAAAAGTTACCCCACCTTCCAAAGCATAGAAAACCACCCTCTATGTGAGAATCAACACAAATTTGCATCCCAAGCTGTAAACCCTCAGTTGTAACTTGTAAGTGCAGATGTAAGTTTGCACATATAGTACGTAATCCCAACCACACGTCAACAGTTTAACTTTCAAAGTTAAACACATTCAGGAGGTGCAAAAATTTCTCTCCAAATTCTAACATTTCAGAACCAGTTACTTGCTTCTCAATTTGTAGAGGACACTTTACTGGGAAGCATATTTAAGACTTATTCCAGTTTCAGAGACATTATTAGTTTCAAAATGGTACTTTGGTTTAAAAAAACAGTGATTTACATTTCTTTACCAAATTACCTGATGTTGACTATCCAGCCTGTTGGGGTTTGGGTTTATGTTTGTTTTCTTGTGGTAACTAATTCCTCAGCAGTCCTGCTTCTTTGCACAGTAGTGCCTCTGCAGCAAGGCACTTGGAAACATCATATTTAGTGACCTCTATGGGTGCCCATCAACATCACTTTTCTGAGGAATGCAGCTAGGTAAATGCAGTCTTAAAGTTACTAAACCAGTTAATGCTTAACACATTGAACACAGAAAGCTGCCCCAGCCAGAGAAATTTAGGCTATGGATGTTGTTTACCTGAACTTTAGTAAGGCCTTTGATACAATTTCCCACAGCATTCTCCTGGAGAAACTGGCTGCCCACATGTTGGACAGGAGAACTCTTTGCTGGGTAACAAACTGGCTGGAGGGCCGGGCTCAGAGAGTGGTGGTGAATGGAATTAAATCCAGTTGGCAGCCAGTCACGAGTGGTGTTCCCCAGGGCTCGGTACTGGGACCACTTCTCTTTAATATCTGTATCAATGATCTGGACAAGGGGACTGAGTGCACCGTCAGTCAGTTTGCAGATGACACCAAGTTGGGCAGGAGCGTTGATCTGTTTGAGGGTAGGAAGGCTCTACAGAGGGATCTGGACAGGTTGGATCGATGGGCCGAGGCCAATGGGACGAGGTTCAACAAGGGCAAGTGCCGGGTCCTGCACGTGGATCACAACAACCCCATGGAGCGCTACAGGCTTGGGGAAGAGTGGCTGAAGAGCTGCCTGACAGAAAAGGGCCTGGGGGTGTTGGTCGACAGCTGGCTGAACATGAGCCAGCAGTGTGCCCAGGTGGCCAAGGAGGCCAACAGCATCTTGGCCTGTATCAGGAGTAGTGAGGCAAGTAAGACTAGGGAAGTGATCATCCCCCTGTACTGGGCACTGGTGAGGCCCCACCTCGAGTACTGTGTCCAGTTTTGGGCCCCTCAGTACAAGAAAGACATTGAGGTACTGGAGCGGGTCCAGAGAAGGGCAACAAAGCTGGTGAGGGGTCCTGGAGAAAAGAAGGCTGAGGGGAGACCTCATCGCTCTCTACAACTACCTGGAAGGAGGTTGTAGAGAGGTGGGGGTTGGTCTCTTCTCCCAAGTAACAGGCAATAGGACAAGAGGAAATGGCCTCAAGTTGTGTCAAGGGAGGTTTAGATTGGATATTAGGAAAAAATTTTACACCGGAAGGGTTATTAAGCATTGGAAGAGGCTGCCCAGGGAAGTGGTTGAGTCACCATCCCTGGCAGTATTTAAAAGATGGGTAGACATAGTGCTTAGACATATGGTTTAGTGATGGTTTTTATCAGTGTTATGTTGATGCTTGGACTCAATGATCTGAAAGGTCCCTTCCAACCTAGGCAATTCTATGATTCAATCATAATTCAGCTTGTATTGTCATATCTGCAAAATGCCTTTCTCACAACTGGTTGTAGAAAGCCTAATTTGAATGATGAGACTAAGGCGGTGTTCCAGCCAAGAAAGTTGCAACCATTTTAAATGAGATAATTTGAGCTTGTTGAGAAAGTCAATTATTCAAAATTGTGCAGCTTAACGGCCCCAGATTACTTTGCTTAGGATACAGTTCAGCCACAGCCAGAAGTTTTGGTGGTGGGTTTTTCCCTCAATGATTTGGTAGACCCCTTTTGTTGTGGGTTTGTTGGGTTTTTTTGGAAGTTTGAAGTGGAACAAACAAACAAAAAAAAACCAGCTCTCTACTAAATAGCAAATTCGCCAATCTGTATGAGTCACAGCCTTAGAAACAAATCCATGAGACAGATTCAAGAAAAACTTCAACACAGAGTCTAGAAAACTGAATCAACAAAACCAGAACCATTTCTTTGCCATTAGGGATGCTCATTACAGAGCAGGGCCAAGCATATGGATCTGGAGTTTGAGGTTTTCAAGACTTTTCCTGAAACATTGAGAGATACTTTCATAGAAGACAGATGTATATCTGCCATACACATGCAGTTTCAAAGCTCAGTCAGACTGAGCACAGTCAAATTAGATTTTAACACATGGTCAAATCTACAGAAGCAACCATACTTACACAACCTCCAGGTTCATAGAAAAAAAGCCATGGCCTTCCTCTCACGCACCAAAGCTGCCACCTTCTTTTTTTCTCTCAAATCGCTCTCCACAGAGGCAGTTGGTCAGTGACATGCACTGATTTCATGCTTGTCAAATGTCCCTTAAAAACAACCTTTCATAAGGTGCTGAATTCAAACACCAGCTTCTGCATGAAAGCACAGAAGAAGTACTCCCCCCTCAACACCCGCTCTCAAATACTTTTCAAGATTATTAGTGTAAAACTAACCCACCTGTGCAAGCTGGTAGAGAAGCACAGGCTGTGCTTGTCAGCACAAAACAGCAGTGGAAGGGGAGCAATAAATAAACATGACAGTAGCTACAACAGAGAAAAGCTGTCCTGCTTGCAATCAAGTCAATGGGAAAAGTCCCAACAAGAAGCAGTGTTGTGCCCTGCTTCAGCAGCCGAGAGCTCCATGCAATAATCTAACTTTCCCCATGCCTTCCTGTGCAGCTTGCTAAAGAAAAGCATTCCTAGTGCATTCCTTATACTGCGTATCCCTTATCTTCTTCCTGGAAACAAGAAAATTCATTGCGACCAGACCCTGTGCCGTAACACCGATCGTATTTCACCAAAGCGGATAAATAGAGAAAAGTCTTACATAACAGTCTTCATTCAAGACACTTAAATCTGTGGCTTCAAATCCACTTTACGCACTTTCCGTCACATAAAAGTAAAACCTTTCCCCTAGAAGAAAACCGAGGATGGTAGAAAAAGGCGATGTATTCTACCGGCCCATTTAACAAATGAAACATTTACTTTCTGTTTGGTGTAAAGTGACAGCTGGCTTATTAGAGCTGACACTGATCCTCCCGAGAGGATTTCAGTGAGCGAGTCACACAGGTGAAGGTCAAAGTAGCAAAGGAATTAAATGAAGAGAGGAAGGAAGCAGCCTCCTCTTAAGGACAGAAATTAGGTAACAAAAAGGCTATTCCTAATGCAGCCCTCGTTGGTTGGAAATACAGCACTTGCAAAATAATCTGTTCTTGAGAAATGCCTCCAAGACACTTTTTGAATTTAATGTTTTTAGACTTGGTCACCAGCTCTGTGTGCTGCAGGCGTGATCCCAACGCAGGTCTCACCTGCAGTAAGGGCTCCATGAACGCAGTCTGGGCCATGCCGCTGCCTGACTTACGCAGCATCAAAGGCAACACATGTCATATTCTTACTTGTGAATCATACATCACTTTTGACTTAGGTGAGAAGGATAATTAACACAGGGTGATCCACTTTTTAAAGTGAATAATAAGACAAACACAGCCATACTCTCTCAGTGAGTTTTAACTCCCCCGCCAGGCATGCACAGCTGGCTGCGGGGAGCTGAACGAGCTGTCTGGCTGCCCTCAGCAGACCTTCAACACCCCAGAGGAATTAAGAGTTTAGCCAAGAGATGATCAGTTCTCGCCAAGGTTTGTTTAGCACTCCTGCTTTTGCCTTCCCGGTTCCAGCCCAGGCCATGGCCTCCCTGCAGCACCAGGACCTTGGCAGCCACTGCCCTGCAGCAAAAGCTGAAGAAGGAAGTTTGCATCCTCACGAGGGGAGAGGCAGAGCTGGTGACAGAGGGTGGTGTTCTGGTGAGTGGCCATGGAAAGAAATGGGGATTTGAGCCTTGGCAACATACGAAGTCCTGCCTCAGGCATGGTGCTCCGGTTTGTTGTGGCAAATCCCTAAGGGGAGATAGAGCCCATGCTGGCCAGATGGTCTGATTTTTGTTCCTTTCATGTTTGCTCTGAAATTACAGCAGTGAAAATAAAGCAACACATTTTTACTATCCCTGACTCCACTGCACTGAGAAGAGCAGCTCATCTGTGTCCCAGCTAATGCATATAGTCAAATCAAGGGCATGGGTGCTGGTGGAAATGCACCCTCTCCTGGGTGGCTCGGCAGCCTGGCACGGGGAACACAGGATCGCTCTCGGCCACCTTGCACTGTGCCCCAACTCCAGGGCAAGCCAGGTTTGACTTCCAAAATTTGTGGATGCTTCAGCTGAGCAAATACCAAATGACTTTAGTGTGACCCATGCCTCGGGAGCCCCTGCAACCAACGCATTTTTTAGACTTTTTATGTGTTAAGAGAGCAGATAAAAGCACTAAACCCAACCTTGGCCAGCACAACTCCCCCTGGAAATTTCTTACTCTGAATATTTCAGCTCCCTTCCACCACTGGTTTTAACCCCTTCCTAGCCAAGAACCCAAAACACATCAGAGTGAGCAGTTTCTGGCTACCAGTGACCCATCACCATCTGGGCATTTTGGGTTTTCCTAACAATTTTTTAAGTCAGTGAGGTGCATTTATGTTTGAAGGGAGAGGTCACTAAAGTATATCTGATGGGTACCAGCATGTCTGGTTTTAATCTCAGCACTCTCCAGGCACACTTGTATGATAGGTCACAGATTTTATTCTTCCTTCATGTAGATACCACTTACTTCAAACTATGAGGGCCTATTCTGGACGGCTCCACTGACTCCATTAGGGCTGCCAGGGTACACAGCCTGGGGATGTGAGCCTATATCATTTTAACAGAAGTAGATTTTTCACTGGTGTCTGTTAGATCTGACCAAAACATTTTCTTGGTAACTCTTGATTTATTGCAATTCTGATGAGTTGGCATTCAGTATCGCAAATGATCACGTGCAATGATCATGTGGGAGAGGAATCAGGACCACAGAAATCAGATAGCTGTCACTTGATCTAACTGGGCACAAAGGTCCAAAAATGAGCATTTTTGAGAACAAATCTTCAATTCCTGAAATGCACCAGGCAAGAAATTTGGTCTATTGAATACTGTGGTCACTTTTCAAAGATAGGCATGGCATACAGAGCAGTATTTGACCCTTTGCCTCCTAAACACAAAGAGAAGGAAGTGAAATGGATTATTACCTGGTTCCTCTGCAGTCAGAGGGGAAATGGTGCCCATTTAGGCCACCGGATATGGCACTAGTGGCCCTGCACCCCCGTGGGAACTCACACAGGAATGGTTCCCAACCGTTTCCGGCTGTGCCTCGTGTTTTTCCCATTTGACAGGAGAGCTTGGCAGGTTTACTTTTGCAAAATGTTCTAAATTTTCTAGATGAATAAGAGTGACACAGAGCAGGTGTATTATTCCCACATGCCACAACTTTCCCAGCAAAATAAGAGTCAGAAATCCAACTTTCTGATTCTCAGTCCTCCTTCAAACCACTCATAGTAGATTTGAGTTGGTTTGCCAGACTAATAGGGTTTTGTTTGGCAACACTTCTTTATTATGTTAACCAGATTAATATAGGAGTGCCTGGATGTCAAAGGTATGCTCAGAAATAAGCTCATAAGAAAGAGGGGATCTGAGAAGTTTGGGTTAGCCATAAAGTTATGCAGAGTCCCAGATCTTCTCATCTGATCTACTCCAGTTTCAATCAACAGTTTCAATCCTGACACTCCGGTTAATATCCTGAGCTTGAGCATATCTCCATGGAAGACCCCGAGGAATAGGTATATGTCATCAAATACATTAGTTGGCTCTACACGATTTCTATGAATTACTGAAGAAAGCCACTTGCATACTATTCACAGTTAATACAGAGCACCTACTCAAATAAACATGCTGAGGTAGAAATGAACTAATAACTAGCTCTAATCTCTTTTAGTGGTCACAAGCCTGCTGAAATGTTTTCAGTGCATTTTCAAGTATGAGCTTACCCAAAACCTGTGGTTCTCTTTCCTTCTGCTGGCTTCCCAGCATGAGGTGCCTTCTCTCCCTGCAGAACTTCACCTGCAGAAGTTGAGGTCTTCCCAGGGCTTTTTCTTTGGAGTCTGATGTCTGCAAAGTGAGCGTCTTTCACCAGACGGTCTACTCCCTGCTACCTCCCACCCCTTCAACATCTCCAGATGGAGAGTTAGAGTCCAGAAAACACAGGGGGCATAGCAGGGTAACAGCTGAGCCACTTGACATAGAACTGAGCTCAATCCGTGTAGAAGTCCAATTAGAAAAGTTATGGTTAATCACTACTTGGGAGGGAGGGAGAGAGGAAAGGAGGGAGGGAAGAAGGAAGGGAGGAAGGGAGGGAGAAGCAAAGAAGAAATCTTCTTGCTTAAGAGATAAGGACAACAGTATCTAATCCCAGCTGAAGTTTTTCCCTTTGTGCCTAAGAGAAGTTCACGCAGTTGGGTCCTCTGTGCGGCTCTCCCAAACCAATCTAGCTTTCATCTGATGACCTACGTTATTCAAAGAGACTCTTCCAGCAATCAGGAAGAGAGCACGAGTACTCATCCGCTGAATTTCCTTTTAGACAGCACTGCCACCTCTGACACTCTCAGGGACCCCTACAAAGGACTACAAGACCCCCTACACCACAAGGCATTTCCACATGGACCAGTGCCACTCATTTTGTGGCCCATTAAGACCAGATAGCCACCTGGGGAGATGACTGATGAATGAAGAATGGTTAATTGGGTCAGGTACACAGGAGGCAAATGAAAGTTGGCACGCGATCACTCACACTACTCTAGCTGATTACTCTGGTAGTAAACCTTGCACCCTAAGACCACCTTTACTTTCCAGGCTGAAGAAAAATATGTGCTTCCTCCTGTGTTCATTAAGTTGGTATGAAGACTGGTATGCAACTCCTGCACAAATAAAAGAACTTCCCATGGCTGTGCCATCCTGTATGTGCCTCTCCAGCAACTTGCTTCAAGCCCATTTTATTTCCTTTTTCATCACCAGAGCTTTCTGCCAGAAATGACACATTAAATATTTGGCATTCAAAAAATAAATAAAATAAAGGTGAATGGGGAAAAAAAAGCAACTTCACACAGAGTAATGGTTGTAAAGAGAGCAAGAGCAATGTCAGTGCCCTTTGGAAAAGAAATTTACATAAGCCAAAGGATGACTGCCAATAAATACTAATATCCTTTATTAGACATTGCACGTCTTAACCCCATTTCCCTTAATGCTTTAGTACACCTTATACCTCGTTTGACACTTACGGACATTTAAAGCTACCTCCAAGAGTAAAAGAGTATATAAAAGAAGCAAAGAAACATTTTTATTTATTCCTTACAAAAGAGGGGGAAACAAGCTAGTGAGGATAGTAAAGTGTTAAAAATGTATAATCTATTTTTTCAGTCTTACAAGTATCCTCCCTACATACAGTTAGGTAGACCTAACAAATCCATAAAACATTTCATCTTCATCTTCTCCTACAGATCCAGCACAATTTCAACCTTCAACACAGAGTGCAGGTTTCTTGGCGAGATTTTCAGCGAACAAATTAAAACCAAACTGTCCAAGGACTAGAGTCCAGCAACATGAAACTGCAAAGATTTTTGAAGAGAATATTATACTCCAATGTCAATCAATTCCAGCAAGACTCATCATATGTATTTACCCATATGCATAAATCTTTAAAATAAGAAAGCCCAGATATGGTTATTTTTACCTAATGTATTTATATTATGAAAATTAAAATAGATTTTATGTTATTCTAGCATCTATCAGCCTTGACTTCATGCTTCATTTAGTTAAAAAGATGAGGGAAAGAAAAAACAGCGAATAAAAAGGTTTTCAAGAAAATGGCCCCATTTTAGGAGGAACCTGGTACAACTGTCTTTACATTGCCAGCATACTTCCCCACCCCATCTGGACGTAAACCGCTTTAAACCAAAACACAGATATACCATTACAGCTTTTTTCAGTTTGTCTGTAGAAACTGCCACATGTGCAACTGAGAAAAAGTATCTAACCCAGTAATAGCTTTCCCTTTCCAAGAGGAAATATTTGCATCAGTGTAAGCGAGTTTTAGAAATACAGAAATAAGTGCCTAAAGTCTGAGCTGTGTCCACTTTCCACTGACTTCAGAGACAGGACAGTTCACATAAAATGAAGATACGGTTCAAAATAAAGTAACAATACAAAAATATACCATAAGATACAGAAACACAAGTCTTGAACAACAGAAGAAAGCATTCTGAAAAGCCATGTTATCACATACCATTCACCTCCTTTTTTACATTCAAAGCATATGAAAGTTCCAGTCCAAAATGCATTGACAGAAAGTTTCTCAACTGCCTAAACATCACATTTAACACACTCACTGCTCTTACAGAGTGTCAATATGAATTTAATCTCACAGAGAGCTCAGAAAACTATGGACAAATACTATTTCCTCATAATAATTACCATTTGTTCTCATTTTCCTTCTGCATATACCAACAAATATGCTTTTTCTGCCTTTTCAACTGAAGCAGCCAATTACCTGCTGTGCTTTGTAAGCTCCCATCCACACTCCCCAGGAAACGGATAACGTGCCGTGCAGCACAGTGGGGAGAGCTCACTCAGATGCAAAATAATTCTGAACTTACTCAAGTAAAGGCTCTCCGCTGCATTCGCAGGCTCAGCTATGTGTTAACCGTATTTATTCACCACTGAAAGACTATACTTTACAGTTATAACCCTGGCGAATACTGAGCATTTAAATAACTCTACTTTTGCTGAGCTGCACAAAGGGGTTTTATTCTTCTACCACAGCTGTACACAAAAGAAGTATGCCATTTCAAATCAAAACTCCTGAAGTTACTACTTACCAGCTTGTGATTATATATTCAGTAAGCCCGATGAGCTGAAAAGATTTTGTTGCAGAAGACAAAAGCTACAAAAAGGAAGGCAAAGCTAACAAAAATGAGGGGAAACTAGCATAAATCCTCTCCTCATTCATCTACTTAAGTGTTCCTGAAGACTAAAAAGGACCTTAAAAAAAGTGCTCTCAGCAAAGACTACATCCTCTTGTCAGTCAAACCCTGCATAGTTTCAGCTAGGCATCCGTCCAAAAAGACATGGAATTATTCTATTTTTGTCTCCCAATGCAAGTGGAAACATTTTTACAGATTTGTGGTGAGGATTGCAATTTTTGTAGTGGTCAGCTAGTAGAAGAATGTAATTAAAGACCCTGTTAAATGTAAGACTGTCCACAAAGGAGGAACTGGATAAATTTGCAGACAAGTAACAATTCCAGTACAATACAGTCTGATATAGAAACACAACAAAAACTTTCAATAATGTTAAAAATCCAGATGTGGTTTACTGGAAGAAAGTTGTTAAAAACTTTTCTTTTAAACAGCATTGTTGTCAGGAGTAGTGGGACAACACCACATTTTCAACAAATGTAGGCTTATCTTTTTAATGAAATAATTTTAGTAAAAAAAAAATATTAATGATTTTACATGGAAAGCTGCTTTACCACCCAAGTTATGTCTGGTATGTTACTGTTTTTATTTAACACAGTTTCCTTAGAAGTACTTCACATTTTGCCTATTGCTGACTTATAAAATAAACCTAAACCTCTGACTTTGTAAAGTATGAAACTACTTCGGAAATGATGTGTTTCACTTCTGTTGCATTTAATTTTTATTATATCAATAAGAAAGTATGGTCATTTCCTGTGTGCATTCAGCCTGGAAGCTGACACTGAAACTCAGTATACATCACTACTAATCCCTCGAGCTCTCCAGATACAAAACTTTCCTCACAAGGGAAGCTTTTAGCTCAGTCCCCCAAAACTCTGCCATCATCGAGGAGGCTGAACTTTTGTCCCTGCTGCCTTTTCCTCTCTGCTCCAGCTTCCTCACCCATTGCCCCTTTCACACTTGTTCGTTGTTCTGCTCCCATCAATTACCCTTTGACGACCTCCCTTGCTGCCTTTTTCCATTACGCGCTGATACCTCTTTTTAGTCCTCTAAGTCCCTGCCTCCTGGTCCTGCTCACCAAATGAATGCCCCATCCTGCCGGTCAGTCTTAGGGCTTCTCCAGCCACCGATGCCTGCTGGGCTACCTTCCAAGCTACTCCTTAAGTGTAGAAAGCTCTCTCTCCTGAATTAGTCCATAAAGTAAGCTGGTCCTGGCTGTCATCATCCTTCAGGTCAAAGCCTTCATCCAGATGCACTAGAAGACATTAGTCAGCCATAACAGTAAGTTGGAGGGCTGTGAGGAACAAACAGTGCCTTTTTTAACAGAGAAGAAAAGAAGCACTCACTGTCCTCTGTTCCCTGGTTCTCCATACTTACATGTTGCTTTTTTGCTCTGATGTTTCAAGTTTCCTGACAGTGTGAATGTCCTTGGGGTAGGAAATATCTCTTACCATATTTTGAATTAGTCTCTAGTATAACAGGATCCAGTCTTTTTACACTGCTGGGCATTATCGCAAAGCAAGCAAGAAATAAGCTCTTTCTTTAACATTTTGCTACTTATTATCTTCTTCCTCAAATCACAGCTCTTGCAAGATGTAGCTTCAACTGAATGAAGAGATTAATTTTAAATTTAGGGAAGAAAAAGGGAGAGAAAAAACCCGTTGGGTAGATGGTGCACATTATAGATGGGTGCACACACGTTACCAGAAAAGACAATGGGCTATTAAAGCTTCAGCAGGACAAGAAACTTGCGTTGCTTTGAAACATCTCAGGCACATTCTTGTGCAGGTTTCCCTAACCAGGAGCATGACATGTTATCATCCCATCCCTTAATTCTCATGTTTGCTAAGACAGTGAAGAAAATGTGAAGGAGAGGACCACAAGCTTGTGCGCAGCGAGGGGGCAGAAGGGCAAAAGGAAGCCCAAGGTACAGCTCTGCATAGATTACATTTGGGGAGGCAGGAAAAGATAAGGTAGGATTATCTTTATTAAACTTGTCAGCCCTTTTCTTGCTGACATAGGAGTTTAATTTCTCCATTTAACCCTTAAGTTACAAGGATCCCTGGTACTCCTTCACCCCTTGCCCTTGCAACAGGTGCAGAAGCATTTTACCTCACGTAGTGCTACAGGGGTACCCAGGAAACCATAAATTTTCTTCAACATAATTTTTCACTCAGAGTTTATGAATAATGACAGCTTCATCCACTACCAGATCCTACAAGCCTGCCTATATCTGCCCTGCCTGGTGCCTACTGATAGATTATTCCCATTTCTCTTCTCCTGAGGAGCCATTTGAGTCCAACCACTAGTTCAATTGCCTGACACCCTCTCCCGCTGTAACACTGTGGCTGTTTTTAGACCTTGCCCCTTCCTGAGTGGCCTTTCTCACCAGACCTGTGAGAGTGCTGGGCAAAGCAGCCTGCTCCTTGCACCCACCACGGGTCCATCTGCACCTCTTGAGCCTGGTGTGACTGGGGAGAGGATGGCACCTTCCGTTCTGGGCCGGCAGAGGGGCTTTGATTTATCTTGTGCCTGCCCAAATGCAGTACCAGTTCATCTAAAGGATGAGCAGTGCCTTTCAGATGAATGAAATACTATGATTTAGGGAGTTTGTCATTTGCCAAAAGACGTGTGCATTTATGCACTCAGTGCAGCTCCCAAGTAGTAAGAGGCTCAGGACGACATACTCTAGAAACCAAAGCTCTCAAGCCCTGTCTTCCTCACAACAGTGAGTAGCCTGCCTTTCCATGCCTTCTCTCTGCAGTGGGCAACCCAAACCAGACAACCAGCACCGATGCAGATTGTTGTTAAACTCCACTGCCACGAACTACTATTGAATACAATTTCCAATCTTTCTGATATCTAAAACTTAGGAAAACAGTCAAGGCTTTGCTCATGCACCATTATCAATGTCTAATTAACATCACATTTCTTGCTGCCTGGCTATCAGCCATGGTTACACCAGTATGACACTGACTTTTGAAATGGAGATACTTTATGGCTTTATTAACTGTCTTGTTCTAAAATTGACTGATCTTCAAAATCCATCCATTTTAAGGAGTTCCCAAGAGGCAAAAAGCTCTGGATTAAGATTACTGTTCCATTACTGGTCAGAGCGTTAATTTCCTTCCTGTGATACCAGGCTGCTTATCATTTTTGACAATACATTTAATTGCTCTTGCAACCTGTACAGCTTTGTCATAGGTGCTGTCAAGATTATTTTAATTAAAATAATATCTATACAGAGGTTAATGAAAACTAGGAAAAAATTCCAGCAGGAGTTTGTCATCCACCACTCTTCATTAGCAGGTTCATATGAAAACAAATTCCCCACTCTCCACGACTCATGGAGACCAAGTAGGATGGGGAAAACACACCTGGATGGCTTCCACGGAGCTACAGATCCAGCTCACCCACTTTGTCATGCAGATCCAGAGCCCTTTCCACAGAGTAACTGTCAGACAAAGTCCTTGGTATTCGGCCCATTCTCGTTATTCTCCTCAGAAAGGCTAATGGCTGTGGGGCATACAAAATTTCCCTTATTATGTCAAATGCTACTTTGACAGCACCACAGACATAACCTGAGATCACCTGTACTGTATCAAAGATAAGACAATTTAGTATCAAGAAATGCATTCCTTCTATACATTTTAAAAACAACTAAATGATACCACATGTGGGAATCCAATACTTCCAACAGCAAATGCACTCAGACAGACACACCCACTACAATTTTTTTTTAAAGCAGAGTAGTCTTTGCTTTAAATAAATCCTGCATATAATTAGACGGATCAATATCTATTGAACAATATTTTTCTTTTTTCAGTTAGTAACCCTCACTTAGTACTAAGCCATATCTCTGCAAACTGTTAATCTAGTAAATTACAGGCTTCCATTCAAACCATCTCAGTTTGTTTCTATGTATGGTTACAACCCACAAACTCTGCAGGCTGTTTCCGTAAAGCTTCTTGCAGTAACACTCGTGAGTGTACAGCTTGCTCATTAAAAATTCTTCCTCCATTTTAAATACCATTTACTAGCTGCTTGTGTACCTTTCTTTGTGTGTACGTGACAAAAGGCACATCAGTCACCTTTCGGAACGCAAAGCAATGCCATTGGACCCAGCTGGCTACAACTCCAGGCTCCTCTTCTAACTCAGCCACTTGTTTTTTCTATGCTCTCACTTTCTGTCCCATGACCAAATCACCACTACCAGTTGCTTTTTATTCGACAAAATAAAATGGCCTCTTCTCCCAAGTGAATAATGTCAGGACCAGAGGAAATGGTCTGAAGTTGCGGCAGGGGAGGATTAGATTAGATATTAGGAAGAATTACTTTACTGAGAGAGTGGTCAGGCACTGGAACAGCCTGCCCAGGGAGGTGGTGGAGTTGCCATCCCTGGAGGTATTTAAGGAACGTGTAGACATGGCACTTCAGGACATGCTCTGGTGGCTGAGACTGTTGGTTTGTGTCTGTTCGTGGGTGGGGTGGGGTGTGGTTGTGGGCATTTGTTTTGGTTTGGTTTTGGTGTTAGTGTTCTGGGATTTTTTGGGTGGGGGGGGTTTTTTTGGGTTTTTTTGTTTTGTTTTGTTTTTGTTGTTGTTGGTTGGACTCGATGATCTCAAAGGTCCCATCCAACCAAAAATATTCTGTGATTCTGTGAAAATGGTCACCTCCCAGATGACCCATCGCTGTGCTGTGAATGCACACCCAGACCCATTGAAGAGAAACTGCAAAGTCTGTATCTCTATACGAACAGCAGAACTATCAAAGGTTGTTTTCCGATAGATTTCCATGCTGTTTATTCTACTTCCTAATCTCAGTTCCTTACCGTGTCCTATATTACACCCATCCTTGCTTCCTTCCGCTAGACCCCTTGAGCTCACCTCCAGACCACGGTTACTGGCAGTTTCTAGAAAAGAGAGCAGCTAATTCATCACTTTTCCCTTAGTAGGAAACCACCTGGATGCTGATTTTGATAAAACTTGTAGGAACTTAGCATCTATGAGCTGTCGGGATCCTACAGACTTTCCTAGTTACGTAGCCGTCAGACGTGTCCTACTCCTGCCTGTGAAGTGACCATCCCAATGTGAGGATACTGAGTAGGACTGACAAAAACTCATACTCTGTTCTGGAAAGCAGAGCTCAGAATGTCGCAGCACAACACAGTCCAGCTGCCTGAAACTTCTTACGGGCTTACTATTGTGTTACGCACTGCTCATGTAAAAAACATGCAGTTGTTAAATAAATTATGTATTAGTACCCAAAAAAAGCCCTGGGAAACAAACTGGAAGAAATCCCTTATAAGGTCAACACTTCTGCTCTTCATCAAGGGAAGACAGATAATGCAGGGCCTACTGCAAATAAGGAAAAATCAGTAGGCACAGCCAGCATCAGAGATATTTTCATGGAAAGTTTGGCCAAATAACTGGTTCACGTTGCATCTGAACACGTCATATCCCCCTTGTCCTGCCTGCAAGCATGAGTGTTGTTCTGTTAGCGGGAACATTTTTTTAATGTAAAGTTGCCAAACATAAATCAGCCTTGAATAGGAATAATTAGAGCAAGTTAGAAGATTAAAACCATGGGAGCAAACTGAAATATACAACAACCTTTCTGTAGCTGTGATTTTCTGCGGGGGAGGCAGGGGATTCTTGTTCTCTCTCCCTCGCTCTCCATTGGAGATTTTTCTAGTAAAGGGACAGCATTGTCGCTCACTCTCAGGCTCAGATTTGCTCATGCCTTTTTTGTGATTGTGATGATGCCTCAAAGCCTTTTCTATTAGCCTTTCCCATTATAAACCTTCTTTAGCTCGTAATAGTTCAGATGCTTTCTGATGTAAGGATAAAGGAGCTCTTCACTCACACACTGCAGTGATTCTGATTACTGGGAGGATATTTGAAACGTAATATTGTGAGGAGAGGTGTAATTATGTCTGTATTTGAATGGAACTATTCTAAGAGGCTCTGCAAAGGCAGACTTTCATGGCTGCTATAGGCCCTTGGGGTCAAGCAGTTCGTTAGGAAATAATCAGGACCTGAAAATGGTCTGGTTGTTTTTTGGATACTTGGCAAATTCCACCACCTTCTCAGGAATCTGGTATTAATTGTTCTCATTGTAAGCTCTCAGACTGGTCAGTATGCACTGGCATTGACACCAGCACTCCTTAGCACTCCAAAATGGTATCACCAACATGCTTTTTTTTTTTCCTGGCTACCGGATGTGGGTGCATCCTGCAACTGCATTCACACAACAAAAAAATGCCCTTTCTGCTGAGCCTGGATTTCCTTTTTTCTCTCTTTCTCATTGCATCCAATGCAAATTAAAGAGCAACCCAAACTCTGTTAGGATTAGGGCACATTTCTTGCTCCCTACAGCTTATAGCCAGAACTGGCCTACCAAAAACTTGGAAGGGGGAAGAAGCAGAATAATCTTCCCTCTTTTAATTTAAGCTTTGAATTCTAACCCTTTATGGTTTATTCCTTCCTATTTTACTTTTGATATATTCTCATTTATGTGCATTCTCAATCCCTGCTTAGCCTTGCTCTGTCCTGCCCCCTCAGCGATGGGACTACTGGCAGTGCCTGCAGCAAGGCACGCACCAAAGCCCTTGCACGACTGCCACTTTAGTTTGCTCTTAATCTTCCGACTAGAAAACATGAGCTTCCTTTCTTCTTTTCTGCCTTCTTCATGTATTTATTTCAGCAACTTAATAATATAAAATGTGTTGTACAAGCAACGCAGAAAGCCACTGCTGTTGGAGGAAACCCAGCTTTTCACTTCTCAGACAGCCTGACCTACCCCAACAGCACTGAGGAGGAGGCCAGGTATCTGCATGCTCTTCCCAGACGTCCAAGCACTGGGGCCCAAAACAAGGAGTTTAACAAGGGTTTTGCCAGGATACTCCAAAGTCAGCTTTTCTGAAAAATCTTCCTGTGTTGTCTTTTTTATGGCTGCAGTGCTCAGCCTGGCTCCCTCATTCTAGTGAGACCTGCTGGACTGAAAGCTTGCTTGGAAATCTGGCCTGATGAGTGACCAACCTGTTTTTTAACATCTTTTTTGGAAATACTACCAGTCAGACTTAAGCAGAGTATAACCCTCTCAACGTATGTCTCAAGGGTGGAACAGATCTGAATTTGGGCTTCAAACATCAAGGCCCCTCGGGAGCGCAGGCTGCAGGCAGCATCAGTCAAGCACAGGCTGGGAGGAGTGCCAGCAATCTTGAAGGCCATTCATAAGGGATTTCTACAAGCTTGAGTTACAGTCTCTCAGGAACACATAACAGTGCACCCAAAGCAGCCCAGGGAACCACTACAGAAATCACATAACCTCTACCAAGGTCAGTTTTAATGCAGCAGTTGAACGTTGTGGATCTCGGTAACCACATCCAACCATGCAAGAATGCCAGAGCTGCTGGAGTCCTTCCACAAAAAATGGGTAGTCTCCACATTCTAATGTTCTCCATCACAAGACAAAATCAAGGCTTTGCCATCCAAAAAAAATAAGCTGAATGGCTGGGCGGCTCATGTGCAGAAACATCTGGACTGGATAGGGAATAACATACAGAAAACAGCCAGCAAGAGTGTCAAAAGTTCAGAGAAGCAATAACTAAACATCATCCTATTTCAGTCCTATAGAGAAAGATATCACAAAAAAATCAAGTCAAAAATTGCAAGCCTGTTTTGCAGAAGTCATGAGTACATAACTTTTTGGAATGAATGGTTTCCCATTGCTGACCCTCAGTGAAGCTCGCTATAAATTATGATCTTTTACAAGTCAAGCTCAGAGAATAAAGTCCCAAAACCCAGTACTGCAGATAGCTCCAGTTATCACGCAGGAAGGAGGAGGCCTGTGGCAGTGGGGAGATATAAATATGTATGATTTCAAGGAAAAAGCAGTAGAACTTTTCCATGCTTCTTCCTAGAAACATGGTCTCACCAAACAGAGCTAGCAAAGGTGGCGCATGCATCTGCTATAGAAAATGTGAAGACAGTTGTCTTCTAATGCATGAAGTTGATAATATTGCATTAAATCAAAACCTGGATTTTTAGGAATAACCATGTATCATGCTCCTGCAAATTACTACCAGGAAAAGAAATGCCTTTAAGCAGAGTCACATATTCCAATAGCCATATGCTTAGATATCCAGTAGCAAAGCAAATAACTTTTTTGGCTTCTATGACAAAATACCAGATTAATTTGCTAAATTTTACTCTAGGATTACAAGGCATCCTAATAAGCTTTACTTTCCCTATAATAAACAAAAAAAACATGGTAATAAATTGTAAATTATATTTTTAAAAAACAGTGGAGGATTAAAAAAATGAAATATTCTGTGACATTGGATGGTGATACAACATCGGTACCTTGTTCTCAGGGAATTTCAAGAAGTACGACAGCTCTTAGCAGTAACCACCATCACAAGGAAGCCAGACATCTAAAATACAGTATCAGCAGAGTTAAATTAATCTGCACATTACCATATACTTGGATTTTATATTAATACAGTGTGAAGGAGACATTATTTAAGATACAAAGTCACATGCGGGAAAGCTTGAGTGTACTCCAGCTTTTCCTTGACTTGTTATTGCACAATTCAAAATGCTGCCCTGACTTATGCGCTTGTGTTCTATCTTGTCTACAAGGTTCTGCGTCGTTGAGTACACAGTACAGATGGCACTCAATGAACAATATTTTATAACTCCTCAGCCCTCATGGTACTGCATGTTTCTCAAACCCTGTGGTATCACCCGCTATTTTGCTCTCGGATTGTCTTACAGTACTTATCACTACCACATTCAAGCCCAGCACAAATCTGAAATGACAGCATGATTCTTCCTACCAGTGCTTCTCTGCCATGAGTGGATAACAGCAATCAGACCATTATGCGGTAACTTTGAATGTTTTATTGCTTCAATCAAAGTTCGTTATGGGGTTTTGAAGAACAAAATTTATTTTGGGAAAATGGGAGGGTTTGATTCAAAATTCATTCTATAAAGGGGTTTCTTCCTTCTCCCCTGCCATGTAATCTTTCCTCCTCCAGAGCTGTAGATTGAAACACTGATTCACTCACCACCGCTATTGGCAGGCTTCAGCAGAAACTCCCTCCTAGCACTGTCCAAAAATATAACTCCAAATATCTTTTATTTGAAATGTGAGTTCAATTTTATAGACACAGTTGGTCTCACCATCATAACTGTCTCCACTTCAGCTTCTCTGCCTGTGCTGGACACCCTCCTTTAACTTCCCCACTCAGTACGTTAACACATCACTGATCATTATTAAACCATTACAGCAGTATGAGAACTGTACCTACCGTTTTGCTGAGACTGTACGGTCCCTCAGCTTCCAAAGGCCAGCTGGAAAAATGCTTCATGGGCTAAAATTACATTATTGGTATGCAATGGTTTCTGGAACCAGCTCTGTGTTGATGTATTCCATGTCCGTAGTTATCTGTGACATTTATTAGGAGGCATCATCAGATTTCAGCCAGCAAGCCTGAAGACGTGCTTCGTTTTGAAGATGGGCTTCTCTTTATAGGTGTGCAGAAGTTTTGCTTTTCAGCAAAGCACTTGAACCTGCTTTTAATTTTATGTCCATGGCACTGGCACATGCACTTAACTGTTTTGTTGGAATTAGATTGACTATTTCTAGATGAGTAATGGACAGCTACCAAACATAGTTGTTCCAGTTCATTTATACAAGACATTCATTTTTGCAGATGCCTACCTGGGAACACAGTCGGGTGTACCACACAGGCAGGGC
This sequence comes from Numenius arquata, assembly GCF_964106895.1. NCBI lineage: Eukaryota > Metazoa > Chordata > Aves > Charadriiformes > Scolopacidae > Numenius > Numenius arquata. Next base: position 20,102,407 of record NC_133581.1, read on the forward strand.
TGTGCCTTGCGCTGCTCTCATCTTCAGGGGTGTTCACTACAATAACTCTCTCTGCATCATTCAGGACCCAATGAATAATTCAGCGGAGTTTCATTACTCCACCAGTCCTGTTTTGTTTACTGGAATGTTATCCCGTGGTTCAGCGCCCATCTGGCTTTGGGCATAAAACCTGTGGAAAATGTAGCTGTTCACAAAGGCTGGGGGGAATCTTTTCTTTGATGCTGCAGTCTTACCAACTCATAGTACCTTTGATTTTCTGTTTGAGAGAGAAAGTCAACTGACCTGAGAAACTCAGCATAAACTAATCAATATGTATATCTTGTTTCCTTTACGGCCTGTGCCAAAGTTCAGTTCTCTCACTGGATTACCTTGAATTGGAAACAAAACACATTGGAATTTGGGGAGGTCTTCCAAAGAGCAGCTCAGGGTGCTCTGTTCTTCTTCCACGCTTAGGGTAAGCCCTGTAAACTTTATTCTCAAAATGCAAACAAAATAAGGCTTGGTCTATACTGCAAAAAGTCTGCCAGCATCCCTCCCACACAGGTATTACACTAGTAGACATATGGATTGTAACATACAACCCAGCAGGATTTCACTATCACAGAAATACTGTGTAGAGGTGAAGAAAAGTTACCAAATGTTTTGACCCTCTGAAGTCTATGGTTATTACGCTCGATAGCAATGCTTCTATGCCCAGGAACTTACCTTTGACTTTTTCCATTTAAACAGTTAGTAGTTCTCTCTTTAACGGTTAATAATAGGAGCTCCTGCAGAATATAAACTTATTACTAAACTATTCTGGATTAAAAATAGGAAGCACATATTAACATCTTCATTTAGATCAATAGCAATATAAATAATTGATTTTTCTTTAGACCATCTGCAAAACTGATAAAAACCCAGAAAGGCATTTCTGCATTTCAGTCACTTCTCTTCAGAAAGAGAATAAAATCAGCTCAAACTTCAGTAGCAAGTGCCATTTTATGGGAAAAGAACAGAAAGTTACTCTCACTCACTCACACCTCTTGATAACTGAGTTATACCAGAGACTTTCTGTGTCTCCTATGCCCTCTAGCTTCTAGAAGATGTATTTACTAATCACTCAACGTGAGCACATTTATAGTTTTAATTTCTGTGCAGTCACTAAAAACTTACTAAAGTTTCACTTCACAGAAAGTGAAATGCCTTCCCCTCTCTTCTTCCCAGATAGAATTTTTACCTGAGACTAAAACGAAGCTATGAAAATGTTAGCCTACATTCTCGTTTACTTTAAAGGTACTTCATATTTCTGTGGCAATGTAAATGGGCTTTATATGTACACATTAAGTTTATATCAATGTAGGGTCCTCTGTGAGTGCTGTAAAGGAGATTCAGCTCACCTAAGAAATGACACCTGAGTTCCAGGAATTGAATATACCGATCTTAAGTGAAAAAAGTGAGTTATGAGACATATGGGACATTACTTCTTAGTCCGACTTAATTACAAAGTTAAAAAAGGTCACTAAATAGTATACAGCAAAAAGCATCTGGTGTACAAATCTCAGTATTTTCTAATCAGTTGCTGGAGACTGTACTTTGTGAAGCCGCATCAGGTTGAATTTTTGATTAGAGAGTAAAACCCTGGAGGAAAAAAATGGGCCCATAAAAAAAGATATGCCTGGTGTCCATAGCTAGAGGTCCCACAGCCTGCAGGAGAAAGTGGTTTTCTTGCACGGTGTAGGCAGGTTGATGGAGCATGATCAGCTACAACCTGGCTGTGAGAGACAACCCAAGTTTACTTTTATCTTGGCACGTCATCAAGAGCTCCTGAACTAGATGTGTATTTCACCTGTCAAATTACTAACATTTGTAAGAGTGGAGGCTTTATCTCAAATCCTACCTGCCGTATCATTAGAGTGGCACCAGTGGCAGCCCATAAATCATAGCTTCTGCAAATGTTGCAAGGAATACCCAAATAACCAATAAAACTTTTGATGAGGGGAAATACTGGCGGTTACAGGGAAAGAAAGGTCTTAGGGACCCCGAGGCTACCTGGATTGTTCTTTTTGTGAGTGGGACACTTCAGCAACCTGTGCTACCAAGAGATGGGACGTGGTGTTAAGGCTTTTAGTTACCAGTGCTGTAGATGCTGGTGTTATAAGGTGGTATTCCATCATCTTCCAGAAAGTCACTGGAATAACTGAATAGGGACACTAATCCTACCAAGAACTTCAATCACAAAGACATTTCAGTTAATTAAATACTAAATCCATGTGGTTTTAAAACACACGATTATAAAACCAGTGCTTCAACACCAGAGGAGCAAGATTACACATAGCTCTGCCACTGTCTAGTGGAAAAAGGTACAGCATAGACATTTTATCTCTTTTGAGAACTTTAGATAGGAAAGAGAAGCAAAAGGCAGGTTCACACAATGCAAACAAAACTTTTGCACATTGAAGTGTGTAACCTTACCAGGAATAAGCTGCAACTAGAAATAGACAATGCATAAAATTTATTAAAATATCTTTGACTTCACTGTCAATATACACAAAATGTTTCAAATGTCTTGGTCTCTGATCTGTTCGTCTGTAAGTCTTTTAAATGAAAACTAAGGCAGTTTAAATTAAAACTTTGCAATTCCAGCATTTGGAGGTCAGATCTATTTCCTTTTTTACACTTAATTCTTTGCTTCTGTTACATTAAGAACGCAAATCAATGTTTATTTTCGTAACTAATTTAACTCTTTGATATTATCTTTAACTAAAGATAAAGAAGAATTTTCCAGCCTAGGAGGAAAGGACTACGTTAACTAAGAGTAAAAAACTTGCTTGGAAAATACACACACACTCAAAAACATCACTGGCAGCGTTGTCATCTTCAGCCTCTCTAGGAGAACTGACACGCTAAAAGCACCTCTAAGCTGCTGAGCCTCTTCCACAGATAAAATCTGCCTGTCTGTAAAAGTCACTACACTGGTATTGTCATCCTTCCCGTGATGCACTTGCTTGGGATTCATTTGCAGTTAACAGGCCATTCCTACCCACTAGTAATAATAACTATGATGTTGCTCAATATAAAAGCATGGTTATATCACAAGATAAAAATGGAATTATAAACTATCTATGTAACTATTTCAGGAACATATGTTAATTAGAATAGTTGGCTCCCTCCACAACAAGAGACAGTGAAGACCTATAATAGCCTTTAAAGTATGTCAGCAGAATAATGGGCAAATTAACGTGGCTGACATAATTGATTTTGACTTTCAAAGTGTTTGCAAAACTACGAAGAAACTATAAAGACTCCAAATAGCCATAGGATGAATATCTTTCATGGAGCAGAAATGGCCTGAGAGGGAGCAACAAAAAGTAAGCAAAATATCTGGTTTTCTAAACAGCGAAAGAAAATTATGATCATGATTTAAGACTTTCAGCAAAGCTATACAGGAAGGCAGCTGACAGTGCAACAAATGCAGGTCAGCGGGACCTACCAGGATGGGGACAGTGAGCTCCATGGGCTGTCTCCATCAGCCCTGGGAGAGGAGGAGGAAGAGGAGGCACCCTCCAGCATGCCCAGTGCTCTGGGCCACAGCTGCTGCAGGGAGGATGGGAGCCGGTGAGAGGCAGCTGAGGAGCAGAGAGCTACTCTCCTCCTGCTATGACAGTGGTGGCACCTCAGGAGACGGGCAGGCCATGAAGTGGGAAGCAGCCTTTATATGCCTCTCTCCAGGGGCCAAGAGGAAACACATTGGCCACAGGGCACAGCTGGGACTCCAGTCCGGAGTTATCAATCCCTGTTCCTTTGCTGTGGAGGGGCTGGGGCACAGCCTGCCTCTGTGGCCCCTGCCAGCCCTAGAGCAACCTGCCAGCCCCTAGCAACAGGGACATCTGACCTTTCTGACCCAACTGACAGAGGGGACTTTGGGATCAGAGAACACCAGCAACACTTGGCCAGTGATGAAGGAGACAAAATACCATGTTAAGAAAAAGAAGGTAATGCACTGAAAACACTAATCTGACTGTCCTCTCCACCTTCCTGTGCTTCAATGTGAACTGTGGCCTCTCAGGGAAATGCCTGGCGTGTCTGGCAGGCAGTTCACAAACAACGCTGCTTACTGCATCCACACTTTGTCATTACACAAATTGTTTAGTGTTTAAAGCCCTCATTGCTTCCTCTCCTTTGCTTCATCTTGAGGTCATTTCCTTTCTACTACAGAGCTGCCAGCGTCTCAAGCACTTACATCTGCTGGCAATCTTGAGAGCAGTTACCCAACACAACCTTGGTAGGAGTTACTCAAGACTGCTGTACCTCTGTCTCTGTCATACACGACCATCACCTGCAGACGACTGCACTCCTTGCCATGTAGTCTCCTCGGAGAAGACTGGCTTGCAGACTCTCAGAGAGCAATTGGAAAATCAAATGGATTTCTTGCTTATATGATATATGCTGTAGTTTGTGGATTAATGTGGATTAATGCAATGCCAAATTGCCTCATGTGCTAATGTGACAAGATGCTATTAGGAAAAGACCTTGAAAAGAAGAAGAAATGTGGCACAACAACTGAAGAAAATAGAAAAGCCAAATCAGCAAGAGTGTAATCATCTTTTGTGGACAGGCAATATGAGTGCAATGAAGTACCAAGTGGGATCTATGAGTATTTTCTCACACTTTAGGGGGAAACAAAAAACCTGCCCAGAGGTACACATTCAGGCTTTTAAGAGCAACATTTGCCAATAAGTTAGCTGGGATCACACCTCAGCCCCAGCCAAAAGAGTAATTCTTGCAAACAAGAATTGTGCTAAAGCCAAGAATAGAAAGAAAAGATAAATGTTGCAATGATTCTTATTATTCCAACGATGGATCAGAAATCTCCTAGAGGCAGTATCGCAATGTTTGGCATAATTTAGAAATGGGAATTACTTACTTTCTGGGGAAAAAAAAAAAAAAAAAAAGAAAAAAAAAAAGGGACTATACTCCTTGGACATTTTCTGCAGAAGAGAACAAATTTAAAAGGCATAAGGAGCATCCAAAGTAGAGGATAATTCTATGCAGAACAGGGGAAGGATGTGGTGCCTCTTAGAACAGTAAAGAGGCAGCAAATATATGTGCCATGTGGGCACCTTCCAGGAGCCAGGGCAACGTTCACCTGATTGTCAGAAGCAGTGAGCATAACCAGCTTGGAAAGAAATTGCCAGCGCTCAACATTGTTGAAATCAGGCTTGAAATGCTCAGTTCATCTCTAACAGGTATTCTGTTCTAAAATAGTTCAGCCTAGAAAAATGCACAGACCCAAATTCTCCAGCATGTTTTAAACTCTTCACCTTTTAGAGATGTTCAATCCGCTAATTAGACATGACAATGCTGGATTAGATAACCAATACCAAAATTTACTACGGCCTGCTATAAGCTGCTTTTGGCAGTGCTCAGTGTCAGAAGCAATAGCATTAGTTCTGCTCCTTTCTCACACTGCAGATGATGGAAGCTTTCAGGAAAATGAATTAAATTCCACTAACAGAACGAGAAAAAAGGGAGCTAAATATCTGCAGAGGGCCACAGTGAAAGTCCACTTGGGTTATTTCAAAATGATGCTCTACTAATACATGCAGTGATGTCCTAGTGTATGATCCTGAACCAAAAACTCAGTCAGATCTAGGAGCAGAAGGCCACCTGCCCCTTGGCAAAAGGCACACAGCTGAACAGCTACCGCATCTCATTTGGTGCCTGGTGACAGGACAAGGGGCAATGGACACAAGCTGGAACACAGGAAGTTCTGTCTGAACTTTTTCCTTTGAGGGTGACAGGGCACTGGAACAGGCTGCCCAGAGACGCTGTGGAGTCTCCTTCTCTGTAGATATTCAAAACCCGCCTGGATGTGTTCCTGTCCAGCCTGCTCTAGGTGAACCTGCTTGGGCAGGGGGGTTGGACTAGATATCTCTGAAGGTTTCTTCCAACCTCTACAACTCTGATGCTGTGATCTCTGTTTTGGCAGCTGCAAAGGTCCATGAGGACACAAGCTGATATTAACTCCTCTGTAACCCATCACCTGGTACCACACCAGCTGGCCCACATCTGCCTGATACCCCTCTGGTGCCACAGGGCTGCACAGTGGCTCTGGGAGCCCATGGCACCTCAGGGAGCCCACAATGCCCTCCTGCATGTTCCTATCCCTGTAGCCTTCTCCAAGAGACCAGCAGGTGAGTTTGCCTCATGGCATCAGGCCAAGTGGCCGCCCCTGCTCACCCACCCCACATCCAGCTGGAAGCTGCACTCACCAGCAAGACAGAAGCAGGAGCAGGTGGGTAAATACCTGATCTGAGGGGGATCCCTGTATGCCCTCACTGTGCTTATTTGCTGGCCACAAGATGGTGCTTTTTTACTTCCCATCAGCTCAGAGCAGAGGAGTAGGCAAAATTCATAACCTTTCCTGGGCCCACACGGTGCTTGTGTCTGTATCTGTACTGGAAAACCAAAGCACTAGAAAATAATCCACAAAATTAAAGCCCCAAAATTCTATAACGACATGAAGACAGTCTACAATGAATTATCCTCAGATATTTCTTTCTCAGAAATTTCTTCCCCTTTTGCCTTTACTTGCAAAGTACACTCACAAAGCCTTCACGTGCACACAGCTTAAAAAAAACCCCTAACTGTTAAAGAAAACAGAAATTTACTGAAAAACATCTAAAAGCATCAGAACCAAACTGTAGTCGTGATGATACTGCCTCGCAAACAAGAATACAAACAATCATGCATGACTACTCTGTGCTGTCTTGGCTGACTGAATACTAAGTACCTTGGGTTTGATGCCACTCACACATACTGCACCAATGTTACATTTTCCACCAGCTTTCAGCATGCTTAGAATGACAATGTAATTAAAATGGAAAGGTAAGTACATTAGAAACCATACTTTCCCTTATTAAATGCTAATTCCAAAATAGATTTTCTCCCGGGGTAGACATTTAGGGTTTATTGAAGAGCTGACAAGTTTGGGTAATATTATCAAGAATAGCACTTTTTAAAAAAATGGAAGCAATTTTTTTTCACTTGTTCACAAAGTCAGTCAAAGCAATTGACAAGCTTCTAGGGGCTCTGCAATTCCTTCTACCATATTCACTGCCTTAAAATTTTAAAAATTAAAATATTTGTGTTTACACTTCTAGTTTTGTCTTGTTTCAATAATAATCTGCTTCTCCTAAAGCTCTGAGCAACTCAGTTTTGTGGTGAAGGGTTTATATCTCTTCACATCATGGAAAAGGGGTCCTTACCTTTTTTCCTATTCACCTTTGCTTTCATAGTGCTATTGCCCTCTAAATACGTCCTTTACAGGCATATTTATGTGGTGAGTATATTGCATTGCAGTGCAGATAGAGATCTTAATGAGAAAAGAGATAGAAGATACAACAGGAACAGATCTTGAGATATGAAAGTAACTATTTCTTCCTAAGGAAAAAAAAACCCAACAAACAAACCAAAAAACATGTATCAACAGTTTCATCCAACCTTCCTCCAACTGGGACAATGTAAAATCCAGCACTGACATTACCAGAATCTGTTTTACATGTTAGGTTTGTGATTTGGCATAAAATATTAGTCTGACGAAATCGCTTTGGCTGACAGAAAAAAATGCATAACTTTGTTAAACTGAAAAGAAGGAACAATAGTTTTTAGAAGAGATGGGCACTCCAACTGTCATGCAATTACCTGAAGCAGCCTCAGGTGTGTCTCTCAGCAGACAATGGCTGCAAATGGAAAAAATAAACTGCCTGAGCATTCAGTTAAAGCCAGAGGGGGCCCATGAGCATTGCCTGGCTTCTTAATAAACAGGAATCGTTAAATTACATGTGTTCATCCCAGTAACTCTGATTAGGCATTTTACCTTGGAGAAGATTAAGATGTTGGGTGTTGTAGTAGGGAGCAAAAAAGACAACCTGCCACCTGTGCCCAGAGGCTCTGCAATAACAGGAAAAGGTGTTACTGAGGTAACCAGGTAATCTCAGCATACGATCCCCACTTTGTGCACAGGAAAATAGGGGAAAATACCCAAAACCTGACAAAGAATGCTTCAGGGCTCCAAAACTCGCAGCTGGCTCTAACCCAACCAGATCCTCATACAAGCAGAGGGCAGCGGTTCACCATGCGAGTATATTACCCCCAGGTGCAGCCAATCTCAGATTCTTCAGATGAAAATGGAAAAAAGCACTGGACTATCTCTGGGCAACAGGTTTGCAAGCCAAGTCTGAACATCCCTTCTTTGCCCATTTAGGCACTGGAACTTTTCACTCTAAACTGTTTTATATCTTCTACAAGGTCTGCTTTGTACACTGACTTACCAGGGCTGAAATGTTCCCCAAGGAATAAAACCATAGCCACGAATGAGCATGGTATAGAAGCGTCGTCATTGAAGAGCCTTACTGGCTACGTCTACATCCGGTTGACCACGCTTCTCTTTTTGCTCTAACACCTGCAGCAGAGACAGACAAAGATATCATGAGAGCCTTAGCCTCTACTTTGCGAGGCGATCTTCATCCGAACTAATGAAGCAGAGTTTAGACTCCAGCTGTGGAGCACAGAACAAACCTAAACAAATATCTGACTCAGCTACTAAACTGAAGCAGCAGCAGCTTTGAAGAGGAAGTTGGCAGCACCACATAGAAGTCCATGGATTGCTTCCAGCTACCCTCTTCTCCACTCACTCTAATTATTTATCCCTGATCCCTAAATAGACTGTTTCAGGATTGCTTAAAAGAAAGGTACATTTCCGTAGCTCCTTTTTCTCTTACTTTCTAAGTCACTTTTTCAACCTTAGACAAAAATCTACAAAGCTTGTTAGGCCATTTCATCTGAACTACCTCCTGTATAAAAACATTTAGTCTTAACCCACACATGATGAAGTTTGTCTCTTATGATTTTATTAAATGTAACTGTGGCTTCTTTTTGCTTTTCTAGCAGAAGTCTCAATAAGTAGTGTCTTTTTGAGCTAGGGCTTTATATACATAAAAGGCAGCTATTCTTTCCGTTCTGAACTTTTGACTCAAATCCTAGTATTTATAGTTAATAAGGCTGTAGCAGATCAATGGGCCATCTGATCTCCATTGATGTTGGGTTAGTACCCAATGTTTCCGTAAGTGTTTTGAAATGAAAAATCAGTTTCTCAATCCAAGTGTATCTAAAATACTTTTTTTAATTTTGCGTAAATTCACAAATGGTACAATATTTAAGTGTTTGTTGGTTTTCTTTTAAACATACTGTACATTCAGGTTAGTTAAGTGTTTTACATCAAGGCACAGCACACCGTATAATACACATATGCCTTGCCAGGCAGCAGTTAATAATCCCCGAGTTTTGGCAGTAGTGCCAGGATAAGTAGCATGGATCACATATAAGCTGGAAGATAAATAAATAATAGATGCTATCACATTTTATTTGAAATAGAGTTGCATATAAAAAGAATATACAATAATTTAAGTTCAATAACTAGATTCTCTTGTACTATACATAACAGAAGTGTTTTCATTTGTATTAAATAAAACATTTTCAGTATTAGGATGCAAAATTAATCTTCTTTTTGGCTGTCTTGATTTATGGAGAAGAGTTGCTTTTGTTAGAAATTATAGCTGAACTTTCAGTTTCACGGCAATCTGAAAGAAACAAATCCAGAGTTACTGGTATGTTAATAATGAAATGTTACTGGTAAAATAAGCAAATAACTAACCAAACTGTTGCATTTAGTTAATAGACCGCAAAGCTAGTTATCTAAGCAGAACGTCTACAAAAGCTCTTCTTTACAGTCTAAACATGCTACTATTATATTTGTAACATCATCTTTTATGCTGTTACTTGCTCTGCTTTCTCAGATTATCACTGTAGCTCAGCTACTCATCCAGTAAAACTAAAATTCTGACAATGTCACAGGTTGCCTGCATTGCAGATTTGTTTATTGAAATATATTTACCATGTTCACATTATCATTCAGCTTTTTTATATTTGAATGCTTCTTCTTCGCCTGCCAAAGGCCTTGGATCCCACGTTGGTTGGTACAAAGTTGTTCTTGCCCACTCCTCCTGACCTGCTCAGGAAGTCTGCCAGACGATGGGTCACGCAGGTTGCTGTGTTGCATGCCCTCTTCTGTGCTGTTACACTGCTTTTCAAAAGGAAAAGAAAGAGTTAGTTCCTGAAGTATCTACCCTGCATACAATGAAACATCAGTAAGGGATGCTATGCCTAGGAAGGTTTTCTGTAGAAGAAAAAGTAGACTTGCTGAGCAGCAGGCATTTGCAACTCTGTGCGCACAGCTTATAAGCTCCAAAAAATGTGTCTTTATGTTTTTCTAAGTGTCAGTCTCAGTTTACAAGAGGTGGCTGAGCCCTTCCTTCCTTGGGCAGTTGGACCAAAGGCTAAGCCAAGCCAGATTTTCAGCAACACCTGAGCCATTGCCTGCCTCCAGCAAGTTGTGGCCAACAGAGAGGTGCAGAGGATGCCCAGGTCTGGAGTATTTAACCAATCCCTGCTTCCTCCAAAAGCCGAGATCTGCATTTTGTTTGTAGTGCTGCTGAAGGACAGCAGCAGACACTGATCTTTAACCTCTCACTTCAACATCTGTGCTCCATAATGCCCAGAAAACACGTGAAATCCCAGCATCACTGATGGCAACAGGAGCTTTTCCAGTGACTCTGGTAGGACTGTACCTGCACAGCAGCTGACCAGTTGCTTTCCGAGCTGAACCACACAAACATACTGCTTCCACGTATTTAATGGGAATGTGGGAACCCCCCTTTCCTGCAGTTAGACCTCTGTCTACTACAACACTTCACCATGGGAGCAGTTCACAGACTTCAACAGGATTAGGTCTGTTCTCAGAGTTCAGCCTACAGCTAATAATTTTGCTAGATGGAATACTTAAAGGCATATGCATTCACACAGTCCTTGCTTGAAGAATTTTCTATTAAAGCAATTAATTTCTTTCAGTAGGAGGGATTTTTCTCAGATAAGCATTACAAGACAGTTTACTAACGTTAACAATGAACACTGCTTGTAACATTAATGCCAATTTTTTGGAACAGGCCTCTGGTAGATGCAGTGCTGCAATAGAAGAACTTTAAAGAAATCTGGTTTTGTCTCTTAATTTACAATTCACCTACATCATATTGTCTTGACTTAATGTAAATATTTTAAAGATACCAGAGTTTTAAATATACTGTTGTAAAGACCTATCGTAAAGTAAGAAGGGAAGAAGAAAAGAACACAAAATTCTTACCTGGAAGTATTCAGTACCCAGTTTTAAACAGGATTACATTTCTAGTTTGTTTGAACAAATCTGTATGAGCCTTTCCTGATTCCTTTGCTTCTCAGGATCCTTGCTAACAGGACTGCATGCTTGCCCAATTATATCAGTACATATGCATGTGTCCAATTTCAATTTTTAAGTTCTCTTTAAACTTTTCTAGAATTACTGGCGTTGCCTCTCTTGAATATTAAGACAACTTTTAATATTTTTTTAGCCTTATCTAGAAATCTCACATTCTAAAACAAGTTATCAAACCAAGCAGATCTAATCCTTATAGAAAAATAGGTTTATTGAACAAGTGCATGGCCAAGCACAAAAGAAGAGTCTACTTGTACACTTAACAGCCAGAAATGAAGAGCCTTGTTTAGAAATTTTTTTAATCAGGGTCTAAGAAAATCATTTGAAATGTCAAGGCAGTGCTGTTTATTTTTATTTATTTATTTTTCCCCCTAGCTTGGTGTGCGTGTTATGTTCTCTGTCTTCCTAACATTAGGTCCATCTCAAACATTCTCTGTCAAAAACAGAATCAAAAGAACATAGCAAAGTTAGCAATCAAAGTTAGATCCACATGCATCAGGTTAAAAAAAGGGAGAAGGGGAGAAATAAGCATGTCTAGTTGTTTCCTAGAGGGTCCCCATAGTTTGCATAGCGCTCGTGTTCCGGGTCACTCAGCACATTTCGTTTCTTGCCAGGAGTTCCAGCCCCGACGTCAGTGCGAGGGTAAGTTTGCAATTTGTGCAATTCTTGAGACAGTTTGCCCAGCACACAAGTACTCAGACTGGCACAGCGTTTGGAAATAGGTCTATCCAGGCTGCAGGGAAAAAAAAAAAAAAAAAACCAAAACAGAAAAAAACACATGCCCAAAGGAAGAGTAAATCTCAAACATGCATGTTCATGCATTTCTTCCCTACATAAATATACTTAAAAAATAATAATAAAAAAACCAAGCCCTCCATATCACACTCCATGCAAAGAAAGTTCATACAAATGCATTAAGGAGGAAAACATTATTTTTTCAACAAATTCAACTTTGTTGAGAAGCAAGCTCATTAGCCTTTGGGGTGCTCATAGTCAGAGGTCAGGAAGTTTTACTTCCCACATGTTCAGCATGCTGTTCAGTCTCTCATACATCACCACCATGCTTTGCAATACAAATCCTGCTAGGATAATGAAAATGCACTTGCATGCCTTGGGTCTATGGAGGGAGAGTGGTGCTGCGTGCATTAGGAGAACACATCCCCTCTGCCAGGGACTTTCCATGCCTTACAACAGCATGCACTTTCACGACAGAGAATCCAAGAGTGACTGAATGGCCCCTAACACTCCCACTAGGAAGACATACCTTTTTCTGCCATATTTTAACACAACCCCCTCATTCAAGCTCAAATCGCCCTCCACTTTCAGTTGCAGAAGACAGATAGAAGCAGGTTAACTAGGTGGAAGCCATTCTCCCGATACCAACATTAGGATTTCTCTGCAGTATCATCCTTTACCAGTTTGGTGACCACCGTTAGCCATAATTCCAAGAAAAGAAAAAAACCTTGACCTGCAGATGGTCTGCTCAGATGGCTTTTGCTAAGTATCAAACATATTCCCCCTGTTGCCCTTCGCCTGCCCCAGGACTGCAGTCCTTACCTGTTCCCCTCAGAGGCTTGCTCCAGCTCTTCTGCTGTCATCTGTATGAACTCTTTCACCAGCGCATTTAATAACCTCCGAGCTTCGTAATCACTGAGTGTCACTCGGTCTGCTATGGACTCCAAGCCAGGTCTATGCAGAGGCAAGCAAAACAGGGTGAATAAAACCCAGAGTGCTGCAGAGAGCCACACACAGGAGAGAGGGGTTTGTCACGCATTACTGCACGTCATTGACAGTGTCTTTCACTGGTGTGAATGTGTAAGCCCTCCTCACGCATAGCATTAGATGTTTTATATATGCAATTAACAATTAATTACAGTGCCAAAGATAGCGTCAAAAAAAAAAAAAAAAAGCCAGCTTTCTCATTCACTGTGGTCTGTTTTCCTCCTAGAAAGAAATCTAAGTATTTTCATACCATTCAGATATAGCAGTCAGCAACTGGATGAGCTTCTTACCTGACTGGGGCTGCCTGGAAGCTATCCATCTGGCACACAACCAAGGCATAAACAGCAAGGAAAGATGAAATCTTCAGCATAACCATGATTTCCTCTCTACAACAAAGAGGTACATCAAGCAATGGCTGTTTTCCAACCTTCTCAATCCTGTAAGATCTTCTAAAGAGGTCACCATTTCCTAGCACAAGTAACACAAACACTAACAGCTTCTTTTTCTTCTTTTTTTTTTTTTTTAAATATTGCCTTTCCATTTCTTTTGATTATTGCTATTATGCTTCTGTTTTCTCAGAACTTTAAAATAACTTAGCACTATTACAGGGGGTAAAAATGCAGCTTTTCAGAGCTGCAGTTCTATACAGCTATCTGCATTCAACTTAATGCAGACTTTCCCTCAGATTGGTGGGAAACACATTCCTCTGCCTAACTACTGCACACAAAGTCCTCATCAGTGTGTCCAACACGGACAGGTATAAGCATGGGATAAGAGTCACAAGAAAAAAGAAAAAAAAAGAGAAGACACGTTTAGTGTCTAGTATTTTGAAGAATGAAGTGCCACTGTTAGCACTTTACCTGAAGCTGCTTGCTTCTTGGCAGTCAGCACACTAATATCCCAGTTCAGATTACACTATAAGAATTAAGTATTTCAATTTCAATAAGCGTTTCTACTCTGAAACCAGAAAAAGGATAAGTTAAAAATTAGTCATAAGAACAAAACCTGTAAAAAGTGTATATATATATATATATATATATAACTGGAGATACCGGCTCTGTGATACACCTCTTTTTCTCATAGCATCAGTATGTTGGACTCAAACGAGCGCATCGTTAACTACCACATCAGCTTCATTTTCGCCAGCTCCCATTTCTCGACGGGGCTCATCGGAACGACGAGGCACCTTCCACGGGCCGCCGCGCTCCGAGGGGCGCCCTGAACGATGCCCAGCGCCGGCAGAGCACCCAGCCCGGCACCGGGGAGGGCTTTGCTCGGAGAGCCGTCCTGCACGCCCGCTGGGACACCCCACGCCGTGCGAGCGGCGGGAAGAGAGAGGAGGAGGAGTGACTCTCTCCCACCTTCCTCGGCTCGCTTCCTTCCTCGCCCAGGCGCGGGCGAGCGCGTATTCATGAATGGAAGCAGGGCGGCCCCGTGCAAAGCTCCGCACCCCCGGGAGAGAAACGGGGCTCACGCAGGGAGCCGCGACGGTGCTTACCGGCGGGGAGGCGCGGAGCGGTGCGGAGGAGGATGCCGCTGACGCCGCCGATCCGCGGTGCCACGCATTGCCCGCCGGCTCCCCTTTATACCTGCCGCCGCGGCAGCCTGCGTGGGCGCCCGCGCGGGCCCGCCAGCCAATCACCGCCTCGGCCGCCCGGCGAAGGCCGGCGCGCCATTGGGCGCCAAAGCCGGGCTCGGCGGTGACGTCATACTCCGCTCCGTGAGCGTCCCATTCACAAAAAAAAATCAAGCCGGGGGGGCGAGGCGCCGCCGGGGCACTGCGGGAAGCGGGGGGGGGAAAGGGGGGGTCATTCACGCCGCGCGGCCGCGGCCCGGCCCCGCTCCCCCGCGGGATCGCTCCCCGCCGTCCCCGCGTGGCGACCTCTGCAGCGGAGGCACCGCATTGCAGAGCGGGGCCGCTCCCTCCCCGGGATTCCCCCCTCCCCGCCCGGGGCCGCCCTCCCCGCCCGCTCGGCAGCCGCCGCGGCTTCAGCGGGGAGCCTGGTTGTAGCCAGCCTCCCTCCCGGCGCCCCGACAGCTGGAGGGTCCCGCGGGGGCCGGGGGCGGACGGGCTGTGCAGCGGAGGAGGGGCACCACCTACGGCGGTGCCCGCGGCCGTCGCCTCCCCGGGCGCCGCGGCTGCCGCCGGGGCCGGCGGGGCAGCGCCGACCCCTCCCCGAAGGGTGCACCCCTGAATCCCCTCGCCTCCCCGGCAGGGGACGGGGGGCTTGCGCCCGGCAGTCCCGGAGCGAAGGGCCCTTGGCACCTGCGAGCAGCCCCGCGGCGGCAGCGAGCCGCTCTCCGCGCTGTGCCCTGCCAGGCGCCCGCACCGCCTCCCCCCCGGGACTGGTCCGCGCCGTGACCCCGCGGTCCTCGAGGAAAGCATCATCACCATCATCATCTTCACCACAATAACACACCTCTCTACGGGCAGGTGCAGCGCCTTTCTGTGCACGGAAGAGGCACCGGGGAAGGGAGGGTCGCCATCCCCCGGCGTAAGGCTGAGCCCCGCCGGCGGGGATTACCGGACAGCTGTCTGCCGCCCCATGCATCACCCGCGGAGGGCTCTTTGTCATGGCGCGGCGGCGCAGCACCTGCCCGCGCAGGATGTTTGCCGAGACGGCGTGTTTGTCCAGGCGCATCAAGTACCCGCCCGGCGGAGAAACCGGCGGGGGCGGCCGCCATGCCCGCGCCCCGGGAGACGCGACCCCACACGGGGGCGGGAGATAACTGCTGCCCGCCAGAACGGGCGCGGGGAGGAAGGGAGAAGTGCGCCAGGCGGACTCTTCTGCAGCGCTTAAGCGCGGAAAACCCTTCCGCCGCCCCCCGAGAGCCGGGGGCGTCTCTCCTGCTCGCCGTAAGTCGCGGGGCGTTTGTCGAGCTGGGCGACACCGGCACGCACCGCCGGTGCGTGTCCCCCGCGGCAGAGGGGATGTCCAGACCCTATCCCGAGCCCCGGCAGCCGGCGATAGGCCGGGCGGAGGGGCGCGCAGGGACCACGGCCGGAGGAGTGGGGCCGCGCGGACCGTACCCGGGACCCCCGGCGCGGCTCCGCCCGTTCCCGTCCCTGCCTCGCTTCCCTGCATCCCTTTCCTCGCTCCCGGCGGTCGCGGGCACCGCCCGCCGCAGCGGTGAGCATCGCCTGTGCCGCGCTGCTGCGGCCGCCGCCGGCGGAGACACCGCGGCGAGCGGAGCCCTGCGCACGCTGCGCGGCCGCTGCGCACCGCTGGACAGGTGCCGAGGGCAGCGAGATCGCTCGTTTTCCTACTTAAAATGGGTGGGGAAGCTTTCCTGGGGACCTCCTGGCGTTTCTCCGCTTGTGTTTTTGCAGAAGCCGATGACACGGGTCGCTCCCGACGGCAGAAATCGTGTGTTTCACCGGGAGGTGAATAAAGCTGGGGAGAACCGCGGGGCGCGCATTGTTTTGTTAATGCGATTTTAGCTTTGAGGTTTAAAGAGGAACACGAACATACTGAAATCACACGCGAGTGACTGATGGTCCGACGAGGGTTCCTTCTTCTTTCCCCTGGCCGTCAGCCTTGCGCGGCGCCGGCGCCCGCTCAGCTTCCCCTTCCTTCCCATGGCAGGGGCGGCGCACCCGCGGGGGCTGCGCAACTTCTCCGCGCTCGTTTTGCAGAACGACGATTGCAAAATCGTTTTAGGTTTCTGGTTTGGGGTTCTAGTTTTGGTGTGTTTTGTGGTGTTTTTTGGTTTTGGTTTTTTTTTTCAGATGACAAGTAGTGGGTTTTTTTCCGAAAACATCTCCGTAGCTCTACATGAAAAGCTCGCGGGTGGGGGAGGTCGCGCTCTCCGACTTGCCGAGCTCACCTGCGCCCAGCAGTGATGGGAGGGAAAGGAGCGCTCAGCCGCACGGGCCGGGCCGGGGAGGGGGGGGTGCGGGGGGTGCTAAGTGCACAGTGCGTGGGGCTGTGACGGGTCCAGCTTGCTCCGTGCCCACGAGCACGATTTGGAGGCTCAGAGTAAAGTGCCCGCAGAGGTCTGGGCTCGCCCCGCCACAGGCGCTGGTGGAGCGGGGGTGAGAGGTGCCCGCACCGGCGCGGCCCCGGGGCTCTCCGCCTGCCCGCTCCCTCAACTCGCTTCACGGGCACCGCTCGCCTCTGCCCTCCCTGGGAGGCTTCCTCCTCCCCCCTGCACAGAAAAATTTAACATTTCGTTTTAAATAGCAGCTCCATTGCACTTATGCTCATCGCGGGAATCCTCCCGGGAGATTTGATTCTAAATCTCTCCCGTTTCCACGACTCCTGTTCTGATTTTTAAGATAGTTTTTCTGACGTTGCGTTTACAAACGTTAGATAGCGCCTAAAGAAACGGCTCGGCATCGCTTTTGCTGTTTTAACGTGACTTGTACAGCTACACCAACAGAAATAAAGTGCAGGAACTTAAACGACCGGTCAGGCTTCCAGTCATATATTTCTCTCTCCGACCCCGCTGTTCCTTTCCTCTTCCTATGCTAACAGTCAGTCATTCACATTTCCTTCGGGTTTTTATTTACTCCTAGAATATTCCTGTTTTAACCTTAAAAAATCCAGACGACTCTGCTGGAATAGCACATTTCAGTTCTTCAGGGAGGAAAAAGTTATATTTCATCTTGTGGATGATTCCAGTTAGTTCAAGTCCTTCCCTTGCCAGTGCGGCTCAGCCTCGGGCTGGATGCAGGTTGCAGTGAGTACAGGATTTCACATGCCAACATTGCTACTTTAAGCTTTCACAGGAAGAAACGTAAATTTAAAGCAACAGGTATGAATGCCAATAGATCTACTTTTGTGCACATATAGATGAAATAGTACTTGGATGTTGGCAAGCGCTTTGGCTGCTCCTTGCCAGAGCTAATGGAGGGACTCCCAGCTGGAACGCTTGTCCTATTTTTTCCCCTCAGCTATACGTCATCTGGTCTCACCAGATATATTTTCTTTTTGTAAACCTCTCTTCTCTTATACATAAGACAGAGAAGAAAGACAGTTTACCCGGTACAAAGAGCTCCAAAGACCAGTTTGTCTATTTTTGAAGCTGTAAAAAAGATACAGGATTTTTTACAGGCTAATGGTCTCCTGTTGCTAGATAAATCCAAAACTAGAGGTTAAGCATTCGTGGAAAAACTAGCACAGAGCAGTACTTATAAGAACTGCGCTACTACAGCAAGACATTTACTGAAACAATCTGTTCCAAGGAACCTGTTCTGCTTTTTTCAGTGCCTGATAATGTATCAAGTAAAATAATCGATGGGTATAGGCTCAAAGCAGATGAAAGGAAGAGCTACAGAATGGCTGGATGATTATTTTTTTTTAAGAAATCAACTTGCAGGTCCAAATAAAAGAAATTTCCTCTTCAAAGAAATTTATTTAAATTTGGGGGTATATGAAAAATCTGTCCTTTAAAGTGACTTCCTTTCTCTACACTAGATACAACATCCTCTGTTTGATATTATTTTGGTATTAACTAATCCATTTTAAAATGCAACCATTTTTCTACTGTAAATATTGCCACTATGTCAACAAGTCATAGACACTGCAGTGAGGTTCTTAAATGTTACCAGCTGACATGCTGTTAAACAAAGATGTCACATTTATATACTATGTTGAGATTTTTGTCCAATAATAAAATGTCTTCAAGATAGACAAGACTGTGAGCTGCACAGACAAAATTTCCATTCCCAGGAATGGTTGGCATCTGACAAGAGAGGACCCTACCAAAGGAAAAGGGTAGACAGTGACGATGCCACAATCCACAGATAGGGTAGGTTCTTCACAAGGGAGGTGTTCATGGTTCAGGTCTCCGCTCTCTCTACGCTTGTTCTTCGTAGCACCTCATTAAGCCTTTTGCAGATAAGGACATTTCATGATGAAACCAGCTCTAAACATCATATGATCTTTCTTTACGAAGAGAAGCTGGGGAGTTACTTATCTGTGTGCCTAGTCTACCTAATTCAGGAGCTTGTCTCTATGAACAGCTAGAAAACACTGCTACCTAAGAAGACTCTAGAAGCCACAGAGGGGAAAGGGAGTACTATCGAGCTCCTGTCAAAACATATTTCTAACGTTTCATTGCAATCTGTTCTTCAGAAAATGATAAGCCAGGTAAGATAAGCCAGTTGCTGTTGTAAAAACAAGCTGTATATTATCAGGGGCATCATGTTTGAGGCCCAAGAGGTAATCCTTACACTCAACTTGTTGCTCATAAGATCTAGATCTGCTAAGTGTACTCTGTTTGGGTACCTCAAAAAGACAAGTTAAAGAAAGTCCAGAAAAGTACCATTAAGAGTTATCAGAGATCCCGCAACATGATTTAGGAGAACGAACTCAAAGATCGGAAAAACAGTTAACAGAAGGAAAGACTATGGAGAAATGTGATAACAAAAATATAAATACTCACTGTGAAGCAGTAATAATCTACATTCATGGTACTATACTCAAAACAACAAACATATATGGGCTTAAAAGGCAACAAAGGAGATAAAGCTTTCTCCAACTGAGATTAATGACATGTAAGAATAGGTTGCGTTGCAGTTATAGCATATCTTTCGCTGGAGGGTTTTATGGCATGGTAGTCCAATATCTGTCAGGAATGACATGTAGTTGATATGCTCTGGGGAAGGAACATAATCAACTAAATATGTTCTCTTTGTATCTTTCACCTCCAATTTAGGTGATTCTGTAATTTTAATAGCTAGAGACTGGCTTAAACTCTGTAATGTAATACCTTACCTCTCGTTCAAACTTTTGTTAGCATTTGCTTTTGTAAAACTTACATCCCTAACTGGTCTAACCCTTTTCTTAATTCTGATTCCATAGCCCCAAAAAGGCCATATTCAGATTTAAAATAAGCTCACATCAAGCTTATCCACACAAATATTTTACCTATCCATCTTGTAGTTGTTTGAATTTGGCCCAAAAATGAGAGCCTCTGTTTTATAAAAATGCAGTACTTTCCTGAGAACCAGAATGCTGATATAGATCCCAACACTAAAGCATATCCTTTTTGATGAACATTAAATCTGGATTTAGGCTGCTTCAGTGACTACTACTGAGAAAGTGGAACTGCTGTTGAACTAATTACTGAGAAACCTATGAATCAGTCTGGAAGGAAATTTTCTTCCAAAATGCTTTAGGAAAGCTTCCAGACTGACGTAGGGAAGACGCTTTAAGCAGATCAGTTGCATTGTTTTAATCTCATTGAAACATTCCTACTGAGCTTTTTTGCTCAGTAGCTTTTGCAGCAGTTCCCTGTTTCACTGGATTCAAAATCCAGTGTGAAATAGTATTTTAAAACAAACTGGGTCACACTGTCCGGCACTGAGGTCTGCTCGGCAAGGCAGAAGGGGCAGGTCTCTGTCACCTTCTGTCCTGCATTACCACAGCTGAGCCTCTGCACAGGTTCACAGGGGCTCCAGCCCTATCTCCTGCTACACACTCCCACCCTCTGACAATTGGCAAAATTCAGCTGTGCTCCAGCAAGACCCATTTCTGTCTCAGGCTGCACTGCCAGCTGGCTGACAAGGGGAATCCCTCAAGAGGAACTCAGAGCTCACAAAGTACAGCCTGGGTCAGACCTGCAGCATGACAGGGTAGCACGAAGGGAATAAACTTTAGAGGAAAATCTCACTCTGAAAATATTTCAAAATTGGCACCTATTTCTACTTTGGTTTTATGCATTCTGCAGGTAAGATAAGAGTTGAACAAACTCCTTATCTGGAAAACAACCTCAGAACAGAAAATTAACCTTGTTAAGCAATAGCATAATTATAAAACTTTGATTGCTTGCACAAGTGCTATGCTGCTATCTTATATGTCATCAGAGCACGTCAGCAAAAATATAGTGAGAGACTATATCCTAAGCCCTCAAGTTAATCCCATGCTTGCTCGTTACAGGATATAAGAAGGGTGGAAGATCTCACATCACCATTTCATTCTTTGTCTTGATAGTGCTGAGGTCTGATTAAGCCACAGCGTAGCCTACTATTTTTATCAGTCCCTTGTAGGACCATTCAGTTGCCCCAAGATTGTTAGGTACTACAGCTCTACATCCCTGCTGTTTCCAGTGCTGCCCTCTGTGTGAGGGGGACCGGGTGCAATCATTTCTCAGCTGGCTTTTTACTTGTTTGACTCTTGACAGAAGAAACTTGTGCAAGGGCAACGATTCAGCCTGTGCCTTCAACTAAATTTGGGACCAAAAAAGATTACTCTCCTTTCAGTGCTGGTAAATAGTACATGAAGTCAAATGCTATTACAACATCATATTTGCTAATCAGAGTTTCTCTGCTACAGAAAAGTTTCTGGGAACCAATAGTCATATGAGACTATCAACTAAAAGAGATAAATTTCTACGTTTATGCATAAAATTGACCTAAGCTCTGAAAGAGCCAACAAATAAAATATGCCAAAACTATTTTTGAAGTTACAGTCTTTAAGCCAGTGTCATAGTTTCTGTGTCTCCCTGACAAATCTAAACTGTTCAGGCACAGTAGGACCGTGTTGCAGGAAATGGTTTTTTTTCAGCAACTGATCACCAAATTCACAAGGAAAAACATTAGATGTGTTTTTATGTTTTAGCAATTCTATAAAGCACTAACATCATTAGAGGCTTAGCTAAGGAGATAGTTGTAGCTTAGAAATTAATAATTCACTATGATGATATGGGTGTGTTAAAAAGAGCTATATGAGTGTAGCAGATAACATCAGCACATGACTCTAACCTTGTCTGTGGGCTTATGAAATTAATTTCTTCAGTGAGAAGCATGCCTATTTTACATACTGCTATACAGATCTCTATCTTTTCCTTGCCCCGCTCTCAAAGAAAAGGAGCAAGATCTTTACATTTCTGGCTCTAAAATAAAATGTTTTCTTGTATGACATCTTATAAATAACGGCAAGGCTTCACTGGACAAGAGATATTATTACAGGAATGGAAGCACTTTAGCCTGATGAAGGTTTACCTTGTTTTCTAGAAGTACAGCAATGATTTTGAAGGTCCCTTCCAGCCTAGATGATTCTATGATTTTATGATGTCAATGCTAAAGAGTAAGAAAGCTGAAGACTGTTTCAAACTGCAGCTGAATACAAGTTTGAGAGATGTATAATGGAACTTGGAAAGTACTTAATTTTTCTCCCAAGAATGTAATAGAGTTATCATCAGAGTCTTAATATTTTACTAAGAGAACGTCCATATCTGTCTTCAAAAGTCAAAGCTATGTAGTTCCTCCCTCTCAAAGAATTGCTTTCTGCCTTTCTTGAGATGACAGGAACACAATAATTTCCTGTTACTTGATTGTCTCCAACTTCTCCTTACAGAATTTACAACGCAAAGCAGTTGTAAATCTTGGTTACTAGAATGTTTTAGAATGTAATAAAGATATGTGCTTTAGTGGGGTTCTTTACTCACCCATCATTTTTTATAATTGAAATCAAAAAACCTTTACTCATCCTATGAGTTTACTCATTTGATCATCCGTGATTAAGATGAGTAAAACCTTCCCAAAGAAGCAATTCAGCACAAGCTGCCCCCACACTTCTGAAGGAATGAAAAAAAGGAAAAAAAAAGGATCAGTCAGTAACTGGCAAGGAATCGTGCCCCTGAATAGCCATTGGAGCCTTGCATCCCTAAACCTGCATTCTTAAGTAATTTCATCTCTCCACAAGGGTTTATTTATCTCTTACTTTTGACAACTTTTAGTCGCATTTATCCATGCTGGTATTTTTTCCTCCATTTAATCATGCATCCTTTAGAGCTCCTTGGATCTTTAATCTTGGCTGATCCACCACCTCTTCACATTTTTCTTGATCAAAACTGATTTTACTGTTCTGCAATCACACTCTTCAGTTTCTCTTCCTCTGTTACAGTGGATAACACCACTGTCTCTTCTCCATTACCAAGGTTCAAACACTATGGTAAGGGCAGTTTTAACTGTTCTCTCCCCTGCTTGAAGGCAATTGTCAGATACTGTCTGCTTTTTTCCCCCATACAAGTCTATTCCTTCCTTTTTAGACAAAGGTTTGGACGTCTCTTCTGATCTTTTTTTTTTCTCTTCTTAGGTCTTTTCTATGCTGTTTTTTCCCCCTGTTTTTTCCCTTCAAAATGCTTGCTGCCAAAACTATCAATCACCTTCCATTTCTTTTCTTACACAGATGTAGTAGAAATGATCACCTAAAACACTGGGTGCACGTGAAGTATTACACACTTAAATAACAGAACATTGAAGATAAGCAGTAAAAATCAATCAAGCAAAGCAATAGTCCTCTTCCTCATACCCTTTGAAAACTACTCAAGTACCATCTTATTGAGGGAGGGATGAGGAGAGAAAAGAACCAACCTTTTTTTTCCAAAGACAGAAGCTTTTGTACATAAATGGTTTTCATCCTTCTAACTGAGACTGCAATAATATGCATATACACCATGCCATACACCATATAATTGCATGATGTATCTGGCACACTAATGTTTCTACTCCCAATATAATCAATAGCAATTTAATCTTGCAAGTTAATTCTGTATAATGGTCTGTAGGCTCTGAATTAGCCTTTCTCACACTGTTCTGAAGTGTTTCCTGACCAGCCAGCCTGTGCACCTCTAATTCACCAGTCCATGCTGAGCTGAAGTGTTTGGAGACCCCCTCTTTGTTTAAATGTAAGTAATTAAATTTAAATCTGATTGAGTTTTTGTGCTTTGGCACAACTGCTTCAGCACACTGCATGTCTTATTTTAAACCTTGGCCATTTCTCCACTTCCACTTGCTTCCACTTCTCCTCATTCTGGCTCTGGCTGGAGCCAAGCTGAAGTCCTGAATCTCTTGTGCCCTCTGGTGAGAAATCTTAAGGCACTGACATTGAAATACTGATTATTTTTTTTTTCAGGAATGGCCCAAGTAATTCAGTCAAGACACCAGGTAGTATTATACTGGAAGAAAGAGTGAAGAAATAACTTGGAAGAAGAATGAAAAAAACAAACCTGCATCAGTGCTCACGCCACTTCTTTGTATTCTGACAAACTGGGTAAGATTTTGATATCGGACGATGGCACCGACACATGCTTTACAGGCACTTTACAGCCAGGACAAGGAAAGATCCTGAGGCAAATAAAACTGAATACTTATTGCATGAAGATTCACCTGAAAATCAGTGTCTCACTGCATTGACACACGGAAACTAGCACAGACCCTGGTCCAGCCAACCAGCCTTCAAAGCATGACAACACACAGGCATCAACAACTCCCAACTGAGAAAACTGGAAATCTTTGCACTTGCCTTCATTAAATATTACTGGTGTATTGTTCTGTAGTACACACGTGACATTTATCTTTCCTTCTCAATCTGCCCATCCTGGGCAAACATGAGCAAGCACCCTCTTTGAATCCTGTTCTTTTTACATGTTACAGCCTCGTGCCCTATTCAGCAAGCACCCAGACAGCCTGTTTGATTCCCCTGAAGCCTTGCAGATGCCTTGCAGCCAGTCTGCCAGCCAAAAAAGCAACATTCTGTCACTTCCCAGCTCCCCTCCTTGTTTCTCTGTTGTACTCATAGCTCTTAACTCCTCTCTGCTCTCTCAAAGCAATGGCCTTTGCTGTGTTTGAGTTCTTGGACCACCCGACTTCTGAGCAACATCTGGGGCCCTCCTGAGCTTTTGTGCCACGTACTCTCAGGTCAGTATCACCACATTGAAAGCAGGATGTCCCATCACAAGAATGTACTGAGAATTAAACATTCAATGGTTAGATTATAAAGTACTTAGCGCATTTTGATCGGTCGGGTTATTAACAAAGTTCATCTGCATAAATTCTTCACCAGTTTGGATCTTAAAAACCTTCTTATGAGTCTATGTAGAGAGATATTCAGTTGAGTTCAACAAAAGAAAAATCTCAAGCTGCAAACACGTAGCATGGAAATTTTAACAGGGCAGGAATGCTTCTTTTATGCCTAAAATTGCTTGTAAAACAGCGCGAGTGGAAACAAAGCGGAGTTTTTTTGAAGTATTTTAGCAGGATGTCACATTTCTTAGCTCTGCAGTAAATGACCCTCTTCAGCTACTCAAGCCCTCTTCCCTGAGGCATCGTCCCGCTGAGTAACCATCGCCCTTGCACGTCATGTTTCTGATTTCCTTGCTGCTTGGTCACGTGAATTGGGGACATTTTCTTCTGTGTTCAGCTGCCCGCCAGCGCGGGAACACCAGGCCCTTTCTCGGTGCCCACTGCAGCCCCCTGGCATTCCTGAGAGCCAGACGCAATACAAGGAATTACAGCTTCGCCACATGCAAAGCTGCCACCCACCCAACCTACGAGCAGAATTCTGTCAGATACCCTGTGTTGTGGTTGGAAAGGACAGAGAGGGAAACGGCAGGATTTATTGTCTCGGGGCTCTCCAGACCCAAAGAGTTCTCCCGAAGAGCCTGGAGAGTCTGGGAAAGACTGGGGAAGTCTGTCTCTGGAAAAGACATCTCAAAGCTGTGGATTTTTGCTTCCGCAGAGACTATAATTGCTTGTGACTCTTCTCAGTTGTCACGGTCAAAGTATGAAAGTATGTTCAAGCACGCAGCCGGTGATGATTTTTCAGCACTTTATCAACCTGCAGCGTGCAACTTTTGTCAAAAAAAGACAAACCACGTGGGGACCGAGATACGTTTTCTGCTTCCCCCCAGGCCACCGGAGGCCAGCCCCTTCCCAGCGCCGGGCTCGGGCGGCGCAGACCCCGACCCCCGCGGCTCCGGCGGGCGCGCGACCCCCGGCCCGGCCCGGCCCGGCCAGGCTCCGCCGCTTCGCGCCGTTCCGCCCGCTCCTGACGCAGAGGGGCGGAGCCCCTGTGGGCCAATCAGCGCGGGGGGGTGCTGCCACCGCCCAATGAGAGCGGCGGGCCGGCGGCGGCAGGAGGAAGCGGCGGTGTGGGGCAATGTGGCCGGCGGCGGGCGGCCCGGGCGCGGCGGCGGCGGGCGGCGGCGCCTGTCTCCTGCTGCTGGCGGCGGTGCTGCTGGCGCTGGTGGTGCGGCAGCTGCTGAAACAGCGGCGGCCGCCCGGCTTCCCGCCCGGCCCCACGGGGCTGCCCCTGATCGGCAACATCCATGCCCTGGGCGCGGAGCAGCCGCACGTCTACATGCGGCGGCAGAGCCAGATCCACGGGCAGGTACCGCCGCTCCGGCGGCGTCTGCCGCTTCCCCGGGAGCGGGCTGGGCTGGGCTGGGCTGCCGGCGGGACAGCCTGGGGAAGAGGGAGCCGGGCGGGCTGTCCCCGTCCTGGCGGTCCCGGGGCTGCTGTGGCGCTCGGAGCCCCGCCGTCAGCGCGGGGAGCGGTCCCGCCGCCTGGCCCCGGCCCGGAGCGGCTGTCGGTGGCCGCGCCCTGGCGGGGAAAGAGCAGCACGGCGGGGGCGGTCGCCCCGGGTCACGCCGGCGCGGGGAGGAGGCAGCAGGGGCGGGGGCGGAGCACCCCCGCCGGCTAACGGGGGCAGCGGAAGGGGCCCGGTACCCGCTCGGTAACGGGGGCCGGAGAGCGAGACTCTGGGGCTGAAGAGTTTTTTTGGCAAAGCCGGTGCTGCGGTCCGCCCTTCCCCTGGGAGCAGGCACAGAGCGGCGGCAGAGAGGAGTTTCTCGCCTCTCTTAGGGCAGAGCTCCCGCTCTGGGTGGGCAGGGGCGGGGAGCAGCCCTCTGCTTCCCTGGCGTTACCTGTTGGGTTTTTGGTACGATATTCAAACTGGTGTCCTGCCGCAAATAGAAGTAACGCGCTTGTTTCACATCCAGAAATCTTGGACATGCCAAAAGGTCTTAAAATGAACAAAATTTTAACAACCAAATAGACACTTGGATAATCCAACGTTTTCACTGTAAATATCTTGCTTCAAAGGACCGTCAGTGGGTATTTAGAATATTTACTTACAATCAATTAGTATAACTAATATTGGTCCGGTCCAATACTTGGTCCAGTCCTGTTCAACATATTCATCAGCGACCTGGACGAGGGGACCGAGTGTATCCTCAGCAAGTTTGCTGATGACACCAAACTGGGAGGGGTGGCTGACACCCCGGAGGGCCGCGCTGCCATCCAGCGAGACCTGGACAGGCTGGAGAGCTGGGCAAGGAAGAACCTCATGAGGTTCAACAGGGAAAAGTGTAGGGTCCTGCACCTGGGGAAGAAGAATGTTAGGCACCAGTACAGGTTAGGTGTGGACCTGCTGGAGTCAAGTTCTGAAGAGAAAGATCTGGGGGTCCTGGTAGACAGAAAAATGACAATGAGCAAGCAGTGTGCTCTTGTGGCCAGGAAGGCCAACGGAATCCTGGGCTGCATAGGGAAGAGTGTGGCTAGTAGGTCAAGGGAAGTCATTCTCCCCCTCTACTCTGCACTGGTGAGGCCACAACTGGAATACTGCATCCAGTTCTGGGCTCCCCAATTCAAGAGGGATAGGGAACTACTGGAAAGAGTCCAGCGAAGGGCAACGAGGATGATTCAAGGATTGGAGCATCTCCCTTATGAAGAAAGGCTGAGAGAGCTGGGACTCTTTAGCCTGGAGAAGAGAAGGCTGAGGGGAGACCTTATCAATGCTTATAAGTATCTGAAGGGTGGGTTGAAGGAGGAGGGAGCCAGACTCTTTTCAGTGGTTGCCAGTGAGAGGATGAGGGGCAACGGGCACAAGCTGGAACATAGGAGGTTCCACTCAAATATGAGAAGAAACTTCTTTACGGTGAGGGTGACAGAGCCCTGGAACAGGCTGCCCAGGGAGGTTGTGGAGTCCCCTTCTCTGGAGATTTTCAAGACCCGCCTGGATGCAGTCCTGAGTAACATGCTCTGACATGCTCTGGGCAATCCTGCTTCGGCAGGGGAGTTGGACTAGATGATCTTTATGGTCCCTTCCAACTCTAAAAAATTCAGTGAAATTCAGTGAAATAACTATGTAAGAATGGATTTTTTTTTCATACTTTCTTGTATATCAGGTGTTTCTTTCAATCGACTAGTTTCAAGTAACTGATCTAGTCTTACGAGCTTCATAAAAATGAAGCCTAAACTAGATATAGGAGGGAAAGGCAGGCAGGTGTTAGCATTGGTAAGTGTGTATGTGTACGCATACATAACGCACCCAGCTTTTGGTGGCAGCGCCCTGGCCAGCCATTCAGTGTGCCTGTACATCTCCAGACTATTTATAACACCTGGAAAAATGTAAATGTGTTTCAAGCAAATAGACAAATAGAATGGAAATAGGAAGGAAAATGTGTCATCAAATAAACTAAGCTTTCTACTTGCCTTGAATGCTGTATGTAGTTTTAGTCACCTGCTGTCAGAAAGGGTCCCGCAGAATTTGAGGGAACTTGAGGATGGCAGATCAGGGTTTGGGAGGTTCTGCAAAAATACAATTAAAGGGATT
This sequence comes from Numenius arquata, assembly GCF_964106895.1. Classification (NCBI taxonomy): domain Eukaryota; kingdom Metazoa; phylum Chordata; class Aves; order Charadriiformes; family Scolopacidae; genus Numenius; species Numenius arquata. The sequence goes on from NC_133581.1 coordinate 20,130,823, forward strand.
TTTTTTTTTTTTTTAAATTACGTATGTCATAGGAAGAAAGATAAATAAGCAATGGTCAAAGTATACAAAACTCACAAATGGTTTGCAGAAATAGATCAGGATTGTTTTCTTGCCACATAAAAAAGAAGAGCCGTTGTAACAGTGAAACTATCAAGGTTGCTAAAACAAAATAGTTATAGAATCATTTAGGTTGGAAAAGACCATTAAGATCATAGAATCCAACTATATGGAAAGGGTTATAGAATTTCAATCTTTAGTTTAGCCTCAGTTTCAATTTTTAAAATTTCAGTTAAGATTTTAATTTTGTTTATCCTGTATGTACCTTCTGCAGGATGTATCACACCTTTCTCCAAAGCATCTAGTGCTGGCTACTTCTGGAAACAGGAGATGTGGCTATCTGGGCTATGCGATCATTTGTTGGCTGTCATCATGGCTCTCACTTATCATCTGCTGGTTCTTTGGGAGCCTGCGCAAAGTACTCTGGTGTCCAGCTTCAGAGATGGAGAGGACTGGGTGCAGCTTGGTGGTTTTCACAACTGACACCACTTCTGTGTCTGCCATTACTAAGTGACATGTTGGAAGTCTTCATGATATGACCTTGTAGCTTCACTCATAGTGCCCTTAATCAAATTAAGCTATTGGAATTAACCTTTACTAAGGCAGGGAGGAGGAGCAGATATGGTAGTAAAGCTTTCCTCCCTCCTGTGGAAATAGTCTCAGCAAATTAGGAAAGTAGACAATGTATGAACTTTATTTCTGGTTCTTATATAAAAACTATACCTATGTCTAGTAATATCTAGTTATATTATATACTTGCAAGTATATGCTTGTACTAATTACTACTTATACTACTAGTTATACTAGTATCTACTTATATCTACTAATGTTAAGGGACGTTACTTTTTTTTTTTTTGGAAAAATATGCATTGTCATACCAAATTCACATTTTTTTTAATGAATACATGAAAGCATCCCCAGTCCTTATTTTGGAGAGCTGGTCACTTTAGGTGCCCAGCAAATCACAGAACGTAGTGTAGGCTAATTTACTCTATCTTTTGACAGAGTAAATCATCTCACAACAGACTCTGCTGTGTAATGCCACAGTCGTGTCACCTCTAGTTACCTGTTATGCCCTACTGAAGTTTATTCAAGTCTGTATTTTGCATTGATGTGTAGTGTTCTTTCACTTTCTCATTACTTGTATTTACTTGTTTTCATTATTTGTTGTTAAGATTTGGTTTTACACCAATTTTGGTTTTTATTTTTGATTTTACAATTTTAATTATTTCCCTCCTCTCCGCCCCCCCCCCCCCCCCCAAAGATCTTCAGTCTTGATCTTGGAGGTATATCTGCTATTGTACTGAATGGCTATGATGCAGTAAAAGAATGCCTTGTTCATCAAAGTGAAATTTTTGCAGATAGACCGTCTCTTCCCTTGTTTAAGAAGCTGACAAACATGGGAGGTAAGTGCTAATGTCTTTTATATAAAAATGTCATGTTTGTCCAATAGATGTTTTTGTGATCACATGAAACTTGCTTTAGCTGTTTTCTCTACTTCTTTATCTCCTTTCATAAAATACTTCTTTAAAGATACTATTTGCAAAGGATTGTCACTCTTGGACTATGTTCCATAGTAAGATGTGTGTAATTTTTTGCCTCGTTTTTTTGTCTTGTTAACTAATTTTATTATCTTTTTATTTTATTATCTTGTGGGGGAAAAATAAAGCGTTGCATAAAATACTGTGTCAAAATATTTTTTCAGGCTTACTGAACAGTAAATATGGCAGAGGATGGACAGAACATCGCAAATTAGCTGTAAATACCTTTCGAATTTTTGGATATGGTCAAAGGTCCTTTGAGCACAAAATTTCAGAAGAATCTATGTTTTTTCTTGATGCCATTGATACATACAAAGGCAGACCATTTGATCTTAAGCACTTGATAACAAATGCTGTTTCAAACATTACTAATTTGATTATTTTTGGAGAACGTTTTACATATGAAGATACTGAATTTCAGCACATGATTGAGATTTTTAGTGAAAATATTGAATTAGCTGCTAGTGCTTCTGTATTTTTATATAATGCTTTTCCTTGGATTGGTATCTTGCCATTTGGGAAACACCAGCAGCTGTTTAAAAATGCAGCTGAAGTCTATGACTTTCTTCATGAGCTTATTGAACGTGCCTCTGAAAATAGAAAACCACAGTCACCTCGACATTTTGTAGATGCATATCTAGATGAGATGGATTGCAATGAAAATGATCCAGAATCTACATATTCAAGAGAAAACCTAATTTTCTCTGTTGGAGAACTCATCATAGCTGGCACAGAAACCACAACAAATGTTTTAAGATGGGCAGTGTTATTTATGGCACTTTATCCAAACATTCAAGGTAAGAACTTTGACATTTGAGGAACTGACACACTTTCCTATTGCAAATTTAAAATGCTTTTTGAAAGTGGTGCAGTTATCCACAGTTGTAACCAAAAAGGAAGGTCTGTAAATATTATTCTATTGTATCATTTATCAAATATACTATGGACAGATGTGAAAAGCTTATTTTATATGCAGGTGAAGAGTATATCAAAAGTCAAGTATGATGATAAAATTTTAGCATGTTATTTCGTAAATACATTTTTATGAAGCTTTAATAGTTTTAATAAAGTATTTTTAATATGTTTAAGTTTAGTGTTGTGATGCATTATATTGGTTGGTAGATGTACTAATCTATATAGTTTACAACTAGTAAGCAAATGCAAATAAATATGAAATTAATAAAAAAATTAAAAACATGAAAACATCAGCAAAACCGTAAATCAGGCTGTGGTTCAGTCTAGGTACAATTTCTTTATATCCTTAAGTGTGTCAGTTCACAATAGATTTATCTATTATAGACATTTATATTTATACTTTTGGAAGAACAAAAATAGAATTTAAAAATGAAAAGACAGCAATAGATGTTTGAATGTCAGCCCAGGCACTTTGTGTAGAAGTTTGGATCTTAGAAGTGAACAGTTACGTTTCTTGTTTTACTGCCTCCACTTAGCAATGGAAACCTTAGCAGTGCGTAGTTCAGCTTTCAGTATTTGGAGAACGAGCAGCTTAGATAACTTGGAAAGTTACTATTGATACTTTGGTCAAAGAATATTGGTGCAATGTCAATTTGGCGATCATCATCATTTCAGAATGGGGTTAACATCACTACCCGTAACTATAAGGCTCTTGAGATCTGAAGTTCTGCATAGATATCTTTATGTCTGAAAGATTATATTTTATTCTTATGGTAGTAGGTGCATGACTCTATACCTTCTGATTTTTCTCAGCTAGAACAATTTTTAATTTAAACTGGGTGGACAAAAATTAATTATTAGTTTAAAATTGGAGATCAAAATTTATATTTATGTTGAAGGTAAATACAGCTTTACTTGAAAACAATGAAAATCAAAATATGATGATAATATATGTCAAGACCTGACATGCCATAAACAGTGAAAATCATTCAGATTAAATAAAGAAGTTGATGCTGAAGCTCTTTTGTTGCGGCTATTATCATTATTTTTAAGTCCCATATTCACTGAGCTGCTTAAAATATTTGGCTAAGAAAGCAGAACCAAAGTTTGCTCAAATATCTCTTGAGAGCCATAACCTCTTACATACTTTCTTATTTTCATTTACTCAACTATTTTAGTTAGTTGATTAATTAATGGAACATGAGGAAACTGATTAAAGATTAAAAAATAGGAAAACTTTATTCTAGCATAGGATTAAATGCAGGTTCTAACAGGATTTGAGTTGCTATTTCTCTTAAGTATGTCCCTCAAAGTTGTTAAAATTATGTAGCTTCAGCTCAGTAAGTACAGCCAATAACTTTTTTTGTGGAAGCTTAAAATTGCAATTGCTATTTTTAACCAGTCAGCACATTTCAGACCATTTAAAACAAATGGGTTTAAAAAAAGCAAACGTTGCTTTTATGCTTCTGAGTTCCACTGATTCATCTGTGTACTTTACACAGTATAATAAGACAATCTACCAAAAAAGAAAAACATTTCATAAAATGAAAAAATTAGAATCTGATTTTATAGGTACTTCAGTTTAAGGAGGCATTTACAGCTATAAAAATGATTAGGGGACTAGAACATCTCTCTCATGAGGAAAGGCTGAGGTACGTGGGTCTTTTTAGCCTGGAGAAGACTGAGGGGAGATCTGATCAATGCCTATAAATACCTAAAGGGTGGGTGTCAAGAGGATGGGGCCAGCCTTTTCGAAGTGGTGCCCAGTGACAGCACAAGAGGTAACGGACACAAACTTGAACATAGGAAATTCCATCTAAACATGAGGAGGAACTTTACTTTGAGGATGGCAGAGCACTAGAACAGGCTGCCCGGAGACGTTGTGGAGTCTCCATCTCTGGAGGCGTTCAAAACCCGCCTGGACGCGTTCATGTGCAACCTGCTCTAGGTGGACCTGCTCTGGCAGGGGGTTGGACTAAATGATCTCCAGAGGTCCCTTCCAACCCCATATCATTCTGTGATTCTGTAATTAGTCAATACGATATATTTATGCTTTACGTTATATAAAAAGCCCAAATGCAAAAAAGTCCACTTAAATCAAAGTTTCTGATCAGTCTGTCCTGGCTCACGAACAATATTCATATCTTAATAGAGAAGGAATAAGGATGTTCTTGTGTTAATATCTGACCAAGGTACTGTTTTTCAATAAAGATCAAGAAAACTTTGAAGTTTTGTGTCTTTTATGTATTGGCTGATTTTGTAGGGATCCACTCACCTAAAACAAGGTCAGATCCTGCAATATCTTCAGTTTCTGAATTTGGATTCAAAATCAGTTAATCTGGATAAAAATAAAAAGTACCATTACCTTTCATTTATTTAGACTTTTTATGTCCAAATGCACCGATACACCACTGCATCACAGAATGTACTTTCACAAAGCTGCTTTTCACCTCTTTACTTTGACGTGAAACATTATCATGTCATGTTGAAAAACCTCGTGATTCTGGTAGAAGTTTTCTGCCATTGCCCAGATTTTCTTTATTGGTTCCACATGAATTGTGAAAGTCCAGCTTTGTTTTAGTTAGGAGCTGTTTGGCAGTTTCAACAAAGAGAGTGTATCAGGAAAAAAAAGAGGCAGTTTGAATGCCTTTGAGATTAATTAAATAACCCGTGAACTTAATCTTAAAAACAGCTTAAAAAAAAAACAGTGATTGAATTTGTTCCTTTTCGTTAAATTCAGACTCTTGTCCCTCTTAACTTGCACTGTATTGAATCAGATATTTTCAGCTTAAGAGTGAATGGTTTTACACTGTGACAATTCTAAAGAATCATATCAGAATTAGACAAGTTCAAGTGGCTGACTTGAGTGTTATCTGTGTTCACTCAAGTATTTAATGTACTTTATCTTTTCAGTCTTTCACTTGTTTCTTTAGTTTTGAAGAGCTCCAGAAGTAAAAATATACACAAGCAAAGAGAAGTATGTTAAAATACAATTTTACTGAGAATAATTACTTATTAAATGAAGATTTCTGGCATACATGCTAGTACTAATTCCTGCTAGCAGGATAAGGAATATAGAATCAAAATTTAAAAGCTTATAAGCTACTATATTTTAGATAAGATTTTCTATGTTTCAGTATCCTTTTAAAAGTATGTCTTTTATAGCTTAAATTAAAAGATAAATGATATTACAAAGTAACCATGAGCTTTTATTCCTGTTCCTAACAGGGCAAGTTCAAAAAGAAATCGATTTAGTCATTGGCCCAAACAAAATGCCTGCCTTAGAAGAGAAATGCAAAATGCCGTACACTGAGGCTGTTCTACACGAAGTTCTAAGATTCTGTAATATAGCTCCACTAGGTATTTTTCATGCGACTTCCAAAGATACCATTGTGCGTGGTTACTCTATTCCTGAAGGCACTACAGTCATTACAAACCTCTACTCAGTTCATTTTGATGAAAAATACTGGAGCAACCCAGAAGTGTTTTTTCCTGAGAGATTTTTGGACAGCAGCGGGCAGTTTGTCAAGAAAGAGGCATTTATTCCATTTTCTCTAGGTAAGAGTGACTCCTTCCACTGTTCCTTTTCATAAATCTAGAAATGTGTAACATATAAGTGTTGGAAATAAATCAGGAATGGATAGAATGATATAAAATATCCACGGTTCTGATGGAACAGCTATTTTAAAGATATTCAATGTAATGCACTCTGGACATAAAAGATATTATGCTAAAACATGTATGTAGATAAGCTCATTATATAAACTAACAAAAAAGCACAATATCTTTTTTGAAGAGTCTATACATTTTATGTCATTGCAGTACATAAGTGTTATTCATTTCACAATTAATAGTCATTTGCTGCTAAATTCATGACATACAGGGGATTTTCACAACCAGCTTTCAAATTTCGGCATTTGGATTAGCACTAGAAATTGCAGATTTTATTCAGAACTAGCTTGAGTGTCGGCATGTAGCACTGCATTCTGTCCTGAGAAAATATTCTGGCAGTCCTAAGTCATTATGGATTTGTCTTTTGATGTCTGTAGGAGGGGATAATTTACCTTACATATGACTATCAACCTAAAAATCAAGTGTTCTATTTAAGCTAATGGCCAGGGCTACCTCCACAGCCCATAGAAAGACAGTCTTGCGTGGAGGGTGACTTGGTTTACATAGGGATACTCTTTTTCCAAATAATAGAAGGACCCGAGGCAAGACAATTCCCTTGGAATAGATGCACAACATTCTAAATGGCCAAAGTTAGATTTGATGAGATCCATCTTTATCGTGTATTCTTTACGTTTCTTTTTGCCTGTTTGACCTTACTAGTTCCAGATGTTGTTATCCATTCATCTGTGTCTTCCACAACCACATTTACTCCCTCTAACTAGTCATACACGGAATGAGAACTATTATTTAAAGGCACTATCTAGACCTTTTTCATATCTTTCTACTTGCCAAGTTACAATAATTGCCAGATAATAATGATAGGCAGTAGATGTAATTACGAAATTCACCGTATACTTTTTTAAAAACATCTTCTGTCTCAATTGGCACTTCAAGATAAGATAAAGTAGCTAATAGCTTATCTAGATAAATTTGACAGAGTTAGTTACAATGGCATTTGTCTAGTGAGAGGGACAAATTCTTTAAAATCTGATTCTTGCCATAAATTACCACCTTCCTTACAGAAGAGGATAAGAATGGTCATTCTGATTCATTACAAGACCATTCTTATCGCTAGAGTGAAAATATAATTGAACACATTTGAAGTCTTTTCAAAACTTTTTTTTCAATCCAGGAAGAAGACATTGTCTTGGAGAACAACTAGCTCGAATGGAAATGTTTTTGTTTTTTACTTCATTGCTACAACGATTTCACCTGTGTTTTCCTCATGGCGTGATTCCAGATCTCAAACCAAGATTAGGCATGACATTACAACCACAGCCATACCTCATCTGTGCAGAAAGACGGTGAAGAGGAGGGTCTAGATTGTCAGGTGGAGGACAATGCTCCAAGGTGCAGCTGAGGATCCACTTTGCCTTCTATTTCTAATTGTGTTCATGTCAGGAGAACAAAAATTTAAAGGAATTGCAGATATAATTCTGACCATTTGTGCACAAGTTAATAGTTAAGTTTTTTTTTACTTGGTTTTCACAAAAAAAACTCAACCAAAAATGAGAAACACAACCTGTGTTTAAAGTTGATGTTTCCACTCCAGAAGTCTGTTTTGAATCTAACTTCTGATACAGTTTTTAAATATTTAATTACTTTACAAGCCATTTTACTTTGAAAGGGTATTTTTATAAACATGGAGAATATGGCTCAAAATGTTTATACTCAGATTCATCTGTAGAAATCTCATTTACATTATTCCAGCTAAGCTGTTCTTTATAATTTTCCATTAAAATTACATAGCTAAAAAGGTTTTAAAGGTATCTATTTAAATTTCTGTAACTCAGAATAAACTATCTTTTCCAGCCTTGACAAGCACATTGTCTGTTAAAGTATTTTAAGCCTCCCTTCTCCTTGCCCTGTCTTCCCATTTGGTCATAATTTTCTAATGCATCAGATAACTGTGTGAATTCACTTTTAAGATCTTTTATGTCTTGCTTCTCATTTAGTAACATATACAAAGTGTTCAATTATTGCCATCTCCTGACAATTACAGCAACCTTTTTTGCCAGTTTATTGCATTTCCAGACACGTCCTCCGTTGCCTCCTAATGCAAAGCATTATGTAATGATTAATCTCTGCCTAAGCAGTCTTGAAAAAGCAGTGGTTTTGTTACCAGAGTCACATGCAGCTATACTCCGAGTCACGAAAATAAGCTGCTCACAAGTCCAACCAGAGAAGGGACCTTTTTGGAAGTGGAATAGGGTGGGGAGAAACAGATTTTAAATGGATTTTAAGCACAAGTTTTAGGCGTACCAGCTACTCTTGACTTCTGCCAGCTTCATTTTTTGTTCTTGACAGCTCTTGCTTTATGGTTATTGGAAGATAAGTATATATGCATGCAGGCCCTACAGGAGAACCCGACAGTCTAAATATGGTATGTTCAGTCCCCAACATGTGGGGACAAGTGAGGCCTCAGAATAGGGTTCAGAACAGGACACTGAGCAAACGGCTGTTTAAGGACAGGATTGAATTAAGGACAGAGCTGACATAGCTCTTTATACAGCTTATGCTTCAACTTGGAAGTTCAAAGGCAGGAACTGGTGATTTTCTGCTGACTTGGCGTTTTCAGTTTTTACTAAACAGAAATACTTCCTTTCTTTTGAAACAGCAACAGAGAAAGATCAAACAGAGCTAATACCAGTCCACTTATATAATAGCCTATTGACTTAAGACACATCAGGTCTAAATTCAATTACTTACTCTGTCTGAGGGTAGTCAGACCCACATGTCCCACAGAGAGCATCTCAACACACATTCCTAGTGCTGTGAAGAGGGTGGGCAGGCTACTCCTCCTGCTGAATAACTGCCTTCCTGTAGAGAAGATTTAAGATTCAAAAACGAGAGGAAGGAGAGAAGCCTGATTGCATGGGGCACACCATGAAGCTATGAATAAATCATTCCTAAGATACTGGCAAACAGTGGGGCTTAGGAGTCATGATTGAGGCTTTTCTGGATACTTGCATAAGTATGTGTTGGGTGCTTGTGAAATGCTTAAGTAAAAATTGTGGAATCTACCAAATTTAGGTGCCTTCAGTATGAAGCAATCCCAATCAAAAGAGTTCAGTGCTACAGATCTGGATTTATGGTAATATCCCACCCTGTGCTCTTAGATCAGACAGCCAGTGTGTTGTTAGTATCTAGGCTTGCCTTCTGGGTTGCAAGAACTCTAGGACATCCTTTGGTTAAAATGCGATTCCAATAATTCTAATTGAAGTGGGGGGAGGATTAAAAAACAATAAATCAAAACCCGGTGTTTGCTGGGGCTATGCTCGAAATGCAGCTGGCCAGGGATAATTCCCTTTTGCTGAGGTATTTTGAGATCTAACTCCTGGGTAGTCTTTAATCCATTTAATGAGTCATATTGATTATATGTCATTCTGGTTTCTAAATCAAAACGCCTTATAAAAGCCTCAGAATATTAGTCCAAACTTTTACCATTATCTGCCAACTTACGGTCTGATTTAAGCAATCAAGTACATTTGACAAACTGGCTTTTCTATAAATCTGTATCTGTATTAGTTGTATTTACATGTTGCATTCTCTATCCACTTTCTCCCTATTTTGCCTCTGACAGAATTATCCTAATGGTCCAATTTAATAATTTGAAATACTGATATAATAATAGTTTTTCCAGTCCTCTGGCATTTCTCCATTGTATCAAGATTGATTAGTAATGAACATCAATAGCCAGCCAGATGTTCAGAATTTCCAGGTGATAGTTTTCTACAGCTGAAATAGCTAGCATAGCTGGCTTCTATTTAACATAGTTTGGGGATTAAATCTTGATATAATAACCAGTATACCTTTTTCTGGTTGTAGAATTTAAGGATAAAAAAAGACATTAAGTAATGTGTTGAGGTAAGATCATTCCCATTTGCAGAAGTTTTTCCTATCTGGCTTTAAGTGCTTTGGATTAAAACAACATGTCCAGATACTGATGGAAGCATTTCTTGAAATTTAAGTTGTAACCTCTCCTTTTCTGTATATTAATGCAATTTATTGAGCTCTTGGTTTTGCTATTTATTGGACTCTTGGTTTCACTGTTTTCTTAAGTTTTATTCCCTCCAGTATTTATAATTCTCTCATTTTTATCTTTTGCAGAGTTACCTCTTTCAATTCATACTGATAGTTTAGAACTGGAAGCACTGTTTCCACGTACAGGTGTATCACAACCACAACAAGAAACTTTCACTTACCTTCTCTATAACTCCACTGCCATTCCCAAAGGCAGTGAAAGACTTTTTGCTGTAAATATAGCTAAAAATGCATATTCAACTTGCCTTTGCTGCTTTCAATCCCTGTACAGTTTTGAATCATTCTTTTTTCTAGTTTGTCCTGGTAAAAAATCCACTTCAACTTTTTTCTCTGCTTCTTAACCCAGCCTCCTCTTAACAACCATTCTGTGTGCTTGTGGACTCATTCCCCTTCCTTCTTCCTACTGACAGCAAAATTGCTGAATAGATGTGCACGTCTCTCTTTTCCCCGCACCAGGTTTTCTTGCAAAGGAAATTTCAATGTACTCCAAGCGGGAGAACAATTCTGCAGCCACAATGTAGGCAGTATTGATGATAACTGTACTGCACAAGGATGATCTGACGTGCAGCAGGAATTTAGCATTGCCTCTATTCAGTGATAACTCAGCATCTTTCTCCATACGTTCCTTGCCTTTAACTAGACTTGACCAGAGCCTGAAGTGAAGTCACGGATCTTTCTGCTTTTTTTCTGGTGGTCCCTCCTTAAGCATCATCATTGCGCTTCCAATATAAGATCACTCTATTTTCTAGTAATGTTGCAGAAGTTATAAAATTGTAATCCTGAAAAGAATTCAGTTGATTTACATTCATTTCATACACTCGCGCTACAATCTATTAATTTCACAGGGTATGTTTTTGACCTCCTGTGGGCCAGATCCAATATCAATAGAAGGAAGGTCTTTCCTTCTGGACTCTGGCCTTTTTGGACATGTCCAAATATAAATTCAGATGTCTATGAGCCAATGACACAGAAAACAGGCATAAGATGAGGGAAATCTATATTGAAAAGCTGTAATTCTAAAAGAGCTTGGGATTCATAGTGGGTTGTTAGTTAAACATGAACTTTAACTGTGCGGCCAAAAGATCTTGTGCTGATAGAATATTGAGTGAGTATACAGAAGCTGTATTTGCATTTGGTGCTGGCACAAGCATCCCTTGAATACTGTATCCTGTTGTCTATAACTGAAGGAGCATTTTAAAAAATGGTAGTGTTCCTATAAAACCGTAAAAAAGACTATGTTTATAATATATACTCAGGATTGCTGCAAGATACTTCTACTGATTTATGAGCTTACCAAATAGTATGTCATCGTATCAGGGAAGCACCATGTCCAAGCTAACATACTTCCATTTCTAAATGATTTCTTATTTCAGACTTGGTGACACACTGGCACTGTTAGAAAATATTTGGGCAAGTTGGAGGCTCAAGCATGTCTCCAGAATATACACCACAGAAATGTACTGTAGAACATACTAGCTAGTGACACATTGAAGACAATTAATTTGCTTGGTTTACCAAGTGACTTGATTACAGTCTACAGCTACCTAATCAGAGAACAAGTTAATAAAAGATCTCTTCAGTTAGTAGACAAGAATATAAATAGAAGTCAAGGTGAAATATCTTTAAATTAGGAACCAGGTGAATATTATGAACAGCTTTAGATGAAGAATCAGGCATATAACTAGGAGTGAGGAGAGTTATTCCTGAATTGTTACAGAAATTTTAAAATCACTTATCAGACCTTTCTCCTGTGTGCTGGTTCTATTTGCACTGTCTTCAGCATGAGAAGTAAACAATGTAAGGTTACAGAAGTCCCTCCTGTCTCAATCACCAGCTTATAAAATTTACTGTTCTCTCTGAACTCCGAACTTCTGACAGCTGTTCAGGTGTTAAAGCAGCCTGAGCTCACACAGCAAGCACGTCTTTTCTTGATTTAGTATGTTGTTCTGCTACACAGAATTAGATTCTGAATCTAATGCTGATGCAGGCTGTCCAAACAGTGAAAATAAACTATCAATCTGCAATTTTTTTTAGCTTGAATTGAGCCTGTTCGTACAAGCACTAGTGAGTAGATGAGGTAGATGATGTCGTTAAGATAGCACATTCACCTGAAAAGTAGCAAGTTCAGAGAGAACACAATAAAAGACAGTCAAATCACTTTGAAAAAGGGGTGAAAATAGTGTTATGTAAATTTTGCAACAATGCATTGGATGGGAAAATATAAGGTTTAAGAAAAAACAGGGAAGAAAAAAAATCATAATGGTGAAGATGCCAGATTGGAATTTATCTTTGGGTAAGACAGATGGAATGATGGAAACACAAGATAACACAGCCAAGTACAGTGGACTATTCAGGAAAAGTTTGGAAGGTAAACTCTCAGTATAAATTGGTCTGTGAAGGTACAGACCTACACTTTCATAGCAGCTAGATGTCTGAGGTGTTTTTTTGGCACTGGCTCATAATTCAAACCCTTTGTCTAATCATGATCAAATTAAACTTCTGTTCTGGAAATACTATGCCTTATTCTGTCCTTTCATATGATACAATTTGAAGATCAGCAGATTCTTCCATTTCTAGATTATCCCTTTAGATATTTTTGAAGGCTGCCAGCTATCTCGATGTCAATGTGATTAGAATTAGGCAGAACCCATACTCAGAGTTGTCATTTCTTAGGAAGACTGCCAGACTTCAGGAGACATTACGTTTGTTACATTCTTCTGAATAAGTAACATTCCAAATAGATTAGATCCATTAAAATAATGGAGCATATCAGTAATGTGCGATCTAATTCAATAGTTTACTATTGCCGCAGCAGATGGCTGCTTGCCTAAAATTTTACATGTGATATATACCAGCCTATAGTAATATACCAGAAAACAGAATAAACTTACTATTTATTCCCTTGCTGTTTTCACGTGCTGACTTCCTTTTCTACATTCGTGCTAAAAATCTTAAAATAAATATTTTTAATTTGTATAAGGAATGACTTATCAGAAGCATGAAAAAAATACTACATCTAAACAAATAAGCTTTTTACATTACAGTTGATTTGTTAGGACGCTTAACCACGTTAGTCCCACTATTAACCTCTAGACAACAGGGTCCATGCTGTATGCCTCATGGACACTCTTATACCCTCCCTAAAGCGAGGGAATAAAGGATGGCTCAACTGTTCTTCAGGTCCTACACTAATATAGGTAATCCAGCTAGGGTTTCATACCAATAAAGAATGAAAGTTAGGTAATAGAATCACTATAGATAAAACATCTTAAAGAATTCCAGTTATTCTCAGGTAATTAAGTTTCATTTCTCCATATGCATCCCTGTTTAAGAAGTCCAAATGCCCTTTTTGTTCTCTTCAACTTGCACAATAAGCTCAGTTAAAATAATAATGCTGGTGAACATGCCTAATTTTTCCAGGAAAAACATAGCTACTGATGCCCCTTCTTGTGCCTATATAGCTTAGGAAGTTCATTTAATTGCTTTCTCTGGAAGCGTAGAAGTTGCTTTTTAAAGCCCCTCCAAGGCATCTTCAGATTCTTGTTCCACTGTATTTTATGTTGTATAGAGACATACGATTTCTCTCTCAAAGAATGTACAGTCTAAACTGTGACAGTATAGAGGGAAATGCAACATACCTTAATATCGCATTTACTTCATCACAAATTGTAGATAGTCTATAGAATATTCAAGTTCTTCATGTCATAATGAATGTCACTATTATATATTTGAAAAGAGACTGTAAGAATAATTCATTGTTGATTGCAATGAAACTCAGTGCTAAGGATAAAATTTATCTAACCCCCCCACTTGCTTAAACTAATCCTCTTTGTAAGCATCCAACACCTCCCAATGTCTTAAGTATGCACTTTCTTAAGATCTAGAGAGAACCACGTAGCTTGAAAAATATTTAAAATATAATAAGCTTTAGCAGACTAACTTTAGACAATCATATTTTTTTAAACATTTTGGCTACTGCATTTCCATTTATTCATAAGGAGACAACTAGAAAGAATCTTAACTCTGGCTGAGCTTTAAACATTGTTTTTTCAAAAGGATTCAAGATCTCTCCCTCAACAAATAAAAATACTGTTTCTGATGGGAGATGTATTGCCAATTAAACAGTCAGTAAACGAAAAGCTTTTAATATTCACTGAGACAGAGATTCACTTGACACATCTGATTCCTGTTGTTTGAATGTTATTATTTGACTATTTTCTATCATTGTGCACATTTTCTTATTGGTATTTACAGTGATCCACATCAGATCTCATCTCTAGTACTAGTATTTTAAAAATTGGTCCAGAAAGAATCTCAGTAAGTCATGCAGTTCACTCACCTGACCCAGTAATAACTGTTTTCTGAAAGCTGTTTTTCAGACTTTTTAGTTTTATTTTTAAAGACTGACTTAATACTCCAAGGCAATCTATTTCAGTGAGTCACAGCCCTCTCAATCCTCAGACAATTAACTATGTTGAGCCTGAATCTTTCCTCTTGCAATCTAAAGCTGTTACTTCTTGTCCTAAACAATGAAAACATTATTCTGATTACTTTGCTCTTTGATGCAGCCTTATTAACCATTTAAAATCTTAGAATATCTCACTTAAGTCTCTTTTTCTCTAGACTCAGAAAAAAACCTCATGAATTAATTTAATCTTTCTCCTTCTATTTAGGCCATGTCTTCCACATTTCTGGTCAGTCTTACTGGTCTGTACCGGAATTCTGCAATCTATCTAATGGACAGATACTTTTCTTTGGGTGTGAGACCTGAAATTAGAAACAGTATTTTTGTAATGCCTTATTTATGATGAATAGAAGAAAATTAGTACAAACTCATTCTCCAAGATAAATAGGAAGGCTTCTTCATTAATTTCTCTGACTGAAAGCTTAATTAATATATGAGTCAGATAAATTGGCAATACCACAGAGATTAATAAATTCTAGTAGGATGAACGTCATGATAAAATAAAGAGGGGTATACTAAGTTCATTTGAATGACCACAGATAGGAGCAAGTTTTCACATCTAACTGGCACAGGTGACAAAGTCTGCAGTCTGCTCCCCCTGTGCAATTAGTAATGTCAAGCTTACACTTTGGATTTTTGGTATAATACTTGCATTTTAAGGTAAGCATTAGCCTTTGTTATATATGCAAGTAAAATGAAAAGACTTTGATCTCATTCAAGGTGCAAAGGGTTCTGCTGATCTGGAGAAATGAGTCAGAAGTGACTCATCACCTTTTTTGGCAGGATATTTAGAACATGGACAAATCACAAGGTGAATGGAAGGAATCATTTGAAACACTATGGTCTCTCACCATTATTTAAAGGCTCTATTGGTTTGATGTTACACATTTTTATTTTTCTGAAACCTCGCAGATAAAGCAAAAGGCAGAATGTTTCTCCTCTGTATAAGACTTTTACTCCCTTTACTTAGACTTCACGGATTGTAACATTCTGCCAGGTAATATAGCCTGTGGTAGCAGAATCTATCATAGACACCAGTTGCTATCACCTGTGATGTGCTGAAGTACAGAAATCAGAAGATGACTCATGGTGTACAGAATCCAAAAGAAGCCTTCTGGTCAAATATTTCCGATTGTGTTGTGCCCTTTTTAAAGGGTGCCTGTAGTGTCACATAGAACCAAGTAAGTGTCAATCACTTAAACACATTAAGCATCCATTATTCAGTAAACTTGACTGTATCACAACAATAGCATTTAAAGTCAGCAAGTTTCTGGACAGATGTTCCAATATCAGTACCAAAGGAAAACACTTTCTTCTTTACTGTGACCACTTTATAGATTAATGCTATTATTAACAAAACAAGCAATTACTTGTTACTTTTTTTTTTATTGTATTGCAGACAACAGAAATGAGACTAACCAGAAATATAATTTCAAGTCTAAGCCACAAATGTCTTAGACAAATGATAGTAACAAATGGACAACAAAACCATTAAGACAGATTGCTCAGTTCAGAGTTATATATCTATTAGCTGGATTGCTAAGGATGTGGGGGGATGTACACTATGCCAGGGGAGTCACTGCCAACTAGAAACTCAAGTGCACTAGAAAGTTTACTCTATAGCAGCTTAGTCCATAAGTCCATATTTTTCCTGTTTCCTCTGAAATATAAGACATTATTCTTTCTCATTTAGCAGAGGACAAAAGTACTAATTGATTATAGCCCTATTAAATTAAGATCAATCCAATTAACAGTTGTGTACTTTTGCCACCTTAATCTCTGAGAATCTGCAGTATGATTCTTATAGCAAGTTAAAGGCTTACTTCAGAAGATATCAAAAGGAAAATTCTTCATTGCAAAAATGGAAGCAATTCATTACCGCATTTGCCTTAGCACAGACATGAAGAAGTTGTCCAGAAACGCAGTTCTGAAGAAAGTTGGAGAAAAAAAAAGTAAAATAAAACACTGCCTTGATCATGCTTTTTGTACCTCATTTAATTAACTTTGTATCTTTATTTTCTCTCATCTAGTCGTTATTGGCCACAGAAAAATCAAATTTCTTAAACTTGCATCAAACTTAAGTTATGATAATTGCATTGTTATTAGTAGTACAATTTAATTTTCATTTCTATTTTAATTTCATTTCTAATAATCCAAATATTCTGATTTACCAAACATATCTTGTTTCCATATTCTTTTGAAGCCAATGAACTGGCCTGAAACAATAAACAGTGTCTCTCTTCTGAGGAAGAACATATCTTTTGTGTGTGTGTGTGCGCGTGCATGCAAGCACCTTTCCTACTTCTCCTTTCTAATTCTCATAACCTAAACTAATACCATCCTTTTACTCCAAAACATGTCTCACAGATGGGATTCCTGATCTCACACTCACCAGTGTAAGAGACGCTTCCAATTCTGTACCTCTTACACCCTCTCAAACATTTTTTGGACAAAAGGGAAAGTACTGCCCTGCAAATGTTAGTGCCACGCACTGGATTATCTCAAATTCTGTATATACTTTTTGAGGAACCAGAAGCTCAGCCTCAGCTACCTCCTGCCCAGGAGGTAGCACCAGAGCTAAAAGTGAGCTCTTGCTAACTCCTTCTGTTGATTCACCTGCCACTCGTGGTTAAATGAATGCAAGAACTACAGAGAAGAAATGGTTCTGTGCACAGAGCAAAACAGGTCTTGTGCAAACTTTGTTAATTTGGACTTACCTTAACTAATGTTACACTAGTCCTCTCATTTTGAATCTTAGACTTACTGTCTACCTTTGTCATGGAGGAAGAACTCACGGGAATAGGATCCAAGTAGTTCCTTTTGACTAGTTGAACACCACCATAACATGCAGAGGTCTCCAGAAGCATGGAGGGAATTGGGTCCTTACAGGAAACTTCGTAGTCTCGTTCGGTATGCACTGTACACATAGGAGCAAGGAATCCAACATACATTGTAAAAGAAGGCAATGAGGAGACAGGAGACTCTTGATAGGAAAGGGGCTGAAGACTTTACTTAAACCTGAGAATATTATCCATAAAAGGTATGTCTACCGTAGCAGCATAAACTTCAGCATAGCCTAATTTGGCCTCCTTCTTCAGAAAAAAGTGGTGAGTGTTGCTTTAGAAAGTATTTTGAAAGTTCTTTTGTATGCTTTTCTGTGCTCCTTATCATCCCTTGGTAGCTGTGAACTGAAGCATGATCACAGATTTAAATTGGTTGTGATTTCTCAGTGGGTTGTTACCAGAATAAAAGTGATTGCCTTATATGGAGATATATTATTGTTGACAACAGGTCAATCAACATTCAAATGACTCTCCATCACGGTGTTTGAAAGATTAAGACACCTTCAATTACAATTACATCCAATTCTGCAAACATGCCCTGAGCCAACCTTTGATGACATTTGTACATTCTTTTACCCTTGCTCTTAGAGTAACAATGTCACATATTATATATACATAAATAACAGACATTTTAAGATGGCTTCTGAATACATTCATAATTAAACATATCTTAGAAGCAAGCTATTGTAACTTGAAAATATCTGATTGATAGTACATATTGGCATTATAGTTTATGAAATACTGAGGTCTGTTACTTGTTTCCAAATTAAAAAAATGTTTCAGTATTTCTAAAGAATTTAAGGGAAACCTGAGGTAAAAAAGTTGCTGGCAATGTTGTCACCAGATATAAATGCTGCCGATGCTTTAGTAAAAGATAAAATGTTATTTTTACCTTCTTATGCTTTCTTTATATTAATTTTTAATAATAATTTTTTAAAGGAAACTAAATGGAAAACTAATGTAAAATAATATTACAGTAACTTTAGACAAGCTCATTTGTATATTTGTTTAAGTCAAAGCAAAAATCAAACTAAACAGCACTAAAATGATTCTTTTACGTACAAACACATAGGCTAAACACAAAATGCTGAGAATGCAGCATACTGAAACAAGCATAATTTCTGTAGTTTTCAAACTATATGTTAGGACAATATATGGACAACAAGTGTAAAATACAAGTGAATGATCAGTAAGTGCCAGCTTCAACAGTGCAACATTTTATTAATAACAGAAATATCTGGTTTTAACACTGCTCATGTTACAAAAAAAAATGCAGTGATAGTAATAATGGCAGCAAAGGGGGATTTGGCACTGAATATATAAAATAGCAAAAGCATTTCTCAGTGGTCTTCTAAATGGATCAACAAAAAGCTTATTGGTGGAAAATATAAAAAGAATTCCTTTCAGTTATTTAAACTGGCCAAAGAGCAAAATAAAAATCTGTTTGTGTAAAATAGCGCAATACAATTTACACAAGGTTATCTTAGGAATGTTAACTTTTTTCAAAGTCAACTGATGTAAAGGTAAACACAAATATGCTAAGATACATTTAGCAACTTGCACATGTGTGCATTTGTTTTTATTCAATTCAACTGCACAGCATATAAATGTTTAGTACTAAAAGGTGGACCTTTAAAACTAGCTTACATACCTGTAGCCTAATTTATGGTCTTTTTTTTTTTTTTTTCAGTTAGACCTACAATGGTAGTGTTCCTAAAAATACATTTGTGTGGAATGTCTAAATTTCTTATTTAAAAACTCAACAATCTAAAAATGCAATATAGTATGGTGATATTCATCTTACTATTAGGCTTTACATGAAGTTTTCACATTTTGCTTTCCATATGTATATTTCAGGATGTACATCAAACTTGAAGGCAATATAAGCTATAGGGAAGAAAAGATGTGGGGCACATTAAAATACACTAGCCATTTTGAAACAGTAGTTCATGTCTTTTTCTCTTTTTTTTTTAACTCTTTAATTTTCCTAAAATTTTACATACAAAGAATAAATGAAATGCGATCTTATTTCCTTAAAATTTAATACCGGAAATTGGTGTAAAATAAAAATCTATGTTGTGGTTGACTTTTTTTTAAACAGGAACCTGAGTAAGGGCAGGAAACATAGAATTATGACTAAAAGAATAAGATTTCTTAATAATTTAAGTAGCTGAATAGGTTTTTAATGATCTACCATAAAACAGCAAGGCAAAAGATGATAATGGCCTTGTACTCAATGAATTACCATGAACACCCACTGCAAACCTGAATATTTTCTGCAAAAATAAAACATTAGATTATGCACAATAATAAAAAGCATCAGAAATAGATGCACCTGGATTTTTTTCTTTTTTTAAACCACAAATATCAGAATTCAGCATTTATGTCACAGTTCTTGAACAGTTGCTCTGAGATGACTACATTAAGCACACTACTGCACTAAGTAGACACCCCACAACAGGCTTGCACTGCAACAGTAACATAGTTTTCATATAGGCACAGACTTTTTCTTATTCATGTTCAAAAATAACATGAAATAAAGAACTCAAGACAATATTAGGATTCATCACACATTTCCTTGTTAGCAAAAGTTCTTGCCACTTTGGTAACTGAAGTCACTGAATGTTTTTAAAATTGCAGGTACCTCAAGGAAAAGAAGAGTTCCATATTCAGCAAGGCAGCATTATATCAGAATATTTTATACCAACTAAGGCATAAAGAACTTTGCATCAGGGTATACAATACTCAATCTTTGAATAAAGTTTCATGTTCTGTGTGGTGAAAGTGCATAGGAGTGGGATTCCACTAAAGAAGAAAGAATCCTCTCACAGTATTAAGGCCTTTCAATTTTATGTGAACTGTGTCAGGCAAAAGTCAGCACAGTGAAAAAAAATAGGCGATCATCATACTGGACACCACTGAAGTTTTCTTAGCATGTCTTGTCTTCCCCTACTTGTCGCTCATCTTCTTCATCAGCTTCCTCAATAACCTGAATTTCATCTGCTTGAGGTAAAGATGAGATCTCAGTCAGCAGTTTAGCTCCTTCAGCTTTATTTTTTTCTTCCTCTTCAATCACTTTCTTCCATATTTTGTGATTTTCACTGAGATGGTGTATTAGCTGGCAAAATATTCGTCTACCTTTTTTTCTTTGAGCTTCTGTAAAATTGTAAGCATATTTGATTGATTGAGATTCAAAGTAATTATAATTTACACATACAAAACCAATGGCATGTTGTAAGAGAGATGCAAATTTGAGCAAAAAATATGGATGCTTAATCAGAATATTTAAATAGTGACATGGCAAAGGATAACAAGGAGTTTCTGTTTCAAATTGCAAATCTCCTGGTATGAACAAAAATTTTATTAACAGAGTAAAATTTATGAAGCAGCATAACTGCAAAACCTACAATATTTCTACTACACAATTTCAACCACCATTGCTATGTCTGAACCTATTAAATGACAACTATATGCACCAACCGAAATGCAGAAACTTACTTAAAATAAGATCATCTTCCACTTCATCATCATCACTCTCTAACTGTGCTCCATCATCATCTTCAATACTTTCTGCATCCTCCTCCTCTTCATCAACCCATTCTCCTGGAAGCAATCCAGCCGCATTATAGGAATTGCAAAGGGGGCCAACTATGTGAGTTATGAAAGATTCTTGCAGTTTTGCAAGCTGTGGAGAAGAACGATCCATGAAGGGGCTTATAGGTAATCCAAGACTTGCTTCTTCATCACCCTGACAAACAAACGAAAAATATTATCAAAACTTCTTACAAAATTAACTTTCAATTTTTATTCTAAAGATTACTTTTAAGGAACCAAGTAAACATCACATGGATTGTATCTTTTTTATTAGAGGCAATAATAGTATAGACTATGTGAATTAAAATGTAATTAGGCCAATTTAAAATGAAGTTACATAATGTCTCAGACTTGCATAGCCCATAATCCTCCTTTCAGCTTTGCTGCGAGATACCCTTGTGCATGGATGGAGACCTAGTTCTACTGCAGCTCCTATTCCTCTGCCTTTACAGGACAGCTTCACAGCAGGCAGAGATTTGACCTCAATTGCTGAGCTGATGAACAGAGAAAATGGGAAAGTAGTCAGCTAGAGTAAAGCATTCTGATTAACGGCTTTCCCCCAAAAGTCTTAGAATGAAATGAACTATAACATCCAGAATGAAGTGGTTTGATTTGGGTTTTTTTTTCCCCCATTTTATAAACTGAAGAAGAAAAAATTGAACAGTTGCTCATACACAACTGAGTTATAATCATTTATCTCAGCACATCTGTGGACCTGATTGTTTTAAGAAAAAGTTTTTCCTAAGGGAGAAACTTATTAAGACCTTACAGTAAGTGTAAGCACTTCAGATTATTATTGCTATTGTTTCAATCTCCCAAGTGATTTTGTTGTTTACTTTTATCTTCCTTGTTTGAAAAATATTTTTCAATCCTTGGTTGTTGCCTCATAAATAGTTAACTCCTCACAAAATTGACTACAGAAAAACAAGAGTAGAAACATAGAATATATTTCAGGGGACCTACAGAAGTTGTAAATGAAAAAACAGGCAACAAATTTTCAGAGTTTTTTCCAGTCAAGAAAGTTCCACTGTAAAAATCTTACTTACATTTTAATGCTGTTAGTTACTAATGTGTATTTTATATATTTAAACTTGAAAGTTTCGAAATATCTTCTGTCTTTGCACTAAGAGTTAGCTGAATATACATTTCCAGTGTTGTGGATTCTATCCATATTCTTTGACCTAGAAACATTCCAGTGAACTTACCTTCCCAAAGCAAAAGAAGTTATTTTGGTTTATCAGTAAGATCATAAGAAAAAAAAGCCAAAAACCCCCCACCTAGTATCTGAAAAATGGACAACATTGACAGGGAGCTTGTTTTCAAGCTTCTAGCACAACTGATAGGAAGTAAAAGACGATGTTAGTATGCTACCTATAAAAATACATTTTCAGTATTCAGAAAGAGAATATGGAAATATCCTACCTGCAGATTTAACACAAAGAACAATGTTGAATTTAGTTATACCTTTGGTAATGCAAAGAATTGATCATCTGCCTGTCATCAAAAAAAAGAGTAAATGACACTTTCCATACGCACCTGTTCATAAAATTCATTAACAATGCCTTCTGTCCATTTCAGATGTAGCTCTCTAACTTTTGCTGGGCCGTTAATATCTGCCAGTTTGATGCATATTTGACAGGCCAGCAGGCGATCATTTTCATTGCTCCATTCTATACCATGACTGTTGATATCATTGACCTTAGTTGAGCACATATATTTTTAAAAATAAAGTTAAAACTATTCATCAATGTTATTTTTTTCAGGCTTTCAACAACAAGATACTTGCAATAGTTTTTCTATATAATTTTCTGTCTTATATAGTAAAAAAAAAAGGCATTTACTGTCTTTCAGAAGATGGAAATGGGAGATATGACTGAGGGGGACTGAGGTCCCCCATGTCACATCTGCTAGGCTTATTAGGTAATCTACAAAACAATCAAGAATTGGTTTGTAAAAAGGAAATACTGTATTTGCATTTTTTAGTAATTTAAATTTAAATAATATGAAACTTTAAATGCAAGTTTAAATGCAGTATTAAAAACAACTGAGTAGCAACACTAACATCAGTTTATCACAGCACAGCACAGCACAGACACCAAAATGTAACAAACCTTGGCATTAAATTCTGCAAGGAAATCAAAATGCTTCTTGAGATCTGTGGCAAGGATTGCTTCAATCACTAAGAAACGAAAACGCTTGAATTCTACATGATCAAGATTTGATAAAAAATTGTATTCTGGTTGTGATAAGAAAAGATTCCAGGCAGAAGCAGCATGGTGATTTTCTAAGACTGATCTGTCATTGTAGAGAACAGCCTACAAAAAAAAAAAAAAAAAAAAAAAAAAAAAAAAATTCAGAGAATCATAAATGACAGAGTAAAGATTTAAATTTATAATTAAATATTCTGAAGCTTAAGGGCTAGTCAGAACCAAGCCTTTAAAAAATCCCCACAAAACAACTATTGGAAATGATGATTTGCCTTCTAGTTTTCAGGATTAAAGTGGAATAAAAAAGGCAGATGAGAAGAAAACAAATAAAACAATAAGCAAAGTTTTTTCTTTCCTTAAAAGTCCTCAATTATGTCTTAGTGACATCTACATTCACACTGTAGCCACACATACACAAACCACTTAAAATGTAAGACTTTGCACTCCTGGCAGTATGTGTGGAGTATGCACACTGACATAAAACAACAACAACAAAAACCAAAACCAAAAACCAACAAAAAGCCCCAGAACTAAGTATATGCTTTTAATTCCTCTTAATTCCAGTATTGTTTAAAAAATAAAATCAAATTTTAAAAACTCATGAAAAGAACTCCAAAGCACCTAAGAACCGTGGTTAAAGCAAAATGGTGTGGAGTATCACTAGTTTTCAACATGCTAGGTTTAATGTTGATGAATACATTTTAAATGCAAATGAGTTAATTAAAATATTAAACAGTAGTAGATTTTACTCACAACTCCTGTGTTTATACAAAACATCCTAGAAAATATTTAATTGAATATTACATAGGACCTGAAAAAAATTATTTGGAAACCTGCAAAAATAATCTTTATGTTTTGAGGAAAGGAAGATATTATTAACAAAATGAATGTGTTTATTTTTGAAAACTGGAGATGTCTGCATTGTTTGTTTTTACTCTTCTTTGTATACTGTTTGCAGCAGAAACACATAATTGTCTACATCTTAAACTTTTTTTTGCATTAAGGAATTGTTGAAAACTGGCTGGAAAGTCTCCATCTTTTAAAGTCTCCATCTTTTAAAGTCTCCATCTCGTGACAAGTTGTATTGGTTTCTGATTTACTATTATTATTATGGTTGTTGCAGATTATGGTACTATTAAGTTTCTTGTCTCTAATTTATTAAGAGAGATCTAAATAGCCATCATAAATATTCTTCCCCAGATAACATTCCACTCTTTAGATAAAAATATTTCACCACGCAGTTTAGGCATCTTTTCTTCAGTGCTTTTCCTTCCAATTCTTTCTTGCCCCCCCTTCTTTTTCCTATGTGCTATTTTGTTTAGCTTTAATCTCCTTCACCTCTTTTGTCTTTGCCTTTTAGACCCTGAAGAGCATAGCATCTCCTTTCTTTCTACTCTCTAACAATAAAGTTGAATGTGGGAGATAAAAGCAAGGATGCCTTTCTAATTTCTGCTTATTTTACTCGCCCTCCCTTAAAGGTAAAGGCTATTTGTCATAAAGGACTAATTGGAAATACAGAGATTAGGTGATGCAGTTAATTGGACTATTAGAGTAACCTGTGTTTTTGCAGTAACTGCAGACACCACTGTGATTTCAGAGGACCCCCAAAATTTAAGATATCCATGAATTAGCTACTTAGACAATCCTAGAACCAGCTCTCTATGAAATAATTTTACTCTCACCTGCATTGATTTAATTTATTATTTTCAATTTTGTAAATTGAAAATTATTTTTACACACATACACAACCAATACGTACAAAACGCATTGAAATTTATCAAGGGGGAAAAGAATATTACACAATTTAAGTACAAATTCATTTCCCAGTTTCTTAAATTGGGCAAATGATCCTAAACAGGCTACAGCAGGGATATAGAAGAAGAAAATTTTCATTATTTTGATTTCAGATAGAGACAAATAATTTTCTGGTTAAAGAATTTCTTACCTGAGGTGCATTGGTAGCCACTAGAAAAGCATTTGTACGACCAGGATGATCATAATCATGCATGGCAGCTGCTACATATAAAGCCATCAATTCCAAAGCAGGAATGTTTGATGCCAGACAACCATAACTATCATCAGCAATAGAACAACTTTTTGAAGAAGTATAGCTGACTCGAATAGGGGCAATACCACTAGCTTCATCTAAGAAAATTGAAAATACAAAAATAAAGTATTTTTAGAACATTATTTCATTCATATTTTTCATACATTTCAAATGACTCAGCCAGATACTATTGTGAACATAATCCTAATATAGTTATCCTTGTAATTGTGGAGCAGAATAATTAGCCAAGAAAGAGTTATACTTTAAATAAAAACTCATACTACTGTTTATAGATAAACCAGTAATTTTGAAGAAAAGCTGAAAGAAGGCTGGTTCAGAGGAATGTTTCATCAAGCACAGAAAGCAATATAGTGGAACAAGGGACACTGGCCATCTAGTCTGTCTCTTGATTGCAGTGAAGTTGTCATTTAGATTAGAAAGCAACCATAACGATCTAAGCTTTTAATTATTAAAATGCACTTGTAGGTATTTGTTCCATGGAAGGGAATGAAGAGGAGAAAAACTAGCAAAAATGTACATCTCAGAGTCCAAACTGCAGATCTTGGAAAATCCACATGGATACCAATGGTTACACAGTACTGTTAATGTCTCTGTCACTTCTTTGCCGTCATGCAAAACCGTCATGCTGCGAAAGACTTCCCGCTGTTATGTGGACCTGGAATTTCATTCCCTTCTTAAAATGACAGCACTAAAAGAGCATTCTACAATTTCTCTCCAATGTCAATAAGGCCAAGAAAGGATCAATCAGCAACCCCTTTAGTATTTCTATAATTTGCCCATTTCTTGAACATGCAGACCTACAGGAAAAGCTCGGGGGAGAGTGGAAACTACTGCAAAAGGAACTAAACCCACTAAGTTAGAAATACTTGCATGATAAGAAAATTCACTGTTTTATTCTCCTCTTTCCACTGGACAAAGTCACAACTTAGTAAAAACAAAACAAAACAAAAAAACCAAAAGAAAGGAAAAAGCAATAGTATTTATTTTGTCACTGCATAATAAAAAGGGTCTCTTTTGCCTTAAGAGAATAACTGAGGATTAAAAATCCTAGTAACATTTCCTAGTAACAGGAGTTCCAAAGCAATGAGACTATAATTTCTTATTTTAATTTTACTTTTTTGTTAAGGGAAACAAAACCATTTTTATCATTTTTCTTTCCTCCAGTCAAGCCTCCATTCCCAACCCTTTTAACACTTAGAGAAAGAAAATGCAATAGGGTGCAATCAGTGGGTATGGACAAACTTGGAAAAAAGAGAAAGGTGACAGCAAAGGGGCTAATTAGTAAGGAAGAAATAACATATACTGTATGATGTTTAATACAGTTCCAAAATTACTTCTTAAAATTACAGCCCTTAGGCTGTTGGGGTTTTTTTACTGCACATATAAAACACTTCTTACAGAGTGCTTAATTTCCCCATTTTATTTTTCTTAAATACATGTATTTTAGTATAAAAGTGCATATTTAGAATAATTATACTTTGCTTACAGTATGTATTTTAGTAAAAACTATAAATATAAATTTAAAAGTTAATTCCATGAAGTCATAGACAACACAAAAGCAAGTTTCATTACAACTAATGTCATACAAAATTTGACTTTGAAGTCTTTATTTCTCTTTCAGGGATGCTCTTATGCAGTTATTGTTAGGGTAGTCAGTTCAGTGCCTGAATGTCTGCATGTGATATCTAATATAGAATTCTGAAACACTCATTTTTACACTAAAACCATTGAGGACTTCAATTAAGTTAAATACTTTGACTTCGGTATTTTTTTCTTTGATCTATTTAATTTCCCAATAAAGTTAAGAAATACTACTTTAATGGATTTCAAATGCTAAAAATACGCAGTATACAGAGGTTTCATTTAGCATAGAAACTTTATTAAGTGAACCTGTATTCTTGGCTAACAAACTAAACACTACTCATATAGTATTTTTTCTAAAAATCTACTGTATGATATTTCTGAAAGGTGTGTACTAACATTGTGATATTTCTACTGCCTTATATTAAAATAAATTAAAAAAATAAATCTGAGTGATAATAGTAATTAGATGTTTTCTTCCAGAGTCATTTGCTTTACCTATTGTAGTTTCATAAGAAACATTCTTACAACAAAAGAAAAAAATAACCTGTGTGAATACACACCCATATCACTTTCCATTATATGCTCATTATGCATTTGCTGAAATCCAGGAATTGGCCGTGTTGTCAGATACCATACTGCATGAAGAACATCTGTGGCATGTATACGATTGTGATCTGAAAATTATCAAAATATAATCAAAAATATTATCTGAAATATATTCAAAAGGAACAAAAAGAAAAACATGCCAAATTTACTCTAGGGTAGATTTTGATGACATATAAAGGAAAAATTGAATTTAAATTGTTAGCAGAGGCTGTATCACCAAACATTTTTAAGAAACAAGTTAGATAAATATCAAACATCCTCTAAGCATACTTCACCCTGCCTGAGAATCAGGAAGGGATTAAGCAGCCTTCTAAACCAGTGATGGCGAGCCAGTAGCACTGCTTCCATGATACCTACAAGCACCTGGGTTGGTGCAAACATCTGTGACTCTGGAGGTGAGGGGAGGGAAGGGAGGGAGAGGGGCGGATGGCGGGAGGCAGGTGGGGGCTGGTGTTTTGTTTTGTTTTGTTTTTCCAATAAATTTGACTGCCCTAAACAGCAAAACGAATACTTACTGTCAAAATTCTGTATTTTCTTATTATTCTATTACGGGCCTAAACCAATTTTCTATTAAATCAACAAATATTCTCCCATTGACTTCAGAATGTTTGATTCAACTACTCATTCAAATTTTTTTTAAGATTATATTCAACCTACATATTAACAAAGTCAGTTTTGGAGTTCACTAATTCTTTGTTTCAATTCATTAAATAAGTTCTAAATTCTGACAAATGTATTAATTAAAAATATACAAAGTTCAGACATTGTATACCTCTATTAAACATTAAACTAATATACACATTAAAGGAGATACACTAATAAAAAAGAAAAACATATGTAATTGGATAGTACTTACAGGGAATATCTCGGTAGCCATTTTCTAGTGCACGGAAGTAATTAATGAATTCTTGAGTTGGGATTTTGAAAATTTCAAACAAACCAGTGTCTTGAAATAAGGTATAAGTTACCTAAATACATATTAAAATGAATTTTAGTCTGAAAAATATACCTAAACATTTTCTGTTTTTTCAAATTTAAAATCATCCCTGTTTTTAAATTTTTATTTGATGCTGAGAGGTGGAAATTACTAAAAGTCTATTAAAGATTATCTGAAAACTATAATCGTAGAAATGTTTAACGATCTTTTAGCACAAAAATGTGGATTTTTATCATCTTGTCAAACACAGAATAATAAAAGCTTTTATTTCTTTACTGATAAATTCTATTCACAACTGATTATTTTTAATAATATTCTCCAAAATTTTCATAATGTTAAAGAACTCATGTTTTATTCCAATAGTGACCCAAAAATAAAAAAAATAAAAAAAAAAATATATATTCTTACTCCTTACTCTTACTTCTTATCATTTGAGCACCTGGTCTTGTGGAAGATGTCCCTGCTCATGGCATGGGGGGTTGGAACTAGATGATCTCTAAGGTCCCTTCCAACTCTAACCATTCTACGGTTCTATAACTCAGAAGTTCAAATTATTTAACTGTAGTAGCAGACCCATTAATGTAAAAAAACCCAAAACTCAAAACTGTATTTATTTTTGAGACTTTGGCAAAGAAATCCTATTTCTTTTATTCTTCGGTACTTTTAACAATGCTAGCTGGTAAAAGAAAAAAAGATTTCAAAACTGTAGTCAGAACACCCACACATGTATATCCTGTGCAAATATATTATGGTTTACCAGTAGAACTACAAAGACCTAATCCCCCCCCAAACCACAAATATTACGAAAGCTTTTCAAAACAAGTCACTGCTACTCATTTTTGTCACTTCATTCCCAGAAACTTGAGAGAAAGATTAAATGCTGAAGTGTGGGAGGTGCTCAAAGGAACACGGGAGCAAAATGAGGGGACGTCCCTCCTTCCACTTGTCCCAACAATTCCCCTTAACACATACCTAATCTGAGAACCTTACAGCTGGTCATCATAAAATACAGTTTTTAATTGGCTCTTAAGATATGTATCAAATGCTTACAGCACAACGGACAAAAGGACTGGGGCAGGAGGAGGAGAAGGACAAGTAGTACACATAGATACAATATCAGGAAGAACCGATACAGAAATTCTGGCAGAGTTAAGTAGAAATCTGCACACTTAAGTACTTACAGGTTTGAACTATCCCCTAGATTGCACACAAAGGAAACACGAGCTAATGTGGATCACAGAATACTAGTATACTACAGTAAGGACACCACTCAGAAGTGCATTGTGGCACTCTAGTCTGTACACTAACAGTTGTCACTAACCGAGGTGACAAAAGGCCTGAGAACATCTGATCAAACAAGATTAACTAAAGATTTAAAACAATACCCAGAATATTCTGTATTATGAAAGAAAAGATAGTGTCTAATGACAAAAATTAAATTATCCCCATTGTTTTTTCCTGTCTTCAATACAGGTGCAGGATTCCAATTGCACCTGAGTGCTTCTGATCTGTTTCCTCCCCTCTAGCTGATTGTTCCCAACATTACCCCTGAACAGGAGTAACATGCATTCTACTCCAGGGTAGGAAACTAAGATATTGCCAATAAAAATATTTTGTGATCAGATCAGAAGCAAATCCAACTCATACTACAGCTCCCTGATTGCTAAATCCAGCATAAAGAAAGAGACAGAAGCTTCCAGATGACACCGATGAATGGGAGAGGCTGGGAAAGAGCAAACAG
The DNA here is from genome assembly GCF_964106895.1 of Numenius arquata. Taxonomy (NCBI): domain Eukaryota; kingdom Metazoa; phylum Chordata; class Aves; order Charadriiformes; family Scolopacidae; genus Numenius; species Numenius arquata. The sequence continues at coordinate 20,161,097 of NC_133581.1, forward strand.
GATCATACTTTTGCACCTGCCAGTAGACTGGCTTCAGCACAACATGAAACTGCATGAAAGAGCTTAGTAATAAGTCAGAAAGAGATAAAAGGGATACTACATGCAGAAAGCAGCATGGAAAAAAAATCCCATTGTTTGTAGGATCAACAGGCAAAAGACTGCCTAAAAGATCACTTCTCTTCCCCCACAGGTGTAGCTCTGGCAGAAATATTTTACTGAAATAAAGAAAAAAGATATAGTTGACAAACAAGGTAGTAATTCTGAAAGCAGGAGACAATTTTTCATAGGAAATAGCATATTACTGCAAAACCTAGTAAGTGTGAAGTGAACCTATTTTTACATTGAGAATAAAATTCAGAAAATTTGGAGCCAGTTGTCTATAGAAAAATCACTTTTTATGTTTTACAATGAAATGGAACACATGAGAAATTATATTTCTACTTTTCAAGTTAGCATTCATATGTATATGCTGACCGCAAAACTTCTTCACGGTTTAAATAAAATACATAAGCACAACAGCTTTATACACCCTCCCTCATATAGTAAAAGACAACAAACCTCGCTAAGGATCCTTCCAGACTGGTCTCCCATTTCTTGTACAAGGTCAAAAATTTGGAAATTCCAGTTGTTCATCTTCTCTATTAGTGAATCACGATCTAATAACGTTTCTAATGTAGGACTCTGCTCCACCTGTGTGAGAGTAAGATACTTTATCATCTCTAAAATAACAATGAAAACTAATTTGACAGTTGTATTGGCAAAAAAAGCCATGAAAATGATAAATCATTATTGAACTTATTAAATGGTGTTCTAACTACACTATGAGAAAATCATAAATCAACAGTACAAATAGCACAGTTAAGGGCTTAACATTTCATATTTTGAGGCAGCAGATTCCAGGGCTTTCTGAGATGGTGCTAAATTTTCATTCTTATTTCTTTTAAACGAGATGAGTTAATAAAACAAAGCAAAAATATGCATAGGCTAACAAAACACTTACTGAGTTTTAACAGGTGATTAATTGAACAAGCTTTAAAAAAAATGATGTATAAACCCAAAATGTTAGTAAAGCTTAAAACATTTGTCTTCCTGCACTTCCAATATACTGCACTGTATGAACATTCATTTGTAAGTCTCACTGAAACTGCCATAAACTTCCAAAAGAAAATACTAGTCAATCAGTGTTTGAGCATACTATCAACATTAAAAGTACAGAAATTAATTCTGATCAACAAAAAAATTAATATAATCACCATCTTTCTTGTGATTTGCTAGTGAAATTTATGCAAGCTGAAAATACACAATTGTTAAATGGAAATCTGAATTTCAACAATGCACCATTTCCCTTTAGAGATTACAACTCTTAGCAATGCAAAGACCTCTTTACAGCTGGTTAGAAATGATAAATAAATACAGTATTGATAAAAGCTATTGCAAGGTTTTTTTGCAATTACATGCTTACAAGCAGATTATTTTGTGTTTGATCGATCATTTCCTTCCTTTCATCTTTTTTCTTCTCTGTATGGTGGAAAGATTCTTTTGTTACACTAGCACATCCAATTTCACCTTAAAGAAAATACATACATAAACACTATATCAATAATTTATTTGTAAATTATACTTTCTAATAATTCTTGAATTGACATACAGATTCTTCACAGAAATCTAAATAATAGCTTGTTTCTGAACAATTTTTATTTTAGAATTTAACAAAAAAGTTATAAAGGACAAAATGTATTAGACAAAACGTATTTGAAGATTAAGAAAAGCTAGGAGCGTAACTTCTTACTTGTAAAAATTGGTTCAGTGATTACTTTAGCTCATATGGCAGAGAATTGGTTTGATATATGGAGTACAGAACTATAAAACTATGAGTGGAAATCTATTATAAAATCCTTACTCTGAAGCAGGCAATATTTTAGATTAACTTGATTATCCTAAGTCACAAACTAAAATAAAATATATGCATATGAGTTACTTAAAGTATAGGAAAAATTTCATGTAGAGATATAAAAAAAATAATTTAATTGTCTTAAAGTCGATATCAAATATTTGCCTATTTTGAAATCCCACCTGATTTTCTGTCCTTATATTCTGCAAATTCTGGTTCTGGTGTTGGAACAGGCTTGAGTATCTGACGTCCACAGCTTATAGAATACATGAAAAATATTTACAACATTTAGTAATTTTCTTCTTTTCCTACTGCTGAGTTGTACTGAAAAATACCTGCTAATTACTTTTCTTACAAAGGCATGCTTTTGAAGGTTACTCCACCAAATGACCTTAGCATTTTTCTCCTAAATTTGGCACATACAGAGTTAGTCTGTACTTAGAAAATAATGAAACATCACCTCCCCAGGCCTCACCTCCATGAACTAGTAAGTAGAGCTAATTATTTAGAAAGAATTCAGAAATACAGAATTCAGTTCCCAGGTAGGAAGTCCTCCTTTTTCAACAATCTGTAAAATATCGTTACTTTACAATAACTGCTGCTTTCAAACATAAGCCATTTCAAATCAATGGCATACCTACAGCATTCTTTAGTCTCCCCTAGATAACAAAGTTACAGATTATTATGACGTCATATGCCTTTTTCTCAATACCAGTAGACGTATAGGTATTTTTATATTTTTTCATTTTAACTATATTCTTTTCAATGCATATGAAGTTACTAAAAATGTAACAGAGTTTACAGTACCTGCTACACATATAAGCTAGAGGTGTTTTAACTTGCTGCTGAAAATCTGGAGAGCTAAATGTGTATCCTGGAGGCTTATGTATATTAATGCTTGGTTTTGTAAGAAAATCAGCAGTATCAGGAAATTCTACAGGTGACCAGCTGCTGAAAGCCCCACTGGAGACAGATCCATGACTAGGTGAACCCACAGGACTCAAGCCAGGAGAAGCACCTTCCAAAACAAACATTACATGGGGTTCAGATAACAATAAAAACATTGCTGTTTAGAAAGACCAAAATTAAATTACAAGAATCTTTATCAATTGTAAAGAATGTGCAAGTCTTCAAAACACACTGTATAGTTCACGCTGTTGAAGACATATAAGGTAGCAAGATCTATTGCAAGTTTTGAGATCTACAGCTATGCAGCAGTCTAGGCAACACATCTGAATGGGCAAACTATGTAATGTGTTATAAATCTGGCTTTCAAAGGCTTCGTTTTAGTTTTAGCTTTGGCAAAATTTTTATCAGTAGCTGAAACTTTCAATATTCCTTTCTGATCAGGATTGCTTTTTTTTAAATTTTCCAGGTAAAAAAACCATCAAAACCAATTCAAGTATTGATAACTGACCTAGACAAAAATATTTTACCTCATTGTTTTGCAATAAAGAAAAAATATGCTTCAGATATTTTTTAAAAATGAAGTAAAAACCCCAAAATGTTGTAATCATATTTTTGAAGCAAGGGATTAAAGTGGGCAGATACTGGCCTTTTTTGACAGTGATGTACGTTTCTTTTATTGGCATGATAATCTATCTAAATCTGCCTAATAGGCCATTGGGAAAAAAAAAAAAAAAAAAAAAAGCAACAAAACAATCTACAGCTTTCTTATGGGTAATTAGAGATAAAAACAACCAAACAACAAACAACTCCATCTTCCTTAGGTCCATGAAATTCCCCCTAACTGTTCAAACAGTAAACTAGGGTTTACTTCAGGCTTCTGTCTGTGAAATCTAGGAAAGCAAGCTGGTAAATCTGGACTTTGGCTACTCTGTGCCTAACATGTGCCTAATAAAATTTTGCATTAAGCCAAAACATCATTTTCTTTGCTTGTGAAAATATAAAAAAGACATATTATCTACGAGTGCTCAAGGTAAGTTACAGCCATTGTAAACATACTTCGATCAAAAAGAATAAAGTGCCCACGAGCAGCAAAAGAATGAGGTATTCTGTGGACTTTCCACCACTCAATCACTTATTCTGCTGCAAACTATGAAGCAAAAACTCCATCATAAGTCTTATGACTGTACAGCTCCAATAACAATTTACTAAGAGAATATACAGTATTGCCCTTAAATAAGGAATGCATAGATTATACACTTCCAACAGTATCATAGGCTACACTGACTTGACTCCCACGCCCTAAGAGTAGTATGTAATTAGATTTTGTTACAATAAAAGACAAGATTTTTCAAAGTCTACATTGCTAGATGCAGAGACAGAAGTTTTAGAAAGCAAATGTAACTTCACTGCTGCAAAGGAAGATCTAGAAAGCCGAGAAGCAACTTGTAAACTCGCTTCCAGAACTAGAACAGTTTGATACTCTAGTGTTGGTTACTTAATTTCATGCTTTTAAATGTACACATTCAGCAGGGTTTCACGCATATCATTGCGCCCTGCATTTTCCACAAGATTCAAAGTAGAAAAGTGCAGAAGGCAGCCCAGCTTTTTATGAAGTCAGAAACATTGAGAATGTGCAACAATGTTTTTTCCATGCGGATCTGTCCTGAGTTTGCTCGTTTCCTGGTGTTTGGAAGAGTGCAAGGGAAACAACCAAACCATCAGGAAGTAATACAGAGAAAACTAGGGAGGTTTGGGGCTTAAAAAAAAAAGTAAAATTAAAAAATGCATTAATCTCTCTCAATCCAACCTGCATATTTAAACTTTTATAAAACAAAATTACGAGACAGTTTGTCATTTTTAAATCATGCTAAAATGGATAGGCATAAATGTCAAAAGAAGTAGTTTTCAAGTTTTCACTTAATATGGGTAAATAGACAAATTATAATCTCTGAAATACTGATATACACATTATTTCAGCACTGCTGTTACAGAATCTACTAGCTTATTACACTGACAGCGTTAGTATAAAATCTACTCCAACTCCTTCTAAAATTTGTTTAAATATTCCTCTTGGATGGCTATCAGGTATTTAGGAATCAATAGGTACCAACCATACTGAACATCACAACATTTCGCAGCTACATAGCATTAGGTGAATAACTGAGATTCTACAAAGTTGATATGAACTGTAATTTTGAGTTTTCTTAGAAGCAGATTAAAAATAAATTATTTTAAAATTATATGCAACATGCTGATGTTATTTTATTACTACATCCTAATACATGATGTACTAACTACTACCTTCACATCCTGCCACTAAGCTATACAAATTGCATGATCTTACCTGCTCGTCTGGAACCTATATGATGAGTCAATGTCATAGAAGATGATCTTTGTTTTGGTATTGTCAGCAAGTTTGCACCAAAAGACCCATTTGAATGAGATCCTTGGCTGAAATAAAACAGTAAGAATTTTTTTCTTTCCTACCTTGTCTTCCATTTTTATTAAATAAAATGCTTATAAAATGGCCAGACTGCTCTGTTACAGGTCCACTACGATTCAAGAAAAAGAGTACTACAAAAAAGTCGAATTCAAGATCTGCTAGACAATACATGTCATTTATATGGAATAAAAACTGCTGGGTACTGGGTGAAAGCAACAAAAAATTCTATGCAGTCCTAAAATGACACAACAAGTACATTCAGGCCACGTGCCATACTTTCTAACACGGTATTTACTTTTCTCGAATGCTTTAGCAAAGCAGGCTATTTTCTAACAGACAACATTTAAAACATTTAAAAGATTGGTTGCTTTGGAAATATCATGACAATCTTAAACAGCCATGGCTTGCTTTTCAAATAAATTTTGCATATTTAATTAATCATTTTATTTATTATAATCTTAAAACTAAATCTGGTTTTGACATAGTCATATTGTACTTCAGTAGCTAAACTGTTAAACTCTATTATTGAATTATGCCATCTGCTGTTCTAGGCATGAGACTGCACTCCAAAATTCCAATTATACATTTCATTTAGTAAAAAAAAGTGATATGCAATTAAATATAACTGTAGAGATGTATGTTAAAGTTAAAATAGTCTATGTAAAACTAATTATTTCATTTCAGTACGGGAAAACAGTATTAAAGAAAACATTTAATCTTGTTTAATCAGATTTCAAACAAAAGTCAAATACTGAAATAATACTTGATCTCCCATCATTTGTTTAAATATATAAATATAAGAAATGAGTTAAAGCATAAACACAGACTTATTCTTCTGAAGTCTGATGCTGACACGTTAGTCAAGTTTAAAAAGTATTCAGGTTGACAACTGGGACAGATTGAACTTTTCAATAGTTGGACACTGTTTAGCTACCGTAGTTTACATGTATTTTTTTAAAGCACGTAAAAATGCTGTAACGGTACTTAGTGTAGAAAGACTATATATTAAGCAAGGCCAGTTCATCTTGAACTAATGTTTGAATGAGAAATCAAATCAAGAATTTCCTTAAAATAAAACTGCAGCTCTCAAGAGTTGCTTTTGAACCACTGTCTGGAGGGATAGAAATTAATTCTGGAACATGAAATAAAATTTTGTAGCAATATTAACTTATTTTACCAGTATGTAATATCTTACCTTTCTCAATTCAACTAGAATTCAGTTGAAAGCAGTCATTGTATGTAAAAAAAAAATTTGATTTTTTATAAGCTTTCTTCCTAGTGAACAGTTTGCTGTTTTACTCTGCCCTTTTACTATTAGCCTAGCCTACTCCTTGCTTCTCTTCTAACATTCACTGGGTCCTTCATTGGACTGAATCATCTCCCCAAGGCAGGAAAATACATCTTTTTATTGTTGTATTTTTCTTACAATTTAAGGGGCTGACTCAACAGCCAGAGCCAATGACAAAATGCTCTAGGAAAGCAGGACTGCCTCTTTTGGTGCAGGAATAGCTGTGCGAGTTCAGCTATTTCATCTAACCTTATCCGTAAGAGAAGCACCCATGGAGGATTTTGAGATGATTATGTGTTAGAAGTTAAAGGGAAACCAATAAGAACGATCACTGAAAGACGCAAGGAGACAGGGACAGTGCAAGTATTGGTAAGAACTCTGAAAGGCAGGACACAAACCACAAAAAAGCGAACACATACTCTAGGGATATATGCAGGTGGATAGGAGCAGGGCAGGGGAACATGACTAACAAGAAGTGCTAGTCATCAGGGTCAAGAGATAATTTAAAAGTGATGGAGTATGAGTAAGGGTCTTTTCTACATTGCTACTATTAATCTGGTAAGCTTGAGTAGCTTCTTTGGTTGGTAGGAACCGCAAGGAAATCCTTTGTAAACGTACACTGCATCTGTACCAGAAGTCCTGAGCCTCAAACTGAAGTTCCATTGTTTGTAAGTTTAAAGCAATTTCTCTGGTCTCTGGTTATTTCCAGTGGATATAACTGGGGAGATTTTTTCAAACTCTGATAAACAAATCAGCATGAAAATACGGTCTTTAAAGTACTACGGCTACTACTAGCATCTTCAATTATATTTCATACACAGAAACCAATTAAGTTTTACTATGTAAAAACCTGAAGAGCTTACTTTATTCAAGGGGAAAAAGCCACCGACAAGGGCAAAATTATTTAAATGGTTCACTATAAAATTAAATATAATATTGATAAATAAATTCTTGGACATATGTAGATAAACTTTCATCCACTACTAGTAATTATTAGTAATCAGCATAACTCATATTTTCTTTAGAAAAATGCATCTATTATACTTTTCCTATGATCTATGTAAAACTATTAAAGTCTTTAGAGACACTAAGTATTAAAAAATAGTAAAACCACACACATTTTTACGGATTTAAGCTGCAACACAATTTCAACCATCTGTTGTACTTTTCTTCAAGATATTGAGCAAAGCCATACATATTTACACATTCATATAAAACTGGATATGTAAAGGTTTAATCATATACAACATTAAACAAAAAGGGAAAAAAAGTATGTTTATTTTAATCCTAATTCAAAATGTAATGTTAATTCTGGAAGGAAAAGCTTTATTTGCACCATATTGACTAACAAGTAGACAAGAGACGACATTTTCAATCCACCATACTGCTTGCATGATGACCATAGGAATAATAAATGTTGCAGTACGCACAACAGTGGCTACCAAATGCAAGAAAGTTAGATCATCTTTTTAATTAGAAAACAAATTTTGGTGTATGTAGAAGTTGGAAAGTGATACATATTTCAAGCAAAAAGGAGAAGGAGGAAGTCAGGCAAGGTTTAGAGGTTAAACTAGTTTGTTTTGCCATCATGTATGTTGGACTTTTAGTAGGAAATGAAAAAAAAAACACTGATGTGCAGGTCTACTTATTCTAACAGAGCATGCCATTCAATCTCAGAATGACCTGATTTCTACTTGAGATCAGAGTTACAAAGCATATAATTAACTTGTAACATTTTCCAGTTTATGCTGGCAGAATTTGAGACTAATTCACAAGATTTTACATTAAATACTTCCACTGCCAAGTTCCAACATTACAGACATGAACATTTTAGAATGGCTACATTTATTATTGCCCTTTAAATGTGGTTAAGCGCTTACCTGGATGTGCTATATTCCTGATGAGATCTCTTGCTATTACTCCGTTCCCATCTAGATGATGTTGATTCTATAGATGGAATGCCAGAAACTCCTGAAGTTCGTTTCAGCTGTGATGTCGGCAGGCTATTCCTGCTATTTAATCCCTATTGAGTAATTTAACCATGGTTAAAATCTATATAATTAAAAACAGATATAAAAATTTTATTTATTGTTTGTGAAGACTATTTATTGTTAATTTTTTATAGTGAAACAGTAAGTACGGTATCTTACATTCTTTCTTATCGCTCAAGAAAATAAAAAACATGCAATCAAATTATTTTTCTTACTAGGAATAATTATTTTTCATATCTCTTTTTTTTCCCCAAAATTAAAATATGTAAAGATACTTGTACTATGAAATCCATGTGGTCCAACAATTACTCTTCAGAGCTTTTAAAAATGGAGATCTTCTAGAGATAGTCAGTTGCCATAGGATTACAGATTTTTTTTCTACTCCTCCCAATCATATGACTATATTGTCAGCTCTCCAGCTCTCAGGATAGCCTGAGATTTTGATAACAGATGGTAAATATTGACAGTGTGAGTATTGTGGAACCTGTGGAAAGGGTGATGCACAATGTACAGGGTCAGTTCTGGTCCATCAAGGCTCCCTTCTCTGCTTGCATGCCAGCCCCACAGCATCCAGGAAGCTTCCCAGGCATCCCACCACTCCCAGCCTGGAAGCTGTTAGTCTAGGCACACTGCAGCCCAAACACTGGGAATAACCATTGTACTTGAACACAAAGCCCTCTGCAAAGCAGTGCAAGGGCACTCAAACAGTCCTGTATAGAAATAACTCAGAACGTAGTAGCTCTGCTTTACTGAAATACCCCCAGAAAAGTATATCCATGTTTAAATAGCAACTAATAGAACCCAACTAATAGAAAGGATAGGATCGCTGAACTGAAACTGCAAAGCCAGCTCTGGCATACCTGCATCCATTGCACAGATAACCTAGATATTGTATTTTAAACAAATTAATAAAAAAAAATACCTCTCTCACTGCATTCAGTCCATAATCCACTTATTAACTCATCCCTAGATTTGGCCATTCAATGGTAGGGGCAAGATTCTTCTGCATAATACAGATGTGTGTAATCAGACCTTGCAAAGTAAAAAAGGATGCCAGGAAAAAGCATTTAAAACCAAAAATCCAAAGCAATATTTGCAGCATTGAGTAAGGTCTGCAGGGTCATGTGTGAGGACAGGTGACCCTCGGATACTATCACTTCAAAAGTCTGGCAAAATGATGACTTTGTAATTTTAAGCTTCATCAAAGATCATACTTCACTCACAAAGCTATTACATATTTCCAAAAAATGAAACAGTGTTGACACAAAGAGTCCAGTCTCTTACCCTGAAAAATCAGGCTGCTTTGAGTCCTCAGTATGGGATGTATCTTGACTCTGTTTGCTTTGCTGCAAAGCTGTAGTCACAGCCAGAAAGGTGGAATTGGACAGGCAGAACAAGACCACCATGTTGCCCACAGAAACATGCAGCAGTCCCTAAGCAGCCCTACCAGAAAGAGAACTGGAGGAGCATATTCTGTGTGCTATCATACAACGGTAGATTCAGGCTAGAACGGACTTCTCTGTCAGTGGACCACATCAATCTAACCTGCATGCCCTCTACAACGTGGGGAGCACAGCTGAAAACCTCCAACATTGGAGAAGAAAGGTTCACTCCCCAAAACAAGTGCACATTAGCACAATAAGGAAACACGGGCCCAGAACCTATACTTACTTTTTCTTCTTCCTGGCTACTCTAAGAATAAGAGAACACTAGGGATATGACAAATCTCCAGAACTTTCCCCTACTAGATAAGGAAGCAGAAAAAAAACAAAACAAGGGTAGGAAAGAACTAAGGAACTACAGATCACAGTGAATAGGACCAACTGGGCAGTTTACACTTTCCAAGTTGTTGACTACCAAGAAACTCAGAATGAAGAGTTAGTATTAGATAACCAGTTATTGCTAGCCCAAGATCTGAAGCTAGGTTTCAGTTTCTTTCTTTTCCTTTTTTTTTTTTTTTTTTGGTGTTTTTTTTGTTTGTTTGTTTGTTTTTCTACCAAAGAGAACAGGTAGTTCCCCAGCAGAAGTGAAAAAAAATATAACTGGATGCACTTTGGAAGGCAGTCAGGGAAGAGAAATAACAACATATATAATCCTCAGCAAAGAAACAACTTGTTTGAAATATGGAGAAGACCTTTTATATTCCAAGGTAGTGAAAGAGAGAATGGGAACCTTTCAATATAGTCTGAAAGGTCCCATTTTGAAGAAGTAGTTTCTTAACGATTTTCTTTGGTGTGTCATAATCTGGAGTTTGTGCTGACTTACCTGGCTTTTGAAAGAAAGAGAAAACCTTTTCTTTCTTGCAGTAACATACATAGGGGTAGATCTTTAGGCTTACTTTTAAACATATACCAAAGTCAAACATTCATTGAGTAATAGTGACAAGCACTATTTTATCCACCAGGTAAAGAAATATACAGAAAAAAACTCCAGACTTAAAGGAAGATTTACTTTAAGGAAAGAGGAAAAGAGAACAGCTGTGAAAAAACATAACCTTTCAATCTCACATAATCTTTATAACCAGTCTTCAGTAATGAACATTTTTCATTTGAAAAAATTCTGACTAGCTATATAGAAATTTTAAAAATCTGAAGTTACTTTTTTGTATTCACATAAATTATATTTTTCACATTGGTATAACAAGCCTTAGCAGTTTTCAAAAAAATCCACAAAGAAAAACGTATGCTGAATGATTATAATCCCTACCCAATTGAACTCTGCAGATATCCATGTGACATTCCAAGGAATTTCAAACTGCAATAATCCTGCAGGATCTTCCACAGAGTAATCTGTAGACACTAAGCTTTTCCCCAAAAGCATTTGTCTTGACAACAGTTCCCAACAGACATTTCACAGGCTGAATCTGGTTCTAGACAGTTTATCTGGCTACAAAATACTAAGCCAAGTGGATCAGTTTGGACCAAGCTTTCCACTGCCTGGAAAAGGAAGCAACTACAGGGGAAGGACATCCCAGACCAGCCTCCACAATAAACAGCCTCAAGCTGTCAGTACCAGGCTACCTTAGAATTACTAGCTCTGGTGCACTGTAGATGAATTTCTATGTTTGAATGTTTTTCCAACATATTCCTTAACATGTCATACAGTAACTACATTCATGCTTTCACTTATTTACCCTAGATAATGGAGAAGTGACTGTAGATTTACACACTGGTCCCATAACATGATGTGCTGCACAGAAAGAAGAGATATGTTTCCTTTTACACAGTTTATTTGCTTCTGTCTGATGGCTAGTTTGGTGTTCACAAGACTAAATTTCTTTGGGTAAAAACATCAATAAAAAAGCCACACTGACAGCAATTGTCATACCAAGAATGTGGGAGAATCAGGAACAGCCCTGGTTGTGCCACATCATGAGAATATAACATCTTAATTTTATATTTGCTTTTAGTTTTCCTAATTCTGTGTTTATTTTGAGGAATCATGTGTTCAGAGTGCAGATCAGTGCTTTTACCTGTCTATCTATCAACCACTTGAATTTGTATTTTGATACTTATCTACATTTCACTCAATCTGTTTTCACAGCTGCTCTCTTTTGACCTTAAACATAGTTCACAGGAACTCAAGTAAAGAAGCTATTACCCATACAGGGGCATTCTTTCCAGATGAATTTTCCTTGATAGTTTTTTTTTTTAATTGCAACACACAATAAATGAAAATTAGTTATTCGACCTTGAGCAGCTTTCGATCTCCTTTTTCAGCAGGATCCTCTATTTCAGGACAGGGGAAGAAACCAGGAAATGGTGTGAATGGACTAGCCTTTGGCCTGCATGTGCCTGAGAAAGCACCAATCAAACTATTAATGCTTCGAAGGGAAGAAATCACTTGTGGTGGAAGGGATGGGTCAGTCAGGAGGTCTGTTAGCATGCCCCGAGCCTCATTTAGTACTGAAAGATCAACTCCATTTCCACTGCCAGCATTCTAGAATAGATGGAAATATTGCAAACTATTAACATATCAAAACATTTCACAGCATTCTAAGTTTTAAGTAAGCATCTTATCCATTGCAAATTTTAAAAAAAAATAAATCAATGTAATGTATTTTTCTTTTAAAGAAAATATATACATACAGACACATTCAGACACCAAATTTTGCAGGTTTTTTTTCACACAATAAAAAAAAAATATTCAGAATTCAACATTAGCTTTCAGGGTTTTTTTTTTTTCTCTATTTGACATAAAGATCTGGTGCCAATTTTTTTATCTCAGTTTTTCATTACTTTGCCTCAGAATTAAAATTAGTGTTCTATCTCTTCCAATAATATCAACAGAAACGTTAGTGGCCAAACTGGTATAAGCCCCTGAGAGAGTTGCAATTTCCACAGCCTCATTACTTTCATTAACTCTGATTCTACTGAAACAAATCCTAATAATTCTGTCAAAGAAGTGATTAGTTTTCATTTGGCACAATTATCTGAACAGGAACAGCAATAGCTGTTTAGATGCCACTGCTGATACAAGAGAGAGGGGAAGAAACAAGCAATTAAGACAAAAGGTGAGAACATGATAGATCTGAGTTTGGTGACTTTGCTGGAGAATCACTCCCTAAAGTTATGCAAATGGTTATTTAAAAAAACCACACTCATCTTAGGTGTGAGACTGTTATCATATACACTGCAAAGTAGCTCCCTGTCAACTGCTAAACATCAAGCCCCTGCTACATAGAGCTAGAATGTACCAGGACATAAATCATCAACAGGAACATCGAAATCTGACAATTTACAGTGAACTCTTTATTCAATCACATTTCACAAAAGAATAATAAGTTTCATAATACACTGACCTGATAATAGGGCTTGTACCATTGCTTCAAATCCCAATCCCAAAGTATCATCTGTTAAAAAAAAAAAAAGAAAAAAGAAAAAAAAAAGAAAAAAAGAAGAGTAATAAGTGCTAATGCTGAAAAACAACAATGGAATAAATTTTGATTATGCGAAGTAATATAAAGTGCTTCTCCATTCATGTATATGCAACTTAGGCCATTTTCTCAGTTAACACTACCCCAGTAAAAGTTGTAAAGAAGAGTCTGAAGAAATTGCATGCAACAGAAATATTTTGATGACAGAATAATTATATGGCCTTATTTCAATATTTCTGAATTGTTTATAAATCATTTAACATGTACACTAAATTAGATGATGAAAGTGCCTTCCTGCTCTATTCACCTCAACTTATAGAAGAAAATCTATCCTGAAACTTCCAATATAATTTACAACTTTTTCTTTCCATAACTCGTCAAACAGTAGCAATTTTATAAATACAGTGCAGAAAGCACTACATTAACATCATTTATTTTTTAAAAAGACAAACAGCTCCTCAATATCTCAGGTTAAAAATTGGTAATTTTAAAAGCATTTTCTTGCAGGAGGTTTTTTTTAGGTTTTCCTTGAATATGTTTACAAATCTACATGTTCTGAATAACTTCACAAAACCCACTAAACCCACAAAAGAACGTCAGCAACACAATCTGAAGATACTATCAGCTTCAAGTACGTCAACAGCACTCAATTTTTCTTCTATACTGACAAAAAATAAAAAATAAAAGAAATGAAATTCAGATGTCTGTTTTGTTTCCAAAGTATTCAGTCTTTGGGGCTTCTTTACAGGTTCTAATTATTCTCTGATAAACTAATTCATTTGCAGAACATTCACGCACAAATTAGACAAATATAAAGGTAACCCATTTTTTTTCCTCTTTTCCGTAGCTACAGAGCACAAATAAAGTGCCAATACCCAAATATTAACTTGGTAGTTCATATTCTGCAGTCCTGTAAGTTTTTCTGCTTATTTTTATAGGTAAGAACTGTGTTTGGTTTTGCTCCTCTAATACTAACAGCTCTTTCATGGCGAAAACATTATGTTCCAGGCTGGCGCTTGTCCAGCAGAAGGTGCAGAAAGTGTTGATAAAGAAATACAGGCTGACGTGTCTGCAGTACCCAGGGCAAGGGCAGTACTTACAGGCTCTCTTTCTCTTCTGATATCTTCATAGAGATACATTCAAACCATGTTTAAAGTTAATAGTTATGGCATCCACTTTCTATGAAAAGTGGTCTATCATTAAGCGTGTGCTCAAACTGGAAGTAAGTTATGCTATATCAGGAAGCCATACTGTGTAAAGCAAGCAGATCTAAATCAAGAATTAAGAATTTAAGAATTTGAGTTTTTTGGGGTATTTAAGTGATTAATCTAGGTACCATCTCCTCATTCATTTTTTTTTCTTTAAACAAACAAACAAACAACAAACCCAAAGCACAGGAGACAACTCTTAGCATTAAGATAATGACCAACATTATCTGGCCATAACCAGATACATTTTGTGTGATGCATTTGTTTTTAGCATGGTAAAGATGAAGGGGATTTTCTTCCATAACAAACTAGAATGAGTTGTCCATCTGGGCAGGTTGGGTGGTTTTGTTTTTCTTCATTCTCAGTTTTTTTTTTTACTGTATGTATCAAACATAGGTAAATCTTTTGGTTTCATTCTGTCCTCCCAAGCTCAGACACAGCGACTGCATTAATCTGCTTCATTGACTTTTGACTCAACCAGCAACAAAGATCAGATGTCCACATGAGTTCAGTTAGTTGCATTAGCAACCTTTGATACTAATGGTCCACAAAGTTGCGTCAGCTTGCTTGCAATCTTGCAATCTCCATTAGCGGGCACAAAGGAAAAAGAGGTTTCCCTCCCCCCATCTCATCTAATATTTTATTTTTGTTTTAAATGTGTGGTATGTTAGCTAACTTTATTTATTTGTCATAAATGAGATCTTAATAAAATACCTATGCTCTTGCTAATTCCAGAACATTTCTGTACCAAACCTTTAACTGCAACTACTTTTACTGATGCAACCTCCTTTAAGCCATTGGGAGCTTTTGTGTACATGTATGTACACATACGCGCACTCACATAAGCTATACTGCTATAATTTGGGGTGTCAATCTATATGACTAAAAAAGTTCAAAACCTTCCTTTTGGCTTTAGTCCTGCTATAGTAAAGAAATAGGCTCAAAGTTGCAGAGGCAGAAAATATTCAGTGGAAAGTGTTACTGGTATATCTTGTGTCCCATACTCACCCAGTACACACAAGGTAAAAATATGCACAGCTCATGCAAAATCTATTTCCAATGCAAATAATGGTTTGATATTTTACGTGGCAGGGCAGCATTTTATACACAATTGTATTTAAATGAAAAATTTCACAGCTTGGATTCATGATAGAAAACTTTCTATTGTTATTTAAACCAGAAGAATTAAGCTTCTACACTGATACCGATTTTACAGCAAAGAAACTAAACCTGTTGAAATAAACAGAACTTAAAGTTACCTGTATGTTGTCAATGGATTATTTTTTTTTAATTCACTATACATCACCATTAATTAGAAGTCATACCTCCTGCGAGAAGACAGGTGTAGCATATTAGCACAGCTAGCAGGCTACCACAGTCTATTTTGTAAAATTTTCAGGTTTCATTCTATGGGCCACACACTGAAGTAATTAAAATGAGCTGATGAAAATTTTAGGCACAAAGTAGCAGTCTCTTCTACTAAGCACAATGGAAAAAAATGCAGATCACTATTCAATGAATGTTTTTCGATGGTAAATACAACTTGAAACACCTCTATACTAATCAAATATTTTTTCTTTACAGTTAATAATGAAGGGGCATTATTAGCTTTTCTTAGATGCTTACAACACACCACAAGATGGCACTCAAATCCAGAAAGCCTCCCCGACAAAAACAATTTCGGGAGAAAGGAACGGAAACCAGCAGCATATTCCTTAACACAACTTCTGCAGAATTGAAATGGTTTGAAGGACAAGGGGGGGGGGGGTGGGGGTGGGTGGTGGTGACAGTTTTAAAGGTTAACAGCTGAAAAATTCTGCTTCTTTATAAAACCGTCTCTGTTTAAAGAAGAACTTACTCTTTACCATTCTATTCAGAAACTAACTGTAAGGAAACTGTACTTTCTCACTACCTACCAGACTCAGTTTAATTAGCCTAACTTCATCCCTTGCAAGTTAAATAAGGAATACTAAAAAAGCAGCATTTTGGTTGTGAATTTGGCAGTCAAAGCTTTAATTAATTGCTGTGGATCATCAACAAAGAAACAAAGTATTCCCAGAGTCGCATTAATCTTACAACAGCAGTAAAAAGGATACAGTTTATTTTGACTTAATGTGAACAGACCAACAGATCTTAAAATAGGTCTTAGGCAGAGCAATTTTTGATTTTGCAACCATAAGACTTGTTGCAGAAAGATCTGTACTCTGTAATACTAAGATTTTGTAACCGATTGCACATAACGTTCTTCCTCACCTCCTCCAACAAGAAACACCTGATTTAGGAGGGACTTGAGTCATAAAAGTTCCAAGCTACATCTTAAACCTCTGCTTAGCAAGTCACACACTTTGGCTTTTGAGCATCCATTGTCAGTGCCAACATCACAGCAATCATACAACTGGAGTTCCTTTGGAAATAAAACTGCAGTGGGCTCTGATATTGCAGATGAACTTCTGAAAGGTAAGAAATATATAGCCCTCCCCTGATAAATAGGTATACCAAATTACCAGTCAGGTTGGAGAAGCAGTTCTCATACCAGCCTGGCTCTAACCCCAGGGTTTCCCAGTCCATCCAAAGTGCAATGATCACACTTTCCTGGTTTTATATTTCTGTATAATTGCCTGTCAAGCTGATCAGGGTTTTGAAGGACAGTTAATGAAAAACAAAACCAAACCCCACACATAACACACTACTATGCCTTGTTCTTTAACAGTCAAGGATTGTATTATATTTAACTATAATAATTGAATCGATTTAGCCTATGAAATAAATTTCAACAAGCCAGTTAAAAGAAGACAAGCCAACTTCCAAAACCCCTTAAAGTACAAGTGACCTTTTCCAATTTTGCCACCATCAACCAGTGATGGGCTTAGGACAAACTGACACACGCCACTCTAAACAGGCTAAGAGTATCAACAGAGGGATTGACATCACTGGAAATACTTTTTTTTTTTTTTAAGGCTAAAAAGTTGTTAAAGTTCAACAAATTCTCCACAGAGTTGCTATCCCAAAGAATGAACACTATATTCACTTCTACGGTTGTCTAGTCAAATCTACAGAGATTTTAAATACATATCACTTACTGGAAACATGCAGGAAAATTGACAACAGGCATGAGGCATTACGCTTTGTTTATATTTTCTCAAACAATGAAAACAGTATTTCCATATTCTCCAGGGGAATTGCCATGCAATTTGAACACAAGAATTTTAGAATCAACTTATCTGACACTATTTCTAAGCCATCTATTCACTGGGGAAAAAAAAAGAAAAAAAAAAAAAGGAAAAAAAAAAAAAAAGAGACAAAGGCCCTGATTGTTGAATATCAACCCAAGAATTACCAAAACTTAAGGATGGCACTTTTGCAAAGCACATGTTAGCAACATCAGAAACATTTGTTAAAAAAGTACACAAGGTAACAGTAATAAAGGAATAAAGGCCTTCCCTAATACAGCTTACAGTTCAAACAGCAACAGAAGCAAGCAACATTAATTTTTACAAAGAAAAAGGAAAAACAGTGCTCCTCTGAGAAGCTTATAGTCTAAATAAACTAAAAACAGATGAGAAATGGGAGAAAATAGTCAGTGAAAACTGACAGTGCTTCAGGGTTTTTGTTTGTTTTTAATGATTTTTCTTTATAGAAAGTTATCTTTCCTATCATGGCGCAGCCATAGTTTCCACGGCCTGTAACAGATATGTCTTTCAGAAGCGAGCTAATGCCATGGAGGGTGGAGTTCTTTGGATCTTCTTTGCATGAGTGCCACAGCTCCATTTGATTAAAGTCATGCTTGAGGAGTATTTTAAACTCCTAAAGGTTTAAGCACAATAAAAGCCTATGAGTTTTGCTTTTCTCAAATTATAAACCACTCAAATTACTATAAAAGTACACTAAGCATTTTTAAAGTTTTTTTAAGAAATTGTTTAACGCTTAACTCAAGCTATATTTGGCTAGGTAACTGTGTAATGATATTCTCAGAATAATTTAACTTATAAAATACAAAATCATACCATCTCAGCTACTCAAGAATTACTTGTGTTTGTGCAGAGTTATACTAAGGACAATATTCATATTTATGCAGAGATTTAAAATACACAGCTACAAAAAAAATGTTTCAGAGCTTAGAAATCTAAAAATCAATTTTAAAACTAGAATATAACTAATAAATACACTCCCTACCCTAAGCTGAAATGTGCAAACCATCTAAGGCCATACACAATGTTAAGATTTGTAAAATGGCTGTTTGATTTTCTTAACTAGGTAAGTGGGAAGTTTTAGTTTCAATGACATTCAGGGTGTGCTTTAGCGCTTGTTAAAAAAAGAAAACTTGTCCCATTTGACACCATCCATTCATATTGCATGCTCCAAAATTTTAATGGAGAAAAAACAAGTACAAAAATGAGTTCTACTTCTGACCAAGTCTTTTATTGATCAAATATAAAAGACTTCTAGTTGCTAGTAGCATCTGTTTGACACCATTAGGCATTAGCTCCGTAAATAAATATTTCCATAGCAACCAAGCATAGAATTAACTAAACAATGAAGCCAACACCATAGCAACTTGATTCAGAAATCAACTCTGTAAAAAAATCATCTCATTCAAAAGCAAAATTCTACAACCAGATGAGAAACTAATTTATTGTAAAATATAAAAAAGCTTAAAGCTTACATTACATATCCATTTCTTTTCATGACTGCTTTTCAAAGAAGACTGATGCTAGATTCATTGCTTTTCTTTCTAAATTAGTCTCTTGTAACAGCTTACAATCAATTAGGTTTTAAACTCATGTAATTTAATGATACAAAAACAAACACAGCAGTATACAACCTAGAAGTCTTGTTTTATTTATTTATTTATTAGGATTTTTCCCTCTCTAGGTAGAAAAAGTAGATTTTGAAAAACAGTATGTTATTAAGTAGTTAAAGTTGTATTCAGTATGAGACTAAAGGTGATGTAACCAAAGAATGGCTCTGTCAAAGCAGAGGTAGCATTATTTAGATACCACAGACAACATTCTGTTGTGAAATCTTGCAGGCCAAAAAAACAGCCACTTGAGTAGATTATTGAAATCAAAACAAAATACAGCACTTGGAAAAGCATTCAATATGATACCTAAAGCATTCAGAGTCATGATGATATTTCTCCACCCACTAAACCTTCCCATGAAAATATATGTGACAGCAAAAAACTAGGATATTTTTGGAATCCTAATTTTATCACTTCCTAACTCTATACAATTTATTTATCCAAGGTCATAAAATGGCTAATACGTTGTGAAGTCTGCAGATAGCCACAATCTTTAAACAGAAACTGAGTGCGCTTTCATGGTTCTGAGGTTTGGATACATGTACTGAAGGAAACAGCCATATCTCCTATCCTAAACTCTGTCATTGACTCTCCTAAACTCTTTCATAAAAGGCATTATCTTCACCTTTTTAAGAAGTCTAAAATCCTCCTTCAATTCAAAGATACTTGCTTCTACTTAATTGCTGTAGTAATTACTACTGTATGCATTAAATAGTACCTGCAACATACTTGGCTGGACACATAAGAACAACACTGGAAAATACAGGTGTGTGGCCACAATAACGTCTTCACTAGACTCCACAGTATACTGATCTTCCCTGCAAATGCAAATCTTTCACAAGAGCTGCATCTAACTAAACTTTAACAAGTCACTTTAGAGTCTTCACGTGGCTAGTTACTGTTTTCAGTAACTTTGTTCTCAGCACAGTTAAAAAAACAGAGCAAAAATGCTCCATTCTGCTATGCTGAAGTTTCAAATAGGCCTTCAGCAGGCTTATTCTTGAAGTTTATATTACTCCCTGCAAGCGGAAAAATATTTTCTTGTTTGGTTGGGTTTTTGCTTCTTTTTTATGTGTTTGCTTCATTTGTTTGTTTTTTAAAAAATATGATACTTCTGCTTTTGTAACCAGGAGTATCAGCAGGTCAGTTTCTACTTTGCCTGCTCTAGAAAGTTTTCCGTTTTTCTTATTGCTTGTTATGTTTGCTCCCATCTTCGTTTTAACATTTTTTAAGATCTTCAAATGTTTCAAAAAGGTTCTAAAAGGTGTTTTGTCTATAAAGAGAAAGTAGGGGGTTTTTTTCTTCTTATGTAGGTAATGAAAAAAAAAAACCTAGCTAAAACCACACTTAGGTCATTTCCTGTTCCTTCTAGGTTTTGTCAGACTCGCACGTCAGAGTAAAGGCCAACCAGTAATTTATGGCAAGTGGGGGAGGGAGGGCAGAGGGAAAAAGCCTGCTATGTGCAGATCCTTTAATTGCCCATTATAAGCATTTTCCTTTCGAGCATGTGGTTCCAATCACCATCAAAGAAAAGAAATAGCACTAGGTGGATTACTGCTCTGATCTGGTACAGCTGCTTCGGTGTTCTGGCATTCTGTACTTCTTTTACCATCATCCAAACCCTAAAACCATTTTTAAAGCTGTGTTTATTTTACAAAAAGCAAAATCTAGGAATTGCTCTCAAAACATTCTTTTCACATTTACCTATTGGCATTATATTAGAGTTGTACATAGTAAGTACCTTTAATGTTGTGTTGATGCACTGTTAATGTATCTTGTTGGAACAGGCAGAAGAGAGCAACCTTAAATTTTATCTTTCTGCAATAGAAGGATGTGTACAAATCTTACGCTGAAGCCTTTTGCTGTATGCTGATATATTCTTAATGCAGTAACTAAAACCACTTGCAAGACGTGAACTGATTTCCCCCTCTATTGCCTTAAATGTTTTAATCAAGTGGATTTTTTCCACCTATTACACTAGAGATATAGGAATGAATCTCAGATCTTTTTGTTTTCAGCAAAGAGAAACTATTTCATATGACCACAAGTTGTTTATTTTTTTCAGCACTCAGCTAAAGAAAAGGAGATACTCAATTTTTCAGAAAGATTTTTATCACAACTCTCTTTAAAATCCCATAAAACCACGTTTCTCCTCTTTCCCCAAGTCCCTCTCTAAAACACGCAGCATAAAATTAATCTGTACAACTCTCTCAGCCAAAAATTAATGTGAATGTGAGAACAGTTCCCATCAAATGAATTAGATCAAGTGATCACCTAGTCCAGTATCTTGCCACTGACAACAGCAGCCAACTCATGATATGAATATTCTTAAGTAAGCAGTACTAATTTTCAGAATATTCTTTCAGCCTCACCAACACAGCTCAGGGAGCTTATATTGTATGCCTTTGTATATTACAAAGGTCAATAGATTTTTCACCTTTGCATTTGCTTATAGTTGTTCTCCAGCTAACTTCAGGCACAAGACAATTTTTTTCAGACTACGAGGCTGTATTTTCAAATCCCCCAGACTAGTTCATTCAGAGATACAGCACCTTCAGAGTAGCAAAACCTGTAATTGACTAAACACCACCACTTTTTTATTTGATTGCATTAATTGTTGTCTTAAGGAGTTTTATTTACAAAATTGCCACAAGGTACCAGCTTTACACAAATCAGTGTTGTTTTCTTTCAATAACTGAATTATGATGAAAAAGAAACATTACAGGGACTGAAGTTAGGAATGGTCAAGAAGCCAAAGAAGATATTATGTCATAAAGGAAAGCAAATATTGCTGCAGTGCTGTGGTTGGAAGTTATACATGAGGATTGAACTAACTAAATTCTCAGTTGTTCGAGCTAAAGAATCAAAAGCCACAGTTTAAAAACAGATGAGAGAGTATAATTATGAGTCTGATTACAAGAGCAATTGTGTCAGCAAAAGTTAAATCAGTATTAAAAAAAAACAGAGAATCTCTTAATGGACAAGTTTCTGGTTGAAGTGCCAGGAAATACAAGATGAGATCTCTTGGGGGAAAAAATATTGAAACTCTAGAAGAACGTAATACAGATTGCTGTCAGAAACAGAGAAGAACAAGGGAATGCAAATTGTTGCAGTCTACAGAAAGTGCCAATTTACTTTTCTCTAATGTATTCATGTTAAATAGTACTGTAGTTGGTAGCTTCATAAGCAGCTGAGAAAAATCTCAAACCGCAGCAGATTTGAAAAAACATAGTATTTTTTTTCCCATGTAGTAATGTTGTGATGCTGTTCTAAGTGAAACACTTGTTGTAACATTAGATGATGCCTAGATTAAATAAAACTACTTGGGGAGATCCACTTTGTCCCACAAACAGCAAGTCTCGCATAGGTAGTGCTTTATGTCAGGCTTTGCAAACTGAACAAACGAATCACCGCTAGCAGTATGGGGAGGGCCACATACACTGTTCCACCTTGCCTCGTGATAAACTCATCCATCTAGGAAGAGAGTATGCAGTCAAACACCTCTAGTAGTTGTTACCAGTTATTAATCTTCTTGTGAAGAAGTTCTCTATGAAAAGATTGAGGGATGAACAAACTCAGATTTCAGTTAAGAGGGAAAAAGAATCCCCGACACCCTAAAACTCCAGAAGTCATTGTGAAATGCTATTGGTTTTTTATAACATTTAATAGCACATCCTCCTGAAATTGATTTACTTTATGTAGATATAAGCCAAGTTTCACACTCTGCTAATATTATAACTAAAGGTACACTTCCAGAGAAGAGAAATCATCTTTGTCCCACAATCAACATCTCTAAAACTACAGGTTCTTTTCTTCATTGGCCTTTTCATAAATTATGTTCCATTATGCTGTTCAAACTATCACAGGACTCTCCCACACTTGAAGACATAACTGTATAACCTAGTATATGCAAAGGTAATGGAAAATCGTATCCAAAATCCTGCTTTCACTCCGCTACTTTGACTTACTCTCTAAGCCACTTCACTATCCTGTTCACAGAGCACAAGGTACAGTTATGTACAACATTCTTTTTGCAAAGGTTTCTAAATACAGGCATATGAAATTCTATCACAAAAGAGAATCGTGAAAAATAGTGAAGTTGCCTTGTTCCTTATTCTAAGTAACCTACTGACTTTTGTTTCTATAATAGGTTTTCCTATGATTTTGATGAGTGAAATGGATACATGAAAAAAATAATTTAAAAAATCAAATCTTGTGATATATCAGGTTGCATTGATCGTAAAAATACCCAGACTTAACACAATTATTTTTTTCTTTCATTTTGATAGCATGACTCAGATGGAGAAACTATTATGAAAGGAGGAGGTCATGATGGGTCAAGTGTCTGCCAGTGAATGTAAGGTTCTAAGAGTAACTCACCAGCCTTTTCTATACAAGCAGAAAAGTATTGGGATATTCTTTTAAACTGCAAGACATTTTTAGCAAAATCATCACAATAGGGAAAGGCCCATAAATGCCTACAGAGAACAACATTGGCAGTGAGAATATTGTTGGCCATTTGGGACAAGTACTATTTACAATAAAGTTGCAGTGTAGCATGCCCAGTAAATCCATCAAATATTACAAATGAACGCAAAGTAACTTTTCCTTGGGGAACACCACTATTTTTTTCATTTTTCAGCCTTTTTCTAAGAGCCTTTAATGTGTTTGCTGTGAAGTCTCTTTCAGACCATGTTTTCAAAATAGCTATTAATGAGATTAACCTAACAAAACCAAGTCTACACTCATCTGTGACTAATTCTATGTTCTTAAATTAATCTCTCAACTAGCATCTCCTAGAACTTGCATATTTATACTTTTTAAAACAGAAAAGGGGAAAATACCTATAATTTAAAAAACTAACACTAACCATAGAAAAACGATGGGATGCCAAGATCCCGGCAATATCTGAATAGAAAAATACTGTCCCAAAGAGGCAAGCAGAAAAGCTTTTACAACACCCATCAGACCACTGTAATTGCCTATTCCATTCAAAATAACCCTCATAATCTTTATGAAAAAGGTAAATAGTTTTATAGGGTTTTTTTCTTTTTTTAAATGAAAACTATACAACATATGCTTTAAAAACAAAGGGTTTTTCCATTACAGGAAGTATAGATTTCATTCTAAAATTAATAAATATAGCAAATACCTTATACAGCATTTAATTACAATCTTTACGCTGAAATGTAGCAATTAGAATTTTTCTCTATTTGAGTATGAGTATTTTTAATGTATCAGTTAATTTATGACATTCAAAATGCATATATTAAACAAATACCCTTGTAAAGCACATACAAACTACACTAGGAGACAGGCTGGCCAAAATAAATAATCAAATATTTAATCATTCCTGATACAACACATGAAAGATAAGATTTTATTATAGTAACCTTCAAAGGAGTAAAATCTGTACAATGTGGTGTAACCAATCAAAAGTTGTGTCTTGTACCACAGGACTAGAAACCAGCAGCTATAACATCAGCTTTTAAAGGGACCCAGAAGAATGTGGGGAAACTGTCAGAGGAAATGGATAAAAAAATTGGGGGGAAGGAGGGAAGAAACCCCACAAAATTAATTTATGGATGCATCATTTAAATGAAACTGACAGAAATCAGTAGGATTTTCATATATGGATACTATGCCAAACAAAACTCCTGGACTCCATTGAAACAGACTGCACATAGCAATAAAAGGGAACCAGTCAGCCAGTGTACTTTGATTCAAGACACACACACACAAAAAAACCCAAACAAAAAAACAAGCCAAAAAAAACCCCAAAATTTGACACAGTCTCCCCTTAATGCTCCTGAGGAAATCACATTTACATAGGAATGTAGGGATGGCTCTCCCCTGGATAAGCAATTTAGTTATATTTAGTATATATTTAGTTATTTAGTTAAAATGTAGAAAGTAAAGTATAAAAGCAGAAAGTTCACAAAAAGAAAAAAAATGCCAGTAGAGACTTCCTCAAAGATTCAAGCTGGGATCTATCTTAATCAACCCACTCAAAATGAATTGAAAAGGCAATAGAAGTCTGAAGTGTCAACATGCACCAATGACACAAAATTCCTGAGGATAGTCAGAAATAGAGCCAATTGTGAAAAAGCGTCAAAAGATCTGAATATAGCAAGTACACAGGGAATAAGGTATTGCTGAAATTCAGTACTAACAAGTAAATGCTGAGAACAAAAATAAATTTTAAACTATTTGTATAGAAACCTGGGCTCATATTACATCAATAGCAACCAGGTAAGAGATCTTGAAGTCATTTGCATCAACCCATCTCAAAGACATTAAATGAAATATTAGAAAAGGAAGAACAAACAATACAGAAAAAACAGCGTCACTGCATATATCCATGCTCCACCCACAGTTTCAGTGCTGCATGTAGATATAGAAGTATAGAAGAAATAAAAAAGGACAGAATAGTAAGAGAAATCAAATACATGGAGCAGCTTCTACTGTGAGGAGCTACACAGACTGGGATCCCTCAAGTGTGAGGAAAACAGAGGGTTATAACAACGTTCTATAGTTACCAATGTTATGGAGAAGGTAAATATGGAATGGTTATTCAGTACTGTTCACAAGCACATGAATGAAGGCCATGTAATTAGATCATCTGGCAGCAGGCTTAAAACAAGCCAAAGGAGGTATTTCTCACAAATTACTGCAGTCATTGCTGCAGGTTTTTAGAGAAACTAAATGTAACCAAAGATGTTAAAAAAGTTCAGAGACTGATCAATCTATAGCTACTCACCGCAGCCCAGACATATCCTCTAGCAAAGGATGGCACAAACTGTAATTTGACAAAACATGGCAGAGAATCCCAGAGGAGAAAAAAATCCACTTTTAAAAAAATGTTACTACTGACTGTTATTAATAATAACAGGTCTGGGTGGACCAGTTTGGTACTATCTCCAATTAATGTAAAATGAGTGTAAAATTAATGTAAAATGGGCCCATCTTAGCAACTTTCCTAGTTGCAGCAAACCGTACTATCCTTTTGTATCCTTGGGAAGTTTCCCTCTGAGGCCTGGTTATGGACTTGCTCCTCTTACCCATCTCTGTCTTTGAACTACAGGTCCCCAGCTCCTTTCTGTAAATCTCATTCTTCCTCCACTCTTGTATTCTGTAAGCTTCTCCTCTTCCCCTCACCCAATATGCTCCCAAGGGTAGCAGCAGTCTCCTCTCCCTCCAGAGAGTTCCACATGACCTAGTCATTCCCTTTAAAAGAAATACAGTTAAAAAGAAATCTACTGTCCACCAGATTTGTTTATATTATAGCAATTATGACTTAATCCATTTGTTCCTTTTGGTGGATAATTGACACTAATGATCATAGAATCATAGAATTGCCGAGGTTGGAAGGGACCTTTCAGATCAAGTCCAAGCATCAACCTAACACTGACAAAAAACATCACTAAACCATATGTCTAAGCACTATGTCTACCCATCTTTTAAATACCGCCAGGGATGGTGACTCAACCACTTCCCTGGGCAGCCTCTTCCAATGCTTAATAACCCTTTCAGTGTAAAATTTTTTCCTAATATCCAATCTAAACCTCCCCTGGCACAACTTCAGTCCATTTCCTCTTGTCCTATCGCCTGTGACTTTGGAAAAGAGACCAACCCCCACCTCTCTACAACCTCCTTTCAGGTAATTGTAGAGAGCGATAAGGTCTCTCCTTCAGCCTCCTTTTCTCCAGGCTAAACAATCTCAGCTCCCTCAGCTGCTCCTCGTAAGACTTGTTCTCCAGACCCCTCACCAGCGACTAGCCCTCCTCCATTAATAACTATGTACCTTCTTCAAAATTTAAATATAAGACAGATCAAAGAGCTTGGAAAACCTCTATTACATTTCCTTTTCAGACTTTTTATATACATATGTATGCATGTATATGTATATACAAGTTTATACACATAAATTTACACATATACACACAAACTCTACAGAAATGGCTATATAAAGTATATAATCACAATACAAAAGTTTCTTTAAATATATTGCACTTACAGTATTATCACCTCTCTCATACTCGAGCATCAGCAAACTAAATAACACAACAAACACACTGTAACATCATCTTGCACAATGCTCAGAAAAACCACTGAAAAAGTAAGCTACAGAACTTCTGCTTTTTCATTCAATGCATCTCAACTTTATTTCTCTTTACATTTTCAAAATGTGACTATCAGGCTAGTAACTAAAAATAATCAGGAAGGTCCAATAGTGACAAATCAGCAGAAGAGCAGCACTTCCAGCACCACAGATCTCCAAGTAATAGAATTCAACATAAAATATTAAAATAAACACAAAACTGAATGAAGCTGCAAATACCAATGCAATGAAGCTGAGAACCTGCTAATAGTTATAATTAACTAAACAAAGACATTGATGAATCTATTATCAGCACATCCCAATACAACCTACTTTTTGAAGATCAGAGTGAATTGCAAGTCTAATGTGAAGATGACAGGCCCTCTCACAACCGTAACTATACCTGCTTTAAAAGGCAAAAGGTATACACCTCTAAACTGACCATTAAATCACCAAACATCTTAAAAGAACTCACATTCAGAAAAGATGTGTAAGAATTCTTGAGGAGATTAGCAGTCTAATTCTTAAGACTAGCAAGTGCCCTTCATAAACTGTATTTGAAATTTTAAATTAAAAGGTGCTTCTTACTAACTAGAGTCCCAAATGAAATCAGTTCTTTCCTCATTCTTTATCCTCCAACAATTTTACTGTTACTGTTTGGAGAGAAACCAGATGAGCAGCAGCTTGAAAGAGGGGAAAAGAGAAATAAGGAAGGACTAATATTCTGGTGAGATTCTAAATTACCATTCCTTAACTTGCTTTTTTTCTTTCAAAAGGATTATTTAATATTTTAAATGCATTTTACAGACTGTTCAGATTGTTGCACAAAGGTCCATGATCTGCTCTATCTAAAAAATTGCTTATTTTTTAATTTGATGGTGATAGCTGATGATCGTATGAGCACATTACACTGTACTGGATCAAATAACATGAAAGAACAGTTTTTAAATGTAAGTTTACATGTCCTCTTAAATAAAGACAGTTATATGATAGGTGAAGTGGAAAACAGCAAATCTTCAAGTGAAGGGTATTTATTCTTTTCAACCATGCTAGATTCCTTCATGTCTATCACCAAGCATTTTCTTTGCCCAACTGCAATTAGCATAATGTAGTGTTAAACTACTTTAATTCTCATACTTAAATAGGGATGTTTTGAAGTAAGGATAACCAAAATAACCAACATCTTAACCCCCTGAAAAGTAGTGGTAAATAGATACAGAATATTTGTCTCTTCACTCCAACTATATTATAGGAAATAATGTGCATTTAATACAGAAATAAACAAATTTTATACAGAAAAAAGTTCTCTTTGTGCTAGTGGAATTGGAAGGAAATCACTGATATGTAAGTTTATCTGTCATGGATGCTAATGAAAATATACTTTACAGATCAAATGTTTCAAACAAAAGCTTAAAGTCACGGAGCTATAAACTCAGAAATACAAAAATAGATTGACAGAACCTGGTCTGAAATATACGGAAAGAAGAAATTATTTCTTCTATGTTACCATTTTTGCCTTTCCTTTTTTTTCTTTTTTTTTTTTTTAAATCCCCTCTTTTCAATCCGTCTGTTCAGGCTGTCTAACTTTTTTGCATTTGTTTCTGCCAAGGACAGGCAGCTGGACTATAAGGGCAATTAGATCAGCAAGACACAGGCTAATTGCCATACATACTACCAGGGATTCTGGCCCAGAGATCAGTCAGTAGGAAGTAGATGGCAGGAAAACCAAACAAATCAAAAATCTCTCTCAGATTTTGAGGAAGATAGACTTTATGATTTGAATCTTTCCAGGTCTACCTATGCAGTGGTGCCTTCTTGGTTAGTGAAGATGGTTATGCAGGTGTCAGTCAGAAATGGTAACACTCAGTAAAGACTTATTACTATCTCCAGGTTAATACAAACAGGGAGGATACACTTCTTCAGAGCTCTGTGAGGGCAGTTGCCTGTGTTCCCTGTACTTCAATTATGCCACCAATTGCTGAAAGTGTCTTTTAACGCTGAAGATAGCTTTAACAGCAGAAGATGAAACAGGATACATACAGTTATGAAATATTAGGCCCAAAGGGACTCTTTTTATTCTTTACTTATATAGGACAGAAGAGATTGTAATAATTTCTGCACCCATCCCATAACTACCAACTGGTTTACTCTAAAGCCTATTTTTTATGAGTATGTCTGGGTCCTTTCAAAGAAGCTAATTTTAGTTGAAAGAGAGTATGTGTGAATGAATGTTTTAATCTAGAGCAAATATATAAGTCGTATACAGACTAACTAGGAGTGTTCTAAATCACCTCACGTTGGACTACGTGGGATCACAGAAAACCCATCCTCCCAAAATTAATGTTATTTTTAAAAAATAATTCTTATTTGAACACTTACAGCAAGAGATAGTTCATATCTATCTACAGATTCCAACTTCCTTCTCTCCTTGAAAAGAATATGCACGTACTTAGAGTATCTTTTGCACATACAAAGAGGAATTCTATAATAAGTTTAGCAGAGCAGGAAGACCACCGTTACATTTCAGCATTTCCTCTCAGTAATAAAATGAACAAATCTGGCATTTCAAGAAAATTAAAAACATCGGGGGTGGGGGGAATCAACACACACCTGTCATAACCACAAAAGCTATTTAAATGTTTTAACAACTAAAAAGCAATTTAAAAATAACAGCATAATAAAGACAGATAGGCTTTGGTTCTATGGCTAGTTTGTAAGCAGAGCTGTTCCCAAATACCTCTTCACAGTAAGGCAATAAGGCAACAA
Organism: Numenius arquata; assembly: GCF_964106895.1. Lineage (NCBI taxonomy): Eukaryota > Metazoa > Chordata > Aves > Charadriiformes > Scolopacidae > Numenius > Numenius arquata. Next base: position 20,191,371 of record NC_133581.1, read on the forward strand.
AACACAGAGATTTAACAGTAGTCCATGTACGAAGGCAGCTTGGACCAATATTGTAGATCAAAAGCTCTGACACAGTTCAGCTGAAGAGGATTGTTTCCCTAGTGAAGAAGGAAAAACTATTTTCTCTGAGCTAAATTTGGTTAGAGACCAATTCTTTTTCAGAACCTGTTTTTCCCTCCTTTATAGCATACCCTAACTGGGCCTGAGTTAGATTTAGAAACCTACCCCACTTGCCACCACAGCATGAAAGCTTAGAACTTCACTGGAGGAAATTATTGATGATTCTTCTAATAATCCTTTATTTCCTGAGTTCAAATCAAATATCACATTTCTCAAATGTGTGCCTTACTGCAAAGATGTACACAGAGACATGAATTTCAGAAGCAGTCTCTATAGTAAAGGCGATTCTTAAAACCCATTGGAGGATCACAGGCATAGTCAACAGTAAGGAGGAATCTTTGAGGCACAAAGTAGAAAAACCCAAAAGTAATTGCTTCAACAAAATACAGCAGTACAGAAACGCAAGAATAAACAGATAGCAAAAGTAGTAAACTGCACTAGCTTAAAATTGCTATGTAGTTTTAAGAAAGGATGATTCCAGGATGAGATTTTGGTTTGTGTGGAGACACACAGAAAGGCAAGGTTTGTGCATGTGTGTGTCCATAGATCCTGCTCATGCAAGAATTTTCCATTTTCCAATGCAGTAGTATGTGTACACCTACAGAATGAACATATGGATGGAGAAGCAAAATAATAGAATTCTTAACTGCAAGGAAACTGCACAAGTCTCATACTACTCCTTAGATGTAGTTTTCTAGAAGTCTAGCTATTAAACTTCTATATGGGAACTGTGAGCATGAAGTCCAGAAGAAAAATGTTACACACAAGTATGTCTAAAACACTTGAGTAAACCATTGAAATTTTACTATCGTACACCATTCCAACTCCTCTCTAGCCACTGCCCTTAAAAACGCTCTTACTCTCATTATATAAAGTGTATTAAGGCTCCTTCCTCTTTCTGATATGAATTTTTTTTCAGAACGTTCTTTCATATAGAAAGCATCAGCAATGGTTCTTAATATAATTTAACATTTCCATACTAACTACATCGTAGGTGTCTGTACTGCCCTAAAAATCTTTTAAAAAATAGAGATGACTGTGAAACGTGCTATTAAGACACTTACAAAGAAGTTTAGCAGGGTGTACAAAAAATACTTTGAAACATCATCTCATCAGATTCTCTCTCACAGAACGTTTTGAAAAAAGTAGCAATGCCCTAATTTATGGGTGCTTCTCTTACAAGCCATCTGCCTCAAGCAAAACAGCTGCCAGTGATGCAAGCTGGGAAAGTAGCCAATCTGGCTCACGTGCAACTATATACCCAAGAGAGCAATTAATAAGTCACAAAACAGTACCCAATTATGCAAGCATTTTTGAATCTTGGGGCTCAGAACAGGGCTGAGAGAGTATGAGACAGACAGAAGGAACTCTGAGCATTCAACCACAGTGTATGGATGCTGCAGCACCACCTGATCTTTCCTCCGTAACAGCTTTTACACAAGACAAAGTGGGAAATTAAATTTCATCTAAAAGCTAGCAAGCTTTTTTAATATCAGGAGACCAAATGACAATATTTAAATTGCAGGAAGATATCTTAAATAATTGCTTAAGTCCCAAGACTCAGGCAATACTACCTTTCATTCAAAAAGAACAGGGTACTTATTCAATAAAAGAGAGTCAATAATTACTTACAAAAGTGGCATTGTTTTACCCTACTTACGTGAGAGAATTAAAACAAAGATTATTTCTATTGTCTTCTTTCAAATATTAACATCTGAGTTTCATGTATTTTTTCTTTTAAAAAATTAATAATTTCAGAATGTAACAAAGAACTCCTCTCCAGCCATGAACTGAAAAGCAGCCAGGGTTATTTTTTTGGCAGAGAGCAAGCAAGACTCAAGCTGAGCACATCTGAGTAAGTTTTGACAGTTGTATCATATCAAATTAATTTTTTCAATGCTCTTTTGTTCACAGTAAGTTTTTGACTAATTGTCAAAATATACAAAAATTAAGGTCTGCACATTTCAATCACTGGGGAGCCTTCTCTTCACCAGGAAAAAGTCAGACTATGTTAGAGCTAAAAACATGAGTCCACACTTTGTATTCTGACAGATCAACTGAAGAACTTTGTAATTAGGAGACTAAGATAACACACACTAATTCACATGCATAATAGAAAAATCAAAACAGAAGTGTTATTAAACATGTAAATATGCCTTATTGGGGGTGGTTTTCTGTTTTGTTTCCTAACATACCAGGAATAGTTGTTTGCCAAAATATTATTACAGTATCACTGCTTGGCAACTGCAGAAGAAGATATTCTAAAATGAATACAACTGTATCTCTGTTACAAGCCCTATCCCAACATTACTTCCCCAAGCAACTGTATAAAAGTTACATTTTGGTTTAAAAACTAGAAAACCCGAGGAGACACCTAAGTCAGTCATCTCTCTACCTTCTTACTTCCCCCACCCCCCACAAATAGATAAAATTATTAAAAAAATTCATCATAACTATGTTTAATAAAATACTAGATTAGAAATCATAAGACTTAAATTAGTTTGGTAAATTTTAATTCCAACAATGAGAACAACTTCAAAGGGGTACAGAACAGTCATACACATACTCAAACAAGCTACTTGGTTCAACAAGACGTTTAGAATAGAAAAGGAACAGCTGGACTAAGACAGAACCATAAAGAACTCAACATCTTTAGAAAGCTCAGAATAACAAGACAGAAGGGAAACTAGTGCTTGACTACCTGGTACCTGCAATGTAGTTAAAGATTTACAGAAAGGAACTCTGCTCCTCATAATTTTAGCAAATCTTTTGGAAAGGGCTCACTTTATTCAAGTGAGAAAGCTAAAAAAAAACCCAAACAAAAAATCAGTATGAATTTACAAAATTCATTCAATGAAATACTGTATGGTAAAAAAGCAAAAGGTAAGAGTCAAAAAAATATAAAACAAATTGAAATGGCACTTAAAATATTTGTGAGGTCTTTCTCCCACAGGTAATCTCTATCAAGTAGTAGAGCTCACGCAGAAGCTTACAACAAAATCCTTAATACCTACAATCTCAAAACTTAGAGGAACTTGATCACCAGTAAAATAACTACTCCTCTATCAATTATGTTTTGTTTTAAATGATGCAACAGGTTCAAAAGCTAACAGGCAAGAGGGGACAGATGTACAGGCAAATACAGATAGCACAAACACTCTCCTGCACCTTTCTGCCTGGAAAGCAGAACCGTAACAGCTTCACTTTCGCTGGAAACTGAGCTAAAATATGTATTATACCTCCAACACTATTTACTGAACAAACATACTTCTTCCTCTACAGGAATCATTCTTTCTGCTCTACTAATTTCTAAAAAATGAAATACAACAGTGCCTGAAACTAGAATGTCAAAATTGTGAATGACATGATAAAAAGTGTCAGGCAACTTCCCCAGGAACATTAAAGGAATGTAACGGAACTGCAGTCTCTCTCCTGCCACTGCACCATCTTTCTATTCCTACATCACACAGAAATGCTGAGGCCATGCAGTTACCCCTCAGATTCAGATAAGGACAATAGCTATCTCTGACCTCAGCCAGTTTTCTTACTTGTACCATCCTAAACTTAGTTTTGTAAGCCTTAATACATTTTGATGCAAGGTGCACTATCAATATTTTCAAATGCATTTGCCACCTTTAAATAATGAAACAAAAACTATCAAAACCTTCACAAAATATTTAGATAGATAATAACGCTACAAACTGTTATGACACAAGATTTACCCAACTAATAATTGACTTTAGAAAAACTTCCTATCGGCATGCTATAAGATGAGGAGTGATCATTTTAGACCATCTAACGAACAAGAAATCATTTGTCAGACACTAACATACTACAAGTGCTTCAAGGGCCATATGAGCATTTGCAGTCAGCCATATCAGGGCACAGCTATGGAACTTTCCATTCCACTTCACAGTACTTCTGATTTTATAGGCAGTTTAAACCCATAAATAATAATTTTGTATAATAACTAAAAAAAAAGAAGAAAATGCATTTTTATATAATATAAATGCCAAGCTCTTTTTTTTTTTTTTTTAAAAAAAAAAGAAAATACATACACTTCTACCCCGCCCATTGAGTACTTGTGTGTTTAAAGAAGTTAAAAAAACAAGAGACGTTTGCAGGAAAATCAAAGTGCTACAAACTGAGGAAGGTCAAAAGTATTACGTGAGAAGTGAACTTTATTCTACAATGACACATTTTAAGCCTTGCTATCACATTTCAATACAAAACAGTTGAACATATTCTATCAGTTTTTCAACGTAATAGCCAATACTAAGAAATCTACAAGCTTAGCTATACCTTTCGTAGGTTTTGAGTTGCACAATCTTCCTAAAATAGAACAACAACAACAAAAACTATTTATTCTTAAAATAAGGATTGAAAACTTTCAGTAATTCAGCTAGTTTTTCTAGCTATGTTATGTCTGATCTTCGTAAGAAATAACAAACAGAATAAAATCTTCAGTCTATTACACACTAGGAATATCTTTCCTATTACTATTTTTCACATACAAAAAAAAAAAAAAACAACTACATTCAGTTCAAGCTGTCAGTTGCTATCTGGACATGGTCCTGGGCAACTGGCTCTAGGTGGCCCTGCCTGCGCAGGGGAGTTGGAGAAGATGACCTCCAGAAGTCCCATCCAATCTCAACCATTGTATGGTTCTATGAACTGCACAATTAAGATTGGTGCACAATAAGTCTGTAGTCCCAGATGAGATCAAACAGATTTTTAAACCTTTGAGCAAGTTCCAATATTTTTTCCCTTCATCATATCATTTTGTGGAAAAGTTATAATAATTTGCTTGTATGTCCACACCTGAACACGTTGAACAACTTTGGAGTTAGGATAGAAATGGATTTCTTAGTTATGGTCTTTTGGGGGGGACAGTGATACACCACTTAAGAGGTCACATCACCGAGATATAGATATATCTATCGATATAGATATACACATATTGCTTGAATTGGAGTTTTTTGCCTTATTTGCTTTTCTATACCAGGCATTACATTCTGAAATGAAAATGGGAGTATATAAATAATTGCTATTAAAACACAAAACAGATGCAACCAATAAATATCTCCAGTGGCATGAAAATATACATAAAAAGCCTACAGGCTGATTTCTCCATCATCAATTTCTTAATTTTAATAAAAAATTCCAATACCTCCTTCCGCCATTTCACTTCTACTATTTGACGCATTGATCTAAAATATTTAAAAAAAAAATAAAAAATTACTTGATGGCTTATAGTTATTAGATCCACATGGTTCACACTACGGCTTTCTCATCGAGTGAACCTTTTTGGAAGCAGGGTATAATGCCCTTCCCAAAGAAGTTCCTGAAAAGCTTTCCTACTTCAAAACAGTCAGAGCTTCTGCTATTATTGAGGCTAGTGCCACAGTGTAAAATCCATGCTGGTCATAACCTTACACACAACTACCGAGTACTAACTTCAAACAGCGTCACCATTTGAAACTTCTAAAGGTCTGAGGATGTATCCTATTTTCAAGCTACAGTTCTGACAAATTATTTGAGATACCAGAAACAAAATACCTCAAGTAAGTAGCTTAATGCTCTCTCTGGACTCATCAGTAATGTGCTAAGGCTACTGCACTGGACAGATGATGCCCACAGGAGGCTAACGCTGCTCCTGCCTTTACTCTAGCTCAGATACCAGCAGTTTATGAACCATTCCTTGTCTGCTTCAGCAGAAAAAACTAAACACATTTAAAACCTTTTACCACAACTCTCAGACATATATCATCATGGCCATTAGGTAATTTAAAAGTACTTCAGATTTCCCAAATCTATATGGCACCACAGTTCTACACTGAACTGTAACATGAAAGGCCTTGAATTTGGAAAGCTCTAAGTCTCATATCCAAATAGTACTTCAAACCTGTGGGAATGTTTCAGGGAGCATGAGGACACAATGCTTGGTTTATTCATCAGCAGATAGCTAAGGGCTGATGATCTCACTCCTCAAACATATATTCAGTGATTCCTCTTTACGGCATTATTCTAGACTGATTATGTATAATGATTGTCAAATATAAAATACTTGTTCAGTGAAATTACAACATTGGTCAGTAATTATATAAAAAGTTTAGGCACTCCATCAATTTGACATCTTGGAGACAGAAGAAAAATAACTGCTGTATACGTTAAAAAAAAAAAAAAAAAAAAAGACTATTTTGGCTGGAAAATACTTTCTAGAAAGCACCCACCACCATGCGCTTGGCTATGGTGTTCTTTATGGCAATAATATAAACTTTTTGTCCTCTTGAGTTGCTGAACTTTTTTAAGGCAACCTGTGCCCTCTTTTCCTGAAGAGCTTACATTCCCAAGATAGTTTCCTTACAATCCAGTATTAAGCTGAGAAACTGCAAAAAACAAATGACATAAGCACCACTCTCTTTGGAACTTGCAGACATGCTTCTTTTTTTTTTCTCTCTCTACTGAAAGGCAATTTCTGAATCGCAATTCATAATATTATGGTAAAAGGGACTACTTAAGTGGACAGATTGACAGGTAAGAGAAAACAAAAATATTTTTTCTTTGAGAAGACACCAGTCTACACTTGGACAATACCGAAAGCCACTGCCAAGCAGAAACAAGTTTAGAGGTCAACAAAAAGTGCCAGTAGTGCTATCTTGAACAATAATCACTGTATCCAAAGAATGCTTCTGCTGATGCATTAATATTTTTTCTGTCATGAGGGAAAAAAGCAGACTGAACCTCATAGGATTGCCAGATGTCCTGTATAATTAAGATGTTACGTTCTAGTGGTTAAATCCAATGCCTTTTGAAAAGCATATAGGGTGTAGCTTTTCTTGTATTTCTGTGGTAACAGTTGTTTTTCCAAACATGCAGAAATCAAGGCTACGGGGCATCCAGAAAAAGTGGTTATTATGGAGATATATTGTACTTTTCATGCACAGTTAATCTACATATGTACAGTTTAGTTCTCTGTCATTGTCCTAGATTTTAGCATCTAAACTCTGGCAACCCTAAAACACTGCCAAATTTCTACAGACAAAGGAAGAGTTTGTTTCAGCTCCAGATGTGATTGTGACTAAGGAGCTACTACTGACCTCCCTCCTCTCTCCCACTGACCTTAGCAAAATACTTGTAAAATGGGACTATTTATATTAAGGAGTTGCCCTCTCATAACTGGTTCATTACTGCATCATCAGTCTGTATAGAAAATTATTACTGGTGGTAAAAGATGCAAATTTGACTTTTTTATACTATTAACATGCAAATTCTTGAACCAAATTGCTACAGGCTGGTAGGAAAGGAAAAGAAGTTAAACCACTGAGCAATACGATTATAGCAATATAGGCACTGAAAGGCTGGGAGATTGGTTTTTCACTCACAGTTTAGAAAAACTCAGACGCCACTGGAGTAAATGACAGAAATTTCTGCCACAGCAGTGGAGACTTCAGCAATTTTAACCTAAATCTTCGGAATATATGTAAAATGATGAAATAGTCCAAAGAAAAAAACAGTTCAAGATACTTTTATCATCAGTTTAAAACTGTCAGTCAGCATGTGAAACTTCTGGGTCAAATCAAGGGGATAGAAATTATGTTAACTGAACCTGTACTCAAACAAAAAGTAAATGCTGAGATTCCTAATATTAATGTTGTAATAAAGTAAATCAACCCATTTAACATTCTTATATGTGCTATGCAATCAGTAGCCCAGATTCCTTTGTAGTACTGTAAATAAAGTGCAAAGTAAATCTTTGGAAGTTATGAATAAAGTAATATAAGCACTAAAATTATTATAACATTTTGAAGCAATCTGATAAATCTAAAGCTCTCAATGTATGTCTCTCAACTCCAGGAAATGTGAATTACCTGGTTTCTCAACTGGTAGAAATTGATTGATAATGCATGACTCAAGATATGAGAACTGCTGCAGTTTCACACACAGGGTTGAATCTACCCCAGTGAAGTGGGACATTTTTCTAACCATTAGGTGCTCTCAGACCCATCCATTAGGCAATTAGTGTGGTGCAAGCTGCTGCTTTTCAGCTGCTCCATCTGAAGCCTCTTACAGTTTTTAAAATACAAAATACTGCCAAGTTATCACCCCTCAGAGAAAATACACTGGGAATGTATTACTGCCCTGGAAATAAAAGCAAATCCATTGGCAATTACTGCAGAACAGCTGATGTATCATAAACTAGGCAAGCCATAGTAACATACCCACCCACAAGGCTAAATGATTATGGGATAAAAGGTTAACTTAGACCATTTTAAGCAAGGAAACAATTCAATATTTCTTTCTATTCCACGCACTTAGTGTGACCTCATATGATCTTTACCATAAACCTTCCAAACTAAATAGAATACAAACCAATTTTCTAATGAGTTTTCTATAACATTATTTAAAAAAAAAGCAAACTTCTCTGTCTTCTCCAAGACAGATGAAAGCACTATGATAAATATTTCAAAGACAGAAAGATAGTTGAAATAGACTGGTTATCAGCATAACACCACTGTATCGGACAAAGATTCTTTGTCATTCAGCTATTACAACCATAAAATGATCGTTTCTCTCTGGATGCTTTCAATCCTGAAACAAAACAATAGCTCTTAAAATAGCATAGCTCTTAAAAGTCTTATCAACTACAGAATTTACTGAATATCTCTAATTATTTACACTGATCATGTTCTCTGAACACATCCAGCCTGTACCTGGAGAAAAGATAAATGATTGCTGGAAAAGGAAAGGCTTTACCAAAATCACGTACAAACGTACAACACAACTGAATTGAGGGCTATTAGTATTGTAACATTTCAAACAAAACTGCAAAGCATAAATACAGGTTTCTTAAAAGCATGACAGTGGTTTACATAAAAATATTTGAATTGAAATATATAAAAATCCGCTATACTGTATTGTATAGTATAATATGCATACATATATTTGTAACAGAGTTGTAGAGTATAGAAGCAGCACTCACAGTGTTCCAGACATTAAAAATATTGTGGTTAACGTTTTAGGATCACAGTACCACTGCCACGTGCTGATGTATTATAAACAAAAATTCCAATTCATGACTGACCGAACCTGTTCTATTGCAGCAGAACAACTAATTAGCTGTTACATTCCTTTTTGGTGATGGATGTAAGTAGTTCGTCATCACTTATTCAAGTAAGTGGAAAGCATTTTTCAAAAATCAATGTAGAAAATGTAACTGAAATTGTCAGTCTCATAAAGTAGCATCAAGTTTGATGCAATAATTATGTTTAGAAAATATCATGCTAATGTGTGTATAAATAGAAAAAGAAGCAAGACACTCTATCAATATACTAAGAAAGTTTTAAGGGATTTACAGATGAGTAAATGAAATAGAAATTTTGTCCATCAACAAGGAATACAGCAAGTGTGAGTTGCCACACTTGGAAGACAACAGATCAGATCAGAAGGAGCACAGTACTCTGCTTCTTTATTATTCAGTGTATGGCCCCATATTTGCTGAATGCAGTTCAAAAACACCCAACAACTTCTTGTTACTTCCTCTGGCCTTGGTATAGTGCTTACCATGAAAACACCTGAATATTCACAAACATTCTTAGAAAATTAATTAGAAAATGCTTGTAAAATATTGGTGTACTTTGTACTTTACTGATTAGTAACTCAGATTAAAAAAGAAACAATGTTCAGTTTCACCACTTACATGATTTTAGGCATTCAAAGTATGGTTGATATTCTTTGGCTACAGCAAAGAGTGGTTACTGTTATTGCAAATCACTTCCATAGTCCTGGGGGAGGCAGGGGAAGAATAAACCAAAAAAACATACATACAATTAGTAACCACTTGGGAAAAGTTAGATTTTAGTGACTCACGAAGAATCTCACACACACAAAGAAATCTTGATGACAAAGTCAGAATAGAACTCAGTTCTCCAATGTAATGTTCAACTGCCTCAAGCCTAAGTCCATCTCTTCTTTTTTTTCCTGACCTGTGACTCATTCTTTACACTTATTTGGGGGCATGGAGTACTGGAAACTACAGTGAGAAAACAAAACAAAAAAATCTCTCATTATTCACTGTGATGCACCACAGATTTCAGGATTTGGGGAGCAAAGTGAGACAGCAGAGATATATGTAACAGGAATTATGTAACTAGAGCTTGCAAAATCACAGGCACTTTTATTTCCAGAATTACTTAATTTTTTTAATTCCTTTAGAAACACAGCCCATTTTAGCTTTTTTACTGCTACTGCCTAATTTTTCTCAATAAGGCAAACCAAAACTCCCAAATTCCACCATATGTCATCACACTGATGGAATGACAAACCACTGAAGATCTGTCCCATTGGAGCAAGCAATAGTAGAAGTCAGGTTAGTATATTTTATTCAGATGAATACTAGAAAGCACTGAGAACCTCTTACAGCTTTCTCTGCCATTCATGATTTCACAAACCACTGTCATATCCTCCCTATAGCCATCTTTTTTCACGATCACTGACATTGTAATCATCATTACAGAAATGCTCTCTGATTGCTATTTTGAGGCAGATCCTAAATATTCCTCAGGAAGAAGTTAACAGTTGCTTTTCCTTTTCTGGTTTCTCTGATTGGATCCTTCAATAAACAATCATTGATAACATCTAAAGATTTAATCTGAGTACTCAACCCTCATGCGAAATAGAAACATAAAGACATATTTCATTAATGTAGTTTTAAAATTCTTAGGGTGCCACAAAATGCAAGACCTCTGAAGGGAGAAATAGTCTTGTTGAAACGTTTTAAAAAAATCTTGGCTATTTATCCGATTTCTTAGCTGACAACAGAGGAACAGACAAATGCCCACAAGTTTCCATAACTATTCCTATGTATACTCAGTTGAAGACATATTCACATTATCAAGTGTGAAAAAACATTTATTGTTTTAACTCACATAAGCCATCTACTTCAATATTCAGTAATAACTCCTGACAGTATTGATATTGCACAGTCCAGCATCATGAAGAGCTTTGAGCTTCCAAGATTATTTTTTTTGTCATGATATGTAACTCCTTCTTATTTAGCAGTTAAAATTAATATCGATATTAATTCCAACTCACTCAACACCCAACAATTCACAATTATGTGGATTCTTTAGACTTGTGAGATTTTCACTGATCTTAGTTAAACACATAGATGACAACTTGTAAAAAACAACAGTATTGTTCTTTCTTTTGTTTAGACTGGTTAGTTTTTGCAAACTTTTCTGCTGTGTTATTTCTACCCATAATACCACTATTAATTTCTAACTTTCTTGATAAAGCCTGGTGTAAGGGACTACCCAATTTTTAAAGTCCAATAACATAAATCCAGTATACTACTGATGCAATGAGGAATTCTTGTAGACCTTAGAAGCACATTTTTCTGTTACAGAATGTTTAGTAGGAATTCTTAGTGGTCCAGTCCATCAAACAGCTGCTTCAACCCTTATAATAGTTAATGAAGCTATTAACAAGCTTCAAAATCAAAGTCTCAAGAGACTGCAGTACCTCAGTCTAATGGAAGAGAGTGACATCTAGCAGGGCATTAACATGGTAACCTGTTTAAGCACTGAGGTCTCAGCTTGCTGTGTGATCCATCACCTTTCTTACTCTAGGGTTGCTCTGCTGCATGGTTCTTCACTCACAAAAAAACCCCAAGATTCACTAATTAACTGGGTAAACACACATCAAATCTTTCTTCAGGAACAGATTTACAGAGGGATTTCAGAATTATTCCGTTAGCTCAAGTATCAGCAGTTAAACTAAAGATCACTGTGTTCAAAATCTACCTGTAATCTGTTTGTGAAAGACAACAAAATTTGGTATCATTCACAAGCTGAAAATTTTAAAATAGATTTTGTGCTTATAGAGTAGAAGAGTTTAAAAAGTCTAATGTGAATCATGTATGTAGTTTATTCATTGCATATTACATACATAGCTGATGTAATCTACTGAAGGACAACAACTGTATGGTATCACATCTTTCCCCAGATTAAGAGGTGGAAATTTCTGATAATTCTCCCAGACAGAACACAGTTCTTTAAAGGAAGATACAAACTCATGTTTTTAAGCAAAATATACTTCAATGCTCATTTTATCATTAATTACTTCAGCAGCATTAAAGAGCAGCATCCAAAATCAACAAAGGTTTCATACCAATATAGGGACAAGAGAACTAAATTAACTAATATCAACAAGAGGTTTTAATTTTTGGAGAGTCTGGTCACTGACATTAAAGGCAACTAATGCTTCAGTCAGAGAGCATTGCAATATATATTTAAAGCATGTGAACGCTTTCCTACAAAATTCATAAGATTTATCCCAAATGTTAAATTAAACATCAGCACAACTTAAGATTTATATCATGTTAGCAAAATTTTTCAGGTTTCAATGATATTTAAAGCCATATTATGATTTGAACACACAGTTGCTATGACTGCTGTGCTATAGAGTGAGAACATTGCTTGGCAGACTAATATGGGAAAAAGTACTGGAGAGAAGAGGGGCCCGAGAAAACTGGTTAGTATTCAAGGATCACCTCCTCCAAGCTCAGGAGAGGTGCAGCCCAAAAAAGAAGTTGTCAGGCAAAAAATCCAGGAGTCCTGCATGGATGAACAAGGAGGTCCTGGGCAAGCGCAAAAGAAAAGAGGAGTCCTACAGAGAGTAGAAGCAAGGACCGGTAGACTGGGAGGAATACAGAGAAACTGTCCAAGTGGCCAGGAACCAGAATAGGCAAGCTAAAGCCCAGATAGAATTAAATCTGGCCAGGGACATCAAGGATAACAAGAAAAACTTCTGTAAGTATGTCATGGATAAAGGTACTCAATTACTTCTTCAGCTTGGTCTTCACTGGCAAGGGCTCTAACCACACTGTTCAAGCTGCAGAAGGCAAAAACAGGGGCTATGAGAATGAAGAGACACCCACTATAGAAGAAGATCAGGTTGGAGACCATCTAAGGAACCTGAAGGTAAATAAGTTCACGGGACCTGATGAAATCCATCCATGGGTCCTAGGGAGCTGGCAGATAAAGTTGCTTAGCTGCTTTCCATATATTTGAAAAGTTGTGGCAGTCTGCTGAAGTTCCCGCTGACAGGAAAAGGGGAAACATAACCCCCATTTTCAGAAAGGGAAAAAAGGCAGACAGGGGGAACTACAGGCCGGTCAGTCTCACCTCAGTGCCTGGCAAGATCATGGAGCAGATCCTCCTGGAATCTCTGCTAAGGCACATGGGAAATAAGGAGGTGATTGACAGCCAGCATGGCTTCACCAAGGGCAAGTCATGCCTGACAAATTTGGTGGCCTTCTATGATGTTGCCACAGCACTGGTAGATAAGGGGAGAGCAACAGACATCATCTACCTGGACATATGCAAAGCGTTTGAGACTGTCCCACGTGACATCCTAGTCTCTGAACTGGAGAGACACAGATTTGATGGATGGACCACTCGGTGGATAAGGATCTAGCTAGAAGAACGCACTCAAAGTGTTGCGGTCAAGGGCTCAATCTCCAAGTGGAAACCAGTGACGAGTGGCATTCCTCCAGGGTCAGTACTGGGACCAGTGCTGTTTAACATCTTTGTCGGAGACATGGACAGTGGGATAGAGTGCACCCTCACCAAGTTTGCCAGTGACACCAAGTTGTGTGGTGCAGTCAGCACGCTGGAGGGAAGAGATGCCATCCAGAGGGACCTGGGCAGGCTTGAGAGGTGAGCCTGTGCAAACCTCATGAAGCTCAACTAGGCCAAGTGTAAGGTCCTGCACCTGGGTGATGGCAATCCCAGGTACAAATACAGGCTGGGCAGAGAATGGATTGAGAGCAGCCCTGAGGAGGAGGGCTTGGGGGTGTTGGTTGATGACAAGCTCAGCACGAGCTGGCAATGCACGCTCACAGGCCAGAAAGCCAACCGTATGTGGGGCTGCATCAAAAGAAGCATGGCCAGCAGGTCACGGGAGGTGATTCTGTCCCTTTACTCTGCTCTGATGAGACCCCACCTGGAGTACTGTGTCCAGCTCTGGAGTCCTCAGCACAGGAAGGACATGGACCTGTTGGACTGGGTCCAGCGGAGGGCCACAAAGATGATCAGAGGGCTGGAGCACCTCTCCTATGAAGACAGGCTGAGAAAGTTGGGGTTGTTCAGCCCGGAGAAGAAAAAATTCCAGGGAGACCTTATAGCAGCCTTCCAGTATCTAATTCTAGGGGTACCTAGAGGAGAGATGTGGAGGGACTCTTTCTCAGGGAGTATAGCAATAGGACGAGGGGCAATGGTTTAAACCGAAAGAGGGTAGATTTAGATTAGATATCAGGAAGAAATTCTTTACTGTGAGAGTGGTGAGGCACTGGAACAGGTTGCCCAGAGATGTTGTGGATGCCCCATCCCTGGAAGTGTTCAAGACCAGGCTGGATGAGGCTTTGAGCAACCTGGTCTAGTGGGAGGTGTCCTTGCCCATGGCAGGGGGGTTGGAACTTGATGATCTTTAAGGGCTCTTCCAATCCGAACCATTCTATGATTCTGTGATTCTATGATAACATATTACAGGCATCAAAAATGCATGTTTCAGAACACTAAACTTCTAGTCTGCTCCCAGCACCTTTTGAAATATAGATTTAATACATGCTGATAAGTTTATATTAACACAGTAGGCTAACAGACTGTTTGAAGTACTGGTTATAGTAATGAGGATCTCTCTTTTTTGCAAGTTTTTTTGCAAGTTTAAATCCCAAGAAGAGAAAGATGGGACATAGAAAGTTGTATGGCCTATTTCTATAATGACAGAAGAGTTATGAGTAGTAATCAAAAGGTACTGAGATGTTTCTAGTTCATTTATACAAGCTAGTAAGGAGTATGTTAGAAAACTCTTGAAGCTAAAAACCTTCAGTAGTACTAGCTCAGTAGCCACAGTGGCTGGAGTTCAGCATTGACTCAGTACTTAAATATTTGCTCAGCTCCTTTCCCAGGATTCACAGCCTGAGAAGAATTATGTGCTACTGCAAACATGCCCTCAGCAGTACCTGAGCTAGTTAGCTATGTCTACACAAAACTTCACACCAACAGGTACATAGTCTTCTAGGATAATTCCATTTGAAAGGACCTCAAGAGGTCACAGAGTCACAATATGTCAATAGTAGATGTTTTCTATGAAAGAATAGATGTTATCCTGTATCCCAATCTTACCTTTATACCAAAAGGAGTAGTTGCTGATTTTATTTCCTTTGTTGTGATAATTTCCATTTGAAGCCTCATTTCTGCTAGGGTTAGAACTCCAAATAATAACAAGAGTTAAGTTTTTACATCAGGGATGGAATTCCCCTTCCAACTGGTGTAACCCAAAGTGGGATGGCAAGCACTAGCCATCCCAAGAAGTTTCAGGACCACTGCTGTACAACATGTAAGAGAATCAATTACTTGGCCAAAAAGAATGGTCAGTTTCTGAAATAAAGCAATGAGGTAAAGCTAGCAAAAGCAGAAAGAGAATACAACTACTATTTCACAAAATCTAGGAACAACACATTTAAGTAGTTGCCTTCCAAAAAGAAGGCGGCAAAGGGAAATCATAAAATAAAGCCTGTCCAAATTGCCACCAAACACTACATTAGGCATTATTACATTTGAGTTGAAAATAATTCTTTCAGACATGCCTGGTTTATCTACAAACCTTCCCTTTTTTTGGCAGCCATATGTGAACTGTCCCTCACAGGAGTGTTTACTGGGGGCTACAGAGATAAAAAGCATCTTCACCACTTATATAGAAATATATTTGATTTGTAACTTTATAAATTCACCTTATCAGCCAACTTTCCTATTAATTGCTGTATAACATGAGCTAACCAAAATCAAGCTGTTGAAGTCTCCCAGCTTTTCAGGATATTTCTGAAGACACTGAAAAGTTCTGAAAAGTTCTGTTGACTCTACGCTACATCTCAGAATTTTTAAATTGTGGTTGCCAGTTTAAGATGTATGGAAAAACCTATGAAAAAAGCCTACATGATAAAATAATCCAGCTTTAATATATTATGATACTGCACTGAAAATGTAACTTTTTGAATAGTAACATTGGACTGCTAAAAATAAACGAGCAAATAACTTCTGAAAAAGTTAAAGAACCAGCATGGATATTTCTTGCAAGTCTTGCAAGAAAGAAATGCTTCTCAATTTGTCTATCACAAATTTAAAGAGAAGTTTTTTGGATCAGAGCCCAATTACAGTTTCACAAACTGAACATACAGGATGGTAACTAAGAAACCTGAGAAAAGAATGGTTGCTATAGGTTGTACTGCAATTAGGAAATGTAATAAAAGCTTGTTGCTTTGTCTCAATTTAAGATAATTATAGTTAACCCATAGGTGCTCTTGAAAATTTCAATATTTCGTATCTTTAATTCAAGGAGAGATTTTAGTAACTCCCTAAACCATCTAACAAATTAAACAGTTTCATTTTTAAAAAAAATCATTATAGGAATTCAATGTATCTTGTACAGTATCCCAGAGCAACAGCTTTTAAAATTTGGAATAGGATTGTTATAAGATCGTAAACCATAGACAATGAGCTAATTTTTAGCAAATTATTTAATTATTATTTTTACTGTTAACACATGACCTAACAAGGGAAGAGTGACCTTTTCTCTGCCTATAAAACTGCGTTTGGGATCTCTGCTGTGTCTGCCTTTTGAAGTCAGTGACGCTGAAAGGATATTCTTTTGAATAATCCATTTATTTACAGAAACATACAAAGTTTGCTCTCTGTGAACAAGAGCAGAACCTGTAGAACTAATACTTGTAAAAACCTAAACCATATGTCCAAGATGCAGCCATTTCTCTGCAAGCATAGTTATAGTAATTCCAACTGATCTCAAACAACACAGAATCAACACGCTTCCCCTGCAAAAGAAAATTAATATAAGAGCATGGTATCATTTCTCAGTGAGCAGATTTTTCTGCTGTTCATTCGTCTCCAGGTGTTTTGCACAAGAACATCTGCTATTGTTGGACAGAACTTTCAGTGGCACAATCCTGCAACACAAAGTCTAAATGGCAGACAGTTATGAACCTCCAGAAAACAGCTAAACTATGTATTGCTGCAATATACTGAATCTAAGAACATACAAAAGTTATGAACTTTGACATATCAAGCTGGTCTCTAAAATAATCTTAAAATAATTTTTAAACAAGTTAATTATTGTCACTGCTAGTTGTCATGTATATTGCTACATTGAACACGTGATTGTTGCAAATTCTGCCTAAGGAACTGGTCAGTAGAAAGTTAAATTCAATAGACTACTTTTTTACAGCACCAGAATGAGAAGCCGTTAGAAAGAGCTAGGATAAGCCAGGTCCAAAACAGAAAGAGGCAGTTCTTCACTAACAGGTAGTAAGCAACCTGCCTTATCGAAGGAAGTTGTGGATGCAAGAAGTTTAAATAAGTTCAAGGGGAAACTTGGCAAAGGAGGAAGTGCCCATAAATTGAAGAGGAGACTGAGTAGGCACTTGCAACTAAATAGAAAAACCAAATTAGGAGGTCTCCTGAGCTGAAAACAGGTGGAAGTTGGGCAAGTATAAGAAGGTGGTATAAGGGTAAAAAAAAGTATCATATGTTATCATATTTTTATCCTTCCATTGTCCTCTGATTATGGCTACTTTCTTCTCCCTCGTGATCTTTAATGCATTTAATTGCACATTAGCCCTTGTAATGGATGGGAAGATGATAAGCAGCAACTTACAGTTACTGTTTTTATTGACTTTTCCCTTGATGTCCTGCTTCTGGACACACTGCAATAACAGGCAGATGCATAGGATAGATAGAAAAAGTTCTAACCATCTTTTGGCCCCAAAAATCATTTTAATATGACATCTTCAAGTCAATGATGTAAAAGATATTTACCTGATAAGAACAGATGTTAAACTTGACCTTAGACAAAGATCAGAGATTAGAGACAAAATATTAAACTAAATGAACTCTTAATCTGAGCCACTTTCATGCTTTTATACTAATGAAACTCACAAGTAAATTCTACTCACAAGTAAACATTTAAGAACAGCTTACCGAATTACATGACATTTCCTAACTCTACCTTTGCTATTGAAAGCTTGAGAAAAGATTCTTATAGTAAGAAAATATAGTTAAAGGCAATGACAATTAAATAAAGACCTAGAAGAAGCAGCAGTAAGGGCAAATGAGTAATAGCATCGGCAGCTATTTAAATTTTACTAACATGAATTAAAATCCACTATGTTCTTCTGAACAATGAAATTTTACAAGACATGCTTACAGATGATACCAAACTGGGGGAACTGGAGATACGTGCAGGGGCAGGGCTGCCATCCAGAGGAGCTAGACAAGCTGGAGGAACGAGTGAATAGGAGTCTTATGAAATTCAACAGTGACATACATGAAGCACCTCGGAAGGAAGAGTCCCCTGCAATGACACAGGCTGAGAGCTGCTCTCCTGAAAAGGATGAAAGCCTGAACATGAGACCACAGTGTGCCATGGAAGTAAAGGCAGCCAACAGAATGCTCATCTATATTCAGAGGAGCACGGTTGTTAGGCCAGATTGCCACCTCTGCTCAGCTCTTGTGAGATCATACATAGAACAGTACATCATGTTTGGGGCTCTCCAATACAAGAAAGACATCAATAAAATGGAGTAAGTTCAACAGAGGACCACCAAGATGACTACAGGACTGGAGAACCTACCGTGTGAGGAGAGGCTGGGGGAGCTGGGCTCATCTGGAGAAGTGATGGCTTTTGGGGCAGGCAGCAGCCTGCCAGTGTCTAATAGGAGGCCATCAAAACAACAAAGCCAGGCTGTACCCAGTGGTACGCAGTGGGAAGGTGAGAGGCAATGCTGAAACAAGAGAAGTCCAGACTAGACATAAGAAAAAAATTTTCTCGCTATCAGGACACACAAGCAGTGAGACAAGGTGAAGCAGAGTGCCCAGAGAGGCTGTGCAGTCTCCATCCTTGCAGGTTTTCAAGGCCAGACTGGATAGCACAATATAACAGTATGGAAACGTAAAAAGATTGATGTGGACTTCAAGATCAGTAAGACCTTCACAAGAGCCACAACAAAGTGGACCTTATTTAGCTTGACCTTTTCACCTTTATGCTTGCTAACGTCCTCCTATGTCCCACAGACATTTTCTTTAATTTTAATCTAATTTAAATTAATTTGGAGCAATTGTTCTCAGCTTTTATTTAGTTCTGAAAGTTGCTGCTTCTGTTCTTCAACCTGAAGAAGAGATTTTATGCTTGTCATTTTTCTTCCTTCCTTCCTTATTAAACCATCTGGTACTAATACTTCCTATAAACTTTGTATCTTCACTCTTTGGCCTACAACGCCTGCGATCCCAGTACTATTTCCTTTACTTTCATAAAAAGATTTTCACACAAAGAGTTTTTGCTACAGCTAATTTTTATTCAGTGTGGGTGCGCTGCAGATATAATCAAGGACAAAATAAAATCACAAAGGTCATTAAGCCAGCTCTACTCCAACTCTGTTTGACACAAAGGCATGCAGTAAAATATTCCAAAAGTATCTTTCCAGTTTTTCCAAACGTATAGACTCTGGCCAAAAATCTCTAAGTAAATGCATTTTGCTTGAACTGGAAATTGTATGCCTGCTTTCATTTCTAATGGTCCTATTTCTAACCTTGAGATCAATTATATGAAAGCTTTATGCTACAACACATAATTCTTTTAAATCTCATTCTAACTATGCTATAGAAAAGAAGAAAAAAGTCTACCCCTTTAAAGCAATAGCAAAGAGAATATATACCCCCCCGTTATCGTCTCCTGCAAACTAGATACTGTAACATATGCAACAGAAGATACAACTGCTAATCAAAATAAAATACAGAAAAAATAAAGTATGACATTGCAAACAGTATGTATGCTTATTTAAAGCAGTGATCTCTTTGGCCTAATCTAGTTACATACTTTCGTCTTTTTCTAAGAGTCTGCCCACAGCAGATAAACACACAAACCTTCTTGTGCTGCACCAACTGACGTCAGCAGTCGCTTAGGAACAGCGTTTGGTGCAAAAGTGGTAGTACCGAAACTATGTTTACAATTGAAAAAGAATGACAGTATGCAGGGCTCACCATAGCTTCAGGAAAAGAGATACAAATTTATAAATAAAAACCACAAAAGATCTTTTCTAAAACTTCATGGGATTTTTAAAGAATGTTTATTGTCTTAAATATCTTGCAGTGAATACCAGGAGTAATAGATTTATTTTTCTATATTTTAAATGGCACAATTTCCACTTTGACCACCCCCCGCCCCCCCCAAAAAAAAAAAAAGAGTCATCAGTTTTGGAATGCAAGCTTTGAGCTTCTTTCACTTCTGTTTAATCTGTAAACAAAAATTCCAATCCAGTAACAACTTCATTGGGTAACTGTTTACAGGGACAAAGCCCTGTTGTTCCCACAGCAGGAAAACAAAAGATCTCGCAAAACAACCTGCACCAGTAGAAATAATCATCCTGTCACTATTTTCTAAATAGTCAAATGTTTAGAAAGTCTAGCATTTAAGGAACTTAGAAGTGCTCTACTTTAAATAACTCAGTACAAAAATTATTCTGAAGACCCTCAAGAACAAATAACATAAAACTATGCAGCTGCAAAGCTGTTCGAAATAGCTTCTCAAATAAACTCAATTTTACAGTTACAGAATTTCAGTTTAGAAAGAACGTATGTGAAAACTGTATGTACAAGTTTATTGGTCCAGAGTAATTTACAAATAAAGCCCAAATTTTGAGTACCTGGTACTTTCCAGTCTATAACAACATATTATAAAGCATAAATAAAGGATAAAATGTAAATAAAGGATATTGCAGAGAAGAAAACTGAATAAAATGAGTCAATGTTACAAAAACCAGAATGCTTATTTTCATATACTTATATTTCCAATATGAAACCTCACATTCAACAGTCGCTCTCAACCCCTGAACTGTAATTAGTTACTCAGACACGAGAAGCTGTGTATGCATTTATCACAGTTTTTTGCTGTACACATCTCAAATCAAAAAATTGCATGGAAAAAGAACCCACTCTGCCTCTTCCTTGTAGCTAACATAGGAATTACTATAATTTAGGAAGGATAACTGGAACATATGCTATATCAAATGGAAGTGATCAAAATCAGGAACATTCCCCCTTTACCCCACCAAAAGAAACCCACCATCCATATGCAAAGTGGAAAAACTATATAAAAGACAGTCAACAGGGTTAATCCTCTTTTTTAAAATATTGACTGCCAGACATGCAAACAGTTTTACACAATTCATCCCCAAATTCTCTAAAACCAAGACAAGGAAAAGGAGCAAGTAACATCAATTTGATCTGAAGCAAATAATGCATAGTTTCATTCATCTCAGTAATTTTTTGGTCTGCTACCTGAAGTGGGAGAAAGCTGTTTCAGTGATTTCAATACACCCCTAAAGAATATTGTCTCTGGACAATGTCCAGAAGTAATTTGGGCCAAGAATAGCTATTTGATCCCAAACTGAAACATTCCAACACCAGGCAAAGGTCTAAGTAGTTTATCTGGAAGTCAAGCAGACAGATCTGAAGAAAAAATTGGCTCAACTAAACTCAGCAAAGCCTTCCTTGTTGATTCTGTTATAGTTCAGAAATTGCTTCAGCTTGCTTTCTGATTTATATTCCTGTATATCGACTCTAAGTCAACTTTTCCAGGACTCTGAATTTACTTCCCATCACACCTCCCACCATGACAGCTGAGAACTGACTTGCCAGTTTTCTAATACCCTTGGGAAACAAAGCATCATTTTTCTGCTGCTGTATATGGAAACAATCAAGGTGCCAAAGGGAATAACTAGCTGTTCAGAGTGCTATACTTTGAAAGTTTTTGAGGGGCTAGAACACAGTTCAACTGTGCTTCCAATGGATAGCATGAGCAGGAGACTGTTGTCCAAAGCCCGCTGCTGGTAAACCTCCCATACAGAGACATTCAGAAGCCACCTGGAAAATCTTTTAAATTCCTATCTTATAATAGGAAGCAAAGACCCAGAAGCAAACGTACAGTTGTTACCAAAGATGCAGCCAATGCACTAAGCACAGAATTACAGAATTCTAGTTAGAATTACACTTCTACAAAGCCAGTTTTATATCCTATAAAGAGGCAAGACTTACTGGGAGATCAATTTTGTTGTTGTTCTAATAATTGATCTTGGAAAAGGCCAAGTTTTAAGTAAGTGTCTTTTTTCCTTCTTCACCCTCTCCTTCATGAATGTTAGCTAGTTAATTAAAAAAAAAATCCCCTCCCTGCTGAAATAGACAACACATACATATAAACACTATAACAACGATAAACATATAAACCATCTTATCTGCAAACAAAACATGAACTTGGAGGTACAATGAGAAACATATTTCACTCACACAGAAGTTACTTTTCTCAGAGGGGAAAAAAAACTTGGAGCATCAGAAAAGAGTGCAAGGAAAATGAGTGGGAATCAATGTTAACAAAACTTCAGGCTTTCTGTTCATTCCAAGAAAAGAAATTCTATGAAAATTCCTCTTTCCCCTGAAAAGCTAGCTTCTTTGGTACATCCTTTTATCAGCTGTCCGTTTTACTATTCAGATCTCCACAACAATAGACTGTGATCTATTCTTTTACTTCTGAGTAGGTGCAACACAAAATAAAAATACCAGTGAGAGAACTTTGCTTTCACAGCCCAGCAACAGCAGTGAAGCATGCCTCATGCTAAGTCAAAACTTGCTCAAGTTCCTCCTTCAAAGAATGGCCATTGCCATTCCCATCTAGTAGCCTGTTACAAACAAAAAAACCTTATAGTCTACTGCGAGAAAGGCTCAGAGCATAAATAAATCAGCCATTAAATGAGACAGCATTTTATTTATCTTTGAGCTGTCATCGCTAGACAGCTGGTTTCTGTAACTGGTAAAGACTGAAGAACAGTAAATTAAGCCCTATAACATGACAGGAAATACACTGTCATGTTTCACTACGTAGAAGACCATCTTTCCAAAACTTGAATGAAACATCTCAACAAACCAATATCAGAACAGTAAACACTTTTTCAGAAAAAGGGATAAGTAGCTCTGTGAGGAGCACAAATGATTAAATCCTTGGAACTTTTGTCTTACAACCAGATTACCCGGCAGCTTGGAGTTGCAAGCTCTAAATGCCCCACTTTTCTGTATTTAGAATACTCATTCCATCTGTCTTTTGTGGCTTCCTCGTTCTTTTTTGTAACAAGGCTCCTAGTAGGCTCCCTTCTCTTGCTGGCTACTGATTTTCATGAAATTTATGGGAAATTTATTATTGAAGATGATTATTCTCTGACAAATTCAACTGAAATAGGCCAAAGAATTCAAAGATGGATGATTGCATGACAAAAAGGTAATTGAATTAAACTATGATGTGTGCACACATGCACATGTACATGCACATATATAAATTTGTATGCATTTACAAAATGTTAAGGTCATAATTTAATAAAGGGTTATATGGCCAATACATTGACCTATAGAAGTACACCCAAAATGGACGTCAGAATAGGCACTTTAGAGATGACCTTGAAAACTGATATCTGTTGTGAGGGAACAGAAATCCCTCACCAAGTCCAGATATTTGACAGCACAGGACGGTGTCTTTTATTAGTATTTAACAGGAAGATAAAACAGGAGATAGGAAATTATTTCTTAAACACTTCTTGTGTTGTAATGTAAACTTTAGGAATACTTTTACAGAGCTAAAAGATGCTTTAGCTGCTTGTAAGGACTATGAAGTAGTGCAAGTTCGGAACTAAGGCTTTAACGATAAAAGATGTCTGGAGGAAATAACTTGGAGGTCGGAAAAATGAATTAGTTAAGACTAGAAAAAGTTACTTATAAAAGAAATGGTGATTCATTTGCAGAATGGAATAGTTCAATTGATTTAGTCTTCAATGAAGAAAAAATTCATACAGGTGCTTAAAAAAAAAAGTGATGTGTAAACTTGTTATTACAAACACCGTAAGACTGACTCACACTATTATGTTTAAACAATATTAACTCTCACACTTAAACAGTTTCAATTAATTGCCTCAGGATACAGAAAATGAGCTACTATTTTGCAAACTAGAAAATGCAGTTTGTCAGCGTGTATAAATGGTTACTAAAAATGACGACAGCTCCTTAAACAAAAGCATACCGTACGGTTCATATAGGTTATGAAACTAGTCAGAATACTAAGCAACGTTTTAAATGTCAAAATGCAATGACTTTGTAAGTGTTCCAAGAAATGAGAGAATAAAGCTCTATTTTATATAATGAAATCTAATAAATCAAAAAGCATTACAGCTTTTTTAGCATTCTAACATAGCAACAAAATCTGTGATCTTATTGTGGATCAAGCTATATTAAATACCAATACAATCAAACACTTAAGAGATTCTGAAATTGCTTGTTTGATGCATGTTTCTGACCAACAGATAAAAGGGTCATCTTTAATTTTCTTCTACCCATACATGACTGTAACCAAGCTAATTAATTAAATCAGCACACAGTACATTTGCACTGAGAACAAAGCCTTTAACATATGAAAAAGATAAGTTTTTGACTGGAGGTCCCCAGATAGTGCACCACAGAAAATAAGGCAGGGAAATAGAAGTAGAATTGCCTAGTTTGGCCTTGGATTATATCTCTGACAGCATTGACCATTTACAGCAATATTGGCCAAATTTCACAGAATATTCAACTTTTGACAGTTCATCAGCCACAACAAGGAGTTTTGGCAAGATATTTAAGCCTTGTAGGCTACTTTTCCAAATGTTCAATTAATCAAATAGATTAATGGCAGAATGGAATTCAACACAAAATATCCACCCATGTTCACCCAATTTCCTGAGCAGGCTTCACAGTATGGTGCAAACTGTCTCAGCTGTACTGTTAGCAGCATTAGAAATAGCTGTTTTAAAGCCATCACAAACAACAGTCACTGAACCCCTTTGCTTTCGATGTTGTAGGGCCGTTATACCTTTTTGCAGTCATTAGAGTGGATGACTGCTAAGGGCCACTCTTACACTCTTCAAAAGTGCTTGCCAAACTGTCTTGGTAAATAAATAATTCCCCTCAACTATTTCTTACAATATATTTATAATAATGTTTTCAGTTGAAAAGTCTTTGTACTGTTTTAGCTCTTCAGTATATTTCTGCCAACAAGCCATACTTACTAAAGATCTCACAGACCATATTCCGGGAATTCCAGTGACAGAGGACCCTGCACATCCTTCATGCTTCACACAGCATTGTCTGGAACAGATTATCTTCTGCAATCACTTGCAAACAGATAAAGCCCTAAGAATTGCTAAATCCTTAGTTTGACATAATAAGAAAAAGTGTTCTAACTCCATCTTCTGGCTAGGAATAATTGGTATGGAAGATCAAAAAAATTATCAAACAAATTCAGCTTGACATCAGGCTTTACTTACAAACTTTATGCTTCTATAGTCTTGTTTCTTCTTTATGGGATTAAAGGTTTTTCTTCAGTTTATTATTCCTTTCACTTTCTTCTCACTTTTCCTGGGTTTGAGTTTTATCTTTGTCAAGCATCTGTGTAATCAACATTTCTGTTAATGTTTTGGTTTAAAAAATGTGAATTTAATTAAGGGCAAATTTCTGCTTTATCTTCTTGAACATTATTTTTAAAAAAATTTAAAAATTAATTAGGTGATGAGAAACTGTCCTTGTGCTAGGAAAGAAAGCATTATTAGCTGCACAATGCAAGATCTAATATTTCAGATTTCATAAAGGGGTAGAGCTAACAACTCAAAACAGCAGGACTGCAGGTGTTTTCACAAGATTTTCTCTTTGATCACAAACCTCTAGCTACAGTAGAAGAAAACTCAAAAAGTTCACCACAGAACCAGATACCTGAAATCATTTGTGCGTACTCCTCAACAGATGAATTTATTCAAATGCTGGAATGAGACACATGCTGCACCTGCTCCCATTTCTCCACTCCCAAACTCTTGTGCAAAAAATTATCATTGTGGCTAATGCCTTTTACACTGGTGATTCTACAAGGGTGACAGAACATATAAGCAAACACCTCTATAAAATGAATATACCACAGACTAAGAGTTATTGTGAAAGGAATGTGATACATGTTTCAATTGCACAGTTCCTATTATAGAGAACTGTAAACCTGATAGCATTTTGAAGCTGGCAGGAACAAAGTCATGGGACCTATTTGTTCCATGATGTTCAATCTGGACTTGAACTATTAATAAGAAACTGTCATTTTGATCACATTTTCCTTTTTCTTGCTGAAAATTGAGTGCCAAGGAGCGTTACTGCAAAGAGCTGGATTGAAGCTTCCTTACTTAAGCATCTTATTTTAGCAGAAACTTCAGGTACCCACAAAAAGGGGGGCAGAAAAATCATCAAAATATGTAGAAGCATCAAAAAGGGACAGACATACTTCCTGACTCAGCATGAGAGGACTTCCACTTCTACATTCTAAGGGAATAGCTTTTCTCCGCTACCATATTACATATTCAGTCTGGTACATGGAAGCATGATGCATTGATTAGATTCAAAGACCCATAAGGTGACTCACAAAAGTGTTGTCACAGTTTTATAATGTTTTCCTTTTATTTCAGTCTGAAAATAATGAAGAATTTTCACATAAACACAACAGTATTAAAGTACTGTTTTAAATGTGTGCCAAACTCTCAGGTATTAGAAAGAATCTGATTCATATGTGTCCTTTCACAGTTAACTCTGTTCTCACATATGAACACAGTATGATTCTGTCTGTTACCACAGAATCTTAAACTGTTTTTCAAAAGAACCCTCTACCCCATGTACTTTACAAGTCTAACAGATATCTAAATTGCACCTTTCCCTTTCATAGTCTTTGTGAAAACTTAATGTATAATGTTGTATGTTGTAAGCTGACTGCAATTGCTTAACATCCTACATTTTAAGTACCTGTTTGCCATATTTCAGCTATCCAATATTGAAGCATTCTGTTCCTTTTACTTCAAGTAGACAAATGCAGAATATACAGTTCACTCAAGACACAGAACAAATGAAGAGGCTTTTGAGTGCAAGGGGATGCTATTTTGACCAATTTATTGGGAAGTTCTAACACATCCATTCTTTACACTGCAGTGCCATTAGTTCTCTTAAATCAGCACAACTTGGCATTGCCACAATAAAGGAGCAGTCTGGCCCTCCCTCAGCCGCTCATTCCCATCCCTGTGTCACACTCTCTCTTATGCAGCGATAGCATTCATGCAGACACGTGGCAAGGAACTACAAAAAGAACTGATTAGTTTTAACATGGATTAGTTCCCCAATTTAGTTCACTGTGTAGTCTCATGAATGCTTGTGTCAGCGCAAAGGGGGATGGTGCCCAAGCAGGAACAAGCAGACAGAGCTGGGGAGGACCACTCCTTTCAGTGGAAGTGCCACAAAGCATTCAGGGAATTGGAACATTTGAGTAGAGGTGTTCAGATTAGAACAGATATGTCCAAAAAAGAAAAAAAATTTAAAAAAAATCCTTTTTTGCAACTACATACAAATGAATCTAAATTGGACATAGTTTTCAAGATCAGAAAATTATCATGCTCTGAACCCAGAACTCAAAATTTTTATCAAGACTTGCACTGCAGTTGTACCTCCCAGCCAACAAAATGTGTTGCACCACACATTTAAATTGTTCTGCTGCTGGTATTACCAGCAAAAAGAGCGACCCACCCCCAAACCAAAAAACACTAACAAAATGTGAAGGAACAATGAGGAAGGCTGGGGAAAAAAAATAAATCACAGAAGATATCAGAGACAAATACAAAAGTTCAGCATTCCAAAAATTTTTTTTAAAGAGGACAAATTAAAAAAAAAAAAAAAAAAAAAAAAAGACGACGATGAGGGAGGTATAGAAAATATATTCCATATCACTTGACCTTAAAAGCCACTGAAGTCTCAGCCTCTAATCTGCATCTTAGGAAAAACATTTCCTCTAAATAGCTACAGTACACAAGGGGTAACATTTTAAGTCGGAAATGTTTATAAAATTATCCCAGAAGAAAACTGTAGTGGGATATGAAGACTGAGAAAAGTCACCTGCAACTGTCATCTAAGGCAATGAAAAGGAGAAACGAGCGCTCCATTCCACAAGATTTTAGGGAACTTTTACATTCTATTCATTAATTAAAGGACTTGACTTCTGTGTGGATACCAAACACATCGAGAGAAAGCCTGACACTGAAGAAACTGGTAACAAGTTACTTACTCAGACACAGACAAGAAATAAACAGTGAAAATCACAAAATAGTAAAGGAAAACTTGTGACATGCCAGGAACATTTAGAGATGGCCAAGGCATGCCTCTCTGTAATTCCCCCTAGCTTTTATCCCCTGAAAATCCAAAACAAAGAAAGAAGCCCAATGACAGGTTTACTGCAGGCTGAAGTTGTGATGTCCTAGGCTGGAGCTGTAGAGAAACTTCCTATTCAGAGAAAAGCCAGTGACTTTAATACCAGGAGAAAGGGGCTAGTAAACCAAAGTCCAAATAATTTCCTCTTATTGATCTTAATGATTAAATGGAAACTGAAAAACATTACTGGCAAAGATGGTTTGAAAACAAAAAAGACCTGGAAGAAAGTTATTCAAATTAGACTATGAGAATAATAACAACATTTTTAAAAATAAATCGGCCCATCTTAGCCAATTCTAATGATCATCTAGAAACATAACCATATGATGAGAAAACAAAACAAAGAAAAAAGCCTTTGTGTTGCTCAGAAAAGCATAACAATATTCCTGATACACAAAACTATCTATGCAAGGTGATCTGACTGCTGGACATTTTAGCTACATAGTTAAAAGGAACAGTGGACTGCCAGTCACTTTCTTGATATTTTCAGTGGAATTTTCTACAAAATACTTCATAGCATAGGAATTGCAAAGAAAATTTTTCTGATTTATTTTCCTCAGTAACAGTCACAGTTAGAAGATGGGAGACCTTAATCCCTTTTATCTTTCATATCACCCATTTGACTGGTTCTATAAGTTACAGAACATACAGTATTTGACAAGTTGACTTAGGAAGTCAGATGACTATGGCAGATATAAACCAAATGTTTCCCCAGAAATTGTACGAAACTTCAGAGACTTTGCTGAAAAAAAAATACAGTCCCTTAATGTAATGCCTGAAAGATTAAACAGACAAGTAGTGTCCTACTAAGCTGCAGTTCTGTCTGTTATTAGACTTATCTTTTGAAACATGCATGTATACCAAACAGTCTGGCTGAGAATATGACACCCAGGAAACAACAACTGAATGTTGTCAGCTCATAAAAGCACTTTGAAAATAGTCAACAAGTGACAGAAAGAAGATTAAATTTGGATAATTAAACATTATTAAAAGTTAGGCAGAAAAATAAGTATGTGATCACGTAACTCATATCTCCTTCCTTGACAGGAGACTGACAAGGCTTACAAGGCTAACATACTAAATGAGGATAAAACAAAATATTCAATATGTTTGATGTATTGCATAACTTGCAGGCATTGCCCTAAATAAATAGCAAAGTTACTGAACATACACCCATGGAACCCAATAGTGATCTGATGACACCATAACCTCCATTTTACTGTCCAGAATTGAAGGGATAA
Source organism: Numenius arquata (assembly GCF_964106895.1). Classification (NCBI taxonomy): domain Eukaryota; kingdom Metazoa; phylum Chordata; class Aves; order Charadriiformes; family Scolopacidae; genus Numenius; species Numenius arquata. The sequence continues at coordinate 20,221,150 of NC_133581.1, forward strand.
AGAAGAACAAAATTCACAATTCAAATTTGAGATTTCCAGATCTTGATTTGTTAATATCTATATTAGCTGTTTATTAATCATACACACTTAAATCCCAAAACTCATTGACTTCAATGGTAAAACTTCATAACTTGCAACTGAGCTGCTATGAATACATACCAAATAAAGCACATACCAAGCAGTAGCCACATGAAACAACAGATGTTAGTGAGGTTGGACAGTCAGTCAATTCTGAACTAGCAGCAAAACCAGTTGCTCTTCCTTCGGAATGGCATCCCAGTGCTTTAGCCACCTCCACCCACCCACAATTTTTTTTTTTAAAGTTTTTTTGGTAATAAAATTGAAGAGAAACACATACAAAGATTCCAGGCCAGGTAGACAATGATCACTGTTTGGAATGCAAGCCCAGTGACCAGCTAACCGTAGACAACACTGGCCTACAGTATGAAAAATGCCCTAAAAATATGGGCTGCTAGACTCTTAAAGACAAGGTAACCTATCATAAATGTGCAGAAACAGATATATTCTATCTTTCTAAGATATTCAAGGGTTCAGGGTGGAAGAGCTGAGTTGGGAGTTTGTTGGCTTTTTTTATGGTTGGGTGGGGTTTTTGTTTGGCGTGGTTTTTTAGGGGGTTAGGGAGGTTTGGTTGATTGGGTTTTTTCCCCCGCAAAAGCTTTCCATATAGACTTCAGATACTAACACAGGTCTAACTGATGATCTGTCAAAGTTATTCTTTTAACAAGGAAGAAAAGGTGGTGGTGGGGCGCTATATGGAAGAATTCTTCCAAAATAATGTGAAAATCATAGAATTCAAACACTTAAAATATATTAACTTTTTAAGCTTCACACACAGGAATAAAAGTGTATTCTGTATTAACCTTGACACTTTAACAAGTTTAGCCTTTAACTATGTAGTACAATACTAGTTTGTTAAAATCTAAGTTAATTTGTGTGTTTGCCTATGTAAAAAAAAAAAAAAAAAAAAAAAGAGGAAAAAAAAGTAAAAACACAGTGACAGCCACTCTTGGTTTAACCTGACGGCCACTACATGATTTTTCCCTAAAAAAATAACTAGTCATTGCTAGCCATAAGGCAATACCCATAATAACAACATACAGAAATATTAAATCAATTACTGTGAATTTTGTTTATAGTTTTTAAGTGAAATGCAAAAGACATGATGATTTTCTGAGATAAAACACACACTGCTTTCAACACTAACTGGTTTACTTTAGCGGCTAGGTCACCACTGGAAGTTACTGAATTTTAATCAACACAGGAAAAAAGTATTTAGAAAAAGAACCCCTTGCTTTAGAGGTTAAACCTCAGGTAACACTAATTTTGAAAACTATGTTTTAATATGTGACACACAAGAACACTTCAGTATAATTGCTAGAGAAGGTGGTGACAGCTGAAACTGCTGAAACTTGCATCGTACTTAATTTTGGTAACTAGGGAAGATCATTTTCATATAGATCACAAAAATTTGCCTGTACATCTTTCAGAATCAAGCACAACTACAATGCTCTTTGGAGAAGCAGGCTGGAGAGTTTAAATAATTTTTTGATTTATCCAAAGTAGCACTTTGCAAATTCTCGTGAGCACCATAGCCGCAGTCACAACCGAACAGTTTGAGATGAAGCCAGTCTTTTCCTTTGTAACCGTCGAGTTCAGCTTGCAACACTATCAAAAATAAAAGAACTGTAAGCTAATTGCTGGCAAGTATGACGCAAGCGGTTTCCTAGGTAACAGCCCAAGTTGCTCAAGTGCCTGATCCAGCATTTCCTCATCTGTTTGCACTCACACCAGCAGTCTGACAATGTAGTCACTGCATCCTGTTTCACTCAGCAGCCAGCGAAACACAGTGAGCTTAACCCTTGACGAACATCTCTGCAGTTAACCTATCATACCTAGAAATTAACTTTCCTTTTACAGCGATGTTTTGTGCATGCATTTTTAATTTTCTCACAGCTTTGCAGTAGCTGTCTACACTGTTATTTTTTTAATTGAAAAGGAAAACATGAGAAAGTAAACTTCATCTAAAATAAAAAGACATATCTTCTAATTTGCATTTGCACTACTGAAAGTTTCTGCCACAAATTAAGTTTTAAAAAGTTAGTCATCTGCAGATTTTAAAAGAAACATTGAACTATCTGTATCTCTGATTTTAACTAGAAATTTTCCTGGTTTTATACTGTATCTAATTTACTTTGGTTATAAACATCAAGGGGATCTATCAAACTACTCATTCATTTTAAATAGATGTGTATTCATATACGAGGAAGAAGCATGTTTTTAGAATGCATAACAAAACGGTTACTGTATACACCAAGGAAAACAAAAATCACATTTTGATCTAAAAAAAATGTAGAGAGCACCGATCTCCTCAGTGAGCTATCTTTCAGGGGAAATGCAGATTCTAGAGCAAATAAAAAAAAAAACCAAACAGATTTTTATATATATATATATATATAAAGGCAAATACTGGCCTTTCTGACAATATTTTGTAGCAAAAAAAAATGGGTAATTTTAAGGTTTTGTTTTTTTTTTTAATTTGAATTTGGTCATTTCAGGACATGAATAAACATGAAACAAACTATTTCCAGCACAGAGCTCTTAATGTGCTGATATCAGTGCCTATATGGTGTAAAACAGAACTGTTTTTCCGTACTATGGAATAGTTATGGGGCACAAAGAAAACAAAAAGGCAAGATAAAAGTAGTATTTTTTTATTAACAATTCAGGGCAATGCTTCACCAAGGCAAAATGCACATGAAATCTACTGCTGAAAAAAAGTGTCCCACCTTCACTAACTTATCTACCGAGTGCAATTTTAAGTGGGAAATCCCCTAAAGCATTCTGAAATAGCCAGATGACAGCCAACCAGAACAACCTGCCACAGCAGCTTCCTGACCGCTAAAGAGAACTAGGTATCAAAAATGTGAAGGTGCAGGGAGGAGGCAACGTCAGGGACTTTTCACTGTTTCTTTCACAAAAGCCTTCTCGCACAGCAGGCCAGGTTCATATCAAGTTAGAACTGCTCTAAAAGGAGATCTAAAACTGTCCTGATTTTCCAGCAACTGGAAATCTCATTCCTTCAAACACATCATGGATTCTCCAGTTTCTTGGAAGGCCTTCTTGCTCAAATCTAGTATCATAATTTACCCATATCCCAAAACAAAAACCGTGAAGCATTAGGCCAAAAAGCCCATGGGTACAAACAAGCAAGCAGCCTGAAATAAAGCTCTGAAGAACAGTAAGCAGGTATGCACTGGCAACTGTACTTATCTAGAAAATAAGAAACAAAAAAGGGCTACCATGTTTACATGACATGATCAATGCTCTGGCTTAGTCAGCAATTAACTACTTTTTAGCGTCTCAGCAATGTTTTTCTCTAAATGTAGATGCTTCCATCAGCAGGCTCTTCTACTCTATTCGTATGGCTTTCCTCTGCTTCACTTCTTAGCTTCTTCCCATGCACCTGCATTGCTCTCTGTTCTGATATTGCAGTACCCACACAGTAGGTAGGAAGGCAGGAAAAAAAAAAAAGAAGAGAAAGAAAAGAAAAAGAAAGAAATGCTTTCTTCACCAGTAGACAATTTTCTGCAATTGAATGGAAAGTCAGCTCAGAAAAAGATAAAGGAAGTAGTCTGGTATGTGATTATGGAAATTTCAGAAAGAGATCAAGAAGTTTCGGGGATGAAGAGGCAATGATAGGCAGGCAGAAAACCTGTGATGGCACAAAGTGTGTTGAGAAACCTGAATATCCCTGTAGGGAAGGGAAGCAAATCAGCACCAACTAGTGAGACTATTGTTGCAGGGTTATGCTGAGATACAAAAGATTCCCACCCTAATCCTATTCAACAATGGAACCAGGGAACCTTGAGAAAAACCATGAGCCACATGACAGCTTTAGGTTACAGGATTCAAGGTTCAGACAGCTTCTCCAAAACTAAAACATGCAATAGTTGCATAGATAAAATGAGTTTTTAAGATGCCTGGATTAGAAACAAGTGGAAGAACATCCACATACAAGTTCAGTCAGAGGGCACTAAAAAAATACTTATATCTAAACATGAACATAGGCACCAAATTACTTAACCATTTTGGTTAGGTAATTCATATATAACAAGTGCGTTCTGCATAGAAGGTTAGCCTCTATAATGCTTGGAAGTCTATCCAAATACAATTTAGTACTTTTGCAATACTCACAATTGTTATCTGCCTTACAACAATCCACCAACTACAGAATCCATCATCATGATATACAGTTTTTCTCCAGCTCTGTGTCCTGCCATACTCTGACTGGGACATGAGAAGAAAAATACAGCTTCGTCCATCAGGCTAAATAACCTCCCAAATGATGCAAATGACAAGACCGATAAAGGAAACTCACTGTTCTTTTTGACTGTCTTTTCTTGGCTTACCCCTTTTCCTGAAATTTGCAGAGGTACCACTGCAGAACATCTCAAAAAGTGAAGCAGAGCTGATGGGAAGAAAAAGACAGACCTGGGCCACAGCTGGGAATCTAACAGACATGCTGAGCCAAAGTATTACTCAGAAACTGGAAATAAAGTTCAAAATTTCCTTAAAAAAAAAAAAAAAAATTCTGCAAAAGTCTGGTTAAATTTGCTTGCCTTATGAAGGCAAATAGAGCTCAAGACATCAGGACAGAAAATATACCTCTGCTCCTACTGACGCTGTAATCAGAATAAAATACCTCAATTAAATTTGCATATGAATGTCAGTATTATAAAGATCAGACAAAGCTTTCTTACAGCTCTCAAAAACTGCAGGAAGGTATATTGACAAATACAAATCCTCTAATTCTTTCCCTCCATTTTGAATGGAGAAGTGAAGGGAGTAAGATGTTCAGTATTTACTTTTTGAGGCGCAGTTCATTCCCTATTATGATTAGTCAGCCAGCTACTCTTGCTACAACTACAGCACTTGAGCCAATGCTACTCCTATTTCTTCCTCCTTACTGGCTTACAATAGGAAAGAGTTAGGCAAAACATAAACAAGATGGCTAAAGGCTTAGTCTTCTCAAACCAACCTAGAAAACCTTTGTCCCCTCTATCCAGGAAACAAACAAACAGAGGATTGTTTTCAACTTTGAAACTACCGAAGACATACAGATTCTCTTTGGGCAGCAAAGAACAAGTTCCTAACTATAAAAGCCTACATATTAAGAGCTCAGATACTACAAATAAATTTGCAGTTATGCTTACAGAAAAGGAAGCAGGTGAGTAAGCACCTTGCATCTAACTTGCAGAACTAAAAAAACCAAAATGAAAAAACAAAGAACTTTACAGGCATCAAAGTCAAGGATTAGGTATGTATGAGTATGTCAAAAATAAATGTACACACCTTTTCAAATGCAGTCAACTTATGTATTGTTTTCCAATAATGGACATTCACATCGTACTGAACTAAGGGATTCTAGAAACATTTTTGTGCTGTAAACACAAATAAATATTTAATTCTTCAATTTTATAAATTTTATATTACCAACACATTTTTTAAACAATAATTTGATTGCTAGCTTTCTAAAAAAGAAAAGTGTTTTCAGTCAGTACATTTTCATGTCTTTGCTGGAAGATACTTGTAATTTTGGACCAAATTACAGTACTGATCTTGCAACATGTAGAAAGAGAAAGAACACACTGGTAAGAAGGGGTGCTAAAACTATTGTAAATTTAAGAATAGATAAGGAAATAGAAAGAAAAATGACATTTCAAAAAAGACAAGACAAGGAAGTAATCAATTTTCTATTGAACAATAATCTCCTGGGAAATTATTTTTCTTGTACTTGCAAGGCCCAAAAGAATTAAAAATAAAAATGTGCCACCCTCAGCAAGTTTGCCAATGACACCAAGCTGTGTTGGGTGCTCAACACGCTTGAAGGGAAACGATGCCATCCAGAGGGACCTAGACAGGCTTGAGAGGTGGGCCTGTGCGAATCTCATGAAGCTCAACAAGGCCAAGTGCAAGGTCCTGCATGTGGGTCAGGGCAATCCCAAGCACAAATACAGGCTGGGCAGAGAATGCATTGAGAGCAGCCCTGTGGAGAAGGACTTGGGGGTGTTGGTTGATGACAAGCTCAACACGACCTGGCAACACACACTTGCAGCCTGGAAAGTCAACCATATGCTGGGCTGCATCAAAAGAAGTGTGGCCAGCAGGTCATGGGAGGTGATTCTGCCCCTCTACTCCACTCTGGTGAGACCCCACCTAAAGTACTGTGTCCAGCTTTGGAGTTCTCAGTACAAGAAGGACATGTCCCGGTTAGAGCAAGTCCAGAGGAGGGCCATGAAGATGATGAGAGGGCTGGAGCACCTCTCCTATGAAGACAGGCTGAGAGAGTTGGGGTTGCTCAACCTGGAGAAGAGAAGGCTCTGGGGAGACCTTAGAAAAGCCTTCCAGCACCTAAAAGGGGCCTACAAGAAAGCTTACAAGAGGGACTTTTTACAAGGGCGTGTAGTGATAGGACAAGGGGTGATGGTTTTAAACTGAAAGAGGGGAGATTTAGATTAGGTATTAGGAAGAAATTCTTTACTGTGAGGGTGATGATTACTGGGCATGTTTAGTTTGGAGAAGAGGAGGCTGAGGGGAGACCTCATTGCCCTCTACAACTACCTGAAAGGAAACTGTAGAGAGGCGGGGGTCGGCCTCTTCTCCCAAGGGAATAACGACAGGACCAGAGGAAATGGTATGAAGCTGCGGCAAGGGAGGTTTAGATTAGATATTAGGAAGAATTACTTTACTGAAAGAGTGGTCAAGCACTGGAACAGCCTGCCCAGGGAGGTGGTGGAGTCACCATCCCTGGAGGTATTTAAGAAACGTGTAGACGTGGCTCTTCAGGGCATGCTCTAGTGCCTGAGATTGTTGGTTTGTGGTAGGGTGTTGTGTGTGAGGTTGTGGGTGTGGGGTTTAGTTGGTGAGTGCTTTTTTTTTTTTTTTCTTTTGGGGGGGGGGGGTGTTGTTTGTTTGGTTTTGTGTGTTGTGTTTTTTTGTTTGTTTGTGTGTTGTTTTTTTTTTTTTTTTTAATGTGGTTGGACTCGATGATCTCAAAGGTCCCTTCCAACCACTAAGATTCTGTGATTCTGTGAAACACTAGAACAGGTTGCCCAGAGAAGTTGTGGATCCTCCCTCCATGGAAGCATTCAAGGCTAGGCTGGATGGGGCTTTGAGCAACCTAGTCTGGTGGGAGGTGTCCCTGCCCATGGCAGGGAGGTTGGAACTCGATGATCTTTAAGGTCCCTTCCAATCCAAACCATTCTATGATTCTATGAATCCTGTCCATTACCAAACAGGTGAAAGGAACGTAGCTTTAAGAATGTATTCATTTGAGATTGTTCACACTTGCTACTAGAGAAATAAATTTATAAGTTATATTAAACCCTGTGAATTTTTAAACTAATAAGGACTATCATCTCAGTCCTTAAATACTGTAAAACACATGTTCTTTTTCACTTGAAAGCTTAAGTTTTCTGCTGACTCTAGGAAGCTTCCTACTAGAATATGCGTTAAGGCAAGTATAGAATACTTACAAATCTTTAGCAGTGAGATTTTAACAACTACTCTCATACAAGAAAAATGATGTAAGACTAACTGTATACCTTTATAGGTCCATTATTAAAACTGTATAGACTTTTGAAGTTAATCCTGAAATGGCATCCCTACTACATGAAACACAGTTTGAATGTTTTCTGAAGTTTTAAGATACCTTCCTAAACAATATATTAATTTCATATTTACAGATAAAACATCAGTTTCTAAATTAATTTGTCCTGAAATTTTATCCGTAATGATCTCAATAATTGGTTATGCAAATTTCATACATAAGGACAGAATTCTACTCAGTTTTAATGAGACTGTTTGAAACTTAGAGTCTTTTACTAGTTCTGATTTTTATTCTTCATGAAAAATTGTTACCCTTCACACATAGACTAAAGTACTATTTTCTTCTTCGGAACATTTTGCAGATGTCTCTGGTATGACAGTCATTGTCTCAGAGGGTTTGAAAACAGGCCACCCTTAAAAACCATAGACATCATCTGCCTCTGCCCATCTACTCCCATTTTCTTATTTTCATCTTGACATCATAGAAAATCACTTGCAAACCTATTATTTTCAACCTTCTTTAAAAATTCTTTGCAATCTAACAAACAGGCTTCCAGTTATGAAAAATAAATTAATTAAAAACAATGATAAAAAAGACTGGTCATTAACACAAAAGCCATTCCAAACTCGTCCTTCTTAATCAAACTTTTTCAACCAGAAACCCCAAATAGAAAGAAAATTAGATTTTCAGTATTACCATGGCATGGAAAAATTCTGCTATGGTGAATAAAAAGTAGCAAGAAACTCTAATACACATTCTAATTAATGTTTTTCTATAACTACATAAAAATAAGTTAACAGATACTCGTAATCAAAATACTTTCAACTGTGCTTTGCCATAACAGCACAAAGCTGTTATTTACATCACAGTAATCGCGCATTTTAACTTCAGATAGACATACTACATTCCTTTAATTGTTGGAAAGATCCTATGTAATGTTCCTCAGCATTTTACTATTAAAAAAAAAAAACCAAACACAAAATACCCCAAACCAACCAACCTAGAAGATACCTAGATTATGCACAGATGTGCATAATAAATTGAAACTCTCTCATTGCAAGTTCCATTTGAAATTTGCTTTGTAAGCATGCTTCAGTGATCCTCATATGGATATTATGCTGCCTCAAAAATGCAGTTAATTGAAACAATGACAGAAAGAGGGCACTTACAGGGTGGACAACACAAGCTTGTTTATGTTTCTAGTTAAAATATGAAATATACTGCTCTATCCTATACTAACATGTTAGGAAGAACCAAGCCCCTGTTATCCTTTTATATATTTACCCCAGTCAATAAGCAGCAATACACAGTAGATATATCTGTGTTTCAGTGCACATTTGAACGAACAATCTCAATGGAAACAGTATAACCTAGATCAACATTCATCTTTCTTTGAGCAAAATAAAGCCTGCTTCTCGCAGATCCAGCTAGTCAAGAGGAAAATAGTGCTAGTGTGCTTTTACTTCGTCCAGTCAGAGCCAATTCCTGCAGGGCAGTGCCAGAGCAGATGGCATTTTACAGGCACAGCAGAATCTAAACTTTTTCAGTCTGCTAATCACACCTTCAGATTTCAACACAAATTTCCCTCCCCTACTACCCACACATAAGACCGTAACTGCTTGTATCTACAAAAACGCAGTTTAAATTAACAGAATACAACTTCATACTATGTTATGAGGGTAATTCTGAAGGAGTGAGAATGTGTATGACACTTTGGAATTGCAAGAATAGGTATCAAAGAGCCTGTGATTACATCTACATATTATACTGGCTAGGTGGCAAACCAAATGAAATGAAGGCTATAATAATAATCAAGACAATAATCACTTAAGACTTCTCTCAAATACGTTCCTTTCATTTTAAAGTTAGCATAATTAAACTACATGCACTACACTGAATTTTATTAATTACTAATGATGTCCTATAAATACAGAGATTAATCCCTTCCTCAGGAAAAGCTCCTCAGGAAAAGGAAAAATCCTTTCATATATATCCATTCCAAAATTACAAGCCCAGCTAACAGGCCATCCACTTCTGTAAAGTATACACATTGTAAGGTTCTTTGGCCACTATACATCTCTCACACAGAAGATAAAGAGACATCTGAGGATTAGTGTTCATCGGTCATCAAATGTTGAAAAACAGCAGGTGTAATGGCAATTTGTGTGAAAGGATAGAAACTGTTCTGGAGAGCCAAAAGTACTATAAAAACTCACTGATACCTGTTCTTAAAAAAACCTGTTCTATGTCTGTATTAGTAACCAGTACCCATTAGTACCCAGAAATTTAGAAATCCTTTAAGATAATCTACTAGACAGAAGGAATAAAACTATATTCCTGAAGTGGTAAACAGGTAGCACACAACAGTGCTTAGGAGAAAAAAAAAAAAAAAAAAAAGAAAAATTAAAAAACCTGGAAAATAAGTTATGATTGAATCTGTAATATTAAACTGACTCTAGGAAAATAAAAAGATCCTAAATGTAAATACAGTCCTTTAATTTTTGGTCAAATTGGAATAAAAATCATGCTAAAGATGTGGACAGTGAGCCTAGTATAAGAATGCCTTTTTAGCCTTTATTTTAGTTCCTGTCCTGTTAAAAGGGTTCAATCTAATCAAAAAGAAAATGTAAAATGACCAATAATGAAGGTTAAGAAAGACACTCAATGCCATAGTGCCCCTACTGGGATTCATAGTTAAGCTGTTACTTCAATAAAACTGATAAAACTTCCCTCTGCAAACCTTAGGTTTCACATACTTTCAGAATAGTTTATTCTAGACTATGAAATTTGCGGATAAAACTGTTCTGACAATACATAAACAGGTATGACAGCGGCTTGCTGTATCACCAGCTAGCAGTGGTACAGTACCTCTGGGGTGGGGGAGCAGCACTGGCTGTTTTGAGCATACTGAAAGTACTCACCCCAAATTAAACTGCATTCCTCAATTACTATTACCAGCACGGATATAGCTAAACCAATATACCTGTATTGCTAATTCATACCAAAAAGCCTGGAACGTTCTGCATAAAAGAGGGACCTCTCAAAACCAAATCCAGGGCACTCAAATACAGCTTCACGTGTTAAATTTTCTATGGTATCCTGAATAGCTTAAAAATATTAAGTTATATAGGAAAAAGATAATTTTAACATTCCATAAAACAAACTTTTATTTACCAAATGAGCAACAAATGAAGCATTTGCTGCAAATATGCCTTTAACTTAGCGAAGGTATTTGGGTTTGCATAAAGGAACCTTAAGGCTGGTAACTCGGTACTGGGTAACAAAACTTGTCAGGATTACCATTCAAGCAGTCATTTAGTTGGCAATATGTTATCTTTTTCCACACCTCCTGTATAAAGTGAGGTTAGCACTGATAGTCACAAATGTTCTGCATAGCAGCACTAGTTTTCATAAATATTGAACTACCAAACAAATAGAGGGATATAAAAAAATTAATTGGATATCCACGCCTTATTCTATCCCTTTCACAGTAAATTTGCACTTCTTTCAAAGGAACATGCTACATATAAAACCTATGAAAAAGTAGGGGCAGCCCAACACATCAAAACGTACTTGTGGTCATCAGCTGCCTGTATTTAAATGAATCACATCCTTTCCCAAAACTAACTGATCCATTTTCGAATATGAATGTGCTCCAGAAACTGTAATTTTAATTCAGCAGTCATTCATTGTTGTGTCATCTCTAGTTCCTAGAACACTTCATTTTGCCACATTCACCAATAAGGCCATTCACTTAACTGGTCTTCCTTAAGGACAGATGTCTCCAATGTGTTTCTGTCACACTTCCTCTTCCCAAATACCATCATCATCTGTCAGTTTACTTATAACCTGGGAACTCTAATTTATTAGCATCTGTGGTTCCTGTCTGCTTGGAAGGCTCTAGTACTCTGTTACTTCCACTGGATCCTTAAAGTTATTGATCCTTTTTATGTTTCACTCATCCATTCACTCATATATTACACAGTCTGCCCTAACCAATCCAAGCCCTCAGTTTTACCTTAAATTTTTGTTCCTGCTATTGAGTTGCAAAAAAGTCCCATTTTCTTTTTTTACATTAAAATTTATTCTGCTGTGTCGTTCCATCTTTCTAAGCATTGTTTTCACCCATGGAAAAAGTCATGTTGAAAATCAACATTTGCTCTCACTCCCCTTTACTCTCATCTTAAACTACTCTTTCAGCTCGCTCTCCACGTAGTTTAATCTTGGAAAAATGGGTGAGATTCCAACAAGAAATCCTATGGCTGTAGCCTCCTGTGGTCTGCCCTCCCTTCTCATTTGGCAGGCAGAAGTTTCTTATCCGTTTTCCTCCTCAAGTTTTTGCATCAATGATAGAACGGACTAAAACTCCCAGTTTCCCTGCCTATAATCCTTATCTTTGCACAAAAGTACAAGATTTACTCTTTTCCATCTTCTGCAACTAGTTTCTGAATACCAGATCTGATACAGTTGGCTTTGTTCAGTGATTCATTTAAATAATGGTAAGGCTGCATGAAGGTTTCATTTTTAGGTATCAGAAAACCAAAACAGTGGGAAAAAGGGGCTTTTTAAAAAATACAACTTTCCTATCAAATGTCAAATAAGGCCCAGGCTTTAGCAGAATTACCCCCACCCAGTTCTGGTATTCACACATGACATGAGAGACACTCTCATGGATTCTTAGAGTTCATCTCACAATGCAGACTTGCCCTGTGTTGGGGCATATTCCATAGAGTCTCCTCACTTCCCACTCACCTTTTTCTCATAAAACTTGCTAGAATTTGATATCTTTGAAACTCCTAAGACCACAGTTTTCAATCAGTTCAGTTGGTCAAGTTCCTGAGGAAAATATACCTGACTGCTTGTAATCCTCTTCCCTTTCATATTTAACCTCACAAAACATTGTTCATGAACTGCAGTGGGGAGGCTGTCCTCTTCGCCTTTCTATAGATCCTCCGGGAAACCCTTTTTTCCTCATCTCTAAAATTTTCTTTTATGAGTGTAAAATGTCTTCCTAGTCAAAGCTGAAAATTAGTACTTTATCCAATTTGTCCTGTTAGTTTGTTTGACACAGTCAATCATGCAGTTCTTGCAACCTCCTCTCCTGGCTTCCTCCATGTCTTTCCTGCTGGTGCTCTGGTCACTCCTGTAATAGGCCATCCTCACGTTCCTCCATATTTCTCCAGCATTTCCACAGCAGTTGTCTTTGACCTCCTTCCTTCCTCCTTTTATGTTTTCTTTCTGGGAAACCACACCTGCAGAAAGTCAACCCCCTTCTGCTACGCTGACAACTCACAGACATGTTTCCCTGCGTTTAGCATACTTTTTCTGTCTAGAACATGAACTGCCACCAAGTCTTGGACATCTAAAAAACAGCTTAAGGTAAACTCAGCTAACAAAGTTCTTAACTGCACTCAGTCTCCCTAATAGCATTCTTTGTCATTCTCTGTGAACCACTGTATGGTCCTGGTGGTCACTTTGCCAGAGGATACCATCTTAAACTTTGACCTCTCTACAGGTCTCTATGAGCAGACCAAGCACAAATCATTCTTTCTTTCTGGTATGATGCTTCAAGAATATAACTCCAGGATGGAAAAAAAAAAAATAAAAAAAAATGCAACTCTTACCAAGAGTCTTCTCATTTCACATTTCATCTAGCCCAAAATATTTCATCAAGGCCAGAGTGAACTAGATAGAAACAATATAATCCTACTCCTCCAAAATATGGTTGCAAAACCAGTTTTCCAAGACTGTTACTTTCACCATGTAATCCTTCTCTTTGTATAATCCCCGCACTCAGTTGCATCCCATTGAAATTGATTACATTCACAGTTCAACACACCCACATTTCTACCTTGATTTTCCCCATAAGACAAACAATAAAAACCCAAGAGATAAGAAGATTCTGTTAACAACAGAAGCAAACCTTGACATCCAGGTACACTTGTGTTAACAGTCATTGTAACAATTAGGGGAAAACTTAAAATTTCAAAGAGCTAGTTTGTCAAATGCACAGCAGGAAGAGTTACCTTTTATATTATTGGCTGCAATCAACCGGTAAAGGCTCACATGTTTCTAGGCTGCAAACAGTATCAGAATTTAACAATTTTAAGACACTATAAAATACATATTAATTGACAGCTTCTGTACTAGAAAGTTTATACCCCGAGTACTTAAGGACAAATAAGTAACAGACACAAACTGTCTAAGCAAATAAGGAATTGCATTAATTTGAAGTTACATAAATACTTCAAACTCTTGAAATTGACTCCTGATTTTCCTAAGGTACACCAAAGGTATGAGATAGCTTGGAAGACAAACTGGGGAGAGGTGGTGGTCAGTCCAACAATCTAACCACAAGACAATTCTTCTTGTAATTAACAGAGTGCAAAATGAGAGCAGTCTTTACTCATGAAATATCACAGTCTTCCTACGTGCTTGAACCTAGTCAGGTAGCTAGGAAAAGTATCAGCTTAGTTTGCAGGCACATATCCTATATATTTATCACATATTCTTTCTGGATTCTGAGAAGTTCCTATGCATGAGTTCCTACACACAGTTATTTGCTGTTCAATGGTGCACATTCGTATACATGTTCACCATCACGTTAAAGAAAAAATATGTTTTACTACAGTATTTTTCAGGACATAGAGTGTTTACAAGATCTGCAATACTGACAAGCACACCTTTTAGATTCCCAATTCTGATTTGGCTTTCATGGGGGGGAAAAAAAAAAAAAGAATAATTAAGTGCCAAGTACACAATAGTCAATGAAGATAAACCTTCCAGCATTATAGTTGTCACACCTGTTCAAGTAAAGAAAGCAATAATCTAAATATTTGTCATAAGAAATGCTCAAATTAGAAAGCATTTACAGGATCATGCTCACAGGGCTTCTTTCCACTTCTAGGCCAGAAAACAATGATCGCTCCATCTGATTCCAGTGTGCACATAGTACTGGTTGCACATACCTATTCCCTACCCCACAATCTCCATGCACACAGACCCCTTAGAATTGTTGAGCTTATTAGTGAAAAAACAGTCATCTCAATATAATTATTTTTTCATGTATTTAACTAGACAGTCGGGCATAATTTCAAATCAACAAGTAACTGAAAACTTAAGGTCAATACTAGTATTCCCTATTTTCCTCAAAAAGTAACTAAAATCTACATCTGCCTTTTTTGTTCTTATGTGCCCCTGCCTGCAGAAGTTCATATGAACCTCTACATACAAGAGGTTCATGACAATCATACAAAATGCATCTAATAGAATCACAACAGCAACTTAGCTGTCATTCCCCAAAGCATTCCTGTCATTGTGGACCTGCAGCACATTCCTTGTACTCCACTGATCTTCTAACAATGTTCATTAAACTCACTATCTTAAAATAGTAATATTCAAAAAGAATCATTGTAATATTTAATAAAGATCTGCAAAACACGCAATCAGTCCTTAAAGAAAATTCACATAATAAATGGTCTCTGAAAGGCATTAAGTGCATACACTCCTTCTCTTTCAAGGAAGCAATAGAAAAACCTTGTAGTGTTTATTTGAATGAAGTCACACATTACAAGCTTACTTTTCCCACCCAAACAATTCATGTTTTATCAGCTCTGCGATGTCTGATCTTTCCCCAAGTCAGACAGAAGATCAGAGGATTTGACCTTTGTTATCCTTATAAAATCACATATAAAATACTGCACAGAATATATGTCTATGAATCCCATTTAAGATGTGCTTAATAAAGCACAAATATTTATTTTAAAACATAATAGACTATTAGGAAAACAAAGAACTTCAGATCTCTCTGTTGTTTCTGTTCACTTCTAGTGATAACAAAGATATCAAATTCTGGAAGTCTACCAGTTACATTTTATTATGAACACGTATGATTTAAGTACTGTCAATAAATTCTAAGTATTTAGTTATGGTTGACATTTATGATGTTACTTAAAGAATAATAAATGCCTTAACTTGAAATATGTGCATGCTTTTAGGAAGTGAGCTGAATATCAAAGGAAGCATTTAGTAACTTGCATAAGAACAAGTATCTTCTATCATCTAGAAAGGCTAATGAAAGATGATATCACGTTTTCTGAGTTTTTTGTACTGCAGACAAATGACAGAAAAAGAGAGCATTTACTATCCAGGAGAGAGCAGAGAAAATAAATTATACAATATTCCCTACATATGTTTCTTTCATAGTATGCATTAGATAATTTGAAACACATTAAATGAGTTATTTCTGAAGCCTGTTACAGCATACTTGCATTTTAACCTTTTATGCAAAAACAACTACCGTTGTATTATCCTACTGTGCAAATACAGGGAAAGAAATGCTCGAAAACCTACTCCACTGCTTCAGATTCACCTCATATTTCCTCAGACCTGTTTCACAGTCAGTCACAAGAAGTACCTTACAGAACATATGTCAAAGCAAATTTAGAAAATTTCATTTACTATTCATGAATTTCAGCCACAACAGCAGTAGATGGGAGATTTTGCAGCAACAAGCACTTCCCAGAAACTGTCCACTTGCACGTTTATCGAATGCACTCACCCACCCACCCCTTATTCTCCCTCCTATAACGGGCTGATAACACGCTTGCAGCAGCCTCGGGCCAGTTCCACCCGCAACACAACTCGATGTTCCTGCAGTTCACGTGCAAGTTCCCAAATATAAACAAACTCCCCTCCCACACGGGGGTTCGCGCTACAAAAAACAAGATTCAATGAAAAGTTTTCCGGGAGGGAGAAACCAACAGAGTTCCATTCAAGAAAATTGAGGGTTGCGGGCATCCCTCCAGACTCTACTGAACAGCCCTCTCTTCAGTAAGAAGTTTCTTAAATCCCATCAACCCAAACCTAATGTTAACTTATGTAGAGAGAGGAGGAGAGGGAGAAACAAGAGACAGTAATCTGCAAGGCAGAAGGACAGCTGCCACTCAAACAACGCCAACACTTGATAAATAACATCCCTCAAAAACTGATTTTTCTTTAGCTCTTGGCAATCATATTGTCAATAGAAAGCGGGAAGAACCAGAAGTGCCGAGCAGCTAGAAAGCTGTAGTTTCTTTCTCTCGTAAAGCCTGCCAGAAGCGGAGGAGGTGGTGGGCTTTGTGAAAGAGACAATCAAAACAACAAGGTAGCTGATAGCTGAAGATGTTTAGTTTGGGGTTTAATCAATAAGAACTACTTTTAAATATTTAAGATGGTATGAAAAGCGAGCGAGCGTTCTGTCCTATAGCAAATACGTTGTTATTATTATTAAGCTTCTACACAGACATAAATTATTATATCGATTCTGCAGAACCAAACTGAGAAAGACGCCAAGAGACTAACATTTTCGTCCGTTCCTCTAACAGGAGTTTGACAGTTAGCAGACATCCAGCACGGACATACACAGCAGTTAGGAAAAGCGAGTGGCGCTCATTCCTCATAAAGTTTCTCCCTCCAGTTTCCAAGAAACCTACCTGCTCTCTGGAAATGCAAGGCAACGAGGGTCTCCTGAACATTTTGCAGCTGCCATAGTAGCTGGCCGAAGTTTCCCCTAAGGATACGCAGCTAGATCTCCTTCTGGGTCTGATCACAGGCACTTTTTCCTCCACGCTGGGGAGCCGTGGGTGGTGATGATGCTGGTGGTGTTCTCCTCGGCTCTCAGCCGAGAAGATGCCGCGCTCCCCGCCACAGAGTGCCAGGAGGCAGCCTGCCACCCCGACCGAGCCGGCCAGCAGCGGTCTGAGGGCTGGGGGGAGCGCGTGAAGGCTGCTGAGAGACACCAGCCACACCAGGCTGGTGAAGATCAAAACGAGGAGGCTCCGCCGCAACTTCAGGGAGCTCTGCAGCAGTGTCAGCACTGTCACTGAGCCCAGCACTGTCAGGAGCCTGCCTAGGACCACCTGCGGCTCGGCGGGGTCCTGGGGCTCCTCTTCGTGCCCCTCGGCGGGCAGCAGCCACTGCAGCGCCACGAAGTCCCCCGAGTAGCAGCACACGGGAAGCGCCAGCAGCCACCAGCGGGTCGTGCCGCCGCCGCGCTCCCGGTGCCTGCCGCCGGCCAGGTAGCAGGTGAGAAAGAAAAAGGCACAAGCGATGCTGAAGAGGGGGCTGAGGCAGCGGAACAGGCACAGCAAGGCGTGCAGCAGCCGGGGGCTCCGCCAGCTGCTCCCGTCCTGCTGGCCCCCGGCGCTGCCCCGGCCGTGAAAGGCCAGGAGCGAGAGGACAACGGCGGCCAGGGCGCCCAGGCTGAGCAGCGCCCGGGAGGAGGAGGAGGAGGTGGCGGCGGTAGGGAACAGCAGCAGAGAGAGGAAGCTCTTCGGGGGGTCCTGCCTCAGGGGGGTCGCGCAGCTCTTCACGTAGCCGTTCCGCAGGCTCTCCGGGCTGCTGCCGCTGCCGCCGGGGAGCGCCAGGGGGGAAGCCGCCCTGCTGCCGTCCGGCTGCTGGCAGTGCTGCGGGGCTCTGCTGGGTCCGTGGTGGGAGGCGGTCGCGGCGGCTTCTCCCTCTTCCCTCATGGTGGTCGGGGACGCGGGCGGGGGAGAGGAGCGGGTCGCGCTAGCTTCGGCCCGGCCGCGCCTCCCTCATCTTCTCAGGAGAAAGGCGCCGGGCTGAGCCGCCGCTTCTCCTCCGCGGGCAGCGGCGTCCGCAGCATGGTGGGTAAAAGACGGGGAAAAAAAGAGAGAAAAGGTAAAAGTCTCGTCCGCTTTCCCCGAACGGATCCAGCGGTGAGGGCTCGCTGCCGCCTCCCAGCGCTCACCGGCAGCAGCGGGCCGCCGGCGAAGCCCCGGAGGGCGTGGGAGTGAGGCGAGGAACAGCCCCCTCCCGCCGGCCCGCCCGCCTCCCCTCACGCCGCTGCACACGGCGCGCGCGGAAGCCCCGCGAGGTGGCACGCGCCCCGGCAGCGGTTGCGCGCGAGCTGCCACGCGCTAACGGCTGCACGGTAGCGGGGCGTGGAGACGAGGGAGGCGCGCGCCGACGCCTCCTTCCCGCCGCCCCGCGCCCCAACGGCCGCCTGCCCTGAGGAGACCGGCGGGACCCCGGCCTTCCCGTCCCTCCCGAGCGGCTCCTGCCGCAGCCAGCGGAGGAATCCCGCGGCGCCCGGGCCCCAGGGATCCGTGCCTTCTGTGTGTATTAAACAGATTGTTTTAAATATATATATGTATTTATGTATGTCCCGCGCGACAGTCAGCCGTCGCCGTGAGGGAACGTGTGAGAAGCGGGCCGGGCCCCTGCGAGCCCGGGCGGCCGCGCACCGCCGTGGCCACGGCGCTGCGTCCGCGGGAGTGGGCATCTGGTGAAGCGATCTAGGGTCAGAAAGGCTGAGCTGGGTTAACTTTCTTTTTTCCTTTGTCTTTTTGTTTTGGCATACCACAGAATAGTTGCTAGTACGGGATTTAAAGCGCACAAAGAGTATTGGAGTATTTTGCCTTAAGGACCATCTCTCTCTCTTTTTTTTTTTTTTTTTAATACCTGAAAAGTAAGTATGGATTGGAGTAATTTTCTGCACTTTGTTTCAGTCTTTGTTAACAAAGTTACAGATCAGACCGCATTGCTCGACCAGGTTTGATTATTTGCACATATAATCCCTTTGGGATGGATCAAAATAATCATTTTGAACCAGACTATTGAAAGTGTTTAGACTGCTGTAAGTGAAAATAGGCAGCTAATGGGATTTTGAGTAACGCCTTATTCATCCTGTTTGTTCCTCGAAGAGTAACTGATTAGTACTTTTGAAATTATAACTGTGCATCATTACCTCGTTACTTGAAATAAATGTCCTTTGAGCTCTATTTCCACAAAATATTGCCCTAGATTGGTTTAGAAATCAGGTAAGTCAGTGACTGCGCTTTTTGCTTGCTTATTGAAACAAGGAATTTTTGACATGACTTGGTGCCATTGCACTCAATTAGCTACATTTGAATAGCATTTGAGTAGCAGTTGGTTTGGGGAAGCTGTGGTGTAGCAGGAAGTGCTACTGCGGGATACGGGCCTCAAAGCTAACAATATGCAGAAGTCGTCCAGCATGATTACTGACAGAAAATGCAATATGCAGTGACAAATAAAGTAACTTCTGTATGTAAGAAGATGAAAGTAAGTAATGATTTGTTTTTCAAAGGGCAGATCAAATTGATGGAACTTTAGTACCATCGTACACCTTCCTCTGTTAGAAATACTCCTACACGCTTCCCCAAAAAAGAAAAAGAAATTCTGCCTTGACTTGGTACACTTAGTACCAATATGATGGTACAGAATCCTTGTTTAAAAGTTTTCGAAAGAGAAAATGTGAAGTTCCTTTGGGCATTATATTGTTACATTTGCTTTTATTCATATGCTATTGACATCAGTTGGACCACCATCAAGTGTATACATAAATGTTTTCAAGACAGATTAGCCTGCTGTTATACATGTCCTTTATTTTTCAATTCTGTTGAATTCAGCTACAAATAATAGAATTTCAGAAATAACTAGATAGTTTAGTCTGGGATACTCAGGATATATTTTCTGAGTGTTAACATCTGCATCCACTAGATAGATTTATAGGTAAGGATAGGATTTTTTTGTGTATGTGTTTACCGTATGGTTATCTGCATTAAATTTCACCTGCCTGTGCACTCAGGATTGTGAGGCTGGATGCAGATTCCCTCAGCCAGCTCTATTTTTACTACCCTCACTAAGTTAGTATCAACAGCATACTTTACCACCTTACTGTTTATTTGTTTTCAGATCATTTATCATGAAATAATTAGCTTTTATTTCAGTGGTTTGTCTGTGCAAAAACACCCTGAGGAAATGTATACACAATTCATTCCAAAATTTAATGGGAATATAGTTGTTCTCCAGTAGCATCCCTGTTGCCCTACGTTACTCTTGCTAGCATATTGCTTTGTAAAAGGGTATGGCTATGAATAGGTCCCTATCCTGAGGAGTTTACAGTCTAATGATGAACAATTTCAGTATAAGGAAACTTGGTTTGAGTAGGATAGCATCTATCATAAATTAGAAGAGCATTAACTAAATGTCTTCTTGTGACAGAATAGTTTTAAGAATAAAGAAATACCTTTACATTTACTACTGGTAGGTCCATGTTCCTTAAACAAATACAGAAAAATAAAAGGTGTTTTATTTATATTGGAATGAAGAAGTTAATTCCAGGGTAATGTAATATTTTTTGTCATCTTCCAGTTTCACTGACAAAAGAAAATAGGTAGTTTAGTGATTTTGATTGATTCTTAACCTACCAAATGTTCAAAATTGCTGTGGTTTTCACCTCTAAATACCTTTGTTGTCTTATCTTTTTTGGGTACATCAAATACAAACATTTGATTCTTCCTTCCTAATTTAGTTTTGTGATTCCAGTCGGTTTTTCACCATGTGAACAACTTCTGTATCTGTTTAATAACTTTGGACACAGTTGCCCAGCTCTTCACTTCAGAAAACCATTTTGTGCTTTCTCTTGTATCAGCACAAAAAGGTTAATAAAATTCTAGGAAGTCCTCTTTAAAGTTTCTCTTCAAGACTTCCATACTGTATTAATCAAACTAATAACAATTGGATCTAATTATTACTGTATGTAATTGTGCCCTGACTGTAATCCTTGCCCTTTTTACATGGGGAAGGAGATTAACAATATGGTACCTAACTTGGAAACTTTCACAGGGTAATATTTCAGGAAATTATGAGATACATCAGTGCTTTCTAGATTGTCCTTTTTGTGTATTTCTTTGACAAAATTGTCTCAGATAGGGTTGATAGCTTTTTCAAGGACTGAACTTCATCTTCCCAAAAGCATCTGTTGTATTTGAGATTCATTTTTAATAATGGACTTAGATGTAATCAAGTTCTTTAAACAAAGTATACTTTGAAATTGGAAACAAAAGAAATTTAGATCAGCTACGTGGTTTAAACAGCTTGGCTTTCTGAGCATAATCTGTGATCATTTGCTTAGAAATTCTTGTGTATAACTGAAGAATGGGTAAATTGATGTCTTGTTGAGGGAACAATATTCTACTACCTGACTATAGGTATAGTGTAGAATGTGTGTGTAAAGGGAAAAAAAAAAAAAAAAACAAAACCAAAACAAAACGGTGGGAACAGAGGACGTATCTTGTGTTGGAGCACTGAGTCAATAAGTTATTGCACTTACTGCTTTTCTTTCATTTATATCCATGAGGAAATTGATGTTTGAATGCCATGTTTTTCATTACTTCTTTGAATACTGCAGTTTGAGAAATTAGTTTGTAAATATGTAAGGACAGTTAAGATGGTGCAGACAGTAACTGTCTATGCGTACCTCAACTTTGTTACCAGTTTTACATCAGATGCTTGAATAAATAAATAAATGGCATTACTACAGCTATAATTAGTTAGCAAAAAAAACCCCAACAAACAAAACAAATTTGACGCTTCCAGAAAACCCATACAAGTGTAGTTCACTTAGGGCAATCAAATCTTAACCAATCTTGAATGAATGTTTGGAAAAACACCAGCATTGTGTATTATCTTTCTAAGTTTGTATTGTGGCAAACACTGTGGCTGCTCTGTTTGGTAAACTGTAGAAACATGCTACAGCTAGTAACTAGCGCTGCCTGGGGGATCTCAGATTTATCGGTGTGTAATGTGCTATCCCTTAAAAGCAGGCTATGATATCAACTGCTAAGATGTTTGTGTGTCTTCAGTGCTAAAGGCCTAGAGAGATCTGCAGTGGTTCATAGGCAACCAGACATAATGGAAACAAGCGGCTGAAGGATACCAAGATGGAGTTACTAAGAGAAGAAAAAAACATACAGGTAAAAGAGGCTCCTTATGGAAGCATGTTCACTATGCATGATGTCAGTATACTTGCAATAAGGTGTTGCTGATGTATTCATTGTGTCTAAGGGTGAGAAAAAGAGAGATGCAGTTGCATTCCACATTAAGCAAAGCAGTCAGTTTCAAAGGTGTGTCCCAATGTTTTGATCTTCATCATATCACAGCAAAGATAAATTAGCTGCAAATTACATCTTTTAGTTTAATTTGTCAAAAACAGGCACATGGGAAAGAAAACTGGAAAGGAGTAGTGGAAAAAAGTTGTTCCTTGCATAAGATGTCTCCCGTGGATATAGCAACTAGTCAGTTTTAAAAGTGTGGGTGATAGCCCTAGAAAGTTGGAGTTGCTATGATAGGCAAGATGAGGTTAGATGAGATTTCCCATTTCTGATGAATGAAAATAACAGCAGATTCCAAGCTGTATCTCAGCAGCAACAAACTCCAGGAACAATCAGTGAGTAGCAGAAATACTGTATCAACCTAGTTAAACACTTACTCTTTAGAAACTGGAAGGGCACAAGTCTTCATCTGGTCTCAAGGTTTTTCTGGTGCCCATATTTTTGTTTTTATGAAGAGAAGCAGCAGCATGCTGGCTTCTGGTACTGTATCCAGGTGCTTCTACTACTACATTTTTTAAATCTAAGGAATCAGACTCTGAATCTGAACAAACTGACTCTTTGCAAGTGGACCAACATGTGCATCTCCAGATAAGCATGTAATGATGTGCACCTTTACAGCTGAAATGTAGTGATCATACCCTAGCTCTCACTTTAAAGATAAAAATATCAATAGGCAATGATACTTAAATGTTTTGCAAGCAGAATCCATTGATGCTGATGCGATTTCAATAGTTAGGCTATGTATAATCTGCGTATTTCATCAAATAACATTAATAGTCTAACACTTCATATTATTTTTATGGAAAGTTTTAATGGAATTGCATAACTTTTTAAAATAGAAATTTTATGCGATATGGAATAAGTCAGTAGTTTGGAAAGAGAATTGATTTGGAAATTACCCATGTAAATAAATGAGGATTTCTTTGGCTGAACTTCTTCACTGAGGTACCATGAATTTGGATGCTTATTTCCTGATAAAAAAAAAGATAATGGACTATGAAGTTCAACAAATAGCTGTCAAAATTCTGGCTTTAAGGTGTTAGAGAGTTGTGTGATTATATATGGTACTGATCTTTTTTACATGACCTTATTTGGAGAATAGTGGTATAAGTTTAATTTTTTTTTTTTTACAATAAAAATGCAGGAATTTGTTAAATGTGAAATTTTTGCCAGATTTCACTTTTTCAAAGCTGATTATTCTAGTACAATTTATCATCCTATGTACAAGCAAAAAAACAGGAAATAGGTGACTTTCTTCATCTGTAGCTTGTCTAAAAAGTTTACTTTGTGCTGAGTCATGTTTTATTATAAAATCTTCAGTGAAATATCATTATACTTAAGAATACATACTAATATTTCTATGGCAATTCAGTCCTTAACTTGCTAATTGAAATTTCTGTCTTGAATGGAAATAGAGGCATTTTATGGACTTTGCTCATTAATAGTACTAAAGATTAAATCTAACTCAGGAGCTGGTTTGGTTTTTCAGAGAAGTCTGCCTTAACACATGAACGTCAGATGCATAAATATATTCTGAAAAAGATCAAAATCAGTCCAAGTCTTTTATTGTGAGGGAGAGGCGGGGGGAAAAAGTGAGCTGAATGATTCAGAGACCTGGGTCTGTTTAGCCTGGAGAAGAGAAGACTGAGAGGGGATCTCATCAACGCTTATAAATATCTAAAGGGTGGGTGTCAAGAGGATGGGGTCAGGCTCTTCTTAGTGGTGCCTAGTTACAGGACAAGGGGCAATAGACACAAGCTGGAACACAGGCAATTCCATCTCAACATGAGGAAAAACTTTCCTTTGAGGGTGACCGAGCACTGTAACAGGCTGGCCAGAGAGGTTTTGGAGTCTCCTTCTCTGGAGATACTCAAACCCTGCCTGTCTGTGTTCCTGTCCAGCCTGCTGTAGGTGACTGCTTTGACAGGGGGTTGGACTAGATGATCTCCTGTCCCTTCCAACCCCTACCATGCCGTGATTCAGTCGGCTTCTCTCATTTCAATGTCTTTCAGATACCAAACTTATTGACCCTAAATCATTAAGACAGGTCCTTGTTAATTAACATGCATTTAAATTCTGTTAAATTGCTGAAATTACATTAGATTGTCAACAGGCATTAAACAGCCCAGGAAAGAAATTGTGCTGAGTTACACCTCTTCAGGGTCTGGCCTGTGTTTCAGCACATGCTTAAATATAATCTCAACTATGTTGTTTGGTTGTATTATTTCATTCAGTTATGTGTATGAAACCCTTATAGGCCTTGATGTATTCAGAAGTTCATCATACTTTATGCTTTCCTATGGTAAGTATTGTAAAATCTTGGATGTAGAAGAACATAGTATTAACATATTCAGTATTTGTTTTGTTTCTAATTAAATAAAACTGAAACCTTTGACTGGAAGTATCAGGCTGCAGTTGTCTGAATAATAGTGCTTTGAGAGAAAATAGGTGGAAATATGTACAATATCTTGCCTCTTAATTAAAAAAATGATTATATTGAATATTAAGCACTCAAAGATTATCATAAACTATTATATATAATTATACTGACTTCTAAAATGTTTGGAGATTAATTTTAACATCCAAAGTAATAATGCTAAATTAAGTAATAAGACAGTCTATGTAAGCAAATCTCCACAACAAAACCTGTAAATGAAACTTTTTTTTTTTTTTCCCCACGAAAGGAGAAATGTAACATAATCCTGTAATTGTGACTTAGTAACTATTTCTTCTGGAGATTGAACATGAGATTAAAAAAATAGAAAAATTATGCATTTGAGCTAGTTAGCTTATTATTGTGGAAGTATTTTGTCCTCCTAACCACAGAAGGAATTCATCTAAGTAAAAAAGTGGAGAAGAATAAATTGTGGTAGGAGACAGAAATCGTCTGTTTTTAAAATGATAAATTTATATGGTTTATGGCTGTCCTCTAAAATCTAAGCATGGCACCAGCATTTCTTAGGTTATTTTTATATTTATTAATTATTAAGACCAAGTTCTTCATCACACATAACCTGAGTTTTATATGTTGTCCAGGAAGTCACAACACGCTGTGAGAAGTGTTCCAATTTCAAACAACTTGTCTCAATAATCTTTCCTATTTAAGTCTACTTATTTATCTAAAAGTTACTTTACTTCCTCATGTAATTCAACAGAACTGTTTAGCATTCATTGTCAATACCACGTACAATTGCAGTAATTTATCAGCCTGCTTTTAGCATCTTAGCTGAAGCTTCCACTCCCCTTCACCATTCGCAGTTTATTGAATGCAGTACCCATTGCCTCCTTTGGGCTTAAGACAGCTCAGGGCCTTAATTTACCACATCAGAAACTGCACACCATCTAAAGAAATGGTTTGAAATGCTTTTGTAACTGATGGGTTTACTGCTTTTGTCTCCTCTGTATGGTATAATGATATATCACGATTATTTACAAACGTTGAGGAATTGTATTTGGTTGTCAAAAGCAAACAAATGTAGGTTAAGCAGACAGCAGTTTCACGAGATCAAGTAACAGGTAAGTGGCTTGATCATTTAAATGAGCTATTTTTGTGCTCAAAACTAGTGCTTGTTATCATTAGGCATGATGTTATAGCGAGAGGAGGAACAGCTGGATGTGAAAACATACTTAAATATTTTCAAGATGTTCGGTTTTGTTGGGTGATATTCTTCATGAGTAAGAATAAATAGGAGCTTTTAGAAAATACTGCTAACATATCTGAATTGGCTATGTAAGCAAAAATGAGGGTATGCTATGGAAATTTTACAAATTCTGAATCTAGATAATGCAGGTATATTAACTTCAGCTGATTAAATTTTATGTGTTTGTTTATAGCTAAAATGAATCCAGCATACTGGGGTACAAAGTAATGATGTAGAAACAATCAGGCATGTGCACCTGTTGGATCTTTCTTGCAATGAAAGAATAATAATTGATGCGCAAAAACAAAAGCAACAAATTTAGAAGAGTTCTTTTGTTGCTTTGGAGTTGGACACAGCAATAGGTTTTACCAGAGCTGATTAATGAAACCCAGAAGTTTACATACTGATATCTTTGCACTTATGCTCAGTTAGTAATAAATACATAGCAATGACTGATGCTTAATATAACAAACTCAAACACTGTGTCAATGAAGAACTACATTTAAGTTTACATCATTAACCGATTTCTTGTTTATCATGTGCTTGTAATATCATTTATACCATTCCATAGTGATTTCTGTTGTGATTGTTTAAATTATACAAAAGTTTATGGAAGCACAGGAGAAAATTTTGAGGGATTTTTGACACCTGAAAACCTGTCTAGTTCAACCTTGATGGATTTATATTACATTTGGAAAAAATGTTATATCAGTTGCAAGTTACATGAAATGCATTATCTTATTTTATTATAACTATTAGCATAGCATTGACCATTAACTGAGTTAGAGAGCTTTTTATTTCCTTAGCATGTAAATAATTTTTTTCGAGAGCAATAGATACCATATAAAAAATTTCACTGACAGTCTTCACTAGCACAGGTCTACAACAAACAGCAGTATTATGTTTACTTGATTACTTGTATTGCTTTATTCAAAATTTTTTCTTTACTAGAATTAGAATGTTTATTAAATGTTAATATTATGCCAATATAAACATAGTGAACATAGAGAAAAAAACATAGTGAACAAACAGTACAATTAGTAAATGAAGTGAACACGTACCTGTATTACCCTTTATTATTGTTTACTTACTTGCTGATTTGTAAAATTTGCTGATTTGTAATCAGTTTCTCTGTGACAGCTGCTGATTATAAAGACGCTGAAATTCATAATAATTATTGCTTAGTACCAATGTGTGCTTGATAATGGTTTGAAAGTTCATGATTCCTGGCCACTATGTTTTTTAAGGTTTAATTATTTTAATATTTTAAGGCTTATTGCGATGTAGTAGTTTCCTAGATGTAGGTCTCCTAGATGCATGTGGCCTTTGGAATTTAAAACACTACACACTGCTTTCATTATCAGATATATAAAGATTACAAAAAAGCTGTGGGTTAGCCAAATATCAAAGAAGCTGGGTGACATACTTTAACTGAAGTTGCTTACATTATGTATTCAGCTTGCTGCTGTTAATTCTGAGGCACTTTTATATTGAAAAGTGAACATCAGATGTCAGGTAGTATTGTTAAAGGTTGGACTTAAAAAAGATTTTATGTTCTTCAGTTTTGGCCTTGATTGCTTACTGTGAAGCTACTTAAGTAGCCCTATTCATTAAAATATTACATAGTTGGCATGTTTACTTTCTTTAGTGCTGAAAGTGAGGAATCTATCTTTTACACATAAATCTAGTTTTGCTTTTATTTATTAACATGTTCCCACTTTTCGTGCAAGACTGAAAGAGGTGGAGGGAAGAAGAAAAACAGCATTCCAGTTTTAAGGAAATATTTGGTTAAAATTTCAATGCTTTCTGATATATTAGGAGAAAAAAAGACTACCATTTTCCAGACTCAATTTATATACTTCATAGTTTAGGAATTGTTTAAATGTATATGAGACAATTATATTCTTAACGGAAATCCTGAGATGTATCCTGCTTAGTTCCCTCCCCAGCCAGGTCTCCTACACAAATAGGTCTGTACCAAATCTAATGGTGCAACTAACGTATTTCTGAATAGAAAAATGTTGAATTGCTGTAAAATGTATTCATCTTGCATGTAATTTAAAATAACTAAGGAATTTTCAGGTTTGGAATTGAGGCCCAATTCTGTACACTGCCCCACAAAATAAAAGAGCCTTAGACAGTATAGGCAGGAATGCTTCTTTGGTATATATTTTTTTTATACTGAGGCTTTAGGCAATAATGAGCTATGAACAGAATCATGCTTCTGAGAGGTCTAGCTAAAAGCCTTTGTTTTTATAGCAGATACAGGGATATATTGACCTGGGGCATAAATGAAATGAGTATATAATAGTTTATTTTACTATATATAAGGTGACAAGATTCCAGTTGCCAGAGCAGTATGCACAAGTACATTTGTTTTCTGTTTGTGTTAATCTCAAACATATATAAACTATTTTTATAAACGAACATGACATTTTATAAGATGTTTGTGAAGTCAGGCTGTGCTTTCCCGGTTACTTGGAAAGTTCATCTTAAATGACAAAATGACTTGCAGAACTTTTAACTTCCTTAAACTGACGTGAACCTTAACCAATAGAATCAGGTACATTCCATGTATCATTAATTACTTAACTGAACATAGTTAACAAATACAAATGTAAATTTTTTAGACATGGAATGCAAACAGTAAGTTCCAAGAGTCAAAAGCCATTTCTTCTGATAAGAAATGTGTCATCTGTTTTTCCTCCTTTACCTTTTTTTCCCCTCCTTTTTCCTTTTTTCCATATAGACAGGCTATGGACTCTCTAAGGGCTAGTTTTCTTAAAAAGCTTCCTTGATGATTAATAACATATTTTGTTTGAATTATGCAAGGATTCAATATTCTCTTTATCAACTGATCTGTGTTTACGGTCATGCTGACAGCATATCTGTACCTAGCATTACATGTCAGATAATTTTATTGATAGCAGTAGGAACATGCACAAGTATCAACACCCTGCATAATGTCCATGTGACATTAAGCACAATCCTCTTTCTGCTCAATCAATCTTAAATGTCTACTGAGTCAAAATGATGCCTCATTTCATATAGTACCTGTGGTGTGTGGAAAGCTGACTCCCAACTTTGAAACTTTTTCAGTTTTTTTACAGCTAAGAGAGTTTTAGCTACTGCTAGTATTTTTATTTTACTTTATTTAGGTTCTGGTTTGGGGTTTCAAGAGGTGCATTGATCTTGGCAATTGTTTCTTAATCTCAGGTAATCATTCCCATTGCTTTGATAGCCCATATTCCCTGAGCAACTTCGTTTTGCCCACTGAGATCATTAGCACTACCTTCAGAAGTATTTGTTAATTAGGTTTGTGGGTTCTTCAGGATCAAGTAGCATCAAAATAGCTTATTATCCCTTCAACACAACCATAGAATTGCTTTTGAACACCCTGTTTCAGTCAGGATGGGAAAGAGCTGTACTCCAAAGACAAAACCCCATAGCTGGGACCCTCTGATTCCTGAGCAAGACCTTAGTAGTAGATCGACTCCATGGCCATTGTGGCAATAGAAGCAGCTTGTCAGACCTGCAGCATCCCACTACCTGTTTTGAGAAAGCCCTAACACAGGCTATTGCCATATTATGTTCTGAAGGAAAAGATCTCCCTGTGATCTAGATCTTCACCTCCCCTCAGTGCTTCACAAGTACTTCCCAAAGCTGCTTTTCTAAGAACTGGCTTACTTGTGCTCCATAAAAGAACGGACTCTTCAGCCTCCCTTTAATTCCACATTTGAAACTACCTTGTGTGCTTCTCAAACTATATCCACAAGATCTTTGACCATCTGGTGACCTTTATCAGATTACTTCCCAAAGATTTTTGCCAGAAGTTTTGACACTCCAATTATTGAGGGTCATATGTCATCTAGAACAATCCTGCATGCCTCACTTGATGCAGCAGGGACAGCAGTCTGTGATTTCACCTCCTCCTTATTTCTTAGGCAATTTTCTTGGCTTCTGTGTTTCCAAGGAGAATAAAACAATTATAAAGAAAGACATTCTTTAGCATCCATTCCAAAGGAGCATTATGGACCACAAAGGAGTGTAAACTGGAAGATTGTACCAGAAACAAGCAGAAGTGGTAGGAAATAGCTTATTCTTCTACTGGTTGTTTAGTCAAGTTTTGCCCTTTTTTGAAGTATAGGGGTTTTGTGGCTGAGTCTGAGCAATATTCTTATTAGAATGTTCTTCTAATTACCCATTCTTCCAGGTCTTTGTAACAGATGCTCGCTGTCCTGGCTATAAGTTGTCCTTGGGTGACTTGAGATCAGAAGGATATATGCTGTCCTCCCCAGACGTATAGTATATCAGGTATCAGACATTTCTGCTAGCAATCTGCCTGGGTTCTTGAATGAGCTGGAAAACAGATTAGGTCATTTCAGGCACCTTTATCACAAGCAGGAAGTCCATGACAATGTTCTGGAGACATTTCTACAAAAAAGTGGTTAACCAACTTACTCTTTCCGTGGATGTGAATAGGAAATGCTGTCCTTATTACTCCTAAGTGTTTTCCAGCCCTTTTTGTAATCAACTGTTAAAGGAGACAGATGTATTCGTGTCAACCATTCACGTGTTTTCTAATCTTCAGAGTTGTTTTGAAAGATAAAATAGGATAATTATGATCATTCTGATGGCTAAAGAAGAACATAAGGCAGATCTGACAAAATTTCAACTTTTCTGTTGAACTTCTCTGTTCAACTTCATTATTGAAGTCCTTTTATTTTTTTTTAAATGCCCAGAGAATTTTAATTTTTGCTCCAGAGAAATACCCTAGTTAATAGAAGAACAAATAAGAGGCAATTCTGTTTGGCCAAGTAGACATAATTTGCCGTGTGATACACAGAAAAGCCAATTTTCCTTAACTTGGCCTCATTGTCTGGAATTCTGCTCTATTTCCTGGATGGTGCTGGGTTCCTCTGTGAGCTCAATCTATTTGACAGCTGTTTCAGCGCTGCACTTCCAGGCTGGTGGCTTCTTTGTTTTTGATGATACTATAGTAATTGTATCCTGAAGGGTTTGTTAATATATTTTTCAAGTAGGATCTGAATATCATAGTTGTTTCCTCTATTTCTGAATGCTTTTTGAGTGGTCAGAAATGGTACTTGAGCTTTAAAGTGCTTGTGAGTGTTCATCACAGGTCCTTCATAATTTACGCTAATCTTGGAAAGAGGTATGCATTAAGAAAGAAAAAGTTGGAAGAACAACACATTCAAAACCAGATATATATTAAAACTGTTATCAACTATTTAAAGTAAAGACCTTAAAATGGTGATATGCATACATGCATCAGTGCAACTTAAGAAATGGCATTTCCTGAGTTGAGAAACATTCTATGAAACATTCACATTGACTTAACTTTGTAGAAGTGATCGTATAACGAGTTCATCCCTGGCTAGAAACCAGAGAAAGTTGATCAATTTGATACCAATGCTCAAAAGACTCTTAAAGGAGAGGTAAACTACTCCTAAGCAATGAAGTACTGCTATCATTTTACTTGTTGGTACAGTTGTACAACACTGTATTATTGAAACCTTTTGTAAAAATACAAATGTGCATAATAAAGTTGTTATCTGTCAATTCCTGTTATATTTTTGAATTTTTTTCCTCCTTTGATGCTAATCAGATTTGGGCTAAAACTCGAAAGACCATTCACAAATATATTCTTGCAGGCTGATACCCAGTATCTGGATCAATCCTTTATATTTTTAAGGCAAATGCTATGATGTAAAATTTGGAGATAGACACACTTACCCGCGAGTTTTCAATAAAAGTATATTTTATATACTTTCTTAATCTGATTTAAATTTGACTACCAACTAAATGTTCAAGATCTAAGTAAAACTGTGGTTGTGCTGAAGTCAGTAAAAAAAAAAATCATTGATAATTATGTAAACATTGTAACTCAGAAACTGGATTTTAAAAATCAGCTTGAATATATACTGAAGAAATATTTAATGAGTCTGATTTGCATTAGAAATACATATTGATATCTCTTAGCTGAAAGCTACATTATCAAAGGGCAAGGCTGCACCTGCGTGAAGACTGATAAATATTGATAAGGAAGCAGTATCAGAGCATACTTCAAAATTACATTGTATGAGTGGTTTTTGGATATTATCCTAGACAAATTAACATTTTGATTTAGTGGTAAGAAGGCTATTTTTGTCAAAAACTAAATAACTTGTGCTATGTATTGTGTAAAGTTAAAAGAATACAGAATTTGATAAAAGCATTCTGTTTGAGCATAGCTTATTTTGCAACTTTCACCTATGTAATTTTGCACAGTATTAAAAAGAAATACAAAACCATTCATGTTTGCTGCTTGCTATGAAACAAGGAGGTACCAAGGGCTTTCTGGCAATTGTATTGCCTTAATGGATTTCAAGTTGCATAAGAGAAAATTGATAGCCTCTATTACTGGTCATCTTTCAAAATCTTAACGTATGTATTCAATTTCCAACCTGGAAAATATTTTCCTGTTTTTATTAATTATTGTAAGACAGTTGAAAGTGTCTATACAAATGCAAAGATAGTCTTCTGATTTCATACTCTCTCTCTTCTATTTTTTTTTTTTTTTTTCAATTTCCTTATTCCAAGTATGAAATCTTCCATTTGGTAATACCTTTGGTCTGAAGAATTATTATTCCTGTTCATTTAATGATGTGATAAACACAGCTTAAAAATATTTTGGTGCCACAGAATCTGTTGTGAATGAGACATCTGTAGTCACAAATTTATTTGATGTATATACTTCTTAAAATTAAAAACAGATGTGCAGATGTGTTGACTATATAGTGATATGCTAATAACTACTGCAGAGATTTTAAGATACTCGCTAGCTAGTTTCAAGGCAGGTTTATATTGAGCATGTCTGGAATTAATTTAGAGCCCTTCAGGCCCATCACTGAATCCTTCCATGGACCAGGCTTAGAAGCCAAGGGTTGCGCCAAGTACTCTGGATTTAGAATTATCCTTACATCAATGGAATTTGTTCATAATTTAAGCATGTATGATGCACTGTCTGAGCTCAGTGATCTGTCAGAATGACTGCAGACAATGGACATTACACTGCCAGAAGCTCTCTCACATTTGTCGACAGGCTTAGATTTCTGCTTGCATTGTTGTTAGTTTAGGAATATACGCAATAAAGATGGCAGTGCCAAATAAAATTTGTACTATGAAAACAGGGATATGCATGACAGCAAAGCTGTTAAAATCCATGTAGCAAAATTAGGAGCTTGGCATACAGTGAAAAAAGAAAAAAGGCTGATGACAGCAGGACTTTTTAAGACTAAAGCTTACTCGCGCATCTATTTTTTCCTGCATATTAATTCTGTATTGTAGTCTTTTCTAATCAAAAACGGAGTCCATACTAAGAATGGGTTGAGTCACTTTTAAAAAAGTGTGGTCCACAAATACCAGAATTGTTGCCTAAATAATTATTGACTATTACAACAAGCTTAACACTCCCATGGAACTTGAAAATGCCAGTAAATAGAAGTGTCACAGAAATCCTTAATGTCTTGCCAGGAATAATAACTCATTCCTAGGGTCTTCTCTCTCTCTTCTCTCTCTCTTTGCTTTGCTTTGCTTTTTTTTTTTTAGCCTCTGGCGAATTTATTTCTGTATGTGAATGTGTTTCCATTTTTCAAGAAGAAACTTCTGGCAATAATAGGTGGGGCAAAACCAGATTGTGAATATTTTATTGTGTGATCTACATATAAGTACTCATTTTAAAATATTTATGAAATATAAATGCATGACTACGAAGGTAATACTTTGTCTAGTCATTAATTTAATATGACAATAATGTCTGTCGTAAGGAAATGGGATCCATTAGTGGTCTCATGGAATATAAAGGCTTTATCTCTGTATCACTCTATCTGTGATTTCCAACCCTTGCTGACAATTATACTTAATTCTTTCATAGGTAGAAATTTTGAAAAATTTCATCACTAATATACTTGATACAGTATTCATTCATGAACTTGTGTATAATTCATAGATGTCTCTCTCAAATGTTATATATCCACTGCTGAGTGATGACACTTTGGTTTTGATTCAGTTATAGTCAAAAATAATTCCAACAATGTGAATCAACAGTAGCATTTCATATATTTGAAACAGTTCATGCAGCTATATGCACACTGAAATTCATCTTTTATCCTCAGAACCTTAAAATAATAACTGCCGTTCTTTTTTATTGAAATAAAAAACTTAACAGATTTTCATAAAACTCCACTAATATATTTCATAATACTCCCATAAATTCTGATAATAGTTCTTCAGTTTCCATTTGATGACTCAAGACAGTATTATGTACACTGTTTAAATCAGAACTTCTAGATTAGCAAGCAATGTACAGCTCAAAATAGATTTTTCTTGTAGAATTAGTCCAATACAGAAACCCTCTCTCCTTCAGAATGAAGAAATAAATTTCAGGTCCAAGAAATAACTGACAGTAAGATCCATGTGAATTTCTCTCTAAGTATATTTTTGTTATATTCGAACAAGAACATACAAATAAAAACTATTTCCATGACCAGGATATGCTACAACAGCTCTACTGTGTTGAACCTTGTGCCCCTTGTTTGTTCCAGAATCGGACAAAAAGAACCAGACTCATCGCTGCAGCGCTCTTTCCACAGGGGTTATTTTAGCCTGCTTTCAGCATTGCCTGGTCTCTCTCAGCCAGCTTTGATGATCAAACACGGTTAGTTGCCCTGAAGGCCTGTCCTGAAAAAGGCAAACAATGTCAGTTCACAAAAGATACGGATTTAGAAAAATTAGGAATAGACTTTAAAAATGTGTGTACTTAACATTTTTCATGACAAAATATTCCAGAGTTTTAAATTGGTCAGTAGTTTAAAAAATGTTAAAAAATGCCTTTGGCAACATGAATGCAAGGCCGTCGTAGAGAAAGAAATGTCTGCACCTCTACTCAGTACTCGCAAAAGAATAGGAAAGGAATTTGGCATCTTTTATAAAGACAAGTTACTTTTTTCTATTTACAATACTAAATACAAAATGATAGTTTCTTTTTTTTTTGTTTGTGACCACTTCTGAGATCATCTTTAAATGATTCTAAAGACAAATATGTATGTATATAGCAGCTGTCAAATTTTTGCCCTCAGACTTAACCTAATTGATGAAAATGTCATCAAATATGACCAGTGTTGTACATGAATGCTTACAATTGAGTAGACTTTTCGCCTTATAAAATACCTATTAATGAAGTAGACTCTCTATTAAATTCAAATATGGACTGTTCACATCGTTGAGAGAGAGTAAGACAGTTCTCAAAAAAACTTAGTCAAAATGTTCAGTCCTAAATGTTTTATGACAATACCCAATTTAATCTAATATTAAGTAATCTTATTTTGATGAAACAAACCCGTGTACATGAAACTGAAAGGGTTGTATGTATGTCAGTCTGGAATAAGAGTGTTTGGGCCGTTATTTAAACCCAGATTTATTTTAGCGATTAAGATCCAGGTTTGTGGCATTAAAATCAAAAGACACAAACCAATGACTCGAGAAGTGTAAGAAGCACTTAATGTGAAGTGTTTATCAATCAAGGTGACTTGAGACTAAATTAGGGAAAATGTAGTCGAACTAAATACAGCAAGTCAAATTGAAAGGTCTTCTGAAACAAATGTGATTGCCATTTCTGCCCTACAGTATTTGTAAACTACAGTGGACAAGATGACATATTTTTGGTGGTTTGTTGGGGTTTTTTTCTTTCAACAGGGGAAGGAAGAACACCACTGTTTTAAGGTCTCTCTTCTGTAGTTCATTCTCCCAGTTACCATTTTTAGGAGTCTTGTACTCTGTTCCAGAAGAAGGTATCCACCTCCTCTCACACTGGCCTAAATGATTGATCATCCAGTGGACATTCACTGTACAATACAAAGAAGGGAGCTAACTGTACAAATTATATTCTTTCTGTCTCAGGATTTTGCTGTCCTTAGTTTCTTACGGTGTCCCACGTTTCATTTAAATAGGTATAGCGTTGTTATAAAGCCTTTGAGAGGTACTTGCCTAACGCAGCTCACTTTTTGTTACTACCTGTTCTTGCCTATGCCACCTCCTCTAGGAGCTGACTTTTGCTTGGCTGGTGAGCTTTACTTCATCCTTCCTCTTCAGCACAAACGGTACCTTCAAGTCTCCTGAGGCTAATACTGACTACTTCTTTCCCCCAATAGTATTAGTCAAACTCCCAACAACTGCTAGGTATTAAGCAATTAATTAATTTTTTTTTTATTTGAGGAAGATTGAGATGAATTGATAACACATACATAAACAGCTACTTAGTGCAGGAAGCTATGCTGCGTGAGTCATGAAATACAGGCAAAAGAAATTAAAGTAGGGTATTTGAATGCTACAATAATATGCCCATTCCTACTTGGTCAGCAGTAACAGTGCTGCTATTTGCCAGTAAGCACTTACCCATCTGACAGGAGTGGCTCCGTGATCTCCCTGGGACCTGTTCTTCCCCTTCTCCACGGGGATGGAGAGGTAGCCTTCATTCAGTCTTGTACTCTTACTCTAGCACAACAGGCTTTTTTCTTCTTTTGCAATCTGTGGTGCCTAGGTAGCACGAAACGCAGTCCCTGGGAGTGCTACCACTGACTGCAGCAGAGCCAATCTTTTACCAAAAAACCGCCATAGAACTCCAGGAATATAGTGCACAGCAACACGGTGGTTAACGTAGATTGACAGTGAGTGGTATCCCAGAGGGCGACTGAGTGGAATGTCGATTCCTCTAGTGAATCCGCAGAAGAGGAGATATAATGGCCTTGCTTTTTAGTTGCTGAATATTAATCTCTGCAGAGCAATGCCTGCCATCACTCAGATGTCAGATGCTGGAAACATAACATAGAACAAAATAGTACCATTAGTTTGTCTTGAGACTGTATATGCATGGTTTAGGTTAGCTATTTTTTCACTACTGCACTTAGGTCCAACATTGTATCAGCAGTATTGTAAGGTGGCTTGAAAAGTTGTTTTGTCTCAGAATTTGTCCAGTTGCTCTCTCAATACACGACCAAAAGACCACAACGTGTTCAGGTGCAAAGGTTTTCACAGCACAGGTATGACACGTCTCAGGAAGTACCACCTTGTCTTTGCTTGAACCTGCTGCTTTTAATGACATCAATGCCAGTGCTAGAGGACAAAGAGAAGCATCATCTCTGTTCAGCATCTCTGTGCCAGTTGCGACTGGACTGGTTCATCACCTTTCCATGTTGTTCTTCAGACTGAAGACTTCTACTCTTTACTGTCATTCTTTATATGAAGCTATTCCATAATTTGAATCATTCTTTCCACTTTTCCCAGTGCCTTCGCTACTGCCACATCGTTTTAAGGTGGGAAACAAGAATCATAGCCAGTATTCAAGGCTGAATGGTGTCAGATGCAGTGTGGATTTATACAGTGGCTTTCCATTTTGTAAACGTAAATGTAAATTATATCGTAAATGTTTTACGTTTTGTTCTCCATCCTAATAATTCCTAACATTTAATTTGACCATTACTGAGCATTGAACATGTTTTCATAGTTATCAATTGTGTATTCATTTCTCTGAAGTGATCCTGGTTATCAGGGTGAGATACTGTGAAACCAGAAGTGAGAAAATACCTTTTTCTCCTAACATAGATGTTTTATAAGTAGATTATATAAATGTGTGGATAGTTTTAGTTTTACTTTTCAGTCCTGTAGTCTTTTATATTGTGATTTCTCTATGCAATACATTGTTCGCTGCTTGTCATTTACTTTTTTCTCTATTAAATTTGTATTTCTTTAATCCTCTTTTTCTATTATTTCAAACCTCCTACATGCCTATGCAAGCATATCTTAATACTGGTGTTAGGACTGTTACCAAAGAAAACATTTGATGCACTTTCCTATAGGTTTTAGTATTATAAAATTAATACCTGTAATATGGTTAATTGGGATAGTTTTGTACATGTTTAATAACGGATCAGATACAGCAGTGGCAAAATCAATGTAAAGTTATGTCCCACATTGCCTCATCAAAGAGTCTTATAGCACGGCTTGGAGAAAACAGTAGTTTTCTGACTGTCTTGGTCACTCAGCACTTTTTTCTGCTGTGTCTATCAACTGCAACTGTGTTGCTGTAGCCTTTTGTCATGTGGATTTTTATCTCCTATGAAGCTGTGTAAAACAGATCATTTCATGCAGGCCACTATGCCACCATTAAGTATAGCAAGGGTGACATTTTCTCAGGTGCAGAGGTCAACATAATGCTGATGCATCACTTAATTTTTACTGAAACTCTCATGTAAGGCCTTCATGCAAATTTTCTAAGAAGTTTGGATGACTGTCAAACCACTAACTTCACTAATTTCAGTAACTGCCATATTTGTGCAAAAGAAGACTTAGGTTGATGGTTGGACTAGATGATCTTAAAGGTTCCTTCCAACTTAGACAATTCTATGATTCTACGTTTCGTTTCTGATTTTATGCTTTTGTTATCTGAAAAAGAGCTATTTGATTTTGCCTTGCTCATTCCTTTCTCTCGTTTTGTATTTAAATATTATACTTTCCATTCAAACACATCAGTGGGGAATAGGCTGGGTGCTTTTTCACACCAACGCACTGAGATGTCATCAGAAATACATGATGAACCTGCTGGCTTTAGCCCTGCCTATAGAGGGCTGATACTGAGCCTGAAGGGCAAGCAGGAGCATTCAGAAGTGGTGAATGACTTCCTTCCACTGTGAGCATTTCCCCTCTCTAGAGATTATTCCTGCCTCTGACATCCTCTTGTGGTGCTGCCTCGGGAAGACAGTAACAGTCGTGCTGCCTGGAGCACTGGAGAGCAGCTGGAACTCCATTCCATGCCACCCTTCCTCCTGTCACATGACCTGAATCAGTTTGCTTTAGAATAAATTTTTAATAACTGGACATCTGGTTAGTTTGGTTTTGAATATATTTTTCTACCCATGTAATAAAGGAAAAAAGATTACTCAGGAAAACACTTCAAGTTGTTATTTAATAAACCTATGCAACAGTTCGTATGGCTTCCAAAAGTTCTTCATTTATACAGCTTTTACCATTTTTCTATGTGAACTTTTACAAATCCTGCCTTTTTCTCACTAAAATTGTGGTTACTAACATAACTTGCCATATGTATACAGAACAATAGAGACTCTTGGCATAGTTTAGCATTCTATCAAAACTAATACTCTTTTGCCAAAAGAGAGGAAATAACTGTCTATTGTTCTGTTCCTGTAGGTGGAGTAAACGGATCTTTAGGGAGTCCCTTATTGCTGTTGGAAGTTATTACAGAATGGCATTATAGCAGAGACTAGGGGAATATTTACTGAAAGTTCAGTGAAACTTGAAAGCTGTTCAGCTCACTTAATAAAATGTTTATATATCCTGTTTCAGTGCACACCAAACAAGGTTGAAGAGAGGAAGTTATTTCAGATCAAATGAATTTTTATTAATCAGAGAGCTTAAAAATAACAAAACAAGTTAGATAATTTAAATCAGTCTGTTTAGATTTTTAGATTTTTTTTCCTTAGACAACACTGTGGCCCTCTCCAGGGAAAAAAGAGAAAATTCTCTAGTGCTGAGAGAAACGTGCCATCGGTCCTGCAGTAATCAAAAGGTATTAGAATACTAGTTTGACTTTAATGACTGTGACTTCAGCAGCTGGACACTTGTTTGAAAAATTAATATGTATCAATACTGTATTAACTGATTCTCTTTTGTCTTAATGCCTGAGTCATGCAATCCTATAGAGGAGTTCTCATAGTAATTTTTAACTCATTTTTCAGTTACAACTATATAAAAATATTTTACATTTTTCAAAATAAGAGCCCCAATAAGCAATTAATTTCTGTTAAGCACTTGTAGCTTTTTATCTTTGAGAACAAAAAGACCCATTCAGAAATTTAATCACATTTTAGCTGTAATTAAGACATTAATATTTTTCTAATATAATTCAAAATAGTGCTTCTCATTTAGCTTTATATAATTTCAGAGACTTCCTGTGGGTTTTTTTTTCCAAAACAGAAATGTAAGAGGATTTCCAGTCTGCTACGCCATGATTAACAGTGGTTGTTGTTTTATTCCTACCAAACTGGCTTAATTTGTGGTTTGTTTTTTTTTTTACCCTGAACTGCTTAAGCTTGTAACCTTTGTTAGCCTGGACACTGTACAAAAACTTAACTGCAGTTTTGAGAAGCACACCACTTCATAAAACGCGTGCTTGTGATAAAAGGGCAACAACTGGAATTCAGCTTTAAAAACCTTCTTCTAGTGGTTTTAGAACAGGTAGGATTGTGCTCTGTAGCCTCCTGAAGCAGGAGGTCCCATTCATATCCTCGCCGTCTGCCCAAGGTTTGTGCGGCACACGTAGGTGCTACAGAGAGCCCTCTCTACCGCAGTGGAGTTTGCCTCAGAGTGGAAGAAATAAGCGAGGGGGAAACCAGTACAAACCTAATACTGATGGTTGACAGTATCTTTCTTGGTGCTTGTGGGCATCTGTGCACAAAATCACGATTCAGAGAACAAATTCTCAAAGGTGTTTTAGAGGTAGCTTTTGTTAAGTTAGCAGTGGTGAGGTTTTTTTAATCAATTTTTAAAGAGTAACTGCGACTGAATTTATCCACACATACTCCTCTCCGTAGCCAAGGTTTTCATGTAACCTAAAACATACTTGTAACAGCGGCTGCAACAATTGTTTGTTCCCATGCTCTTCATATCCTGTGAATATAAAGAACAAAGAGGCGATTTTCTCAAAGTACAAAGAAAAGACAATAGCACATGCATGCTATTTTACATCAGTGCCTTTTTCTTCAACGGTTTTAAAATTGCTACAGCTTTTTCGCACCCAGTAAAGTGGCTAACGTTGATTTTTAGTAAGAAAAGAAAATATTTTCAAATTACCCAATGCAAGTTTTCCTCAAGTAATAAATTTTTTGTATTGCACGCGGGAACCTTAATGCTAAGAGCCACGCTACATTAATCTTGAATGAGAGAAATACCGAACAGTAAGAAAAACACAGGCAGGGCCTTCCCCACCGAAAAGCTGACAGGGTTTTGTAAATTGAAGGGTGACGACTCCGGAAAACGCGCCGGGAGCGGGGGAGCACCCGCCGCAGGCTGCCCGGCCCTCACACCAACGGCCGCCCAACAGCCGCGGAGGCAGCGCGCATGCGCCGGGGGGCGGGACCAGCGCCGCGTCGCCGGCTCCAGGGGCGGGGCGAGCCGCCGTGGGCTCCATCGATTATTCGAAGTGCGACTACTGCTGCTTGGCCGCTGCCAGTCCAGAGCGATCGACTGCCGCAGCGGTCCCCCCCTCTCGCTGCCCCGGAGCCCGCGCCGCTGTCGGGGGAAGGAGGATGGTGAGGGGCGGTCGGGCCGGGTCGGGCCGGGGCTGGGCGTCCCCGCGCCCCCTGCCCGGGCCGCGGGGCGAGCGCGGGGGGAACGGGGAGGGCGAGAAGGAGGGAGCGGGACCGTGAGTAAGCAGTTCCCGGGCCATGCGGGGCCGTGCTCAGGCCTGGTCCTCGCTGCCGGGGCCCGGGGCTGCCCGGGGAAGGGGGAGGCCGCGCTCCCCTCGGCGGGGCCCGGGGAGGGAGCGGGGCGCAGCGGCCCGGCGTGACGGTGCAGAGAGGTGGGCTACGGCTGCCCGGCTGCCCGCGTAAAGAACACGACCAGAATTTCATTTAGGAGTGCTCTTTCTGCCTGCTCGTTAGTTACACTGATGGATTTTACTTTGTTCTTTCTAGTTCCGCAACCAGTATGACAACGATGTCACAGTTTGGAGCCCGCAGGTAAAATCTGTGTAAGCTTGCTAACTGGGTTTTTACTTGCTTTTGGGTTTGCCTTCCCTTTTGCAGCAGCGGTGTCACAATGCTGTAAGTTGTGTGCAGGTGCTTAGGGCTTACTGCAGTCTGATGCCGTGCTTTGCAGGCGGTAGGTTTCTGGAAAGCCATTAGCACATCTTCTGGTGTTTGAACCCGAGTGATGCTTAGGTGGGCCCTGGTACCTCGAAATCCTTCAGGCAGTTTTCTGAATGTACCTGTGGGGTAGAAAATAGATGCTATCAACATTGGGGGTTGGACTAGATGGTCTTTAAAGGTCCCTTTCAACCCAAACCCATCCTA
This sequence comes from Numenius arquata, assembly GCF_964106895.1. Classification (NCBI taxonomy): domain Eukaryota; kingdom Metazoa; phylum Chordata; class Aves; order Charadriiformes; family Scolopacidae; genus Numenius; species Numenius arquata. The sequence continues at coordinate 20,263,481 of NC_133581.1, forward strand.
TGAAAGGTTTACAGACCTATAATAAAACATCGGTAAGGAAGGTATCAAAAAGCATGAAGCTGAGCTTAAATCTCTGCAATGTTAGGCTACTGCTGGGTCATTTTCTCTCTTATTCACTAGCTAATATTGGAAAGGAGTTATTTAGTTTACAATTGGGAAGAACTTTTTTTTTTTTATTAAGAGCTTTACTGTATTCAAATTGTACAGAACAAAATTAAATTATTAAAAGTTAGTATTTAGTGCTTAAGTAAGAATATGCTGACTTCTCCAAGTGTGACATAACAGCATCTATTTCTCTTTTTGTGCACAAAATTTTTACTACCTTGTAAGCCCCTATTTGAATGTCTGTACCCATATGGTAATCTGAGATGCTGATTTCTGTAGTATGAATTCATAGATCTTAGTTTTCTAAATTGAAATGGTTGCAAACATTGCTGTTAAATAAATTTCATGTATAACGCTTATAACATTGAGAGCTAGAATATGGCAGTGATTAAATGCCATATCATTTTGTAATGCAGTTTACGTTGTGCTGCAGTTATGAAGTCTGTGCAGCTGTGCGTCCCTGGTTTCTCGTGTTGCGGAATGTTAGGGAGGCTTCATGCAATCTCTGTACTTAAGATTGTATTGAGATTTGCACTTGAATTTAAAATTTTATTACCTCTGCATCAGTTTCACATTGCATATTTTTAATAAAAACATACACTGTGTGTTCTAAAACATATGCGGGTTGTGTTGACTTCAAAATAAATATTCTAGAATTTGAAAAGCAAGTGTCAGTTCAGGTGTTTAATGTTGCCTCTTCTCTCGGTATGGACATTTTAAGATAGGACACTTACAGAAAATCAGTGTCTTGAAAATTGACTTGTTTCTAGAATTAGCAAAACTAAAGATTTATTTTAAATGCAAATAGCAAATTGTATTAGTGTAAAGTTAATATATTGTTGGTTTGTATTACTACTGAAAATCTTCATCATGTAGTAGTATCGTTTAAAAGATACATTTTTCAACATGCATGGTAACAGAGCAAGTTTCGTAATTTCCGCCCTATATGAAGACAACCTTGACTATTTGACTGTTCTTTAGTCAATAGCAGGATAGCTTTAGATGACTTTGAACTGTTTTCATCCTTATTAATGACTGTGTTTCTTTGGCAGATTCTGTATCAGAAACTTTAATTTTCAATTTTTTAATCTATCTGTTACTTTAAAAGTTACTTTAAAAACTGTAACATTCTCTTGAGACTTAGTAGATATTGTGAAGTCATCAACAATGCTAATTTCTGTCTTTTTTAATAACTTGCCTTAAAATATGAATAGTGTTGATATCTTTTATAAAAAAGACATTTAAAATTGCTACTCTGCTGCAGTTACTGCTCCATACATTCCTGTAGGTGAGGCAGTGATATGATGCCATAATAATTCTTGGCATTGTTACTACAGGAGGAGAGAGTAATAAAATTTTATTGGGCGATGTTTTCAAATACTGTTGTGAAGAAAAGGAAATACAAGATTAAAGGCTAGAAGAGGTTTCACACTTTTGCAGCCTTTCAAGTCATTCATGAGAGTTGATAAATACATGTTGGACAGGTCACAGTGATTCCGTACTGCTCTTGGGCAGAAAATATCCTATGTTATTGAAATTCTGTTTAGAACTTAGTGAATGAAATGGAACATTAGGGTATTTTAAGCATCTAGTGAACCTCTAGACAAATCAAATCAAAAGCCTTTAAAAAAAAGAAAGTAATAATGCTTTACGAACAATGGGACTAATAGAAGGTGTTTTCCTGTAGTTTATCCCCAGTACATTCCACTGTAATAGCTACTACATTCCACTACATCACAACTGGTAGGAGGCAACTGTGTGCTGCAGTTATTAATTCCAATACTTGCACAGTAGCAGCGAACAAGCTAACTACTTGGCATAGGCTGCTCAACCAGAGTGCAGAAAATTAGCTACTTTGCCCTCAGTGATTGCAAATAAAAGGATATTGTCTCATTTTCCTGCAAAGCTCCTGGCTGCCTTTGCAGAGTTTGTGAGGACTCAATTGTATTTGAGACCTCTACTCCTCTTTCAGACTTCACTGCAGTTGACTAATAACTTGTTCAGAAGTTATTGGGGAATGGATGGTGAGACACAACAATTGCATAAGACTCATTTCTTCAGGAAACTCGATTAAAAGTTAAGCGTCCAACTTCGGTTGGAAGTTCCATCTTTGAATCACATTATGTCAAATAGTGATTCGTCTGAAGACAGTGACAAAAGTCTTGCATTCTAATAATGTCAGGATTGTTCATCTTTTCTTTTCTAGCTTTCCTTTTTTCTTTGTATGCAGTAGTGAGTAGCTTTGAGATGGCCAGGTTTATGTGGGTTAATGGTGAGGCATTTACAAAAGATTATTGAGGAAGTCTATTGATTGTAGGCTTAAACTGTGTTATGTAGTCAGTGTACCTGTTGGAGTGAGGGAATCAAAGGTCTGAAAATCAAGAACCATTGAAAATTGATACAGAGGATTAATTTTAGAATTATTAACTCTGATTTTTTTTTTTTTTCCTGTAGGGCCGAATTCATCAAATAGAATATGCCATGGAAGCTGTGAAACAAGGTTCAGCTACTGTGGGGCTGAAATCGAAAACGCATGCTGTTCTGGTTGCTCTAAAGGTAACTTCAAAACAGTGCTCTTGGGACAATAATGTTAGTAGAAAAGTTTTGGTTTGTCAAATTAGTTTTGCACAGTCTGAAGTTTGACGTGTGATGTAAATGCAATCACAGTTTCCTATTGCTTGAGTACCAGTATAAAACTATAAATACTTTCGGTACCTATGCAAAGCAGATTTTCACAAAATGATGAAGGAAACAAATTAAAGACTTTTTACCTCTAAAAGTTGTGTTCCTTTTTTTTTTCTCTTTTCTCCTGTAGTTATTAAGAAGTAAAACTATTTCTTTTCCCAAAGCTTGAGTGTCTGTTTTTTCTTTCTGACAGTCCCCTGCTGAAGTGGAATTAGATTTTTCTTGCCTTCTGTTGCAAATTTGTAATTTTTTTAAAGTTTTTTTATTGTTTCATGATCATATTTAGTTCTTGCTATAAATGTTAGCAGATTTCTCCACAGTGCTTGGCAAACTCTTCAGACTGCCACATAGTTTTCTCCTTTTATGCACAGAGAGCACAGTCTGAGCTGGCAGCTCATCAGAAAAAAATCCTGTACGTTGACAACCATATTGGTATATCAATTGCTGGACTTACTGCTGATGCAAGACTCTTATGGTGAGTATCTGGGTTGTTGACATACACAGTTCTGCAATAATGAGGGAAAGTTCAGTTGTAGACTATTGCGAATGAAATTTTATGATCAGCTAAGGATTAGTCTTGAGTTACTGCTCTGTTGTACTATGCCAAAGACCTCAGCATGAAATTCTGGCAGATTTTTAACTAGTTGGCAGAAATCTCATTTGTTTTGCCCAGAATTTTGCTCTTTGGTTTTGTTACTCATGAGACAGTCCTGTCTGGCTTCCTCAGTGTGATGGGGTTTCCACGCAGTCTGGGAAACTGCATCACTTATTTCCCTTTAGCAGCTGCTTCTGTGTATACACATTGAAGAAAGTTATTAAAAAGATACACCACTATGCGTGTCATCTTCAGAGGGGCTTGCTTTTTACCTGTTGGCCACATAGTTTCATCGCATGAGGTAAATGTACACAAAAGGAGGAGCATTGCTCAGTTTGGTAGGACATTTTAGTTGCTTTAATGTTACAAAGAAATGTTGGCATTTAACTGTGGCTTTTTTCCAGATGATCTGTCTGTTGCCTGCATGAACTTCTACCTTCTTTGCATTTGTATGGCTGAAATAATAAAATACTCTTTCGAGCCTGTGGTCAGCTTTCTAAATAACAATTATAGGTCATGATAAAATGGCCTTATGTAATGCCTTTGACCCCTTTTCTCAACAAGCAGAGCTGAAACAAGAATATGCTTGCCATAACAGATTAGTATTGTGGCAAAAACTCATTGTGACTTTCATCTATGCATTTGTTTGACTTTTTTTTTTTTTTTTTCCTTTTTTCCTCCTAGCAATTTCATGCGTCAGGAGTGTCTGGATTCTAGATTTGTGTTTGATAGACCTCTTCCAGTTTCTCGCCTAGTGTCACTAATTGGAAGCAGTATCCTTTTTTTTTTAACACTTGTAACACTTCTATAGCTTTTTAGTTGTTCTTAAAATGATTTTCATATATCACAGCTTGAAAGTCGTATTAAATTTAAAAAGTTAATTCAAAGTTAATTTTTCTTTATTCACATTACTTGAATATTCTTTCAGAGAGTATCCCATAATATGCACTTAACTGGTAGAGAATCAATAAAGTGCTGTGTGACATTTAACATAGCACTGTTTTTCCGTCATGCAGGCCCATGCCTTTGAAGGTGGGAGAGGAAAGATGACTGCAGTGTTCAGAATATGATTTACTGGATTGCAGCCGCTCACTCACATATTATTTTTTTCTGTGGCAACTTCTCTCTCTGCCTGGAACACAGCAGAAGCCTTGTATTCTGTCAGGTGCCTAGAAAAAGTTCAAAGAGATAAGAAATTAAATGAAGCTGTGCAGCATCGTATTACTTGGTTGAATGCACCACCCAGTTATTTCAGGAAAGCTAATTGTTACATTTTCTTTTAGTGAAAAAGAAGTTGGTATCCCAATTAAGTTGTGAGGTTTGTTTCTTTTGAACATAATCTTCACTCCCGCAAAAAGGTTTGCGAAGACTATAATGATTTTGGTGCACCTCTGTTTGGCTTAGGAAAATTAACATCTTATTTTGAGATTGTTTCCTTAGTTTACTTAAGAAACCCAGATACCAACGCAGCGTTATGGCAGAAGACCGTATGGTGTAGGACTGCTTATTGCAGGTTATGATGTAAGTAAGCTGCGCTAGTTACTGTTGGTTTAAAAGAAAATGTGCTTAATGTAATTTTATACAACAGACAGACAATAAGAGGGGAAGATGGAAGAGGCAAACTCGTCAAAATTCTCTGAATAAGGAAGTAATTTTCTGTATCTTATCCTAAAGCATAGCTTTTAAAAATGTTAATTAATAGCTAATCCTACCTACACTTATGAGGTATACACTTGCAAAAATGGAAACCTAATTACTTTAAAGTGCAAAATGAGTTACTGCAAAAATCAGATTTGCTTGTGTTTTAAGGGATCAAAATGTTGATCCCACGATGACAGTAATTATTTTACTATTAATTGTGGATCTTTAAAAACTATTTTAAATACTTTTTATTAAAAAAAATTGATGTGGAAATCATCACTGGGCTCTCTCTTACTTGTTTAGCAACAACAGTTCGCTTAATGCAGCGCATGCAGAATCTCTGACCTCAAGATTTTTGACATGAGGAAAGTTGAAGGAAACTTGTCTTGCCTGAAATCTTGCACGGCATGGTTAAGTCTACAGCAAGTTTTTACTTTTGTGCAGATAAGACAGAATATGTGTAAAATATCTTCTGCAAGCGATGAAGTAGGAAGCGTACATAAGCACAGTACAGTTTATGGAACAGAAAGAAACATTTTTGGTGGCAGCTGTCCTGCCCACATAAAAACCTACATATATGTGCACACATATAAGCTATGTGATGTACCATGAAGCAAAACTGGTTTAGAAAATACTGTGTTCCAGCAGCAGACTCTATATGAATTTATACATTTGTTTTACATTCTGTGAGGTCTTTTCTCTCTTTGTAGGATATGGGTCCTCACATCTTCCAGACTTGTCCCTCTGCAAACTATTTTGACTGCAAAGCAATGTCCATTGGTGCTCGTTCACAGTCAGCACGAACTTATTTGGAGAGACACATGGCTGAATTTATTGACTGTGAGTAATGAAACCTTGTCTATTTAACGGTACGCATCAATTAAGCTGTTTGCAAAAGAACAGAACAATAGCAGGAAACATTTAGTAAGATAGGAAGACAAATTTTGGGAGCCAAGTTTGCCATGTCAACCTGCATGAAGACAATTTTGTAGAGAAGAGGTTACAAATCTTCATGTCTAACATCTGGATGCTTATTACATCTAATGAAAAGAGAAGTTATGCTCAGAGGAAAAAAAAAATAAAAGGCCTCTGCCCTGTTTAACCCAGGGAAAGAACAAATCTTTCCATATCAGAGTAGGGATAGTGTGTCAGGGCAAGTATTTAGGTGGTGCATTTAAAATGATGGATTTCTTTTTATATGAAACGGTGATGAGGAGGCTACTGAATGGCTGCTTGGGGAAAAAATAGTGTGATTATCACGGCATGTGAGGCAAGGCAGATGCCAAAATCAGATGCATTTGACCACAAATGTAGGGACGGGATGGTTTCTCGAGGCATACTTTTATAACCAGCTCTGTGACATCAGTACCAGACATATCGAAGGAGTTCTGGAAGTCAAGCTGATTTTCTAGTTGTCAGCTGCGAATGGGAAGAAGAGGAAATGAGTGTCTAGAGACAATACGATAAATTTTGTAAATGTCTTTCTGATTTCATTTTAAGGTAATCTAAATGAGCTAGTTAAACATGGACTGCGTGCCCTGAGGGAGACTCTTCCTGCTGAACAGGATCTGACCACCAAGGTAAATACTAGGTTTTCTTAACAAGAAATTTCAGTGCTACTGTTATTAGAAATTACTGTGACAAAATTCATGTGAAGTATGGCTGGCACTGGAATTTGGAAGCTGAATACTGGTAGATAATATGATCTTCATCTCATTTCGCCAGTTTATCTACAGTTTACTTAATTACCTCGGATTTAATTTTCTTAACAAAAATTATACTTTCTCTAAGTAAGACATTGTTTGCCTGGTTGCTTCATTCCATTTTAAACTTTGATCAGTCTTTAAGATACATTACATAAAACTAGAATCACAACTTTGCATTGTAAGCACAATCAGTGATTCACCTGGGAGGTGAGGAAAGGTAATGCACAGTTGATGGAGTATCCAGCATCAAAAAGTTGCTGAAACTTCTGACAATGAATTGAGGAACTGGTGAACAAGAAAATTCTAAGGATATCCACTAGTCGATGTTCTGCTTGTGGCTGATCTGCCCTTTTCCATATTTGATATTTTTTTTATTCTTAGCCCACATTGGTTTTTAGAACTCTTAAAATAATGAAAATACAAAATAAGATTAAAATAAGTGGTTTTAAAAAATTATGCATGTTATTAAAAAGAAAACAAACAATGAAAGAAATTGAAGTCCTTGAAAAGTGATTTCTTCTTACAAGATTTTGAAACATAATAGGTTTTGTTGGGAGTAAATCTGCCTGCCTTCCCTTTTCTAGTACAATCTACCAAAGAGGGCGTTTCTTGAAATTTCCGTTTTTCCTTCAGTAGACACAAACAGCACAATGAGTCTCTTTATCACGGGAGGAAACTTCCATTTGTGTCGCAGGCGAAAGCTGTAAAGCTACAGAGTTATTAGCAGAAAAAATGCTTCTCACTTCTTTCAAAACTTTGCTTGACAGAATGTTTCCATTGGAATTGTTGGCAAAGACATGGAGTTTACCATCTATGATGATGATGATGTAGCACCATTCCTAGAAGGTCTTGAGGAGAGACCACAGAGAAAGGTATGTGTGTTAGAAATAAACAGGCTTTGTTGAAAGACAACATTTCGTGATACATCACCTATCTCGCATTTATGTTTATGACATTTAACCCTCTCTACCATTATCGTAGCATTTTAGGGGTGTGATTTTAAAATCTGAATTTACTACATGAAAATCATATAATCTTGGCTGGAGTCTAAGATGCATATTAAATCAATTTACGTTGAATTGGTCATGGGCCTTTCCAAAGTAATCTTTCCTCATCTATGATCAAATCCTGGTTTTCATTTTTTTGCAACAGAAGTGGCTACGTATGTTTCTCATGCCTGCCCCAAGAGCCACTCTTAGTCTCCTAATGCCCAGCTCTGTCCTGCTCCATGCTTAATTTAGATAACACTTTGGATAAGCTCTTTGCTGACATGGGCTGCATTGATGCACTCATGATGCTCAATCCAGGATAAAGCTGATTTGTCAAGTGTGTTTTCTACCCTTCTATAATATTTTTTTTTTTATTCTCTCTTTAAGCCTGCTCCACCTGCTGATGAACCTGCAGAAAAGGCAGAGGAGCCCATGGAGCACTAGTTGGTGGATGAGTTCCTCTGCGTTAATGTATGTCTAGTTATACAGGAACGTTTATCCATTTGCTGGTAACTTTATCCTCACCTTATATGCGTTTTCTGCTGATACGTTCTGAGGATTACTCTTAAAAAAAGAAAGAAACCAACCCACCTATCCTTAAAAGGTAGACAGGAGGCCATAATTGGGTGTATTTTCTTTGACAAGAAAGGTGTAATCATTTTCTAAATAGTACATGATAACTGTTTTTTAATGAAAAGCATACTGTCTTTAACTTGTAAGGACAAGTGGAAATAAATCACTTTCTTGGAATCTGCTGCGGGTTTGGTTTTTTTAAAATCTGAACAAACAAGGATTCACATGTTTCTGTCATATCAAGGTGCCATCGTGTATTTGACCATTTACTTACTGTGTATAAATGCGGTGCTCTTGGCAACTGTTGAGCTGAGGAGAGTTTAAGATGCCTACAAAACTGTGAAATAGTTGTGGAACAAACGGCATGCAGCGTGTTGCCCCACGTTGTCTTGTCCTCCCAAACTCAACTTGGAAAGACATTTCTGGCTTTGAGCACTGACCAAAACCCTTGCAGGCTGAATGAGCGTGAAGCTGCCAGCCAGCTTGTGTTTTGGTTTTGCTTTTTGGAGTTTAACTCTTTTTAACGCTGTAGTAAACCCCAGCTCATGCGAACCGAAGTGAATCACTCTGTTTCTTTAGAGCCATCAGCCCAGCCGTGGGGGAGGGAAGGGCTTTTCGCTCACTAATGGCCTAAATTGAAGTAATGAGGGAAGCACATGAAATTCCCATTACACGTCCCCTGAGCTCCGGGCAGTGTTGCCGCCGGACAAACGGGCTCAACGGGGTTTTGTCCCCGCAGCCGGCTCCGTGCGCTCTGAGCGAGGGGTGCCCAGTGCCTCTTGGGGTGGCCGTGGAGCCTGGGACAAACAGCGACGTCCTGGCAGGGAAGGCCGGTGAGATGGTGCTCCCTAGGCGCAAAATGGGGGTGATGCTGTAGTTTAAGCAAAAACAAGTTTGGCACGTTTTTTTCATTTGCTATGTTGGATCACCCTATTCTAATTATTCTCACTGATGAATACACTGAAAAGGGTAAGAAAGAAGATTTTTTGGGTGGAGGCACGTAGGGGCTTGATACTGCTCAATGTCCTTTTTAAAAAAAAAGTGAATTACTAAAAGCTTGTATCGTGTCTCAATTAATCAAGCACGGTGCTGGTATGGACAGGCCTTAAATACTGTGCTGAATCCAGTTAAATAGTTCAGTCCTGAAAATACTAACAAAATAGTAACGTTGGGGCTGTGCATTTGGTTTCAAGCAGTAGACAAAGCTGCTTTTAATTTTTTATTTACTCTAGCATTCTTTTAAAAAAGTATTTTTGTATTATTATTTTTTCCCTGTTATTTTTCTTTTATTTTTCCCGTTATTTTTATTTTTCCCCTATTTATTTTTCTTTTCTTTCCCCCCCTAATTATCCCCCCCTCCCCCATTTATTTTTTTCCCGTTTATTTCCCCTCCCCTATTTATTCCCCCCCCATATATTTTTTCCCTCCTATTTATTTTTAGGTGGGTGTGGGTGTGTTTTTCTTTGGTTGGTTCTTTGCTTTGTTTTGTTGGTGGGGTGTTGTGTTTTTTGTTTGGTTTTTTTTTTTTTCTATTTTGACGGAAGATGTCCTGAGGATTTACTCGTCCCACCCACCCACGCAGGCAAAACGCGCCTCCCCGCAGCGCCGACGTTGTACTACGAGGCCATGACGTCAGAGGCGGAAGCCCCTCCTCCCGCCCTCGTGGCGGTCCGGCCCTTACCCTGTCCCCGCTCGCACGGTAACGGGAAAGGGGCGGGGCCGCCCAGGCGGCCCCGCCCCTTTCGCGTTGCCGTGCGGGCGAGAGGCGTGTCCCACTAAGGCCGCCGTACTATCGATGTGGCCCGCGGAGGGCGCGGCTCCACGTCAGCCATCGCCGGAGCGGGATCGCCGCGGGCAGAGCTCCGCACCGGGCCCGATTCCACCGCACCGGGCCGCCGCGCCGCCGGGTACGGAGCCTGGCGCCTGGGGAGCGGCGGCCTCGCGAGGGCTGGGGGCGGAGAGCGCAGGGCCGGGTGGGGGTCGAAGAGGTGCAGCCGCTCCGTCGGGGCCCGCAGGCCCGAGGCCTCACGGCTCCGCCGGGGAGCCCCCATCAGCGCTAACGGGGGGCCACGGCCCCGCGGAGGCTTAGGACGGCCTTTGGAGCGGTGCGGTGGTGGCCCGGTGGTGCGGGTCTGAATTCACTCGGGGGAATGGCAGGCAAGCAGTGGCGTCTGTTTAATGTCTTAATTTCTAACTCCGATTTAAAAATACCGGGACTTTTGAGCAAAAAGTAGGCACCTGGAAAATGAAAAGCGAAATCTCCCTAAACTGGCTATGAATTTACTCCTGTTTGTGGTTTGGTTGGGGTTTTTTTGGTTTTATTTTGTTTTGGTTTTTTTTTTTTTTTAATAAGCTTTTACATTAAGTTTTTACATTATATGTTTTCGATCGTGCATCAACAAAGCGATGCTTTCCCAGGGTTTTGCTCCCAAAGGCGTCCCTTAGCTCCATAAGTCTTCCCGAGGTTGTAGCTGGAGAGCAGGCGGGGCTTTTTGTCTTCCTGTGTTGTATGAACTCTATAACTTTCAATTTCCTTATAAAGGTATGGCTGCTTAGATTTTTTTTTTTTTCTGAAAAAATAGAGTAGTGTCTATTTTTGTGTCTCGGGGATTCTCAGTAAGATTAAACTGCGATTTCAAGGCTCAGTGCCTTGCAAGGAGGAAGACCTGGCGGTGGTTCTCCCTGCCGAGTCTCCCAGCTCTGTGTTTGACTAGTTATTGGAGATGAAGGTGCTGGCTGGAGGGCTTTGAGGCAGGAGTTCTGGGGAAGAATATGGAAAAAGTATACAAAAAGCTGCTGCTGAGGCAACAAAACAGTTGTATTTGTAAAAATGAATAGGAGTCGTTTATGTGGATATTTTGCAAACGAGTTTGAAGAATCTAATCCTTAAAAATATAAAATTCATGAGAGGCACTTTTATAAAAAAGTCGTATTGGGATTTTTTTTTGTAGTAGTAGTAGTAGTTTCGTACTGTTTTAATTGTGGTGTTTTCTTGTGTAGAAAGAGGCTGCAAGCCAAGTTATCATAGCTTACCCGCACACCATGCAGCCCAAGGCTCTCTGGGTGCCTCTTTGATGAGAAAAGGGACTTTGGACCCAGTACCACCTTGTGTGAGGTCTCAGCCATTCATTCAAACGCTGCAACTCCGTGTTCCACTTTTCCCTCATCTTTCCTCAGCGCTATTTGTGGGGCGGCGCTTTTTACCAGGCTGGGAATGGGTTTTTGATGGTCGGTTGGATTTTGTTTGTTTTTCATGCAGCTTCAAAACTAAAGTAGGAGTGGAGGGCTTAAAGGGCTTGTGTCTCAGAAGTTGCCTGCGCTGATAAAGGAGGTGATGTGGGGTAGGAGCTGGCATCTCCAGACAATAGCTTCTTACATTGACACACCATTGAAAGCTCTACGTCTTGGAGGTATTGCCCTGCTCAACATCATCAAATGAAAGTAGGGGAAAAGTGATCTGCAATGAAAGCAGTGTTGAGTTGGAGAGTTTAGTGTTTTCATCTCTTATGTAAATCACAACCTTTGATGGGAGGATCATTTTGTTCAGTTATGTTGGCTCTATTATTAGTTAGCAATAATAATTGTATAAAACAAGTGTATGCTTTTACACAATATTTGACTGATGTGTAGTATCATAATTTAAAGGCATCTTCCTTGTTTTAATGATTTGTTAAACTCAGTCTAAGATTTCAAGAAAATCAGTAGTAATAAAAGCACAGAGAAAGTAACTTTTCTGTAATTTTTTGGACATATTTTCTGTAGAAAGCACAAAGTTTCTCACGTGTTAAAAATATTTTCTTTGCTGTGCTTGTCAGTATGGTATCATAGCGTTAACTGAGCAAGCTCAAACTTGAGCATTTTTCTTTACCTAAGAAATGGAATAAAAAGTTTGATTTGATCCTAGATGTCTATTATATAGAGAAGAAACAAACATGAGAATGAGGATTGAGCTTAATTCCCAATTTCATTATCTGAACTATAAGCTACACAGCAGCTTTAATAGCTCTGTAACCTTCTCATACATTTTCACCATAAAAATACTTTCACCATTAGTGTCTAGAAGAGCACTTAGACAGTAGAGTTGAAATGGTCCCTTCTCCACTGTGTTGTCTTTTCTCCCATCCTTGGCTTGTGCTTGGTTGGATCTTGTGCTCATCTTCAAAGCTTCCTTCGTGGGCTGATTCAACTTGTGAAACAAGTCAAAAGCTCTTCCTTTTTTTTTTTTTTTTTTTTCTTTTCTGTGTTGTCTTTCAGGTGATTTTGCAGCTTGGGTCAGTTCGCCTGGAGGGGCACAGGACTGCAGGGAAGGTAGTGGATTAGGGGAGTGAGTAAACATAGGAAAAGCTGCTCTGTCTGTTCAGCTGCAGTCAGGTGCCTGTACGCTTCTGTTATCTCTGGCTGTGCCTAAGTGTTGGAAAGACTTCTTTAATTTACTACTTTTTTTTTTTTTTTGTCTTTGGGAAATTTCACGCTCTTCATTTTTCCGGTACTAACAGGAATGTTTTAGTGTAACAGAAAACAGAAGGCTTTTGAATGTGGCTTCTCAGGAAACCCAGCAATCCCTTCAAATTATTAAGTCAGTGGCAAAAACGTTTTTGTGTTGTTTGGTAATAAAATCTGTTAACTTTGGGATGACTTTGTTTGCTTATTTTCTTAGGTTTTCTGATATTTGTGTCAAAATAATTCTTCCATTGAGAAAACTTTTGTAACCAGGAGCCATGACAGCAGCAGAGAATGTGTGTTACACGTTAATCAATGTTCCAATGGATTCAGAACCACCTTCTGAAATCAGCTTAAAAAATGACCTAGGCAAGTAATTCATGATGATTTGAAGGATACTCCATTTTACCTGAATTATTCTCGCGTTCTCTCATTTTGCCTTTCCTAGAATATTGTTGATGTTTTATAAACTCAAACAAGTCAATTTGATGTTTATTTTTTTCTGTTGATTTTTGAAGTGTGTATGTTTCTCTGTTTTTTGTGTTTTGAGAAACTTCATAATATTTATCTTGTGTGTTTTGGTGTTGTTTTTTCCTCCCTTTCAGTCTGCACAAAAGATTTGAAATCCATTTCTGTCTTTCTGTTTGAAGTAGTACCTATTTGGGCTCAGGCAGATTTAAGCAATGTAACGATAAGCAACAAGTTGTCTTATCACTTGTTCAGTGTACTGCTGTATCTTGCTGGCAAAAATGACAGTGTTAGTATTTAATATATGTATGACATGAGAGTGCATTGTAGTACCCTAGTACAAAAGGCTATTTAAATTTAAACATTGAAACAGCCATGAAATTTGTTGAACTCTGTTAATTCCAATATGTTGACTTAAATTAAGTCAGAACTCTATGCTTATTCTTTAAATATCTTTTGCTTCCTCTTTATCCTTTTAGTAGAAGTAAGGGTGCGGATTTTATTGATATGCTATATTGTTCTCCTTCAGAGGGGGTTTGTGTCTTCTGACACTGAAGACAAGCTAACTGTGACGTGTTAGCCTTCCTGATCTTAAAATTACTGTGACGTGTTTTCTTGATTATTTCTTTTTTCTGTCCTTTCTAGAAAAAGGAGATGTCAAATTGAAGACAGAGGCCTTGAAGAAAGTAATCATTATGATTCTGAATGGTGAAAAACTACCTGGACTTCTGATGACCATTATACGTTTTGTACTGCCTCTCCAAGATCATACCATCAAAAAACTGCTGCTTGTCTTTTGGGAGATAGTGCCAAAGACCACACCAGATGGCAGGCTTTTGCAAGAAATGATCCTTGTATGCGATGCATACAGAAAGGTAGCGCATTGTTTATTTCAATGGTTATGCTCCTATAGTGGATCTTTATAAAATGTATATAATTTTGTGTTATTTAATAAATATAAAAATGGTTTATGCTCAGCATTTCCTTCCTAGCCATTAAGTCTCGGTACTTCAGAGCAGGATAATTGTGGATAACCAGCAGACGTACCACCAACGAATTTTTATGTGTTCTTTTCCTATTACAACTTAACAAAAATATAGTGCTCTTCCTTTCTAAGTTAGGGAACCTCAAAGATGAGAGGTAACCTAATTACCTTCTTCATAGTATCTTGGAACAAGCCATGGGTCATAAAAGGACACTGGTTTTGAAATAACTTTATTGTGGTGTATTTGGGACACTCCTAAACAAAGATAATAAGGTCCTTCAATTTCTTTGGGAATGGGTTGGAAGCAGATGAATTAACATACCCTACTAGATAGTATCCAGTGCGCAGGAATGCCTGCAGGGTGAGCTTTCACAGCCTTAATAATCAGAGAAAACACATACAATGCAGAAAAAAAATCCCACAGGCTTTGTAAGCTTTTTCTACACAGAAATGTGCATTTTTAAGTATTTATGGGGCAACAGTCTTTTAAGAAAGTATTTCATGACGAGGCAGTGAGGTGTCGTTGTGGATATTGGGAACTTAGACTATGGGAAAGCTGAGCGTGGGAGACAGCTAGCAAATATATTCGTCTGAGCTTAACATTTAGGCTGAAGTCTGGCATTTCAAATATGTTTTTTGATGATTTCAGGATCTTCAGCACCCAAATGAATTTATCCGAGGCTCTACTCTCCGTTTTCTTTGTAAGCTGAAAGAAGCAGAACTGTTGGAACCTTTGATGCCAGCCATTCGTGCTTGTCTAGAGCATCGTCACAGCTACGTGCGCAGAAATGCAGTTCTTGCAATTTACACGATTTATAGGTAAATACCAGAAACTAACGTCATGAATGCAGAAGACCAAGGCTAGCTTTAGTGATCTGAATAGTTTTTGAGATCTCATAAACGTTTATCAATCATTGGTGAGGTGTTTGGGTTTTTTGTGTTTGTTTGCCTTTTCTCCTCTATCTAATGGGACTCTTTGTAAAAGCAAAAGGTACCACTGCTCTCTCAAGTATGACTGAGGTTCTTATATTGCGGGTTAATTTGTATGGGCAAATACCTTTCTTAATGATCTAAATGCTATTAATAGTAGTCATTGTCCACAACCAAAAATATAGAAGAATCCTTGCAGGAATATGCAAATATAAATGTGTTTGAAGTGAGACATTCTTCATGTACTGCATTTATATACTAAACGTTGAAATTGTTACCTGAACAGTTTGGCTGAATGTTACTATTAAACAGAAATCATTGATGGGATAATGTCTTAGCTATCATAACAAACAATTTTTTAAAGCTCCTTGAGTCTACTCACTGTTTCAAATAGCTACTCACAAGCTATGTATCACTATTTTAACTTTCTATGTTTCTGTAAATGCTTGTCTTTAGGATATGCACTTTAGCCTTAGCTTCTACTCCTTACCACCAGTTCTTTTAATTATGATTTTTCTTCTTAAAGAAATTTTGAACATCTTATACCTGATGCTCCTGAATTGATCCATGATTTCTTGGTGAATGAGAAAGATGCAAGCTGCAAAAGAAATGCATTTATGATGCTAATTCATGCAGATCAGGTAAGAATACTTGTCCTCAAACTTGTTTGGTTTAAATACCCGAAAATGTGCTAGGTAATCAGCCAGTAATTTGTCGGTAAACTACTTATATCATAAAAAAAACATACGTGATAGTGTTAACGCATTTGTTGAATATTTGGTAATTGAAAAAGTTAAAGTAGGTCTTTAGTGCTGTCTTCGTTTTAAAGGAGAATTACTGTATTTGGTAAAGGCATACGTCGGTGCCAAAAACTCTCATTAGTTTTGCCAAGTGAGCCTAACCAGATTGAGAAGTGCTCCATTATCTACTGTTTTATGGCATTTGTAGTCACAGGAGAAAGACATTACAATGTCTGTTTAGCATTTTGGATTATTTGCTCTACAGGCAATTGCCTTTTGTGCCTGATTACCATTAGTTTTGTTTCTCTTTTTGCCATCTATAGACAGAATGGATTAATTTGCTCTTCAGGTGTACAATGTTTTTGTCATTTTTTTTAAATTTCCAGTTGAAGTGTTGAATATGTGCTGGTTTGTGTTTTGATTTAAAGTATAGCTGAGTGAGCAAATGCAGAATAATTTAGAATAATGTATCTTTTATTTGTATAGGATCGAGCTTTGGATTATTTGAGTACCTGCATTGACCAAGTCCAGACATTTGGTGACATACTGCAGTTGGTTATTGTTGAACTAATTTATAAGGTAAAAGTGAAATGTTGTTGTGCATTTAAAATAAATATACATGTTAGAGTACGTTAGACGGCTTTTTAAAGGGGATAGAACGTTGCTGGAAAAGGCATGTCAGGAATATGTCATTGTTTAGTAGAGCTGAATAACATTTGTCTCTTCAAACAATAAACTGTTCCAGTGTGCACAGTATAGAGCAATATGTCTCACCTGATTTGCTGTGATGTGGACTGTGTAGTATCAGAATGTTCTTCATGGACATGAGCAGGACATCTGTTACAGAGGCTAGTAGAGGCCTTCCTTTTGATCTGAGATCTTAAGACCTTGTAGCATTGCATAGGATTGTCAATAATAGCTTTTTAATAGCTTTTGCAATTAGATTTTTACAACTGTGAATGACACTTCTTATGCCCAGAAGAGGTTGTCACCTTTTGCTTAATTTTCTCCTTGCTGTAAGATAATGGAGCAGTTAAGCTCTATGAGTGCTGTTTTCTTTTTTCTTTATGTGCCGACTGTGCATTGTTCTTCTTATCTAGGTCTGCCACGCGAATCCGTCAGAGAGAGCTCGGTTTATTCGCTGCATCTACAACTTACTGCAGTCATCGAGTCCTGCAGTGAAGTACGAAGCTGCAGGTACTCTAGTTACACTCTCCAGTGCACCAACAGCAATCAAGGTATAAAAGTGATGTTTTCAGATGTTTCAGTAGCTTTTAATGCACTAGAATGAATACTGTATGCTGTACGTTGATACTCTGAAAGAGTGAAGGCTTTAGTAATATGGGGTGTTTAACCTTTCACATGTGAAACACTCTCTTAAAATACCTCTTAAAATTGGTCACAAAAAAAAGATTGAGACTGTGTTTTGCAGACCTGCAGCTGGAAGACGTCGTGGCACTTTGGTAGGGCACAAGCTTGAATACTGTGCGAACTGTTGTACTATAGTTGGTACCAACCTGCAGTCTTCTTGGCACACTTAGCAAAGCAGACTAAAGCTGAAGATAGAGATTGAGTTACTTTCTTTACTCATAAATACTACTCTTTTCAGACCAGGGTGGAAACATAAAGCAGTGAAGATTTACATTGGTTAGCGATTGACGTTGGGTTCCTGGATTTGTGTTTGTACAGCTGATTATTTGAGATCATACAGAAATTTTGAATTTGTATGGAAATAAGAAAAGTAGAGTATGCAAGTGTAGATTTGGAGTAAAAGCATTGTAAATAGTAGTTTCAAAAGATCAAGAGGAGTATGAATTCCAACATTCTTGCTCTAGCGTCGTCTTTTTTGTTGAGTAGGAATATTGTATGTACAAGCTGTCATTTAAACCATATCTAGAAAGGCTAATGCTGGCAACTATTTTAGATTGGTTTTCATGCCCTGTTGTGTACTTAAGAGCTGACCCAAAGAGTGCCAGGAAATTTATCTCTTATAACTTTCTTTCAATTTGAAATCCAGTCTGCGTATTGAAAGCTGATGCCATTGTGAGCCTTCCTGTGTAATTTTTGTAACAAGGTGTTGGAATCCATGTTTACAGTGGACCAGAAAGTTTTAAAAGACTGTTCTCAGGTTAATTTCTGTGCCAACTCTTTGAGTAGTTGCTGTAATAGTAATGTAGAAGGTGTCTTTTACTGAATTTCTCTGACAAATTTGCCAGTTTCTCCTCGTCGTTACTTAAAAAGTGCTTTTGATGCTTTTAATTTTAGGCAGCTGCTCAATGCTACATAGATTTGATTATTAAAGAAAGTGATAATAATGTGAAACTGATTGTTTTGGATCGATTGATTGAATTAAAGGAACATCCCTCCCATGAACGAGTATTACAGGTATGTGAGCTGTCTCTTTTCCTGCAAGCTTATTGAACGCTTTACTTTCCTAAAAGCTTTCGGGTGTTGTGTTGTATGGGAAAATGTACTTTTGTAGTGTAGATCTTCTGTTGATATGTTATTGGTAAAAACATACTGGATGGACTTTTATGACTTGCTGCTTTTATTGTCTGCGTAAGAATTAACAACGGCAAATGCTTTCTTGATTTAAGACTTAACGATGTAGTTTGCATGGTAGACTTTTGTGTAAACGTAGAATGTATTAAATGAACACTGTGAAGTTCCTAATACCTAAATATCTTGTTTGTGAGTAAACTATATATTATGTATCCAGAAAGTCTTTGAAAATCATTGAGTACTGAAAATTAGAATTGTATGAAGTCATTTAAAACAGCAAAGTAGTTCTTATTTTGTTACTGTTCCAGGATCTGGTTATGGACATCCTCAGAGTCTTGAGTACCCCAGATCTAGAAGTGCGCAAAAAAACCCTTCAGCTGGCTCTGGATCTTGTCTCTTCAAGAAACGTGGAGGAGGTAAGAAATATACTACTTTTGTTTCATTAGACTGTTTTTTTATTCTTTGGAAAAATGTGGGACTTTCTTCAATTTTATTTCATCTTTTCTGCAGCTTGTGATTGTTCTGAAGAAGGAAGTGATTAAAACTAATAATGTGACAGAGCATGAAGATACAGACAAGTATAGACAGCTGCTTGTTCGTACATTGCATTCCTGTAGTGTTCGGTTTCCAGATATGGCTGCAAATGTTATTCCAGTGGTATGCAGATGTTTAATTATATTGTCATTTAATGTATTCTAGTTATACCCAAAACCTGGAGAATAACTGAAGCTGAGGTGTTTCTGTTACTTGCCTCCCACAAAACAACACTATTTTTAATCTGTAAAGAAATAAAGGGTTTTTGATTCCGTAGTTACTTACCTTCCGACATTTTTTAAAAAAATATTTTTGAAGAATATGAGCTGAAAAGTACCTTTATTTAAAAGTGCAATAATTTGTATCATTAGAAAAGCAATTTTGGGATTATGATAATTGGTAATTGGAATGTACATAAGGTTGTTTGACCTCAGCTTTGTTTAACGGGAGATATATATGCAGTTTTGTTTTTCTAAATGTAAAAGGAAAATACTATTGTATAAACTTATCCATGCTGCTGTTTGTGCTCATGTTGACTCTTTTCTGGTAGCTGATGGAGTTCCTTAGTGATAATAATGAAGCGGCAGCTGCTGATGTCTTGGAGTTTGTGCGGGAAGCGATCCAGCGATTTGATAACCTCAGACCTCTTATTGTTGAGAAGATGCTTGAAGTCTTTCACGCTATTAAATCTGTCAAGTGAGTCCAAAATATTATATCAAACAGACATTGGAGCACACCGTGGCTCACTTGCATTGCATGCATATTGGCATTAAATATGTACGAAAACCCTTGCAACCCACACACAAAGAATAGCTGAAACTGAGATATTTTGGGGATAGATGATTTCTAGGTACAGCTACGTTCTTGCCTACTTGTACAAAAGACATATTGGGTGCTTGTTACGTTGAATGAAGAAAACAAATTCAAATTTCATTGTTATGATGCAATTAATAATTGTATTTCCACTTGTTAGGAGATGCCATTGTTGATGAAGGCTGGCTTTAAAGTGGTAGTATTTGTTAAAACAGAGTTATGAAAGGATTATTGCAGCAGGAATTTGCACATGTAGGCAACTGGAAATACTTAGTGTACATTTATTAGGAAACCCAGTCTAACATAGACTGGGCTTTGCAATCTGCAAAGCTTCTTTAGTACCTTTCAGGGCTCTAAAATCTTGGTTTTCTGATGGATCTGCAAAGGTTAAGTCATAGAAGAACTTCTCTGTCAAGACACCACTCTGCCATTCTTCCAGTACACGGGAAACTATGAATCCTATCTCCCTTGTCATCTCATTAAGTGGGAAAAAAACCCTCTGAAGCGTTGAGATTTTTTTTTCCTTAATCTTCATTCATGTTCTTGTTTTTTATTTTCTCCTATATGAAGGAAAAGTTAGTTTCTCTCAGTTAATTTGAGAAATTACAGCTGACTTATATACAATAGAGTTATTTCATTATGATCGTAATGAAATTCAATTTTGTGAATATCAAGATTAACACAGATGGGAATAAATTCGCAGCAGAGAGTATATCTCATTTGATGTACTTGTTCATTAGTTTAGTAAGGCTGAAATGATGATTGTTCTTGATCAAACTTGCTTTCTGTCAGTCACATTCCCTTGGATTTGTAAAGGCTGGCCTTTACCATCCGACCATAAATCACTTTCCTTGAGACTACTTTGAGTATATCATGAAAGCACGACTTAAGTTACTGTTCTTGTCTTAGGATTTATCGAGGAGCTTTGTGGATCCTTGGAGAATATTGCAGCACAAAGGAGGACATACAAAGCGTAATGACAGAAGTTCGCAGATCACTTGGAGAGGTGTGTTTATTTCGTTGGGCTAGATCTTTGTGGTTTTACTTACTATTACACAGTGTGTTTTCTAAGAAAAAGATATTTTTAAAAAGCCACGTAAGATGCAGCAGGGTTTTGGGCACTTGTGATATGTGATGGTGTGTGCCCAAGAAATCTAAAGTAAAAACTAGTTAGGGTTTTGCATTCGTTTTTTTTTTTTTTTTTAAAGTAGCATACCTGAAGCTAGCATATATTGAGAATAAGTGATATCTGTTAAGAGGGGAGATGAGAAATTCCTTATTTCCGAAAATAATGGCAATTTTAAGATACAATTTAATTATATCCACTAACAAATGAAAAGTGCTTTAAGTCTGGGTTGTTCTGAGAGGGATCTAAGACAATATGTGCGACATGAGCTTTATTGCATGGGTAGGAGGCTTTTGTATTTATTTCAACGTCTGCTTATCTCCTCAAATTCTCTCAAAACTGTTGCACTGTAACTGATGTTTTACTTATAAAAACCTTAACAATGCAGATAATTTTTATTAAAACCTTCTGCAGAACAAAACCATCTCTTTTTATATTAATTGTAACAATAGTTTCCTGTTTCTGTCTAGATCCCAATAGTAGAATCTGAAATCAAGAAAGAAACTGGTGAGCTAAAACCTGAAGAAGAGGTGTCCGTGGGTCCAGCCCAAAAATTGGTGACAGAGATGGGCACTTACGCAACACAGAGTGCTCTCAGTAGTTCCCGACCTGCCAAAAAGGAAGAAGACAGGTATTAAAGATTTCATCTAATTCTAGTTGATTCTTTGTAATTTATACATAAAGTCCCCTCACAAATTTAATTGGATACAGAGATGTTGCCTTTAGATTTAAACATTTTTTTTCTTAATACCACATTGCACTATTTAATCTACGTTATAGTTTATTTCATTGGTAGCCAGAAAAATTGCTATATTTCCTTAATTAGCACGGGTGGGCTACATAATTTTGACTAGTCATTATCATCTCAGAGCCACAACGAAATTATTATTCATTACACTCTTCACTCCCTATCCTGTTTGGAAATGGCTATGTGACTTATGAATATCTCTATATCTGGAAAATTACTTGAGGAAAAAAAAAAACAACTTCTGAGTCCTTTCAAGCTTGTTTTGTTTGTACAGTGTTGATGTTAAGGTGTGAAGATAAATAGGCTAAAGAGTGTCATCCTAAACTAGTTTTCTGATTATCATCTGTCTTTGCAGACCTCCATTACGAGGATTCCTGCTTGATGGCGATTTCTTTGTTGCAGCGTCTCTTGCTACAACTTTAACTAAGATTGCTTTGCGATATGTGTCACTAGTTCAGGAAAAGAAGAAGCAAAATGTAAGTAATCTCTTTGCACTGTAGTTGCAAAGAAGAGCTGGTTGTTGCCTCTTCTTTTAAACAGATGTAAAATGGGTTAAGTCCAAAGTGAACTGCCAGTTACATGATAAGTTAATGATGATAATTTGGGTCACAAACAGGGCCTACTGCTTTTCAGTCACTCTGGAAAGTCTCTAAGCGTGCTGCTTGGTTTCTAGATAATAAGTACTAAAAAAATAAGTAATCAAATCATAAAATCTCTGAGACAATTGATGTGCATTTTTTTGTAAATAAGTCTGTGGTGTGGTTTAACCCCAGCTAGCAACTAGGACCATGCAGCCTCTCCCTTCAACCCCAGGAGGCTAGGGAAAAGAGGGGAAAGGGGAAGAAAACCTCGTGGGCTGAGATAAAGACAGTTTAATAGAACAATAATGGGATAGGAAAATAACAGTATTAATAATGGTAAAAGAATATACAAGACACAAGTCGCTCTCACCGCCTAGTGAATTGTTTGCTCGGCCCAACCCAAGCAGAGATCATGGATTCCGTACCCCGCAGCCAACCCCTATTTATATACTGAGCATGACATCTATGGTGTGGAATATTCCATTGGCCATTCTATTGTTCTGTCTGTGCTCCTTCTCAGCTTCTATGGGAAGGGGAAAAAAGTCCTTGATTAGTATAAACATCACTTAGCAACAACTAAAACAATATGCATTGTTGACACTCCTTTCATACTGAATTTGAAAATGCAGGAAACACTAGAAAGAAAATTATCTCAGCTGAAATCAGGACAGTCAGAAATAAACATTTCTGTAAAGCTATGTCAAGTGCAATAATCTCCTTCCATTCTCGTTCCTTTGTCCTCCTTCTCAGTCCTTTATTGCTGAAGCTATGCTGCTGATGGCCACTATTCTCCATTTGGGAAAGTCCTCTCTTCCCAAGAAGCCAATTACAGATGATGATGTGGATCGTATTTCCTTGTGTCTGAAAGTTTTGTCAGAATGTTCTCCTCTCATGAATGATATTTTCAACAAAGAATGCAGGCAGTCCCTCTCTCATATGCTGTCAGCCAAGCTAGAAGAGGAGAAACTTTCCCAGAAGGTGAGCTATTTTAAGTGTGTAACCATAAACGCTTGGAATTTTTTATGGATGTTCACATCCAAGCAGGTCCCAGAAACGTCGCCGTTTGACTCTAAGTCGGCCATTATTTGACTGTGTTTCTTCCCTAAGGAATGGAATTTGTTGTGAATTCTCAAATATTTCTTTTCCTGCAGAAAGAATCTGAGAAGAGGAATGTGACGGTTCAGCCAGACGATCCCATTTCCTTCATGCAGCTTACTGCTAAAAATGAAATGAGCTCTAAAGAAGACCAGTTTCAGCTTAGCCTTCTTGCAGCAATGGGAAACACACAGAGGAAAGAGGCTGCTGATCCCCTTGCATCCAAACTTAATAAGGTAATGTGAACGGCAGTGCTTTAATGATACACACTTCATGCTGCTTATGTAGAGGATCAGCTTGGGGAATCGCAGGCTGGAAATGATGAACCAGGTTGATTTGAAAGGCCCAGGTATTTACTGGTTAGGATCAGGAAAAAGAGAAGAGCCCTTGTGCTTTAAGGTGTTACCTTCTTCATGTGAGAGGGGAAGAATAAGGAGGAGACTTGGAGAGTGCTGAGCTGGTGGCATGTGGAGAAGACATTAAGGTTGTTTGCCGGTCTGAAGAGCCCAGTAAGGTTCAGAGGGAAGAGAGCAGGGATGTCACAAGTGATTAAGAAACCCTTTCTTTCTCAGGCTGCCATACCCAATTGCCAAGTGCAGTGCATCCTTGTTTTGCTCTTTATACCTTTTTTTGCAGAGAAGGTCCAAAGAGAAGTCTCTTGATTAATTCATTAGTTACAGTTAAAAAAACAGGCTTTTCACTCTTTTAAAGTCTGGATGAATTCTTTTTACTGTTTAAAGTTACTATTTCATTTTAAGTCCAGCATTTATTTGTCCTGCTGATCTTTTTAAGAATTGATGGCATTACAGCCTGTATTTTAGGAACTCTAGGTGAATTCCATTCAGAATACATTTCATCTGGAAAGGTTTTATAATTGTAGTGTGTATGCAAAAGGACACGTGAAGGAAGGATGCAGTTAAATTTATTTGTATGAGTAACACAGTCACTGTCTGGTTTTAGCTATACATTGATGACTTTTTTTTTTTCTTTCACAGGTTACTCAGCTGACAGGTTTCTCAGACCCTGTCTATGCAGAAGCGTATGTCCATGTCAATCAGTATGACATTGTGCTGGATGTGCTTGTGGTCAACCAGACCAGTGACACTCTGCAGAACTGCACACTAGAACTGGCCACGCTAGGTAAGGAGCGCTGGTGGAAACAAAGCCACTGTTGAGTAGCAGTGAGGTGCTGGGCATTGGCACCCACTTGTAAGGAGTTTCTGAAACACTTATAAATACTTAAAAATTTATGCCAGCTAGCTGCTATTTTGAAAGCATGTTTTTGAATGCCTTTAAAAACATATTTTTTTTTCCAAAAGATGGAAGACTTGTATCTACTGGCACTGACAATACTATCTGACTGATATAAACCATCGTCAGATTTTGAACTTTATTATGCTTTTTTCACTAGAAAAATAGCCATCCATTTCCCCCTCTCCCCTTTTCCTGAAATATGGACAGATTTTTTTATATACTTCTTCCCCGTTGTGCATTTACCATAGAGAAAGAGGAGAATATCCGAATTGGTATGAAGCAAATGTCAGGCAACAGAAAGATAGGTGCCCTAGGTGGTTCTTGAGCTCAGCCTGAAGTACCTAAGTACTGCATTTAGTCAGCTGAACTATCCCTGTACCAACAGCTGTACCAGAGACTTGCTTGAACAATACTGAGACTTCATTAACTACTTCAGTTACCAGTTTTGTATTAGTTATCTTCTGTTTTGGCAGTCGGGAGTTGAAATATGTTTACAACATACTAGGAGAACACACATTACGTACTTTTAATTGATATAAATATGACTGGAGGGGCATAACCTTCCTCCTAATCTTTTGTGAATCATTTGATCAGACTAATGATGGAGATAAATAAAACAGATGTATTACTTAGTAAGTTGTAATTTTCTATTTATCAGCTCAGTAAAGTGGAAATCTGTATTTCCCAGTTGGAGTCTTCAGTTACGTTGCAAAAACTGACTTGGTGCATCACTCGTGTATATAGAGCTGATGCTGTTCATGCTGTGTTCTCAAACTGAACAGTTTGATAGAACTAAGGAGTCTTGCTAAAGGACTAGGAAAAATACATCTCTTACTGTTTCCTGGAAGCAATTACATTCAAAATCAAGGTGATACTTTGGCCTGTTTATAAATAGCTTAGTGCATGTAATACTGGACGTTGAACTTTGGTTTTGAGACACTGGACTGTAGGATTAGGTATTATGATGTTGTCAGTGATTAAAACACAAGGTAAAATTAACCGTCTTCTGATAGTTAAAAATTTAATACAAGACTCAATCCAAAGCCAATTTAGGTCAGTATTTATATTTGTTTTCATTGGTGTTTGGGTGAATACATTAATATTTTAACTGAAATTTTTAAGGTAACGTAAATTATTTTGTCTTGCAGGTAGCAAACTGCAAAAATACCCAACCAAACAAAAAATATTCCAAATCAACAAATCCCTTTATGGTAGTATTTAGTGTGACACTGTAGACAATAGAATTAAATGATAAGAAAATAAAAAACTTGTTCCAAAAGCTAAACTCATTGTCTGTTGTTAATGTTCCCTGATCTCCATCTCCCAATTTCTTTATACAGGTGACTTGAAACTTGTGGAAAAACCATCTCCTCTGACACTTGCTCCACATGATTTTGCAAACATTAAAGCTAATGTCAAAGTCGCTTCAACAGAAAATGGAATAATTTTTGGTAATATTGGTAGGTAAATAATTTAGTGTGCAAAATGAACATTAATGTTTAGCATTTATTAAACGCTGAATGAGCTCAAAAATAATTAAAGCACTTCATACTGGAAGAGGAAATGAAATGGTCTACAACGTATGAATATTTTTTGATTATTTTTTAAAAAAATGTATTGTTTTTACTTAGAATTATAGTAGAACATGCTCCCTTTAGAATGGTTGTCAGCTTGATACTTGGACCCAAGTATCTGAGTTTGCAATGAGCGAGGCAGCCTTGCCTGAGAGACCAATACACTTAAAGTTCTGTGGTAACTGGTAAAGCACTTGAAGAGGACAGAAGTCAAAAATGAGACAGAGCAAGTGTTGACTGTTGTTAACTGGCAGATGGTAACTGAGCACTCTTATTTACTGCAAATTCTCTTTTTTAACCATTAAGGTGGTTTGTGTTTTTTATTGCAGTGTATGATGTCTCTGGAGCAGCCAGTGACAGAAACTGTGTGGTTCTCAGTGATATTCACATTGACATCATGGATTACATCCAGCCTGCTTCTTGTACGGATGCAGAGTTCAGACAGATGTGGGCAGAATTTGAATGGGAAAACAAAGTTAGTTTTATTTTTTTGTATGTTATTTGGAGTTTTTGTTGTATAATTCTGTTTCTTGTTTCTACATCAGCTCCTTACATTCACATTACCTCTTGTGATATAAACCTCATTTAACATTCACATTGGATGTTGGCCTCAAGTAACTCATTCCCTTATTGTTATCTTACCTGTTTCACAAGTTTAGTGATGCAATAACTATTTTTTTCTTACAAAAGAGGTGTGTCCATTGAGCCTTACCTCCTGTGCCGAAGGTGTCCAAATTGCTTGGTGATTGCTGTGTGCTTTGGCTCAAAGGTGAAATAGCACCTTTGAGGTGCAAGGGTGAAATAAGTTTATGCTGAGACTGCAGAATTACACACTGCTTAGTCTCTCCAGTTCTGAATTACATTGTGTGTGTTTGATGGTGGTGAGTTTGTTTGTTTGTTTTAATCATAGAATGCTTTGGATTGTAAGGGACCTTCTAAAGATCGTTTAGTCCAACCCCCATGCCATGGGCAGGGACATCTTTCACTTCATTACCTTGCAGTGCAGCTGTAGTGTACAGAGTGGTTATAGATGCTATGTAAGACCAACAAAGTGGTAGGTACACTTAATATTGGAGGGTGCCCAAATGGTTAGTTACAGACATGTTAAAAAAGGGCTTAAGGGAGATAATCTCATGCAACGGAACAACATAATTTAAGAATAGAGTAGAAACATTAAAAAAGAATGGGAGATCTTTTACACAAACTGTAGCCTTGTTTGCTGCACGTATTTACATGTATTCACCTGAGAGTGGGTTTAAGTTCCCTCATAGGGAACTTGTAAGCAATAAATTTTAATCCATAACGTGTGAAGCCTTAGCAGTTTATAAACTACTCCTAAAAGATGTGTTAAAAAAGCAATTTAAACAAGACCAACAATTCTCAAGGAAGCCAATGCAGCCCAGAGAACTTTGCTAATAGAAAGGAAATATGAAAGTCATTTTTATCATTAGTGAAAAACAAGTTTTGTACCAGATACCGTTTTTTCTTGTGCTGGCAATGTGTAAATCATATTCAGACAAGAAGTATACTAGTTGCTGTGGAGAGTCTGTGTTCAGCAGAGTGTCATATTCACTCAATACTTAGAAACCATGGTCATAGCATGAAATTCCCACCCTTTAACAAGTGGATGGCAGGAGGTGTAGACTTTGTATTATGCCACCACATAACATGATTTGGAGCTGGCTTACTGAATGTGGTGTTCCTCAAGGAGAAATGTAGCGGTAATCTTCCTTATAGAGTCCTGAAGAAGAGTTGGTTTCAGAAATGCCTGAAAGGCTAGGTAAAGTAATTGCTGTTTTTTTCCCTTCTTGAAGGTTACAGTGAATACCAACATCATTGATCTAAATGAATACTTACAGCACATACTGAAGTCAACCAATATGAAATGCCTGACGCCAGAGAAGGTGAGTTATTTGCTTGAAGACTTTTAGACACCCTTTTTAGTTTGTGTGCTTTGTTTAATTTGTTTAGCATTTGTTATAAATATTACTAAAGACACTTGATTACAATATGAAATAGTACATATACTTAAAACTTTTTAAATGAGTGCTCTGAGTAAAAGTCAGTTAATGTTATCAAAATTCTGTGTCACTTAATCACTTTAGCTATTTCTCACCCAGCTAGAAAATATCTGTTTTAATTAGTAGCAGCTAAGCTGTGGTATAGATTTGGTGGAACCATCTGGTTTTATACAGGTGGTTTTTTTCAGTAGCTCCAAGTTCTGTCCTCTGTCAAAATTTAGCTTTCTTTTGCCAATTTAGCATTTTTGTTTGAGAGCAAAATATGTATACAGAATAGCTGTATGCTTTTAAGATAAAATATATAACAGCTATCAGGTAATACATGTGTAGTAGCCAAAATAGGTGTAGTAGCTATTGCTACTATTTAGCTACTTTACCATTTCGCTGTTCATTAAATCAGATCAAAAAATCGCATCCTACCTTGTTTTGATGAATATTGTAAATTGGATATCTTTCAATAATAAAATATTAATTTTAGAAAAAGACCACCACTGTTTCCCATCGCATGATTCTCACAGTTTTTGAAATGTTGCTTGCAAAGAAAGAAGCTTAAATGTTAAATACTGATATTTGTCTAGCTGTACGTAGGATGAATTAAAATGTATTTTAAGTATCTTGGCCTTTCTAAAGAGTTCAAATGTGCTTGTTGCAGGCACTTTCTGGTTATTGTGGCTTTATGGCAGCCAATCTTTATGCACGTTCCATATTTGGAGAAGATGCCCTTGCAAATGTCAGCATTGAAAAGCCAATTCATCTCGGACCAGAGGCACCTGTCACTGGTCACATACGAATCCGTGCAAAGAGTCAGGTAATGTGGCTTCTATTTAGAGCACTGTTTCTCCTTGTCATTTTTAAGAAAATGTACTGAGCACTCTAAAAATACTTGCAAATTTTTGGATGTTAATTAACTCCTAGTGTTTGGTAAATGGGAAGGTTTTTAGGGAAGAAGAATATAGGAACTTCAGCCTTAGTGTTAAAAAACTATCTTAGACACGTTTTGTGAGGAAAATACGGCTTTTTAGTTAGGTGTAATCATACCCTAAAACCACGTTGTACATTTTCTCTCCCAGTGCATTAGCATAGAATAGGCCTTTGGGCCAAGATTTTCTTATTTTATCCATAGTGCTGCAAATAAGATAGTGTACTTGATTTGCTTTTAAATTAAGAGCAAATGCTCCCCAAGGTTCCATGATCTGTTTCCTGCTGAATTATACATTTCAATTTCATATAACAAGGAGATTTTATGCAATTGCTGTGCACTGATTCATTTTAAAAACAACAAAACCCAAAGTCTTTCAGTAGCATTATTTTCTAAAGGTACATCTATGAGTCTGCTTTGGATTCTAAAATTTCTTCCTCCTGACTGAAAAAGTACAAAGTTTGGAACGGTTTAATAACAAAAAAGCCAGCCAATAAAAGTATTTTAAACAGCGTCTAATAAAGGACTGCCTGAGAATTTTCACGTTCATCACATAAAACCATTTAGTTTGTGATGTCCTTTTAGATATTTGAGAGTGGTTTAATTTTTCTAATATGTTTACAGTGGCATTTTCACATAATAGTATATTCAATTATATATGCGACCCTAGTTTAATTTTGAGATCATTCTGTTGATTAGGTGGATTTATTTGTGCAGTTTCTTTTGAGATTTCTTCAGTTTCTATGCCATATTAATATGGCTCTGTGACTAAATGATTTTCTATAGCTTTAGTGCATTGAGTGCTAGTAGCAGCACTGAGGCTTTCAAAGCTGAATTTCAGTAACTGGACTGACAGTTCCAATTTCTATAGTGACAGCATACTTCCAACTGGTTGGGAAGTCAAAAGGCTTACAATTTTTCATTTTTCTGCTTTCTGTCTTGATAACAGATATAGCAGTTGCTAGCTCAGATTTCATTATTTCAATAATATATGTAGATCTAGCCTTTACCTAGTGTTAAGAAAGTGTGCACTTTAATGTGTATGAATAAATGAACAGTTAGAAATGCTTTAATTTCCATGCCACTAACTTCATAGATTTCTGTGTATGGAACTTTCATTTGAATATAGATAAAAGGTATTTTGAAGCATGCATGTCATGAATGTCTTCTTTCTCTTCCTTACAGGGAATGGCCCTCAGTCTTGGAGATAAGATCAATCTGTCTCAGAAGAAAACAAGTTTATAAATTTTACCTAGTGTCTTTTCAGGTCTTTTACAATTTAACCTTAGGTATGTGGCTTTTGGGATCCAGAACATCTTCTGTTCTTCAGTGTTCTGTAATTGTAGAAGCCAAGCTTTTGAGCTGAAAGCATTCCAGCAGGTAATTTATAGGTTCCCCATGATTGATACTGAGCAAAATTTTAAAACTCCAGGTTTTTTTCTTTGTCCTGGAAGTCATATTTCCTTTGTCTCTGATGTATACTGATGCTCATAGTACAATAAACAAATTATGCCAGTACTGTTTTGTCTGGAAATTATAAACTCTGTATTATTTGATCAGTATTGAATATCTGGCAGGGGTATTTTGATACTCCAAGAAAGTGGGAGTGTGTAATAGCTTAAGCGTTTACAATAATGACTAGGCCTGAGTTGTGTGAATGTGTGATCATGACTCTTGAAATATGCTGGTATACCTAGGAGAATTTAGATATTTGACAACTAAATCAAAGGCTGTATGTACTAGGTGGTTGGTTTAGTAATGTAATCACTTGGCACAGACAAGCCTGTAATATCAGAAAAGAGATTGTCAAAATTCAGTGTTTTCCAGCAAGCAGCAGAACCTTAAACTTTATTTTGGAAGTGCTTTCCTAACAGCATTATCATGAATAACATCACATTGCTGGTGGTGGTCTTATTTTTTAGTTAATACAGAAAAGACAGCCGAGTGCAATATTAAAGCTGTAGCAGCGTAAGCAGTGTTTTCAGTGCACGCAGCCATTAGCCACTTGTGTAAACTCAGGAAGGAAGGATTCAGAGTGATTATGATCTTGCAGTGAATTGAACCAAGTTGAGGAATTGCGGAAAAGGAAGAATTGTGAGTGCTGGTCGGGTCAGGATGTGGAAATGAGTTAACACCATTTGGCTACTAAATGTTATGCAAATTAGCAGCTGATTAAAACATAACCATTAGATTGAAAACACTTTTTGCTGAATCTGTTGAGCATTAATTCTGAATTTGTTAAATTGTTGCAAACAATTAATTCTACAGAAGAATCTCCAGAGCCAACAGTACTCTTCCACTTGGCAGAAAGTCCTGCTGCTGAAGGTAAACAGCTGTGTCCTGCTCCAGTAGGACAGAAGAGAACTGAGTTAGTATCCTGAGCACTTGAGTCCCAAAACTTTTAAGGCCTCAATGATGAAAGTACTTATTTTCCACTCTCAGTAAGAACAGGAAGGAGCACACATGTAAATTCTGAAATGAAAGAGTCTAGGCTGCTGCATTTTATCTGACTAAATGATAGCCCTAGAAGTACAATGCAAAAACCGAGCTGAGTGACATTCCTATAAATGGGACAGTCGCATAAATAAGCTTGTTCCTCCCAGTACTACTTTTTGCCAGCTTTGATCTTTTCTTATAAGCGTTAGTTTCACTATTCATTCCAACCCTGTCCTTAAGCTTAGGTGCCACAAGAAAGTAGTTTGCCTGTAGTAAAAAATGGGGCAGATTTGTTAACAGCTAAAACTTTACACTGATGCAGCTGTACCATTCTGAATTTTTAGTACATAAAAATTATAAAATCAATAGAAGTCCGCTGGTATTCGTTATCTTTTTAAGCTATTAGCCATCAAAGCCATGCTGTATCTAACAGTACCGAAGTCTGTGTTACTGTACTCCAGTGTGCATACCTCTAGTACAGACAAGTCTGACACTGCTAAAGTCATGTATTTTGTTAAATATTGTAGATTTGAAATATGTGAATATATTTGAAATATGTGTAAAAAATGTTTATTTTGCTATTTTCTCATAGGCACATACCTCACGCTTATTATATACAAAAAGAAAAAGGAAAGAGCCTTAGATAAGGAGGCTGTTGCCATAAGTTTGTCTGAGCAGAGGAAAAAAAACTTAGAAGTAGTGTCTGAAGGCTCTGATTTCCTTGTGCGTTTCTGTAAGCATCAAATATGGCCGTGAAATGTACAGGTGACAGTAATGTATGTTTCAAATTTAAATAGTAGATATTGTTGACACTATTATGATGATGTGATTTTTAAACCTTTACCTGCTATAGTGGGGGTTGTCCAGTTTTTTTTACTCCAGTAGGTGTTAGAGACAGTAAATCGGTAAGATGGTGCAGCATGGATTTGCTGAGTGACCTTTTTGTTTTGCATGTTTTGAAATCCCTTTTTGGTTTTGCCATTATTTTGCTTTTTAATGAAGGCTCTGATTCGTGCATCACATGATACTGGCAGGAGCTGAAGCTCTGGATGTGCAGGTCTGCCTTGGTAATGAAGTTATGTCTCTACATGATCTGACAGCGGTTGTGTTGCCTTCTGTGAAGTTGTGCCAGATTCACAAGGATATAGTAGAGATAATCAGATTGTGATCTTAATTGCTCAGTACTTCATAATTTGGGGAGGATGTTAGGAGAAAAGCATAGGATTATGTGGTATGTTCTCTCCTCTGAAACTTCATGGATATCACTATGCTGCTTGGGGATGTGTGGGGGGTATTTTATTCTCCAATCACTTTAAGCCAAACCAAGAGACAAGAAAATCCTGGGACTACAGTGAAGGGTTTAATTTCTTCACAAAGACGTTGTGATTAGTAGGACACTAACAGAGATTGTCATAGCTGTGTGTATACTGACTGGTGTGAAGGAGATGGATTTGCTGACCACAGCCAAGGAAAGGATGTTTTTGGAGAAGGAGGATGACTTCCAGTATCTGTTACCCAACCCCTGTTTCAGTCACAATTTGCTGTCCTCCTTGGAGAATAGAAAAACATCCTGGCGTGTGCAGATGTCCAGATTTCATGTGACTTTGTCAGCTGGGAGGGGCACAGAATTTAACTTTGTTTAGATTACCTTTTGCTGTCAGAACTTTATACAAGGACATGAGAACACCTGTTCAGCAGAAGCTGTCGTGACTTTAGGATTCAGTTTCCACCTGCCATGCTTTTCAGTAGCTCTCCTGCTGAATTGGTCTTGTACAGAAGTCCTCATTGGTGCCGTGCATTTTTTTTCAGTAGCCTGAACGCTAAAAAAAGTTAGATGCATGTTTCATGTCTATACTTCAGAGGTGAAAATCTATCCTTTTATATATATCCTTTGGTGTTTTGGTTAAGCTTTTGCTCAGTAGCTCAGATAATAGACTAGTTCAGAGCACTTTTTTCTAAAGACTGACTGAGAGATTTTGTGTGTCTGTCAGTGTATGCAGACAGGATTCTCAAATTCTGTCGTTTGAGAGTGGTGGTCCACTGGTCTTTAGCCACTCCTGTGTGGTCAGTTGCCTTGTCACTGCTTAAAAAAACTGTACTTGTGAAAACTACCATTACCACTTACAGGGAAGGGAAATAGAAGGAAAGTTGATGTATGATTATCATAGTTTCCGTGAGGATTGGCAATTAGGAGCAAAAAGGAGAGCTGAGAAACACATGCACCACTGTTCACTTTAGAAATTGCTGGTTTAAGGAGAACGGGAACTCTTAAGTAATTGCTATTGAAGTGTTTGATCAACATTAAGGGGGTGCAAATCATTTTCTAGATACTGGAGAACTGTTTTGCATATACAGAGAATGTCTCAAACAGACTATCCTACTTAAGGATCCACTTTACAACTTTTTCATTGCAGCAAAACTCAGTAAAAGCTAGGGTAGCACTGTGGCTATGCTGTGTTCAAAGCTTTGTACAAGGAGGTTACTAGTCTGTTTTCTGAGCAGCAGTATGTATGTATTGCATACACTATGCTTGGATAAGGTAACTTTATTCCACAGCTCTGATTTCAGAAGCTTGGGTAGAGGAATAAATTCCCAGTAGGTATACATGGAGCAAGAAAACTTGCTGCTTTTCCATTAAAAGTTTTTAAAAGCCATTACATGGTGCAGTGCTGGCATGACAGGAAGCTGGTTTCTCCCGTGCCCCTGCTCCTAACATAGAGCTGCTGCAAGTCAGGGCCAGATTTCTTTATTCAGGGCCCAATGAGGATTTATATTTCTGTCCTGTTTAGACGATACATGAAAAGAAGGAATGTTTATCTGATGACAGGCATGATATAGGCAACACTTGGTTATCTAGGAGAGGAAGGGGTCATCCCAAGAAAGCATGAAGGTAGGTAATATAGAACAAATCAGACCATAGGGGAACCTAGTTTGTATATTGAGCTTTAAAAAGATTTGTAAGTGGTTTCTGTAGAGACACCTTTATACAGCTCTCAGAAATGTGAAACCTCATGTGAGGGACGTTTGCTCTGTATCACTGGCACAGAGCTGCAGCTGGAGTGTTGAGGAGAGAGCCAGCCCGTTTAATCCACATCCTGACTGCACCCCATCACAAATTAAGGTAGTTGATAAAGTTTTCATGTGTTGCTACAGCAGGGGGTGCTGTCTCACAACTGATAATAAATTTTGATAGAGTTTTTTTAAAAAGTATTAAGAGGAAGAAAGTACAGGATGTGCTGCAGGTTTTGTCATAGAAGTGATACAGGGTAATTTTGGCCCACTCTTGGGGTCACTTTCAGTTGGTTTTTGTATGTTTTCAGGTTGCCTAGCTATGTATAACCAGTGCGCAGTGATGCTGACAGCTCAGATTACTAATGTAGTACATCTGTTTCAACACTGCTTTTTCTCTAGGGATTTTACTTTTCTAAAGCATAATGAGATAGATTTGGCTGTATACAGCTTTCCTAGGGAGGATCTCCTATTTGAAAGACATGATAATGAGTTCATTAAGAGAGGGATATAGGTGAAATACAGGAAATTGTAACTGTGACTTTGTACGTTTTTTTGTTTCAGCAAAACTGTAAATACCCATCTTATTTCACTAGATATTTCTTCTGAGTTTTTTTGTGTATTCTGTAGTTTGTAATTTAACCTTTTCCAAACTCTGTGTATCATTTTTGGATTGCATCAGTGCAGTATATTTCATCAGAATGATCCACAGTTGTCAAGAATAGAATGGAGTTGCTGGCAAAAATGTGATTTCTGTTTTGAAAGATCAGCATAATTCTTATAGCTATAGATTGTAGACATTTTATAATTGAGTTATATGGATTATATGAGTTATATGGATCAGAAACAGTTATTTTACATAGGTATAAAAGCTGCAGTTTATGTGGCTTGCAAGTCCCTATTTTGCTCTTTCTTTCACTGGAATTTCTTTTAGGGGAAGCAGAACAACCTAAGCCAATTGTTATCCTGGCCTCAACACCAGAGCAGAATAGTGGGTCTCACTGTTGCTTCATCTTATTCACGGTGTTTTTCAGGTTTGATGTTTCATGTTTTCCCTGTAATATCTGCTCAAAGGCCTAGTCTTTCACAACAGGTGGTCACACTAGCATCTTTTAATTAAAAATGTGGTCTCTTCTTTTTCTAGGGTCTTACAATACCATAAAGAGTTGTAAGAATTTTACTATGCTTCTAATTTTAATTACTTCCAAAGTTTGGAAATGCCATCTAACTTCTGTATTTAGAAAGATTAGGAAAACATTTTCTTTTACAGAAATGATCATTTGAATTTCAAAATGCAGTAATGAGTTTTTAATCTCATCTTCTAGAGTAACTTTGCTGTTACTCACACAAGAATAAAGAATCATTTCTACTGAGTTGTCTTTAGGCTATACATTATATGAGAATATTTTATTAGTGTGTAGAAACTTCACTCTAGATGAAATTCCCCATGACCTTTACTTTTTTCCTTCCTTGACTTTAAATATTTATGTTGCTGACAACTGTAGATCTCGTGTACTGTCCAAAACTAACATTACGTGTTGCATAGGCATCCCTGCTTTTAATTGTTTTTCAGATGAAATTCTGTCATTCTTTCCAATATCCATTGAATTCAGTGGTGCTAGGGGGCCAACTTCCTCTTTGAGCTGTGCCTGCTGAAACACATGAAAGGGTTGTTCATATGCAGAGGCATATACCGTTTGGCAGTAGGTTCTTTTTTGAAGCTGGGAAGAGTGAATGAAGGGCGCGGGCACACATAAGTCCCTTCAGACTCTGGAGGGGTAGTGTTGTCACTTCAGAGGTGTCCCAGCTCGTTGGAGAGTATTCTCTTATCTGTAAAACAGAGGAAGGTGGGGCCTGTGGGCACAATGAAAACCTACTGGGTTCATCAGTTTTAATAATGTAGTGCATGGTTTTAGATGTGAATCTGCTTTGCCTCTGTAGCTGAAGTCTTGTGGTACGCACTTAAACTTAAAGCAGTTTTCCTCCTGGTGGGACCCAGGCTGAAGTTGTGAACGGGAGCGCTATCTCGGTGCCTCACTTGCAATGTGTCTGCAAGGATCTCCAGCCGTTAGGTTTGTGTGATGTGCACCTGGGACTGGCACCTGCTGCCAGCTTCATTGCTAGTTAGGACAGAGCCTGAACGTGCGGTACCAGAATGGCAACCAAATTAAAGTTGATCTCCAAGCTTCACTTCAACCATTAACTTATCTATGTCATTCCTACCTCATTCGGTGGCTGCTGGCAGAGAAGTACCTGCCTGCTCTGGGCGTTACCCCATGCTCTGAGATCTTTCAGGCTGTTCCTGTGCCTGTCAGTAGGAGGCCACTCTACATGATGAGACATCTTGTCACAAAGACCAAATGTACAGTTCTTTTTACCAGATGGCAGTTATGCTCCAGGCTTTGATCTATTAGGTCTTAAGCAGCAGCTCTGCTTGTTTACAATATTCTAATATCTGAAAACTGCAACTTGAAATGCTTCACTTAATTTACAGCGTGTTATGCACGGATCTGATACCAGCCTGGAAGGCAAGTGTCCCAGTTTATTTGGTTAGTAGAGCTGATGTTGTCACCATGTAGAAAGTGATGGCGTTCACTGGCTCTTTACAATTGGATCCAGTTTGACATGTATTATTTTCTTAAGGAGAAAGACTGAATTCTTATTTTACAGTAGGTACGGCTCTTTGAAATGTCATCCTGAAGGGTCCTGTAGCTCACCCTCAATCCCTACTTGAGCTAGATGGAGAAGAAGAAAAGGACACTTGATTCTGTAACTGGTGGCACATGCAGCAAAGTGCATATTGCTGGCTGAATCAGACTGCATGGTCCTGCAGCGTGCCCTGGGAGAGTCCTACTGCCTGCACCTGCTCCTAAAACTCCTGTTTCTGTAAATCCAGTCTTCCCCAGTTTACCGGGTTGCATTCAGACAGGTGTTTACCTGCTCAGATAGCACCTACCTGCCAGTAAAAGCCCCCTTGTAGGAGCATTCTGTTTTTCTGGTTCATCCGACCCAGACTTGGTGTGGTTGTCTCAGAAGAGCGATTTCACCGTTAAGTGCGGTAGCTGGTTCCCTGTGCCATACTGTAATGTCCCGTGATACGAGTGCCTATAGCTCTCCTTAACTTTCTAACATGCAGAGACCAACAAGGTGATTGACAAAACTGCAATTCTGTTTCTTACAGTTTACTTATATAATATAAATGTGTCCATCATGGAAGCCTTTTCTCAGATTAGCAGGAATTGCCTTGGATTCCTGTATGAGATTTTTTTTTTAATGCCATATCAAACTTTCTTTTATAAAGGTGCAAGAAAATAAGCTATTAAAACCTGAAGGTGTTTGACCTGTCAATACTTTAGTGCTTGTATTTTAAAGCATGTAATGCTATGTTAATGCTGCTTTAACAAGAGATATAATAGTTCCAGGGTTTGTGTGCCTGCTCCATAAGTACGAACAGGTGTTTTTTTTCCTACGCCTGTTCGCACTTAGACTTCAGGCGCACAAGTTCAGCAGTGATACTATATCCAGCCTTAATAAATGTGAACGTTGCCGTAGAAACACTGTCACTTCGAGAGAGGTATGGAATGCCAAAGAAACCTGTTCTTGCAGCATGCAGATGCTAAAAGCAGATGAAGACATTTATCAGTTAATCAGTTAAGCTTATTATTTATGGAAAATACAGATCATGTGAGACTATGGAATGCATTTGTTAATTAAGTGAAAATTCAGGAATTGTGTGTGTTCCAGCTAATTCCTCATGTGTTGCTGTAGAGCATGAAGAGGCAAGTCCTAACAAATATATACTTATATTTCTGGAAGCATAAAGTAGTCCCTAACTTCCCAAGTTATATATATTAAAGCACATAAATAATGAAGCTGCAAATCTTGTTTAACCTTTGCTTTTTTGTTACCAATGTTTTGGGGTTTTTTTTGTGTTACCAGTTTTCTTAGAAATTATTAGGGTTTGTAATTGGGGCAACCAAGTTTTCTAAAGCTTGTAAATGATTTTTGTAGTGTTATTTAATGGATGGTACATGGGAGTATGTCTTGAAAATGACACAGATCTCCACAATTATATGTTCAGGAAATCACCCTAGGGCTTCATTTTCATAGCGGTGAAGTGTTCTGAGATCTGTCGGTGAAAAGTTCTGTACAAAAGCTCAGTTGCTGTTCTGCTTTTGAAAACCTGGTCAACAGTCCCCACTTTCTTGCCAGTCAATAAACGGGCAGGTAACTGTAACAAGTGGCTGGTGCCATGGAGGTGGATCTACCTGCAGATCAAGAAGAACCAACGGAAGTGGATTCACCTCCAGCATGGCTCTCCTGGCACCACTACACCGTGCCAGGGCTCCCCTCTGTGATGCCACAGCAGCGACATCACAGGGGCACCCAGCCCAGCAGCTCCACCTGCCATTAGCTGGGAGGCCCAGCCTCTGCACCTGGCCACCCTGCGGGCTCGTTCGTTCCATCTCCTGCCATCAACAATTACTGTGTTGATTGCCACGGGTGGTTTGAGCCCTTCTTTCCCATCCCCCATCTTCTCCCTCTAACTTAGAAAAAAACCCCAATCAACCAAGCAAACAGTAAAAATACTTTCCTCCTCTGTTGTTTGGTACTTTGGTGGCTGCATCTGGATTCCTCTGCTCCCTCCTGGAAAGACACGTGCGTGGGGTGTGGGCCCAGTCCAGGGCCTTTGAGACGGTGGGAGGCCAGGGCACACAGCACACAAGGGCACGCCAAGGGAACTGCCTCTGGTCATGAAGGTGGTGAGACGTTGAAACCCAGAGAGATTGTGAATGCCCCATCCCTGAAAGTGTTCAAGGTCACGCTGGCTGGGGCTTTGAGCAACCTGATCTAGTGAAAGATACCTGTCAGGCTCACCTCTGTGCATGGGAAGATCATGGAATAGATCCTCCTTGAAGCTATGTCACTTGGAGGACAGAGAGGTGATTCGAGACAGCCAGCATGGCTTCACCAATGACTAGTCCTGTCTCACCAACCAAGTGGCCTTCTATGATGGAGTGACTACATCAGTGGACAAGGGAAGAGCTACAGATGCCATCTCTCTGGACTTCTGTAAGGCCTTTGACATGGTCTGTGTTGTCCCGTTCCTCTCCTACCCCCCTCCTCCCCCCCCCCCCCCCCCCAAAATTGGAGAGAGATGGATTTGGTGGGTGGACCGTTCAATGGATGAGGAATTGACTGGATGGTCACATCCATAGAGTAGTGGTTAATGGTTCAGCATCTGAATGGAGATTGGTGACAAGTGGTGACGCTCAGGGGTCTGTATTGGGACCAGTACTGTTTATATAGCTTCATCAGCAACATAGTGGGATTGAGTGCACCCTCAGCAAATTTGCAGGTGCCTCCAAGCTGAGTTGTGCAGTTGAATTGCCTGAAGGATGGGATGGCATCCAGAGGGACCTGGACAAGCTTGAGAAGTGGGCCTCTGTGAACCTCATGAGGTTTCAACAAGGCCGAGTGCAAGGTCCTGCACGTGGGTCTGGGCAACCCCTGGTATCAAGACAGGCTGGCGGATGCAGGGATTCAGAAAACCTGGACATGAGCTGGCAATGTGCACTTGCAGCCCAGAAAGCCAACTGGGCTGCACCAAAAGAAGTGTGGCCAGCAGGTCAAGGGAGGTGATTCTGCCCTTCTGCTCTGGTGAGACCCCACCTGGAGTGCTGCGCCCAGCTCTGGAGCCTTCAGCACAGGAAAGACGTGGTCCTGTTGGCGCGGGTCCAGAGGAGGGCCACAAAAATGATTGGAGGGGTGGAACACCTGTCCTGTGAGGACAGGCTGAGAGAGTTGGGGCTATTAAGACTGGAGAAGAGAAGGCTCCAGGGACACCTTATTGCTGCCTTTCAGTACTTAAAGGGGGCTTCTAAGAAAGACAAGGACAAACTTTTTAATAGGGCCTGTAGTGACAGGGCAGGGGGTAATGGTTTTAAACTGAAAGAGGGGAGATTCAGACTAGATATAAGGAAGAAATATTTTACAATGAGAGTGGTGAAACACTGGCATAGGTTGCCCAGAGAGGTGGTAGATGCCCCATCCCTGGAAACATTCAAGATCAGGTTGGGCGGGGCTCTGAGCAACCTGATCTAGTTGAAGATGTCCCTGATTGCTGCAGGGGTTGGACTAGATGACCTTTAAATGTCCCAACCCAAACTACTCTATGATTCTGTGCTTCAGTATGTTGCACCAAGCTTCAGTTGCTTCAGACTGCAAAAACCCAAGCTGATTTAGAGAAGTCCAGAGGATCAAATCTTGCAAGAGAATCTGCAAACGGACGTATACTTCGATCAAGGAAAGACAGGAGGGTTTTGTAATCATTGACAATGGGAAGAGCAGTGGAATTGAGTCTTCCTCCAAAGAACTCTTAAATGACCCTTGGAAAGTCTTGCTGATTCTGCTTGATTAGATTGTAAAAAGCTTTTTGGGGAAGTTAATTTATTCAGCTTTGTGTGATGCTATCCTATAGCTATCTTCGTATAAAACGTTAGTAACCCAGAATGATTCAGGAATCCTTTTGTGGCACTGTCCTCTGCTAATTAAGTACCCAAATCTTTCCAAAGCAAGGGAGTATGTACTTTGTGACCCTAGAATATGTTATGCCTGATCACTGCAGTTGTTTGGATTCCAGGTGTGGCTTTTTAACTTCATGTTCTGCATTATACAATAGACTTTAAAGTAACCTGAAATTGCATTTAATTAATTGGGAGCTTGGAAATGCAACGACATCTAAAGAAATGATGCTGTATACTAAACTCCTGGTAGTGCTCATTTACAAAGGCTTCTGCCCTAAAACACTACCACGCTGAGTGTGAATGACAGTGACGACAGAGTTCTGTTGTGGAGTGGGTCTGTATCACATGATAGAAGTTTTCCTGGGTGATGCAAGTGATGCAGGTATTACGGTCACTTGTCTCTTCATGTTTTTTGATGGCAGTCTTAACTGTGATATAGCTCTAACATTATAGACTATCGTATGAAGTTCAGTCATCTGAAAAGCATGTTGAAATGGTGCCATTCACATAGATAAGCTCCACGTAACCATTTCAAAATCTAGCAGAATTGCGTAGATTGCCCAGTGGCAATCCAATGCATTTTTGTTTGACTGCTATATAGATGTTATGTTCCTGGGGCTGAAATAAATTCTGGTGCTTATGACTTTGAAGTTCCACTAAACCTCAGCTTTCGTAAGTTGAGCAGCTACTTAAAGAAACGGGTCTTGTGTTAGTTCTTCCCATGCAAAATTTGAGGTATGGGATGAGAACAGGATCTGAGCTTGAGAATAGCTGACTGATGATCATCTCTGCCCTGCAGTTTGGATCCAAGAAAATA
The DNA here is from genome assembly GCF_964106895.1 of Numenius arquata. NCBI lineage: Eukaryota > Metazoa > Chordata > Aves > Charadriiformes > Scolopacidae > Numenius > Numenius arquata. The sequence continues at coordinate 20,305,294 of NC_133581.1, forward strand.
CAACCTCTTGCACAGCTACACTGCAATGTCAGCAATGGTGTGACTGAATGTTAATTCAAGTTTCTTCAGTGCTACATTTGGGACGAGTACATCAGATCATTGATAAGGCAGACAGGGAAGGTTGCCGTTTGCTAGAGGTTGGTCCTGAAGTGGCAAGGAAGCTCGCTGGTGTCTCAGTCAGAGCCAACTTAGAGCTGCTTAGAAACATAAGCAAGATGGAGTCTTGAAACCTGGAACCAAGGGGCTCCCACCTGGCTGGGGCTGGGCTGTTGCTCCCCACAAGAGAAGGACAAGGAGGAAGGGATCTGAGAACAATGGGTGGGTTGTAAATGGTTTGCCTCCTAATGCATTAATTGTAGTATCTGTGGGCCAGGTACTACCCATGGCTGTGCCGGAACCTTAGCAGATATCCTTAAAACCAACCTTTGGTACCACTTGCAAATTTGCTAAAGAGGGTTAATGCGGGGTTGAATTTTAAATGAGAAGATTGATTTGTTTTAGCAGAGTGTTTCAGGAGAGTATAATGGTTGATTTTGTCTGGAAAGCCTGTTTCTAGATAAAAGCATTGCAGCCCTCATCCATAGGGGATTAGAGGTCTCTACCAAGGACCGTGTTGCATTTTGAACCCCAGGTACTGCATGTTTACTTCCACAAATGTTCACAACTGTACATAATGCACCAACATATAGCTGAGAGAAAGGCAGTCCTTGATTCTCCTACATCAGTAAAACCCACAGGGCGGTGCACTTCCCCATGCGTACACAGGCTTACATACTCTCAGAGCATCTGAAGCTTTTTAAAAGGATCTATTATTCTAAATTCCTTGAAAACTCCCTGAAAATTAAAAATCAATCCATTTTCTCGATCTCTGTCAAGCCAGTAATGGAAATACTTTTTGTGCCCAAAGTGAAGGACTCTGACAGGAGACAAATGTAGTCATTTACACTGGCAGACTCATTCTCTGCCTGACCTCACCCCAACGGCATTTTGAAAGTGTGGGTGCGTTATTTTGTTCAGGTGACTCATTCAAAATTACCATTCGTCTGAAAGAGTTTATCAAAAACTAATGGGATTTTGCAAAATAAATGGCTTCACAATCCTTCATCTAGCAGATTGCTGAGAGATTAAATGAGTCTCTGAGATATTTATTAACTTCTGTTGGTAGCTCTGACTGTAAGGCAGGCACGTACTTTAAACTTTTCTAAAGGAAGTCTTACCCTCTTTAGTTATCAGTGAGGAGATTTAATGCACAATGAAAATGCTAATCATCCAGTTGTTTCCTGCTTATAGTACTATGTATAATGACAAAAGATTATTTTTAATAATAAAATCAAATTTTCTAAGAATAATTTTCTAAAAATAAGGATTTTTAGAAAATTCTTTAGAATACTATTTTCTTAATAATTAGTCTTTTCTAGCAGCTCAGAACACTTGTGGATGCCTAGTCCCTGAGGATAAGGAGAAGGGTTTCTCATGTAGTTGCTCAGCGATGGACTTGGAAGAAAATAGCATCTATGATGCTCATCCTTCTCTTAAGTTTTATCAGACAGTTAGAGTACACCATCAAGTTTTGATACCAGATGTAATTATTCACTTGAAGCAAGTGTATATTTAATCCTGTAAGGTAGGAGTGTTAAGTAGGCAGGATAGAGTTCGCACGTATGGAATATTGCATTCTTTAATGATGCTGGAACAGGCTAAAGCTTATTCTCTGCTTTTGTATCTGCATGTCAAAGCATGAACACAGATCAAAATTATTGTTGGTACAGATCAGTCACAGGTGCAAACGTGTAACTGCAATTTAGTTAGTGCAAACTATGGCAGCAAAGGGGAACTTGCCTTTCCCAAAAAGTACCTCTCAAATTGTGCTTTAGCCAGAACTAGATGAGCTATTCCCACCATAAAATTGTGTTTTGAATCTTATCTAGATTGTCAGATAAGCTTATGGAGACAGGGATCATATGTGTGTAACATGTGCTAGACATGTTTGGACCACGGTATGCTGTGCCATCAGTTATGACTGGCTTTATCTGAGCGATAATGTAATATAAGCTTCAAATGATTTTTACCTTCTCTTTGTCCTGTGTTATGTATATTCTCATTCTCCGTGGAGCAAAGGATTGTGAGAAAGAAACAACGGAAGATTGTGTGTAGGAAGGGAAATTCCTTATAACTTTCTGTAAATCTGTAATTTTCTGTAGTCACCTTAGTGGTTTGTTTATACTTTTTTTTTTAATAAACACTTAACAGATACAGAATAATAGCAGATGAAAAAAGCAGAACACAGTATCACTGAGAGATTGTTCAAATTTTGATGGTCAACAGAAGGACAGTTCAGTAGTGCAAGGGAAAGAGATGGAAGCAGCAATTTACAAGCATATGAGGTTAAGATTAGTTTTTTAGTAGAATCTGTAATATTTCATCTGTAATAGCTAAAAACATCTCTTTACATTGTATTTTAAAGGCAAAATATTTTTAAAATAGTTTTTGTCTGGCATTCTGCAGATGGGGAGAGTTTGGGGATTTTTTAGAAGACAGTTGTCTCTAATGAAGTGGTTTATGGCTAAGACTATTGCTGAAATAGAACTTTTGGCTACTTCTGCCTCAGCTTCTACTTCAGAATGCTATATACATTCATTAACTCTAGCTTCCTCCTTTCTTGCTAATCTCATTCATTAATGAATACTGTGTGTTCCTTTATTGCGTCTTCTTCATCCTGGATCATTATAGGGTCACTAAATGTAATTCTTCCCTGTGGGTATATGCTAGCTGTTTCTGCTTATTTTACAACATCATAATTATGGAGAAACAGAAGCTGCAAATTATGAAAACAATTTAGTTTAATTTAGATTCAGTGTCAGCTGTAGGGGAAACTCCATTATGCACCCCCATTGTTGGCTTTATTTTTTCCCTTGTTTTTAATAGAAAGGGACCTGGTATTACTGATCCAATGCCTCATACAAGGTAGGAGTCCTGTGGCAGTGTTCCTTTTTCATAGCCAGTTGGATTTGAGATGTTAGTACATTTTAAATGAAATTATTCTTATGTCACCAGGCAAATGCTCCTGAGGTCCTGAGCAGTGGCAGCTCTGGAGTCGGCGAGTGCGATGGTGGGTTCCCTTGGGGGCTGCGCTGCATGCGATGGCACTGTCCGTGCGTACGGAGGAAACCGAGAGCGCTGCTGCTCCGGGCCTCTGGCTCTGTCTGGCTTGCTCCTCTCCTGTGCCTTGAGCTGGGTGAGGCCATGGCTGCCATGGGAGAGGTAGGGGCTGGCCGTTGCCGAAATGACTTGTGGTCCTCTCTTTTGCCGTGTGTGCTGTCAGTGGAAACAGCAGCTTCTTAAAGAAGACAACTGACTCTGGCTTTTGGAACAGCTACTTCTTTCCTTATCATGCTGGCGTGGGATCGGTTTCCCATCAATGACAGCTAAGCGTGGACTGCCCTTGTTTCCCATTCCTAATTTTGCAAAGTCGGGGCAGCACACCTTACTTTATACGCACACTGTCCGATGCAGCGCGTGTCCTCGTGGTGCTTATATACCTCTGGATGTCCCTGGGAATATATAGTTGCGCTTTTGAGAGGTATGGTTACCAGCAGATGCAGAAGCTTCCTCTGATTCTGCGAGAGACAAGGAGAAGGGGAAATACACATCTTTCACTGGTCAGCGGTAGAAATGATCCACTCGGGGTTTAGTATTACACTAATCTCACCAGCGTAGTTGGCGCTTAAAGACAAGATGACAGGTACTTTATGGTACTTTTGGCAACAGACAAAGCAGGTACTGAGTGCGGATTTCCAGACAGCGCTGCTGTTGAACCTCAGTTATTTCTGCACATCCATTATTCCAGTCCTTAGACTCTGATCACCAGGAAACGGCTACAGTGCGAGTGCTGCAGCAGGAACAAATCCCTGAAGTGTCTGAGGGCCGTAAGCCCGTTTCACCTCTACCCATGCATCAAATATGAACTCATATCTTCGATGGCTTAACTTTCTGCACCACTAGTCTCCAGCCCTCTCTGTAATGCTCTTATTTCTGCACAGGTCACAGGGGAGCCTCTCAGGCTTTTAATCTGTAGCTTATTGTTTAAAGATTTATTTGTTTTGCAAGACTACTGACAATGTTGTTCACAGGCCAGCATCCATGGAAGGAAGCTGGACAACTGGAGGAGTGTCCGCTGCTTCGCCAACTGGGTGCCTTACCTGTGATGAAACTATTTTGAAGGATTCAGATCATTTGCAAATGTCATCTTAAAACTTCATTTTTCTTGTTTACAGTGGAAATGCGTGAGAGAAAATGAGGTGTAACAAGTCCCTTGATGCTGCAGAAAAGCCTTTTTTTTTTTTTTTTTTGTAGGAGTGCCTTGTTTCCATGGCTACCCTTTGTTAAGATTCCTGCTGTTGGGATCAATTTTAATTCTGCAGGTACCAGAGGATGCCCAGCAGTGGGACGGTTTGGTCTCAGGCAGGGGGTGGGGGCAGGATATTTGCACAAACCAGCAGCGCCTGTTTTCTGGGCTCTGCTAATTCCTCCTCCCTCATTTTAAAGAAAGCAATCTCATGTTTCTTTCTCTGCCTTCTTCACCCTCCAGCAGACTTCCCCCACTTCAGGGACACATGACCACAACAGGAAAATTAATTAAGCCCAGAAACTATAAAGAAAATGCTGATCTTTCTCCCTGCTGCCAAATCAAGACAGTATAGCCAAGGGAACACCAGACTTCTTGCCCCAGCCCTCTGCTTGCCCAGTGAACAGCCTGTATTCTACTAAAAAAACACCCAAACCCACCCAAAACAAAACAACCCCTGTCTCTTGGAATTGCTGTTTATTTCAAATCAAGATATTAATATATTGATGTTAAATGTTTCCGTCTCAGATTTTTCCCATGATGTTTTCCTTTTCCAGATTCTCCCTCCCCCATGCAGGCAGCAACAAGTTGAAGGAAGTAAGTGTTAATTTTTGGTTGTTAGTGTAGCTATATTCAGATGCCACATTCTCAGGAGTGTTGGGTTGTAGATGAAGTAGTAATTTTTTTACTTATTCACAGATAGATCTGTAATAATAGGGAAAAGATTCTGAAAGCCTAATGGAGGTTTGATAACACTGGTAACTTCTAAAAGTTTGCTTGGGTGTTTCTGTGAGTTTTTAAGTGTGTCGCATATGGATCATTTGATTCCCTCTCGCTCTCGTCTGTTGAAATTGCATGTTCTTGTCAATGATGTGTGTCCAGAAGCAGTAGACTTCAAACCTATTCATGGGTATTTCTAATTTCTCATTATCTTTCTCCCTTTGGAATTGATTGAATATATCTGAGGCTTTCTGTCTTGTCACAAAAAGGAGCAATGCTGCTTGCAGCTTTTTCTCCTACTTATCTATTTCTGTAGCCATGAGGTACAAGAGGAATCTCAGCTTCTATTTTCTTCAATTTTCCGCTAAATTTCCTTTGAAGGTTATCTTTCCTGGAGGCTTCAACTGATCCATTTTCTTTTCATTTCCTTCTCTTTTTTTTTTGGCACTGCATAATGTGTTTGTGTAAAGAAGAAGGAAGGAGAGGAGAAGAAAGTACACCTTCCTGTTGACATAAAAACTCTTTGGTTCTTACTCTCCTTCTGGGCTTTCTGCTTGGATACCATAAATACAGCCACTCATCTCTTCTTGTGCTCTAAAAGGGAATGCTGCTGTGAAGAGTGCTATTTGAAACAGTTTTCCTTATGGACTTTGAATCAGGCCCTTTTGCAGAAGATCTATTGTCTATATATATTCATGTAATCGCAGTTCTTTGCTTTACTGATTTAAAGTCAGTTTTAATTATTCCTTATTTTTCTAATTCATCTGAAGCCAATGCAGCTAAACTGCATTTATCTGATTTTGGAGCGGGTATGAGGTTTGGAGAGTTGTTTCTCCTCCATAAAGATGCCCCTGTCTGCTCCTTTACTCGAGGCTGGGGACTCTTCTCACTTCTGCGGAGGGTCTGTGCTAGGACAAAGAGGTCAGGCGAAGAGCAGAGCTGTTCTGGGGGTGAGAGTGTGCACGTGGGTGCATCATGTATGCCCTTACCTCTGCTGCCGAGTACAGAAATTGAGTGTGCCTGTGTGCTTGTAGTGTCCTAGACCCGAGAGATTTGAATAACTGTCTCTTTCCCTATATCCCTATATTCCCAAGGCAGTAAAGGTTGGTTGTGTTTGCTCTGTTCTCTATCTCCTGATGGGGCTCATCTAGAAAAGTTTAGAAGCCTTCCTCATTTAGAGAATTAATTGATGGCATCTTTTCCTGAGCAGGCTGTGGCCTCAGCTTTAACTTATTTCCACAAGGCTTCATGCAAAGCTTTCTTTTCAAGCCAATTCATCTTTTGACAATTTGATCCTACTTCTCAGCCACTCTTCTGGACTTTTAAAACATTTTCTGACTGCTTCTGAGTGTGTCTGTGAGCTGTCTGGGAGTTTGGTTAGTATTTAAAAAGTATTTATTTACACATTTCACATTCACAGCATGTAAATAACCAAATCAATGTTGGGTAAGTCCAAGTTCATACCTCAAAACTAATGGAGGGAGATTATTTTCTCTCTCCAGTTCAGAACCTCTCCTGTTCAAAAAAATCAGCCTCAAAAATCAGCCTACTTAAAGTTGTTTGTGTTAAAGGAAGACTGGATGCATATAAGATCAGCCCTGCTCCTGTCACATCGTATCTTCCTCCTCTGAGGGGGCTGTAGGATGGCTGGCACCAAAAATTCTCCTTGGACACTGGGTGCTCTATGCTAAAACCTCTGTCTCATTTAAAAATGCACTTTACATTGCCACCACATTTCCTTAGCAGGATGAAGGATTTGGCCTGTTGGTTTCTCAGTAGAAAAACATAACCATAAAATCCTTGAGAATCCTTCTGGTAACAGCACAGCTAGTGTAGTTTTCCTACGCGTTTGTGTTCTGTATCACCATCATCTGCTCATATCCACACTGCTTCTCCTTCTGCTTTTGTAAGATTTTCTAGTTCCCTTTCTGTATTTCGCTGGGCAAGCGGCAACATTTTGGCTGATTTGGAGTTATGACTGGCAGGTCAGTATTGATGTGCTTGTTAGTCAGCTGGCTACTCCCTCATTGTATCTGTTTTTTCCTCTTTCTGTGGCTCCTTGCTTGGGTTTCTATTCTCCACCCAGCTGATTTGCATGAAGGGGAAAAAAAAATCTCAACTAGTATGTCAAATTTGGCTCAAATCAGTATAGACAGGAGGGGTATCAGTTTGCTTCTTATGCTGAAAAACTTCGGTGTACTCCTATTTGGTCCCAAGTTATCTTCTATTTTATTGAAATATTTGCCCAGTAGCCTTAAAAGATACTAATAATTGAGCTTTCATTGTCATTTTTTTTTTCCCGTGGAATTTTATTTATTCATGGGGGATCAATCTGATAGGTTATATAGCATGTAGATCTTTGGTTATGTGAGTTTAGTAGAAGGTCTTTGTACAGAAGATTAATAAAGTTATTTGGCTGTGTTGCATTTCCTCTTTATTCATTGTACGAGCAGTGTTGACGTGTGCAGTACACTGATACAGATTGTACTGTTTCATCCAAGTACACACAGTCCTATTCTCCCTATTTTTTGCCTTTAAAGTGAAGCACTTGTAGTTGTGAATGATGTGATTTATTTTATTAATGGTATCTTTGCTGCAGGCTGTAGCAGTGAGTCTCTTTGTCCTGATGAAGTCTTTTTTATGACAATGATAATATATGACTTAGTGTTTGTTTCAGCAACAAGGAGACAACTGTATTTTGCTTGTACTTTTTTTTCAGTCTTGAATTCTGTAGCCATTCCTGAAATAGACAAAATAGGCTGAAGCATATGCAAAGATCCTCATTTCAAATTTAGCATTATCTATTGGCACATTATTTTTAACTGCAGAAAACAGCTCAAGAAAACCAACACATTCCTTAAGTATATCCTTTGGTTTTATTGAAATCAGTCTGAAATTTCAGACCAAGTTTAGCAGCCTTAGCCTGTTAAATCTGTAAAGATAATTAGAACTGTGGATTGCTGTGGTTCTGGGCTGCATTAGATCACATAAAGCAAGCCCAGGGACCCGCATGGGGTTTGTTAGCGGGAGGATTCCGTGTTGTATCCAACTGCAGCTGCATCATGGGGTTAGGATGCAATTGCATAGGCTGGACTTTATCCAGGGTACCAGGAAGCCCTATTCGGAGAGAAAGTGGGTTGGTGCTTTAACATGCTCTAGGCAATCCTGCTTCAGCAGGGGAGTTGGACTAGATGATCTCTATGGTCCCTTCCAACTCTAAAAATTCAGTGAAATTTTATAGACCATGCATCACCAGGGCTGCTCTTTACAGCCCTGTGTAAGAAGCGGCAACGCTGCCAGAGTAACTCCTTCCAAACCTTGTCCTGCGGTTCTGGCTCAGTGCTGGGTCGAGCCCAGCTCTCATCAGCGTTGCTTCCTGCCTGCGCTGGTGCCACTTGGAGACCTTCCACTGCAAACAGCGATCCAGCTAACACTGCTTAGCTTATGAGATCCGAGGAGATGAAAGTATTTGGCCTTGTGGCTGCAGGCTATTACAAATGATTGCAATGTGAATCAGATCCTCCGCCTACCTGTGAGGTACTGAGTTTGGGATTCTTTTCCATCCCCTGCCCACGCAAGTCTTTAGCCCAAAAACTGCTACCTCTGTAGGGAAACATGCTGCTGGAGGGATTAGGCTGGCACAACACTTTTTGGTTTATGTTTCTGTCTCAAACACATCATCTTTTTCTGTTCATTATAAGCTTATGAGAAGGCATTGGATAGAATGGAAATGTTTAGAGATCTTTTGGCTCTGGCCGTGTCACTGCTTGTTCAGCTCGATGTCGTGATTCACAGGTCTGCGTTCTTTGCTCTGAATCAGATGCTAGATGCAAAAGGTCTGCTAGGTCACCTAGCACGCCCTTTGGTGAACTCTTCCTTTCAGGGTGGAAGTCTAGTTTTCATTCTGCTAGGAGAAAAAAAGGAAGCAGAATTACATGGTGTCTCTGCGGGTCTGGATTGCTGCATGAACCCGTGGTTCTTCATTCCTTTGTGTGTGTGGAGAGCTTTTGGTGTTTATAGATTCAGAAAATCAGTATTGTTTCTTTTTGACTGATCACATGTGAGCTGATGCAGCAAAGAGGGGATGAAAGTCACGGTGCAGCAGATAATCAAGGGAGAGAAACTTCCTAAATAGTGGGGTTTAGGCATTTGTGCCACCTGCTTTTTGCTGTCACTCAGGGACAAAAACAGTACGTGTGTATCTCTCCTGGCTTATTTGTCCTGACGTTTCTTTTTCTGCTACACTAAAAAAAAACATTGTTAATATTGATACTTCTTTGATATGCATATCTAGTCAAAAAATCAGGATCTCGTTGTTTGTCTCACTTAAGGAAACTGGTGAAAGAGAGAGATACTGCTAGGAACAGATCTTGTTTGTTTGAAAAGCCAGTTGTCCTTCCTTGAGCACAGGAGAACCGCTGGAGCAGAACCTGTCAGTCCGTGCTCTTACAGCCAACACCCAGCTTTGCCCACTGGGGTGTTGTTTCTCACGATTACACTGCCACACTTGTTCAGGGTCAGCTTCCTTCTCTCTCTGCTCCGTGCCCCTCTTTGGCATCATGTACGTGTGCAGGAGGGCCCAGGGACACGCCACCCTACCCAAGGGTACCCTGCCACGCTCAGGTTTCTAGCTAGACTTGCGTTTCTGCTTGGGTTTGTGCGCTATATCTTGGAGATTATTATTTCAGGTACCAGCTCTCAAAGAGGAATGAACTGATTTCTCAAAGCCATTTTAAATGAAGGTCAGCGTTTATATCCAAGTGTTTTAGTGAGGTATGTCCCCAGCTACAATCAAACTAGCTATCACTTGTATTTCAGCAGGACCTGGATGGAGTTTATGGGCTTCATACATATGCAGTAGGAGACAACCTCTGTGCAGAGGAATTCGCTGTTTTAGGAGGCACTGTGACAAAGCCTAAACAAAATAGAGACAGTGAATGTAGCAGCTTGAAAGCAGGAAGCAAATCAAACTGAGAGCCTGACTTAGAAACCCATCTTTCTCTGGTGCTGCCTAAGGCCTAATGTACTGCACCCCAGTACTTCCTAGTTGTATAATTCAAAAAACAAAAACAAATGGTGAAAAAGCTGATGGCTTTAAGTCCATAATGCAGGATTCTCATTTCAGCTCATTTCATACTGAGGAGAGTTATTAAATGGAAGGTGGAGTTATCAAACCCAACACAGGAGCTTTTCTTTTCAGTGGAAAAGGGAGGTGCTGCCAACTTGTTCGGATAACAGCAGTTAGCCAAGCCCGTGTCCCAGCGTGTGCTTTAACCCTCAGTGACTCCAAGTTTGCCGGCTGGTTTGCAACAGGCAGAACGGCAACACAGGTTTGCCCGAGCTCCGCGTCTGACCTTCTCACCAGCTGGTAGCGTGGTGGCAGCTGGGACTTTCTCTTCCTCGGTGAGAAGCACATCAAAGAAACAGGTGTAAATTGGAAGCTACAAATTAGGGTTAATGTATATTTCATTTGCTGTATAGCAAGACAAAAAGGAGAATGGTGAGGACCTTTCTTCTTTTTCCTAAACAGGTCTTATAAACCCTCTTAAAGTGTCCTACTTAGGGGGAAAAAATGCCTTCTGAATTTTGCTGCTCAGGAGAGGCAACTGTGGTTTCAAATAGTCTCTGCCCTCTCCCAAACCCAAAAATAGCCTAATGATGCTCTGATGCAGAGGAGTGCTTGTAGTCCCCCTAGCACAAGTTGGTCTGAGCTGGAGATGCTCCCTTCTAGTGGAATGTGGGTTTGAAGGCAGGATAGTGGGCAACAGGGGTGTGGTTGTCAGCATGGAGAATAACAAAATGATTACTTTTGTCCCCTTTCTTGCCTTGCTGCGAGAACACTTTAACCCCACCCTGTTTCTCTTAGTTAGTGATGGATAAAAAATGAGGGAGGGGTTGGTTTTGATTTTAGTGAATAACAGAGGGTTTTTTATGTTTGGGGGAGTAAAATTTCACACCCAATTGCTCAGGATGGGAGATCTGGCCAAAGTCATTCCAGTCATGCTTCAAGACTTCTTAGGAATTCAGTTATTGAAGTCCATGCTAAAACCTGAAGATCTGTATCTGAGAAATGTGTTTTATGGTTTTTATAAGTCTATGAATCTGTCTGAATGTTTTAGCTTTTGGTTTAAAACAAGCAATATTTAAAAAACTGCAATCTTCCTCCAGATAATTGTGACCGGAGTTAGTAGTTACAGGGCCCGACAGTCACCAGAAAAGGGCACCCTTTCCAGAGAGGTGAATGCTCAGGTCTAGTGGTGATGCTTCTAAAGGTTGCATTGCTCTGCTGTAAGATATGTTCCAATGCAAAATTATTATATTTCCAGCTCAGCTTGTTTTGTTTTTTGTTTTGTTTGCATTTTCCTTACTAATGCCTGGAAAGCAGTCCTAAGGCGTTGTGAGGAGTCATAAAATCACTTACTTCTCGGAGGCTAAACAGGTCCCATCCAGGAATGCATCCTACATGGCTTATCTAAGCTTATCTTTCACAGAAAATGCAGGGTACTCAGCAGCTCAAAACCCTATGTTTTTGGTGCCTCCACTTGATTATGTCTAAAATAAGTAAGATAATATGGACCCAAAAAAAGAAAATTATTTTTTCTGGAAAATGTTTGGCTTGGAGTTCTTAGTCTGTTCATTGATGTCTGTCTCAGAAAGGGCAGATGAATCTCACATTTCCAAGAAGACTATAAATATAGAACAGTGCAGTCTCATTTAATAATATTATGAAGCTAATTTAGCTGTAAATTCAATCTTACATCTTTCAAAACCATCAAGAAAAAAGTCACCATGCTGGGAGACTGAGTTCCCAGCAAACATCTAGGCAGGAGCACAAGTTTCCACTCATCTCTTCCTGCCAAACCATGAAAATGGTGTTACCTTGAAGCTTTGAAATTAGAAAATCTTCATAGATTCAGGACCTACTGTTGTCTGAAGGCACCTTTAGATGTTTCCTTTTAATTTCTCTATGTGATCTTTATGTATTTAACGATTACTGAAATTTCCTGCAGTTAAAAGCAGTGTCTCCTTAGTTATTAATTAAAAAAAAAAGAGAATCATTTGATAATCTGCCTGGTACTTTTCCAATAAATGAGTGATAATATACTATTCTAGGTATCTCAAGCAATTCATTAAGCCTTTCAGCACTGAGCAGGCCACTAATGGATGCAGAATATCCCTTAAGTCCCTACTAAAATACAATAATCTTTACTGGAAATGGTAAGCCTTTGACAGTATGCTCCGGTGTAAGGTGGCAGGGATCTACCTGAGGTGGAATTTGGTGGGACACGTAATTTATTGTCATTTGCTTAAAAAATGTTCCAGGAATTTCTTCTGATTCTCTGAGCTTTCCCTCACGTCACCTGACTTTGACTCAGAGCCCAGACTGCAAAATGTAGTTTGGGTTATGAGATAAGGTTTTCAATTTCAACCTTAACAGAATTAAGTATTGACTTGACATTTATACAGAATCTGACTCATGGGATGAGTTGACTGATTAAAATGAGGACAAGTAATCTACCAGAGTACGAAAAAACGATGAATAGTGAAGAAGTAATGGTCGATAGTAATTAGGGAAGATTATACAATGTCTGTAGATCTGCAGGACCTCATACTGAATGAACTGCAGAAGTAAGTTAGAAGACCCTTCAACAGAAAAGCAGAAAATTCCAGTGAATTTCTTAAGTGTGATTGACTTTAGAGTTTATTTAGTGCAGGTCCTCTTACATCAGGTGAGAATTGATCAGCAGTGTACAACACAGGCTTCCACCTTTCTCCTCCAGTGAAGACATATGGGCAAGGCTCATTTGCAAGTCTGTTTAAAATTTGAACTCTATCATGCTTTTTTTCATAAGCTTTAATATTCCTTTCCATTATCTAATTCTTGAGTGACTCCCCCTGAATAAAACCAAACAGAAATAATGAAAAGGCCCTGTGGCAAACTGTACTGTAGAGACAGCTTTTATCACAGCTTTTAGAAGATAGATGGTAAGCAAATAAGGAGCTGTGTCCTCAAAGTCCTGGTTTCTTGTTATATTTCATTCACTTTTTTGTTGCCTGTTTTCTTGCCTGTCCCTGTTGTCATTTTCTGTGTGGTGTTTCCACTACCTCAGAACTGACTCCTGGACCATGAGCTTCTGCACTGAAATTATCTGAGCTGAGCACAGGATCTGGCTGGTGGGTTTTTCTTCTCTTATTAGAAGTGATGAAAATTGTGTTTTTTATCTCTATGCTGTGTTCAGAAATAGACTCCTAATTTCAGTCTGATGTTCCTAGGCAGTACCTTAATTAAAACAGTAAGCTGGCAGTCATGTGGAACCAGTTAGCAGATGACCTAAAAGGTAACTTTCTAGAATCAGATTTGTCATGTTTTTTTCCTCTCTATAAAATTTACCACGACCTATCCGTAGCCCCAGACTACACCAAGTTCTTCACTGGAACTGTGGGGAGGCACCATGAGGGAATATTGTAAAATCTCTCCAAGAACAGCAGATGGGGGAAGAAAACCTGCTTTGATCCCAAAGGCAAAATATCTGGGCACAGAGACAAGTATTGTTTATAGCAAAAGCTTGTAATATTTTAATTTTTTAAAAACTAACCAGCTTTCCTCTGGAAAATACTACTTGCTTGTAATGATCTATTTTAGTGAAACTGGGAAAATTGTGAAACAGTTCAGTGTTGAAATGGACACTTCATTTAGACTTTCTTGTCTCCTTCACACTCTTCCATTTCTTTTGCTTTGCTGCCTTCGCTTTGTTCCCACTACGTACATGATAGGAATGATCATATATTATATATCGGAATATCTTGATGTTCAGAGTTCATTTTTTACATTTCAACTCTATTTTTATTCATGTTCACTAGCTTCCCACTTTCTGTTGTTTGGGTTGTTTTTTTTTACTTAACATTACTTTAACATATGACACTATTTCCCACCTTCCAGTCCCTTCCTCCATTGCTCTCCTCCTTCATTTAGCCCTTAACCATGCTTTTAGTGACATCCCAAGCTTTTAGATCTTGTTCTCTCTCTCTGTTTGACAATGCCTAAGGAAAGACCCTGGGGTACAGATTATGCATGAAGAACAGTGTACAAGGAGAAGCCCCAAGACACTTTCATACTTTTCTAATGCACAGTACCATTATCTTCTCTTTGCTTAGGGAAAACGAGCTCCTACAAACCTCAAATGATGTTCCCATTACACCTATTGGTTTTTCACCTTGACTTATGGGATAATGGGTTCCCATTTTGTCCTCTTGGTGCTGGTGAGCATCAGGAGAGTTGAGTGCAAAAATCTCAAGATGAGGGGCAGGCAGACGAATCTAACCTTGATTACTGTCATCTCCATCTTTTATCCCTGACATGTGCTACAGCTCTTGGAAATGCTCAGCAATTACACCTTTCCTTGGTGTTATTGCTATTTCTGTTTTTACAGATGCATCAAACATAGCTTGAGGACACATTTTAACTGACATTGTATTAGACTGATACATGATCTCTCATCTTAGACATTCATAATCTCAAAAAACCTTCCATGAACTGTAATTCTATCTCCAAAGTGCTTGAACAAAAACTCATTTTTAGCATGTTGCAGCTGAAGACAGGAGATAATGGCAAAGATGTGGGGTTTCAGCAAGAAGAGATGATTAGGAAACTTCTAAGGAGAGAAAGGGAGAAATGACAGCGATGATGGAAGTGAGAGTGTCTCAGACACTGAAGTTGGGAAACATGAACACAAAGACAGGAGGCCAGCCAAGGAATTCCTTGAAAGAAGTGGACTCCAAGACAGCGTGAAGGGGAAGATGACTTGATATTACAGCTCTACTGTCACCAGCCTAGGGTGAAGTAAGGAAGACCTGTGAAGAGTTTGGGAGGCCATGGAGAGAGGTCAGCAATAATCCTATTGAGTGGTGATTGAGCTTTCACTGTGAGGGATGTCTCTGGTGGGATTTTAACTGAAGAAATAAGTGCTAGTGGAGCAATGCACGAGACGCTGTGACACTTGACTGTGGGGAGAATGAGTGGCAAAGACGACAAGAATAAGTAGTAGGTGGAAAGAGAAATAGAATCTATTTTCCAGAGATTTGTGCATGAGCTGCTTTTTATTGAATAAATCACTGTCACCGCAAATACTGTGTAAGTGAATCCATTCTTTTTCCCTAATGTGTCTATTAGCTAAGTCATGGCTGTCTGTTCCAGGATTTCAAGTGGAGGTGAAGGGCTACTGCAAACCAGACTGCAGCTTTGCTCCCACATTTGTTCAGAGTTGTCATATGTGCTGTGAGTTTATTCTTTGCTTTTCTCATTCTACTGATTTTTGTTTTAACTACTGCCGGGGGTGAGGGAAGGTTATTATTTGTGTTGTGATGTTGTTGATATTTTTTTTATATACTATTTAAGGAAGGGCAAAGTCCAAGTTCACTGGTAACTAGTGCAACCTACCTTCTGGGCAGGTACTGCCTGGAATTGAAAGACTCAGGAGGCTTTGCCCTGTAAGGATGTATGGATTGAATCTCAGTCTTTGTGCTTCATTTCTCCTAGGCTTGACATTTAAAAATGTTAAATAAATATAGATTTCAGTTGCTGGACCACAGAATACCTCCACAGAATACTGTCTTGGGTGCCTAAATTTATCAGTGTTATTTTTTTATTAGTGAAATAAATCGAAACTTTTTTTTGCAATGGTGAAGTGTGAATATAGTTTCTAAAAGCTGGAAACCATCCTCTGTGGCAATGTCAAAGGAAGGTCCTGGGGACTCTCTAACAGTTCAGGTTCCATTTTTGATGACTAAGATAAGGTGAGTGACACCGTGTTGCCTTGAAGAAATATTATTTTGCATGTGACCTGCAGCTTGCCCTGCTGAAGTGCAGTGGAAGGCTATCTCAGTGTAAAGGTGGAAGAGAATTGCCTCTGATTATCAGTTACGGAGAACTAATGCACTTCGTGTGAACTTACAGATTACTTTCAGATAAACACTAGGACACTTAAGTAAATTTATCTTCTGTTTCTTCACGTGCCCTCCATAGTGATTGCCGGAGCCCTTTTTTCTGTCATAATTTATAGCTTACAATTATTAACTCTGCAGTAAAATCCTCACTGATTTCAATCAGTATTGCATGAATCCCTTAACAAGGGACAGATAAAACAGCACTCTTGGGGTGAATTGCTGAGTACTTTTCTTACATTGCTGTAATTTCCAACTTCCTCATTCGTTGTGTTTGCCGTGGATATTCTCAACTCGGGAACCCGGTATTAAGATCAAATCAAATTCATCCTAATATCAATGTAGTGTATCAGTAAGGGATATAAATACATGTTTATCAGTCAGTAGGGAAAAATCTGGGAAACTGTAGCCCATTACACTGATACGTTTCTACAACTGACTTGGTATTGCCATGAATTTTTCTTTTAATATGGTAATTGCATGGTTAGAAAACGCAACAGTTAGTAGTCACACACATACGCTCGTGTATTTCCCTAAAAAGCATTTCAGTGCCTTGGATGTCTATCCAGCATTTTAAGCAGATAATTGTTTAACTAGGGATTCATTGTCTTTATTTTTACTGTTGAAAAAGCCAGACTGACATATAAAAAACAAGTACATGCTGAATGCATTGATATTTTGCAAAGGTTTTATGAACTTATTATGAGCCTATTTTAAAATAATTACTACATCCCTAATATGCAAGTGCTGAGTTGAAACTAGTAACATAGGAAGCCTCTTCTGAAATTTCTAAGGGGTAAAATAGCATCAGCTGAAGAAATGAGTAAATTATACATGTGAGTAAGGTGTGTGGCAGGCACGTAAGGGCTTCTTCTCAATGCTGCATGTGGATGTTCTCATGAGACTCCCAGGACATAAGAACATCCTTATGGCTGTTCTTACGGCTCATGATTAAAAAGGTAGAAGGTAGAAATCTGTCTGTATCAAATTCCCAGCCGTGGGTAGCCTGTTTCCCCCTGGGATTTCTCCCACAAAATCCAGCTTTCTCAGGGGTCTTGCTTACAGTCTTCTCTTCTTGCCACTTGCCAGAGACCATTGCTGTCCTATGTTGGACACGTGCTGAAGGAGATGGGAGGGCACGGCCATGACTGGCAATCTGCAGTGTTGGCTTCGCTGCCTGGAGAGCAGTCGTGCTGTCTGCTGTACTTCCCGCAGCACTGAGGGTCTTGTTAGTCATTCAGTGAAGGTAAACTCTGTCTAATGAATTTCACCCTGGTATTTCAAGGATGAGAGCTCAAATCAAACTCATTCTTACAGGAAAAAAAAAAGAAAAAGATCTGTTGAAACAATTAAACTGAGAAATGCCACGTCGTGCTATTTTGGCAGTGATCTGAATCATGACACACCTTCCCCCATTCGCGTGGGAGAGATCGCAAGTGGAATGCAAGATTAATTATTTGGTGACGGTTGGGTTTTTTTCCACCGGAGATTACCTCTTTGCATAGCTATGAGCTGCTGTTGGTAGTTCCTGTCCATACCCCTAATAAAAGTGTGACCCTTTATCACTGAATCAAGTCAAAGACAACTGTCAGCTACAACTTATTCTGCTGCAGTAAATAGTGCTTGTTTCTCTATAAACTGCCGTTTAAGCTGCAGTTCTAAATTGTTCTTATTTAGTAGTTCCCACAGGAACTGCTGTGTTTGCTCAGAGACCAATTTGATTTCAGGAAGGCTCTGTGTAGTCACTGCAGCCTGTCTTGATGTTATCACCTGAAAGATGAAAGCCATAGATCTTAATTCTCACTGTTAAGGAGTGTCAGAAATACGCACCAGGAGCCCATATGTTATGTGTACATTACTTAGATATGCCTGTTATCCCTAGGGCAGCTTTTTTATACATTGAAACACAAAAATAATACAATCATGCTGCTTGGGGATGTAATGACTATAACCGTGCTCAATCCATTCCCAAATGGTGAGAAAAGATGGTCTTTGCATTGTGCTTCTCATTATTAAATCCAGACTGACATGAAAGAAAGAAGTGGTGCCGATGAATCCCTGCTCCACAGATATACACCACATTAAAAGGTTAACAAAGAACAAAACTGAAGTTTTGTCTACATTAGACACTGTTCTGTTTCTTTCTGGAAAAAAATTCTTCCTCTCAATCCCTGCCACAGAAAGCATTAGCACTCCATTGCCCAACTATCTAGAACGGTTATCCAGTAGTAAGACAAGTGCCAAAAGAAAAGAGTCTGAGAAGCCTGTGGGGTGTGGATGAATGACAGGTTTGTTTTTATGACTTCCTACAATGAAATAAGAAACGACTTAACTTTTCTGACAGCAGGAATTATAAAGAAGTTTGGTCAAACATGTAGTGTGAAATCTTGCTTTCAGCAAACTGAGAAACATTTTCAGCAAATGTGAAGACATAGCTTGATGAAAGTATTTGGAAGCCAAAGTCTCTTTATCACTTCGGGCCTAAGTTTAAAAAGCTTAATGCCAGTACTAACGTGAATCTCTATCATTTCATTAACACCAGGTAAATCCAAACAAAATGAACAAACCACACCTTTTGGCTGCATCTTCTAATGGTTTCTGATGATGCGATTCTCATGTCCCTCTTGCCTTGGGCACAGTGCTGCTGTGGGGGAGGCTCCGTGGCCACAGCCAGCCAGCGATCCTCACTGCTGTTTGCTGCGGCTGAATCCATGGACTCAGCTGCTCCCAGTCCCTTTGGGGATGGCTGATACTCCCGGCAATACTTGGTTTGACTGTGCTTGTGATCTGATCTGGTGCCAAGCTGTAATCAGGAGTCTGCTTGTTCTGTCTAATCTCTGTCTTGTCCTTGGTTTGTAATTTCCTTACAGCAGCAGCTACATTTGTGTTTTGTGCAATGCCAGCCATTAGCTGCAGATATATATGCAGTTTGACTTGGAGTGCTGATGTAGCTCTGGAGTGAATGCCCCCGGTTGTCCCCACTTGCTGCCCGCTGGTTTGGACCACAGAGCAGTTTTGGTGCATGCAGACTACATCCTTTCTAGAGGAAACCGAACCACTTTCAGGTGGGCACTTAGTGCATGCCCACTCTTTAAGTGCTCAAAGCAGCAAGTGGCCTACACCATCACAAAACCCTCCAGTGTAGACTGAAGTTTCTCAGGAGATTCTGTGACACTCTGAGTCCTTCCAGGATATACAAAGGCCCAAAACGTGTCAGGGCCCTCATGTTTCCTGCTGACTACGAGCCCTCTAACCTTTGCAACTCACTTCTTCACCTTCCCTAAGAATTCCCCTGCTTAATCTTTTCCCTGCTTTGCTTGCTGTACCTTCTGTTGCTCTTCCCCCTTGCTGAAGCACCTCTCTCTCTTGTCTTTCTTTTTTTGTTGGTTTCTTTTTTTTGTTTGGTAACATCAATCCTTTTCTTCTTCCAGGAAAGTCAGCACAGGGCAACCTAGAGCTTGAAGTGCAACACTATCAGGAGGTTGCCAGCTGGTAATGAGAACAAGTCCAAGGTGTCCATGTCCTTGAAGACCTGAGGAAAAAACCATGCAGGGTGGTGACGTGGCAGCTGTTCCTCATGTTATGATGTGGTACAAACACCTTGAACACTTCTTCGAGTGGGAGTACACCACTAAATCAGACACTCCTTTGGATAGCCATGCTCTGGACAGACCGTGCAGGAGAGTCACAAGGAGGAGGTATCTCCCCCAGAGAAGACAAATCCAGGAAATTTATTCAGCCCACTCCTAGCCCCAACCTGCATTAGCAACCCCCTGTGCTAGTAATTATTGTTCCAGCCTAAGTAAGTGGACTGCTTTTCTATTAATTCTTTTTTGAGCAATTGGCGGGGGATAGGAGTTGCAGCTTCTGCCAGGAGAGTTTCTGTCTCCCTCTAGAGCCACTGACTTGTACTCCCAGGAAGTGCCAGGTAGGCCAGTTAATGGAGCACAAGGAAGAGTAATGTCTGCTGTGTCCCCCTCTCTTCAGAGACCTCTTTTGGTGTAGGCTCAAAGGACACGAATTGTCAGCAGGCTCCAGACCACATAGTCACTGTCGGGGCACCTCCTCTCCATGAAACGGAGAGGCTTTATAACATGTAGGGTGCAGGTGGCCTTTCATGAAGTTCAGAAAGCATTGCCCCTCCATGAAGCGGTTGGCCAAATGCCTAGGTAAATGGGGAAATGGTCAATTTCTCTAGAGACAAAAAAGGGAGAGAACAGGACAGAACAGAAGATCTTGTGTCATTGTGGACAGGGGGAAAGAAGGTTTCTTTGTTGAAAGGGTGGGTTTTTTTGTCCTGTAGGATCCAGCCAGGTGGTTCCACTCTTTGGCTTTCTAGCCCTTATCAAGTCTTACTGCCCCATCTATACGAGCTGCTTACACAGCAGCTCTGTGTAAGCCCTCTGCCATTCTCTCCACTGCCTCCCAAGAAGTGGACAGCAAGCACATCCCTCCTCACCCTTCCCCCGTTCCTGGGCTGCATGACACAGCCACTTGTCAGCTGCATTTTTCTCCACTAAAACATGTAGCCCTCAGCCTGTGATGTTTCCTGAGGGTTGTGGAGGCAGCAGTCACAGCTGCATGCCAGAATGATCAAAAGGTCAAAAAAAGACATAGAGCACCAGGGTAGACACAGTCAGAGTAACCACGCTTGCCCAGAAGAAGTGTGGATTGAGGTCCCCTGGGGAGTGAGTGCGTAAAGCAGACAAACATAAACCCCTTCTCTAGGAAACAGAACAGGATAGAAAAGTAATCTACAGTTAATTGGACTTCACCCTAACCATCTCAGTTCACCCTGTTAATGAAGGTATGGTCAGATGTAAGGGGTCATCTGGCCTCTCCAGGTACTTGCAGACTGCAGAAGCTAGGTATAAAGCTGCTGAAGAAACTAGTGGCAATCTGGCCAAGTTCCCACTGACTGGAAAAAAGGGAACATAACCCCAATATTCAAAAAAGGAAAAAAGGAAGACCCAGGGAATTATAGGCCAGTCAGCCTCACCTCTGTGCCTGGCAAGATCATGGAGCAGATTGTCCTGGAATCTCTGCTAAGACACATGGAAAATAAGGATGTGATTGGAGACAGCCAGCATGGCTTCACCAAGGGCAAATCGTGCCTGACAAATTTGGTGGCCTTTTACAATACTGCCACAGGCTTGGTGGACAAGGGCAGAGCAACAGACGTCATCTACCTGGACTTAGGCAAAGCGTTTGGCACGGTCCCGCACGACATCCTGGTCTCAAAATTGGAAAGTCATGGGTTCGATGGATGGACCACTCGGTGGATAAGGAACTGGCTGAATGGCCACACTCAAAGGGTTGTGGCCAGTGGTTCAATGTCCAATTGGCAGCCAGTGATGAGTGGAGTTCCTCAGGGGTCGGTACTGGGACCAGTGCTGTTCAACATCTTTGTCAGAGACATGGACAGTGGGATAGAGTGCACCCTCAGCAAGTTTGCCGACGACACCAAGCTCAGTGGCGCGGTTGACATGCTGGAGGGAAGGGATGCCATCCAGAGGGACCTGGATAGGCTTGAGAGATGGGCTCGTGCAAATCGCATGAAGTTCAACCAGGCCAAGTGCAGGGTCCTGCACCTGGGACGTGGTAATCCCGGGCACAAATACAGGTTGGGAGGAGAATGGCTGGAGACCAGCCCTGAGGAGAAGGACTTGTGGGTGTTGGTGGATGAGAAGCTCAACATGAGCCGGCAGTGCGCACTGGCAGCCCAGAAAGCCGACCACATCCTGGGCTGCATCAAGAGAATTGTGGCCAGCAGGTCGCGGGAGGTCTACTCTGCTCTCGTGAGACCCCACCTGGAATACTGTGTCCAGCTTTGGAGTCCTCAACACAGGAAGGACATGGACCTGTTGGAACAGGTCCAGCGGAGGGCCATGAAGATGATGAGAGGGCTGGAGCACCTCTCCTATGAAGACAGGCTGAGAGAGCTGGGGTTGTTCAGCCTGGAGAAGAGAAGGCTCTGGGGAGACCTCATAGCAGCCTTCCAATATCTGAAGGGAGCCTACAGGAGAGCCGGAGAGGGACTTTTTGTCAGGAGATGTAGTGACAGGACAAGGGGTAATGGTTTTAAATGGGAAGAGGGAAGATTTAGATTAGATACTAGGATGAAATTCTTTACTGTAAGGGTAGTGAAGCACTGGAACAGGTTGCCCAGGGAAGTTGTGGATGCCCCATCCCTGGAAGTGTTTAAGGCTGGATGGGGCTTTGAGCAACCTGGTCTAGTGGGAGGTGTCCCTGCCCATGGCAGGGGGGTTGGAACTTGGTGATCTTTAAGGTCCCTTCCAACTCTAACCATTCTATGATTCTAGTGCGTGTTCTGGTCTAGACAGAAAGGCTCACCTAATTCCTTTCAGATGCTGTGTAGGACACAGCAGTCATCAAGGCTGCACTGATTTGTGCAGCTTGTGCAGTTTGCACATTTGTGTCTAGTCTGTCAATCAGAACCTGGCATATTGCAGTCAAAGAAAAAAAGCACATTCCGCTTATCCATAGCATTTCATAGCATGTGCTTAAACTTGCCCTGTCCTCCACTGCTGTTGGGGCATGACTTCATGACCCAACAGCACAGAGGGGTTTCAGCCTCTTCCACATGACAGGCAGGCATCTTCATGCTGTGAATGATCCTACTTGGAAAGAATGTTTCAGCCACCCCCTTTGAACTTTGACTCATGCAGTCCAAACTGAGAAGGTTTGGAAAATGGCCTCAGGATCCTTAATCACGACTTTGCCCATGTTGGATTTGTCCACCACAGCCTGCTTTGCTACTAGCTGGTAGGACTCAGAGCTCACAAGGTTCTGAGTGGCAAACACCATGTGGTGCAGTGGTGGTGAGGTGGTAGTGCCAGTGAGCTTCATTTTGAAGTTTTGCACCTTGCTGTTGGTCAACCTGCTGGTCCCAGCTCATCTCCCTGGCCTAGAGCCTTCAGGTGACAAGGGACAAAGCAAATACAGAGACAAAGAGTTTCAGAAATTCAATGACTGTCTTCTTCCCCAGTCAAAGGGTTGTCCAGGAAGAGTCAGTTCACCCTAAGCATCTTTCTGGAGGAGCTGCCATAACTGCAATATGAAGCTTCTCATTGTCCCTCCAACAGTGACCAAATTCAGCGCTGGGAGAAGGCCTGGACAGCAGGCCTATGGTATCACCTGGAACAGGACAAGGAATGGATAAGCCAGGAATATAATCAAAAGCACAAAGCTTGAGCATGGGAGCCCCTGTACTGGAGAGGGTGGCTGGGGTAGGATGCAGCAGGAGGAAAGAAGACTTGAGGGAAGGCAGAGCTTCAAACCTTGTGCACGTATGTTCAATCCAGGGAACCAGACCGCATCTTGCCCAAAAGGGTATGGCAGTGCATACCTCAGCTCTAGGGACCTCATCACAGTTGAATTTAGTCTCCTGATCCACCCCTGTTTCACTGCGTTCCTTGTTAGCAGGCAGTGCTCAACCGAGAACTTCAATGTTTTCATTTGCGGGGAGCCAAGTGCACAAATGTTTGCTTGCGTCTTATAAGCTGTTTTGGAGAAGTGCAAATCTAATGCATGAGACTTGATGCCAGAACCCAGGAAAACAGCGGGTTCTGCGCTTCCCTACACAGCTCCCCGCTGACGTGATAATGTGAGAAAAAGCTGCTAGTTTCTTGCGCAAGCTCCACCATGGCCAGGGAAGATGTGCTGACCTCAGGGTCAGATATCTTACAAATGCTCTCATCACCACCAAATGTGTTATTTAGCATTGTCTCTGCTGATTTTCATTTTCACCCCTTTCCTTTTTGCCCTTTGCTTTTTAAAACGTTGCTGGTTGAAATCGGGCTCTAGCCTTGACAATGCTTTTGGAAAATGTCTGTACACAGGTTCTACCTGGGGAACCAAGAAATGATTCAGTTGGGTAAGAGTTTGCTGGAATATTACTGATTAGCATTCATTTACTACAAGATACTAAAGGAAAGTGTCATTTTAAGCACAGGAGTTGTTCAGTGAGTGGTGAATGCCCACATTTCAGTGTAAGCTCCTCAACGTGACTGTTTATTCTGTGTAACTAATAGAAAGATTAATTTAGATTTAATGATTTAGGTTTAATGATTACTATTGTTTGTTCCGTTATTATTTTGTGTAATCACTACTTCTTTTTTAATATATATTTTTTATATCTTTCCCTTAATAGAAGATTTGATAGTGAGCCAAAGCATCTTAAAAATTTTGCTTTATTGTGCTATGGACTTTTAAAAATGGGAGTTGCAGTTGTTAGTAACAGAAAATCCTAGAGATGTGTTTGTTCGATTTTTCTGAAGGAAATTATTTAGCAAGTAGAACATTTGTCTTGCACGATGCTTATCAGAGAAGACAGAATTTAAAAAAATTATACATTGAAAAAATAGTGTCTGATTACATACAACATGTTCTGCCAGATATTCTGAGACAGCACCAGAAGGCACCACATTTCAAGTGGCAACAACATGTCATGGAAATATCTGAGAAGTCTCCTTTTCAGTAAAATGTCTGTTTATCTTGCACTTGTTATCAAGCTGGCCTGTTTGTTTTTACCTTAATTTCCCCATTCTTCAATTGGTAGGTACATTTTCACTTTTCAGATAGATTCTAGTTTTCAGTGATTTAAAAACATAAATAAGCATAACATAATTTTTTAGTAGATATATACTTAAATTAGTTAATTCCTACTTCAGATATATTGATCTCATTGATGCATATTGACTTCAGTCCTCTGTTCTCCTGTACAGAAAAAATGGCAACAACAAAAAATATTTCAACAGCTTCTTCACCTGTGAAGAATAATAGGCTGATTTAAAAGAAGATACAGTGTCTGGAGAAGGAGTAAATGAAGGGCTTGTGTTGTTTATTCCCCAGTATGGCTCACTTGACTGATGTAGACTTTCTGCATATCTTCAGGCATACTCCTTAGCGTGTTTGTGCTTGAATGCCCTGTCTGCAAATGGGATAATAATATTTCTTCTGTCTCTTTAGATGGTAATTTCCATGTGATAGAAAATGGGTCTTACGACATGTTGGTACAGAATCCACCTGTGTGATCCACTAATACTAATTCTTTAAATTGGTGGTAAAAAACAACTTGTACAAATATGAAAAATTAAATGTTAATTCCTCAGCTAAATCTCAGCACAAAGTAATTTCACATATTTAAACAACTGTTTTTCTTCGTAGCAATAGGCCTCACTGGTCAAAATATGACAGATTTGGCAAAGTCTGCTAACATCACCTTTGAAGCAAAAGCTCAAGTGCCTCTGGAGCCAAACAGAAGGTATTCTGAGCATAGGGTATTCTGCTACACATATAGGGTTTCCTTGAGGTACATAGATTGGGGCAGGAGGAAAAGGAGAGGAAAAGGAATTGTTGAAATTCTGAAACAGCCTGTTTTCTCACCTCCAGCAATTATTCTTCCACTTCTGTTTCCCCGTACCTAAATTGGGGCAAGGCAGAAGACAACAATTTCACTTGGGTAGTATCTGTCTGTTGAGTTTTGGAAAAAAACCTTTCCATGTCTTTAAGCAGGTGTTCAGCATTACCTCAGAATACCCCATACCCTAAGAAGGAGCTCCTTGGTGTGTCGATGATGGGAAGAGGGTGGAGAGGGAGTTGACTCCATTGTTCATTGTGTGTTGAGATGTACAGGGGGTGTGATGAGACTTAGTGGAGGAGTCTGAGGACAGGACTGGCAGAGGAAATCGGTAGAGAGGGATTTTGCCAACAAGGAGTTGCCTGTAGAATGGAAGGAAAAAATGAGAAGAATGGTAGACAGGAGAAAAAGTCACATTTTACTTTGGCATTTCAATTCTCATGTCCAAAGAAAATGAACTGCTCAACCTTCTCCCATTTACCTGCAAGCAACCCTTATGTGATGACATGACAGTGCTGAGGCAAATTGTTGTAAGCTGAGAAAACAGTTTCACTAAGCAGTAGCAGTGATGTTAGCAAGCTGTGACATTTGAAAACACAGACAGACTAGCCTGTTCCTCATTTAGTAGCAGTAGAGATGCCCTGTCATATTTAATAGACAACCATGGTCAGTAGCTAGGAGTTGACCAAAATAATATGGGAAGCTTCAACTGTTGGGTCATCTTGGAAGTATGAAGAAAACTGGCACTTTGAGGGTAAAGAAAAAGAGAATGGGGACAGGAAAAATATCTCCTTGAAAGAAATGCATGTCCCCAAGCAGCTTTTAGCCAGAGAAAGAATAATGTTTATGTATCTCTGAAACTCTACAGACAGGACCTTGCTGTACAAACCCCATAGCTAACAACAGTACTGTTTTAAGACCCCACCTAGGTGAAGAATCCTTACTGACATATTTTTAGCACTAGAAATTTAAAAGATGATGTGTTTTGAAGGACAGCTTTTCTGGCTAGATGCTGATCCCACATTATATGGATTTTTGGTCATTTCAGTCACCACCAGGAGATCAGAATGTGACATCTTGAAGACCCAAACATCAGACATCCAACAACAGAGGGTTTATCACCACCAGACCAGTTCTGATGGTTCAATGAAGAACCCCACATTTCGTATCAATGAAGAACAAACGGTTCATAGCCCTCAGGATGTACCTGCATTGCACAGGTAAGCGCACACTGTAGAGGCAGGGTGGGTAAACTAGTCTGGATCCATGGATAAATGTGCTTGTTTAAATATACTTCCAGTATCTCTATCCTATACTGCAATCTCAGTTGTTTAAACCACTCTGAAGTACTGAATCTTTTAAATCTCATCATTTCATAGTCTCAGACATCTGGTAAACTCCATCTGTGCTATGGAACTATGCTATTTCAAGGTCATGCATTTCAGTAAATGATTCCTAGTGCATTTTGCTCCTGTGTGGATTTAGAGTTCTCAGAATTATCCAGATAGCTCTCTGTATCCGGCTGAGGTACAGAAGTACTGGGACAGTGAATTCTAGAAAAATCACATCAGAAAATTAATCCATGGGAATGGGTCATGAAGGGTAAAGGGAAATAGAAATGAGGATGCGCAAGTGGCCTTACAAAAAGTGAGTTTACAGGAAATAGCAGAGTTGGCAGTTTGCTAAAGAAATTGTCTGAAGCACAACGTATACTACCTTAGTGCAAAAGGAGGACAGGAATTTTAGTAAGACCAGAGTGCCTCAATCATTAGCTCTCCTTTGATCTCAGCGTAAGAAGGAAACATGCAGAAAATGAAATGTAGGTCATCATACTAAGGAGTTATACTAAAATGATAATACAAGTCTTTATTGTGGAAATTACACTGGAAGTTAGCAAGAGAAATAAAATGCAAAGAAGGATATTTCTGAAAGTATATAAGTAAAAAGAGGGAGTTCAAGCACAGGTGTTGCGCAATACCAAGGAGTGAGGGAAAGCATCAGGGAAGGAAAAGTAACTTTTTTCCTATTCTTTTCTAATGCACCTAGCGGCAATCAAATAACTAACAAATTATTGCCTACATACAGAACAATGCATGTGTTATTTCTGAATTACATTCTCTCTTTTCAGAACTTTTCTTTAATTCTTGTAGTCATTTGGAAGTCTTGTTTTCTCTCACAGAATGCAGCTTCTGAAAATGTAGGACATGCTTTCTTGTTTTGTCATCTAGGTTATTACCGAAATATTTAATAATACTGGATTGGATAAGGTCTTCTGGATAATTGTGTGGTATTATCCTCAGTTTTGTCGATGAACTACTGAAAATCAGAGTCCAGTGTTCCCTCCTGCCCTGCTCCCGCTTTAGTGCTGCCATCAAACATAACACAGGGAACTAGCCTGTTTATAAGCACTTAGTGAAAAACAGTATCAAAAGCTTTACTAAAATCAAGATATAGAGCACATATTGCTTCCTCCTACTCAAATGCCTGTTACTGGATCATAGGAGAAAAATATTTTGATTTGACACAATTTGTTCTTGGAGAAGAACATATTAGTTATCAATTACCTCCTTGTTTTCTTCCAGGTATTTACAAATAGTTTAATTATTTGTTTTAATATTTTTCCAGAAAATGAGATTTGAGTGACTGATCCATAATTCTCTACTCTTCCTTTTCTCCCTCTGTAATATATTTATCCTCTTCAGTCTCCTGGACTTCTCACCTGTCTTCTATAAAGTGCTGAGGGTAACCACCAATGTCTCTGAGACAGCTCACCATGTACTTTACAACAGAGGTTGTCAGGCCCAGCTGTTTTAGTCCAATCTACTTAAGCAATTTCTCACCCTTTCTTTTCCTATTCAAGCCTAACTTTCACAATTAGGTGGATCTAGAGGAGCAGTGCTGGTGTGGAAGCTTAGTGTGAGTAGTCGAAATATGGCTTTGACATCACTGCTCTCTTGGCTTCAGTATCTTACCAACTCCAGGAAAGCAATAGAAGGCAACTAAGACGTGCCCACACACCCTCCAGTTTTTAACAAAGTGAGTGGCAGAGTTTTCTTGGGGCAGATGGTAAAAGCTAACTGCCTTTTTCCATTTTGGGGCAGCAGGATCATGCATGACTGAAAGGTGTGTGAAAATCTGGCTGTTCCCAAGCTTGAGATTCAGAGGCTGTTTTGGATATCCAGGCATTTTCTACACCAGAACTATCTTTTTGTTATCCTACCTCTCTCTCGTCACTCTGTAGAAACATCCTAAATGTAAGAAAGCAAATAGGTTTATGAGCATTAGGGGAAAATAAGGAATTTCTTATATCCTGTATGAGTATTTAGCCTTTTGGCAGTGAAGAAAAAAACACCCCAGTTTCTGTGTCTTGTGCTGGGCAGAGGCTCTGGTCGTACTGGGGTACACAAAGTGGCTGTGTGTATCGACTAAGTTAGGTCATTTTCTGGCCAAGGAAATCCAGCTGTGGCTTGTGGGATTGTCTTTCGCAGCACTGCCAGTTCATTCCTGTCTGAAGACCCTCAAATTGTGGAGGTGGTGGGTGCAGTGAATTCGTCTGCTGAGCTGGAGGGGGCTCTCCCACTGTGTGATGTGTGAGAAGGGCAGCCTGCTGGGGTGCGAATGTGAGCCCAGCAGATTGTGAATCCCCCAAACTCCCCCCATGCAGGTGGCATGTGCTGCCACTGGGGACGCACACTGAGACAAGCGCAGGGACAGAGAGTTGCAGGTGTTATCTCGCCTCTCAACCCTGAACTCGCCACCCACGGGTTCACTGCAGCAAGCCAGGAGCTGCAGGGCTCTGCAGCAGCCCTCTCACCAGGGGCACGTTCTGGTGCTCCATGGCAGCTGCCTGCTGCTGAGAGACAGAGCTCAACATGGCCCCTCTATCAGGAAACTGTGAATGCAGGTATCAACCAAGGCATAGGCACCATAAGACAAGCTCCTCTGGGATGCTGGGGGCCCCGTAACCAGCCCACTAGCCTTGCCCCATCCCTCCAGCCCAGAGACAGGTCTCAGAAGATGCCACGAAGACCCCTGTGATTGTCTCGGGCAGCTCTCTGCAAGGGTCACGAACAGCGACTGAGGGCACATGTGGGGCTCGCTAGCCTTTGAGGAATGCTCTGGTGTGGTCCCATACTGTGAAGAAGATGAGTCAGTGGTGACCACAGTAGATGGAAAAACGTTTAGGGTGTAAGGGATTGAACACGGCGCAGCATGGACATGGCCACTCTGCTCCAGACGGCCCTCGTGCTGAAGGAAATGCCACCTGCCCCGATCTTCCTTCTGCTGTCTGTCACAATCAACAGTGGTACCGCTATTAACTCACTCTATCTGGACAGAGGCCAGAAAAGGTACAGTCTCTTTTCCAACAGAGTAAGGATCTTCTTACAAGTAGTAATTTAGAGGTGATTTGTGGAGAAATCTTCTTTTGGGCTCACTTTCACATTTTTAAGGTCTATGGGAAAGGTCTAAAAGGTACTAGTTTGAGTTTCTTTCCTACTTCTTTTTTATCCTAGCAATATGAAAAAGTAAGTATATAAATAAACATATGTAAAAATATATAAATACATAATATCTAAATATATATGGGAAAAAAATAATCAAGATTGGATTACTTGCTTTGCTAGAGGATCGCCTGAATGTCTGGGTGTGCAAAACCTGACCTGCTCACTAAAGAACTGATGCTGGTGCATACTCTAAAAAAAACCCAACTAAATTCGCCCACGTGTTAATTGCTCAGTACAGTTATGTAAGTGTTAGGGAAAACATATACCATCATAAGCTTAAACAATCTTGTCTAAAAATCCTATTCCCACACAGTTTATTTTACTCTTTTCTCTTGATATTTTTTTTTTCTAATTACTACTGGGTATAAACACCTCTGAATTGCTAAAATAATCATAATAATTAATAAAAATTGACAAGCCTATCTTAGAAATTACAGAAAAAAAAGGGGGGAGAGACATAGTATTTTTCCTTTGTAGATCACTTTCACAAGCCTCAGAGAAAATGACACATTTTGAAGTGTTTACTACAGACTACTTTACTGGAATAGGTAGATACAAAAATAGATGAACATTTATAAAAAGCTGTTGCTACTTGTCTGAAAATAGTTTTACTTCTTACTCAGACAGAAACTGGTATGTCTGAGGAGAAATGGCGCATCTTTTAGTTTTTGGGTGCTCATCAGAAGTGTAACAAATAGTTGACATTTTTTGTACACAGGAAAAATTATTGCCCGTTTTATTTTGAATTAGGTCTTACATTCTTACCCCAAGGAAAATCAAATTGTTAATAATTTTTCTCCCTAGCTTCTTGTCTTACGGCTTTGAGAAACCCAGTTTCATCCCATCTTCTTATAGTCAGCGGTGGAGTTCTTGGTGGGAATTGCAGCACGTGGATCTCCTTAGGTCACTCGATATCCACACAGTACTGATGTCATATTTAAGGCCTGCATGAGTGAGGTAAATAAACCAGTGCCACCATTAGGTATACATATAATCCTAAATTACTGGTATAACTCAGTGTTAAAGTTGCTTACCATGCTGACTCATGTCCCAAAGATTTTGTAACTTTTTTCTGTGATAAGCCTGTGAACAAGTTTTCTTTTAAATAAGCTATTATGTTCTCACAGAGCACTTTTAGCTTTCAATATGTCACTTACTGCATACACGTCTTCTAACCTTCCAAACCCACATCTTTGCCAGGCTGCCAATGTAAAATAAAGTTCTGGATCTTTCCCCGAAGCACTTCCTGAAATCTTTTTTTTCCTGTCATTATATAAAGCGCTGTGGTGCTCTTTTTTTTAAGCTTGCCATCTGGATGTCATTCTTGATTTTGTCTCTTTTTAAATATGCATATTCAAGCTAGACCTGAAATGACGCAGCTTCTTTCTATGTAACGGTTCTAAAAGCTGTACTTTCTTTCCCAGCCGTTTCATCAAAACTTTGGTCATGTCTTCATCATCTCAGGTCTTGGTATTTCGAGTTCTTCTTCTCTGTTATGAAACCCTGTGTTTTCTACCTCCCTAGGGATATGCAAACTGGTGCTGCAAAATTTATTTTCCTGACTGCGTGGACCATACAAAACCCCCTTTTGAATCATCTTCCCCTGCCACCTCGTATCAGTCACAAGTTTCTTGTCTTCACCTCCCAGGCACCTCACCACTCAGCCTTTCCCAGGTTAGCTGACCTTGAAATGAAACCTGGCGTGTGCTCTATCCTCATCTCCATGTCTTTATTCGCCATGTAAACCCCTTGTCTCTTGAAACCAGAGCTCAGCAAGAGCTGCTGGTGAGGGAAGATGAGGTGCCAAGTCTGTGCCAGGGCTCAGGATGAAGGGGGTAGAGACTGGCATTTCCAGAGCTGCTTCTGCCTTGGCTGCCATTGTACCCTCCTCTGGAGGGCCCAGCTTCTGTCCATTGACAGCACAGGGAGTGCACGACAAGCATTTCCATGTATAAAATTACTATTATCCATATAGGTTTGAACACCCAAGGCTTTAGACTATAATAGCTCTATACTTGAGACTTCTCCTTCTTCCTTCACCTTGAGACTTTTCTTCTTCTTCTTCCTCTACCTATGTTTATACAGCAAAGAGAAAACAAATCTTACTGGGATCTTTGGATGCAGCCAAAAAACTACCAAAAAAAAAAAAAAGGTGTTCATTAATTGCAGTCCATCTCTTGTTTTTCTGTGATCACTATGTTGTGCTTTGCAAGGATATCGCTCTATTTGTGAAGCTGGATTTCATTACCAAGAATAACAAATGCAAAGAATTTAACAGTAATAGTTTTTTTGCAATAGTACTTTATAAAGTAATGGATGGTTGTGTTAATTTTTTTAATCCTTTAACATATCTGTCAGTGTTGTTTAAAAAGCCAAAGACTTTCTTGTAGAATTCACAAGATTGGATGGCCACATCAGTGGGAATAGCTATTTAAAAGGATATATAATGAAACTGAAACCTAAAAAAAGATAAGGGAAAATAAAAATGTTTGGTTTTCTATGTATCTTTAAAACAAGAAATCAGATTTCCTGCTGCAATAGTTTGCACAGCGGTTAGTGTCTTCTTCAAGCTCACTTAAAATCTGCTTTTCATGTCAGTGCCAGTTCTGACAGTGTAGGTTACTGGTTACTGTACTAATAGCCATCTATGAGATCATAACTGTATTTTTATTAAAAAACACTCAATACTTGGTAACCTAGTAGCAGTTCAATTTCTGTTTTCGCTTCATCATAGTCTACACTTTGTTTTTTCTTAAGCTAGAGAACGTAATTAAGAATCAGGAGAAAAGACTTGTCCTGCTGACTTGATGCTCACACAGGTTTCTGGTCCTGACAGCAGCCAGTGAGTGATTGGTAGGCAAGAGCAGGCTGCCAATGTTTCAGAAAATTCCCGAGTCCCTGAATGCTGTGTTTAGTAGCAGCTTTACACTCTGTGACTTTGTCTAACCTTTTGTCACTCAGATGCAGTTTTGTCCTCCGCAGCCCCTTGTGGCAGTGACTTCCACAGTTTGATGATTGTGTCTGTGGAAAACAATATCTTTTTTGTTTGTTCAAACTTGTTTCTTCATACTGTCACCGGGTGTCTCTTAGTTCTCCTATTTTGATACTTTCTCTGTTCAATTGCTCTGTGCTGCTTAGGACTTTACAGATCTTGGTTATATCTCCCATTCACTTATCACTTTTCCAAACTGGAAAATCTGAGACTACGTATGCTGTCCTGTGTGCATTGTTCCTTATTCCTCAGCAGCCAGGGCAATTAGGAAACGTGAAAAAGCGGCTTATCACTACAGGAGAATACCAAACCAAGGGGGGACTGCGTCCTGGCATTCCTCTTCCAAAATACAGTTGTGAATCCGAGTGGCAAAGTGTTTCCCACCTCTCCCTCTGGTACGGTTATCACCTTAACTTATCAGGTATTGGTTTATTTCCTGTGTGTTGGTAGCTCTTCCCTTCCACTGCGCCAGAATGAGTGTTGAAAGATGTTATTTATTATGTTGGTTTTGGTTTTACAGTTTTGCTTTTATAAGCAGAGAAATACAGTGCAAGAGCTGCGAAATTCAACATGACGAACTAGGAAATGGTAAAATTAAGATTACAGGTACATCATTGATTTACCCCATGTGTAGATATGGTATCATGTTATTTCTTAATTAGCTCCACAATATGTCATTTCTCTCCCAAGAGACGGGCTCTGGGGAGACCTTATAGCAGCTTGCCAGTACCTAAAGGGAGCCTGCAGAAAAGGTGGAGAGGGACTCTTTATCAGGGAGTGCAGTGATAGGATGAGGGGTAATGGTTTTAAATTGAAAGAGGGGAGATTTAGATTAGATATGAGGAAGAAATTTACTGTGAGTGTGGTGAGGCACTGCAACAGGCTTCTCAGAGAAGTTGTGGATGCCCCATCCCTGGAAGCGTTCAAGACCAGGTTGGATGGGGCTTTGAGCAACCTGCTCTAGTGGAAGTTGTTCCTGCCCATGGTGGGGGGGTTGAAACTCGATCTTTAAGGTCCCTTCCAACCCAAACCATTCTACGATTCTCTAATTCTCTGTGAGTCACTGTGTCAGGCATACAGGTAACTAACCAGGTTGATATAGGGAAGGAGGCTCCTGCCTGTGGGACCCTCACCTCATTTGTTGCAGATGCGAAATGTGTGTCAAACACAGAAAGTCTGGGTTTATTAGGTGAATAAGCAGAAGGCTCTCTGGATTGCTGTCCCTGCCTCCCCTAGAGCTTCAAGAAAGCTTTCATACATGGCCACTGTCTTTGTTATTTTCCAGGTGGGAGGAGTGTGTCTACATTACAGACTTGTTGGTGTAGCTGTGCCATTCAGGAACACGATCACAACTGACTGTCATTCTGTGCTGACAAAAGGCTGTATGTATGTTTATATGGATAAAAATTATATGATTTTACTGCTATATTTTTTTTCTAAAAGGGGAGAGGGAGAGGAAGGGAAGAAGGAACTACCTGGCAAAAAGTTCTGCTTCTTTGTAGTCTGGGCAATGGCCATCTGCCTAGTGTTTTGGATGTCCAGAAACACGTCGGACAGTAAATTATTACCCAGTTAGGCAGGTCGCTACCGAAAGCAGTAATCTGCCCCAAGCAGAGGTAAGTAGAGATGTGAAGGTGAATTTACCACAGACTCCAACCAGAATGCTCTGACTGTGTACACAAAGGATGAATATCCTTTGTTGTGACAGCCAACAGTGGGTGACGCTCAGCGGAGAGAGTGGCCTTGATCTGAATGGCCTAAACGAGTGGGTAAATTGTCATAAGAAGACCTGATGAAGAGTGGGGAAGGGCTAAAGTCCCGAGGACCTTTTTTTCCCTTTTCCCTGCTAGTGAATCTGTGCGACACTAAGGATGCTTTGCCTTCAAACCCCTCTGTGCCTTGGCTCAGCATCTGCACGTAGGGGCATTAAAACCTTCCTCCCCACCTCGTGGGTATTCAAAGAGGCTCATTAATGTTGATGAAGCACTCAGCGGCGGGAGGACGGGCGCCCCAGTAAAGCCCATGAGGAAATCAGTAAGTCCCCCTTCCGCGCTCTGTCTGGGGCAGGGCGCGGGGGAGAGGGGTGACCCAGGGGCTGCCACGTTAACGACAAAGCGGTGCGGCGCCGAGCAGCCGGAGCCGGGCATCCCCCCCGGCATCTCCCGCCCGGGGCCGCTCGCCGGGGCGGGGCGGTGAGCGTCAGGCCCCGCCCCCCTCATGCATACATGCATGTCATTAGCATACCGGTGCGGCGGGCCCCGCCCCTCCGGCGGCCATTTGTAGCCGCGGCTGCCTGGCTGCGGGGGCGGGCGGTGCTCCCTCTGCTCCGCTTGGCTCCCTTCGCTCGGCTCCGCACGGCGGGGCGCTGCCGGCGGCGGACAGGGGCGGCGGGGCCTGCGGCTGCTCAGCCCCGGCGGACCGAGGAGGAGAAGGGAGGGAGAGAAGCGCCGGACACGGCGGCGCTGCCGCCATCGGCTCGGCTCGCCTCCCCGATGGCCGCGGGCTGCAGGGACGGCCCGGGGCAGGAGAAGTACCGGCTGGTGGTGGTGGGCGGCGGCGGCGTGGGCAAGTCGGCGCTCACTATCCAGTTCATCCAGGTGAGGGCCCGCGGCGCCTGAGGCGGGGGAGAGAACCGCTCCGCCCGGCCGCGGCGCCGGGGCCTGGGTGCTGCCCGGCGCGCAGCGCGGGGGGGCCGGTGCGGCGGGCGGCAGCTCCCGGAGGCGGCGGCGGGCGGGCGGGCGGGCTCGCCGCGCTCGGTAGCGGGGTGGCGGCGTGACCTTGAGGGGCCCCGGGGCGACGGTTTGTGGCGCGCCCCCCCACCCCGGGGCGATGCGAGCCCCCGGGAAGGTTCTGGAGAGTGGGAAAGGGGCGGCCGCCGTTCTCTCCCTCCCCCCCCCCCCCCCCCCCAAACCCGGCCCGCCGGGCGCCTCCGCCGGGGGCCGGCGCCGCCGGGGCGGGCACAGCGCCCGGGGGTGCGGGGCGGCCGGGGCCGCCGCGGCGCTGGGACCGGCGGGCGGGCGGGGACCGGCCCCGCGCCCCGCCCGGGAAGCGGCGGCGGCGGCGGCCGGGGCAGCGGTGACACTTGGCGTCCGGCTCCGAAATAGCTGCCCCCCGGGGCCGAGCCGCCGCCCGTTGTGGCGTCCCGGCGAGGGAGTCTCGGTAGCCCCCCGGAGGGAGAAGGGATGTGCAGGGAGGGGGGGCGCTGCGGCGGCTCGGCACGCTGCGCTCCCGCTGTGCTCCCGCTGTGGAGGCTTTAACTTCTAGATAATTGAACTTTTTTTTTTTTTTTTTCCCTCTCTCTGTTCATTTTCAGTAAAAAGCATGTCAGAAGGGGTGATGTAAAGTGCGCGTATCAGTCTCATGAGGCAGAGCCTTTTTTCCTGTTCCGCTGCTAATTCAGCCATACCCCTTTTATTTATTTTCATCTTCTGCCCTGTTGCTTTTAGCGTTTCTACCGCTGTCGTGGGGGCGTCATTAATCTATCTCTGTCTGCTCATGGTGGAAGGAGGAGACGACTACTTGCTGATGGTAGATGAGCAAATCTGGGGAGAATGACTTTTTTGTTCGTTTTCTTTAATTCCACTGAGGAGGGGCCATAATACTCTACCTACCCCTAAGACAGTATGTTTGGCAGCAAGGCAAACTTGTCTTTAGCGCTTGGGGCAATGATATTCTCAAAAAATACTTTGTTAGAATAGGTGATCTGATAGCAAATGGACTATTTTTTGACTTTGGATTTTCTTCACTAATGCACGCTTCCATGTGTTCATTAGCTGTAATATTCTGTGGAGAATTCAAGCTCTGCAGCATAGACTTAGTGACTACATAGAAAACAGCAGTTTCAAAATCTGGGTAAGTACTGGATTCTGAATGCTTGGAAGATCCAGTATTGTACAGGGCACTAAAATAACTGACACTTTAGGAGAACTAGTTCTTTGGAAATTATTTTGAACGGTGCATTTGAGATGGAAAAGAAATATTTGTTGTACCCTTGCCTTGTTTATCGGATGTGTAGATAGCTGGTAAGATACTGACTCACTGGTCTGTTTGAAGGTGGTGGGGCTGGAATAACTGCAGTCCTCTGTGTGTGGACTGAATTCCTTCGTTATGGAGATAATTAATTTCTGTGGTTGACAGAAGCTGGTTTAGAGTGCCCTTCGCTCAAGCATGGTACTGTTGCTTTAGATGGTATCGCCTGCATCTTCATCTGGGCTTCTAAACTGGCTGTGATAGTAAAGTGTGCAGCTAGAGATGGCTTAAGTCCCGTGCTGAGATGCTGCTGTAATTTCTATTAAAGCCATAAGGAGAAATACAAATACGAAGTTTACACTTGATGCCTTGGTATGTCCATTTATTTTAACAGCAGTTATGGTACTGCTGAGTACTGAATAATATCACTATTTGAGTACTGGTAAAAATTAATTCTTTGAAGTAGAAGCTTGAGCTACACCCCTATAGAAATAAGTTGTTGCTCAAGCGTTGCCACTGATACTTGTCTTCCAGCGAATACCTGCAAAAGAGGAACTGTGTCCGTTTTGTCACGTATAAGGATCTCTTCAAATTAATAGCAGAAAAAGAAATCATTCACTTTGAAAAAGTAAAAAGTGGTGAGGGAACAGAACTGTAGTGTTAAGCTGACATGTTGAGGGTGAATTTTTCAAAACAACTTAATGTCAGTTTGTATTAAGTTATCTATGTCTTTTTGCCCTCTCAGCTGGTTTATCTGAGATAAAATCTTGCCACCGCAGAGTGATGTTTAGCAGAAAATTCAACCTTCTGAAAAAAACAAGCGAGAAGTAGCTGGGAAATAAAGAACTGCGCAGAACCTCAGGTGCATTAGAGAAGAATTTTGTATTGTTTCCATGCTTGCTCTGTAGTTACGGACAATAGGAGATGAGGCTTGGTGTATGATTTGTGTACCACAGTATCTTCCTGGGCTCTGAAAGCTGATGATGTTATCAAGTGTATGCTATGCCATACAGCCAGTTGTGTAGTTTCTGTATGGTAAGCGTATTGCCAAGTAGGTTGTTTGTCTTCTAAGACTGCATAGGAACTGCTCCAAATTGTTTTAAAATTGAATACAAGCAAGTCACGTGCTTAATTTTTGGAATTTCTTAGGATTAAGTAACAAGCTCGTGGTTGCCTTCACTAAACATGGATCAGTACTAGCTCTTGCCACATGACAAATCTTGATGTCAGTGAAGGATTTCAGTTCTCTTTTGCTTCTTTATTGCTTGTCTTTAAAATATGGCTGTCACCAACTCCGTTTTGAAGCTTAAAAAGGAAAGTTTCTTCCTGCTGATACTAGCAAATATTTCTACACTTGGTCTTGCTTTCCTATAATCCTGTATTTAATTTTCAGTAAATCAGTACTCAAGTACAGTTACCCTTGCTCTTACTTCAGTGCTGCTGATTATTTTCCAGAAAACAAGACTATTCTGGTGATAGGATATCATGGGAAGGCACGTGCTGTGATTTATGTTGTATCTTTGAAAGACTGAGAGATTCGTATTTGAAAATGGGAAAAACTTTTCCTTCATTTCAGATTAAATAAATGAAAACAAGAGGAACAGAGAATGTAGAGAGAACCAGTTCATCTTCTTTCTTTTGCCAGCTTTCTGGGATTTGTGCACAGCGCATCCTTTCCAGCCTTGTTTATGTGTTGGTGGGGAAACAGCATTAATTCTTACAACAGTAGTAGTGGCTGAGGTTGGACTCTTATTATGGCAGTGATCAGCACGTAAAGCGCTCCTGTGTGCGAGGGTATCAGTTCCTGAAGGTTGTTGTGCCTCAGTCTGAGCTGAAACAACAATGTTTTTATGAGGAGGCTGAGTGAGCAAACCCCTGTCGTACAATGAAAGCTCTTTAGCGTACTGGGCTCAGCATCGTTGTGCTAATTAGCACAGTGCAGTAGGAGTGGTACAAGAGATGTAACCGGTCACTTAAGTATAATTACTTGTGATTTTGGGTTCACTTTTCAGAGGTTCGTCTAACAACGTGGAGAAACACAAGAGTACAAATCAGCAGATAAAAGCTTTCAGCGGTTAGGTGATGTGTGCTCCTCAAAATTCTTCCTCTGGGGAGATAAACAGAGCTTGATATTGCTGTTGGTGGGCCAGGATTTCAGCCTGGAAATATCAAATCATTTCCTTTAAATCAGGATATGATATATGAACTTAGTGCTGTCGAGTCTGTGTGCTGTTAAGGCAGGAAGTGAAGACGTTTTAGTTGTAGAGTTGATGGGATCTCTTGCAGCTATAAACTGTAGGAGAGCAGCAGTGAATGGTAGTTCAGCATTGCACCACAGTATTCTGTAAAATTATAAGTGATAGAACTAAGCATTCCTTCTCTTATTTAAAGCATACACAAATAATCCATCATGCTCGTATCCCAAGAGGCGGAAAACTTTCAAAATGTGTTGCAGCCAGTTAACTGGCCTCTTAGCAGGCGGAGGTATTTGGGAGTATGAGCTGTGCAGAGCACACAGCTGTTGCCACAATAGCTTTTCTCCAGCTGTCATGCAGAGGTCTGTCACAAAATACCCCACATTCCCTTCTAACTCAGCCCTTTGTAATATTCAGGTTTCCTTGCTCAAAGCGAGTGCAGCCTAGCAAATACCTCATCACCCCTTGCATTTTTTTTTTTATCCTGCAGTTGCCATTTATTTCATGGCTTTTTTTTTTTTTTTTTTTTTGGTTAAACTGAACAATGTATAGCTCGCTTCAGTACTATGCAGCCAGAAAGCCACTAATGTTTTATTCTTTCAAATCTGCTCCGCAGAATAGTGGATGCTTTTGATGAGAATTGTTAAAATTATTTGTCATACTGGTTTTCCTCTTCATAAAAGTATAGCTTTTATTTTGTGACAATGACATGTAAATTTTTGCATATTGAGTAGACTTCAGTGGCTTACAAGAATATATTAGTTAATAAATGTCACTAGAACCTTGAGATGGTATTGACTGGATGTAGTTTAGTGTGGCTGAGTTGAGTTTAGTTTGTCCATCAGCTTAGTGTTAACTGTGTAGTGCATGAGCATGTTTGAGACTGCGAAACCACTTAGTGTGATATAAAATGTCTGTAGG
Organism: Numenius arquata; assembly: GCF_964106895.1. Taxonomy (NCBI): domain Eukaryota; kingdom Metazoa; phylum Chordata; class Aves; order Charadriiformes; family Scolopacidae; genus Numenius; species Numenius arquata. Next base: position 20,345,264 of record NC_133581.1, read on the forward strand.
GGTTTAGTGTTTGGGGCTTTTTGTTTGGGTTTTTTTATTATTTCTTTACTGATTTTGTACTGTATTTACAAGCTTAGTTCTTACTGCTAAATTCGTAAAACAAGTATTTTTCTTACTGCTCTTAAACTGTCAGTAACAAGTTATGATTGGAGCTGAGCTTACTGTTCTGCTAAGTAGGAAGTGAAATGAATTGGATGTAGATTTGTTGACTCTTTAACGTTAATATCAGACACTTGTCTGAAAGCAAGCATATATGGCTTGCAGATGGGTGGTGAGCAGCTGTTCAGACTTCTTTTTCTCCTTTTTCCTTTCCTTTTCCAAGCTGCTGCTTTCACAAGACTGTTAGTTCTCATTAACCATCAGTGAAGCTGAAGGTGGGCTATCTCAAAGTAGCCTTTATCTCTGACACAGTGTTGGGCAAGAAAGTGGCTTGTTCGGAATTTTATGGTGAAGCTCTAAAATAGAGTAGTAAGGCGGATTGAAAAGCAACAACTGAAAATGCAGCTGGCGTTTGATAGACCCCCGTGTCTTAGTGAACCACTTCTGTATGCTAGACTTGGGGGATGTGCAAATCCCTCTGCAGTTCCTAGGTATTCTCGCTAACCCTTGCTGACCGTCGAAAGAAAGAAAGAAGAAAAGTTCTTCAAGTAAGCACATAAAAAAAATCAAAGGAATAAAATGCCATGAATTCCAGGCCGCAGATTCATGCGGGGCTACGCTAGGGCTGGTATGCTTACATTCTGATACAGCGTGGGGCCTTCTTACGGTAAGTAGTACAATGTAATGCAGGGTGACAAAATACAGTTCAGGAGAGTAAGTGGCTGACTGTTGGCATCTGCTGAGGTTAAAGGTGGGGGGTGTGTGTGTGTTGGGGGAAGGTGGGGAAAGAAAAATCCTAATCAAAACAAAGCACTTGTGGTGCAGTCACCTGGAATAATAAAGGCTGGTTGTTGCACTTCTTGTGAAACTTGAACTGCTTGGCTCCTTGCTTCCTACAGCACTGCTACTGAACAAAAGATTTGTCTTGCTCAGGTTAGTTGTAGACCTACAGCCTGGGAAATGTAGTAGATGACTTCAGGCTCAACTTGCAGGCTAGAAGGAAGCACCGGTTTGCACGTTAGTGTTCTTGTGTAACTAGCAACGGTACAATGGAGGTAACTTACCCAGCAGGGATGCCAGGTATTAGTGTACATATAGGGTAGAACAGAGCTGGTTCAAAAGCCAGCATAAATTTGGAGTAGTGCTTAAACTTTGAGATGCTGATCATTCCAGTTTTGAGGAATTTATAATACTTTCCTGAAGTGAAATTCCTTTGAGATAACTGAAACCACACTGCAGTCAGAAAGCACCTTTCCGTGTGTCAACCGCTAGCAGCAGTTGCTTATATAGCAAGTAAATATTGACGTACCTTTTGGTTATCAGGTTGTCTCCTGCTGCCACTTGCACAAGGAGTACTGGTACGGCTTCCCGGATTATTGCCCGCCGTGCCCTTTGCACTCTCGGGGATGAATAGGCAGCCGCTGGCACGTAGCCCTGGTCCTCCTTCCCGTGCTAGAGGGAGAGGCTCCTGCTTCTGGTTTTGGCTGGAGCTCTGAATTCCAGTGTTCAGTAGTGGTGGTAAAGGGAGGCTCTTGTAAGTAAAGCCCTTATTTTGGTAGAATTTTAAAGTACCTGAATGGCTTTTGTTTGTCCACCTTATGGAACCTGTCTGCATTTACCGAAAGCTTTACCAGCACTGAAAATGTTGAGTGAGGTCCTTGACGTACCTGAAGATAAATATCAGCATCGGGAAGTGCAATGTAGCAGTCTTCTGGCTAGCTGGTAGGGGGCTAGGTTTTTCGCAGACCTTCTGACACGAGTCACTCCTCAGGTCTAGACTAGTATGACACAAGTGGGTAACTTCACCGTTGGTTCTGACAATTTGGGTCGCTTAACTGCACTGGTTTGGTATCCTGGTGTTAAATTATGGCCATAAGCACCATTAAAGCAAAATGTAACATGCAGGGTAAATGCAGCAGTTGCTATAAATGTGTTCTATTTCAAGTATGTAAAACCAGCATTAAAACTGAAATCACACCTGTAATTGCTCCCATTGTGGGTTTTTTGTTTGGGTTTTTTTTGTTTGTTTTTGTGTTTGTTTGTGGGTTTTTGGTGGTTTTTTTTTTTTTAACATTTCCCTGTTGCTTTGCATATAACATGTCCAAAGATTTCTGGATGTAACTTTGATTAACTGAGACAAATGTTTGCTGAAAGAGGTACAGTCAATGGGATCCAGACTGAAAAGCTTAATTGTAAATAATACCAGTAGGCATTGTTTGCCTGGGAAATGGTTTGCCTCCCAAAATCGCTGGAGTTTTGGTTTGAAATGCGGACAGATAGTAGCGGTGGTCTGTTACTACAAATTTTTTAGAGAGTTGAGTGGGATTCTAGGTGAATTGTTTCTATCTGAGCAGTGGGCGAGGCCCTACCTATTTGTCTTGAGAGCTATCTTTCTTTACTAAGAGAGAGACGCCCTGTGATCATGAAAAAAAATTTTTCTTGGCTCTTTTTTACCTTCTGTTCTTTGCCATTTTTATGTTCTATCTCACAAGTGTGGTTGCAGCTTGGTTCGGGGATAGCCTGTAAGCGCTCTGTGGGAACAGGTGATACAAGAGAAAAATATTTCTTTCCTCCCTGGATGACTTAATTACTTGAAGTAGATAACAGACAAAAAGGATGTTTACTTAATCAGTTTGCTTTGCCTTTTCTTACTTACTCTCCTTCGGCGACACACCATGCGTGTACTTAAGCTAGTCACATCCCAATATGTAAACGGCCTGATATGCTTCTAGATGGAACTTCCATGAGGTTAAAATTACTTTTTTTTTTTTTTTTTTTATAGATTGCTTGCTTTTATTAGGTTCCTTGTACAGGGCCTGGCTGGAATGCAGTGCAAGGGCTGTTCATGGTTAAGTTGAAGAAGGTCACGTATTCACGTTTGAAGTGCTTGATCTTGCGACCAATCGAGCATTGTGCGTGAGGCTGCCAGTCATTAAAGCGAGGTCAGGGTTTCTTATCTGCCGCTGGAAAGGGAAAGGCTGGAGAACTTGCACTTTAGCTGTCCTCAGGTGTACACAGAGCCTGGAACCTGAGCTGGGTGGGGGTTCCTCAGGAGGGTTGAGGTGCGCTTCTCTCCTTATGTGGGGAAGTGCCGTCAGCTCTACTTACAAATGGAGATCATGTTGGGTGATCAGGTTCTGTGGTGAATTTTTGTAACATACAAATGTGCTCACACAAAAGCTCACAAAGGGCTGAAAAGAAGGTGGATTTCCAGAGGCTTGTGCGGAGCTCCTCAAAACCATGATGGAAGGCTAGGGCTGTGTGTGCGGCACCAGAGACCTGCTGATGCTGTGACATGTGTTGGTGCCGCGGCTGGAGAAACTGAAGGACCTTGAAAGTGAGGGCAAGTTGATGGTTCACTTTTTAGAAGGGACAGCCAGTGGGGAGACACATGGCTAGGGAGGTGTTTTTACTGTTCAAGCCTGAAGAATAGGGCTTTGCTGTAATTGAGGGTTTCGTTTGATAAGCAAGTACTAACAATAAGGAAAAATGCTCAGCAGGTCCTCGCGCTGCCACAGCAATTTGCCACTATGGCTATTTACACCATCTAGTTCACTGAAACTCCGCAAGTGCTCGGAGTTAAAAATAACTGGGGAATGTTTTTAGCTGGGATCGGTTACCCTGTCTGGTTCGCTGTGTGGCTCTGCAAACAGCTTCATCTGGCAGCCCTGCTCATTTAACCAGACCTGCACCAGCTTCTCAGCTGCGTCCAGAAAATAAACTGCAGTTTCTGGTGAATCTAGATAGGAGTGAGTTCAGATAGTAGGAATGTATGCAAAAGGGTGCTATTAAAGATAGCATAAAGTACTAGCTGCTAGGACCAGCGTGCATTAATAATTAACTAATGTTAACACTGACACATAAAAATGCTACAGTTCAAGCAAAAAAAAAAAAAAAAATAGTGTAACACCAATAACAAAGGTATTCTGCAAAGATGAAATGCAGAAAACCTATGTGAAGCGGTATTTCTTAGCAGGTTAACCTTAGGCACACATACTTAAAACTATCATCTATGTCACTTTCCTCATGTCTTTTAAGCCAGAGAATAAACTTGAGCTTCCCCAAAACTTGTAAGGAAATTATTTTTCCAGTCCTGTACTGAGTACTCCATAACTGTAGTGATATGTTGAGTCACTAGTTACATTTGTTAGGAAAAGGTGAATTTTTAAAAGCACTGTAGTTAGTTTTGATTTTTTTTTTTTTTCTGACAAAACTAACTTGTTTGCTCATACCACAGAGCATCTTCAGCATTCCTCATTTAATCAGATATAAACCTGCAAACCAATCTGAATATTTTGCTTATGTGGTAAGTAGACCATGAAATGGTAGGATGTCAGTAATAAATCTGTGTGAAAAATCTGGCATCTTTGGGTAGAAAAGCAATCTGCTAAACTTCTTCGGTTATTAGACTTAGTTCTACGTAAGGAAGGAAAATGGGATTACAGTAATATGCACTGCTTCAGGTAGGGAGTTTATAAATTGTTTTCCTAATAGTAATTCTGTGTTTGTCCCTGGTTTTATGAAGGTCCTTTATGATTGCATGTAAGAAGTAGTTGTTGATAATATACTTGTGTATGTACTAGCAGCTCTACTAAAGAAAAGAGACTTCTTAGTGTGAGCTAGGAGAGGAAAACATTGTATGCCATTACAAGAAGATGTAACTCCAAAAAATAAGTAATGGTGATGTATTTAAAAGGATTCTGGCTTTGCATGACCCAGCAATATTAAGAATGCAATTATAAGCGTATTCTAATTTTGTCTTGCAATTTCAGTTGTTGCTTAGGATTTTTTTCTAGTTGTTTCTCTTTGAAGTCCTACAGACATATACGATCCTTGCGTCTTTTCCCTGCCTCCCTTGACTCCAAGCAAAGCTGTCTGAATCTTGACCACATGTCCTGATTGAGATTTCCAAGACAGAAGCATATATGTGCTGTATCATTTTGTTTTCCCATACTACGACTTCCCTTTAACTGATGTCCCTCCTCTCCATGAACCGGCTTCTCACCTTGCTGAGAGCTCTCGACTTGAGATCCTGTTTGGGGTCTTAAAATATTGTAGGTGGAGACAATATCCTTCTGTGCTCAGCAGCACTCCTGTAGTGCTGCAGTGAACTTGGAAAACTTTATCGGTAGGTCGTATGCTGTGATAAACAATTTCCGGACCCTCAAGTTTGAAATTAAACCTGTAAGGCCAAAATCCTTCTTAGCACATAAGCAAGGAAAAGCAACCTTATCAGTTAAGGCAAATGTGTCTTGTCTTATCATCTTAGTGTATTAAAATGAGAAGTTTTAAACTGTGGAAATACCTTATTTCCATCTCTGTAGGGGTAGTTTGTGTGTGTGTTGGTTTGTTTTTTCTTTTTTTTTTTTTTTTTCCCTAGAGATTAAATGTCCTACCTGTGGCATCAAGTGGATGGACCACTTTGAATATCCTGCCTTTATACTTTTAGTGTTGGCTCTTAACAGGTCACCAACCAACAGTGCTGCTGACTACTTAACTTTGGTTTGAATGCTTGTTCTTCTAGCTCTTACAAGTCCAGAAGTCTCTTCCCATAAACTGAGGGAAAAGTTATACTAAACTGCTGTACAGTCTCGTGTATGGTTTAACTACTTCTCTAGCTTTTGGTGCAGTATTATTTTATGTTACACAAGTAATACTGCCAAAGCACAAAACCTTAAAGCTCTCATCTTGTTTGATTGCTGCAATAACTAAACATTTAAGCAGTATTCCGTACCTGGATTATTGGAGGATTAATCACCTGGAGGCACTCTCCAAAAGAAATCATCTAGAGGGAATTGGGCTGCTTACTGTAAATTCTTGAGCATGATTTTAGCTTTAAACGTTACATGAAAACAGGTCTTCAGCAGTAAAGATAATTTAAGATGTTTCTGCTTTTAGCAGTTACGCAGTTCATTGACTTGCTCTGTTGCATTGCTTCAGCTATCAGGGTGATGCTGTAAAAGGGATCACAAAAACCCAGGTGAAATTCTCAGTAGCTAATGTGGACCAAGGGGGTTGTGCTGAGACCCCTGTGCAGGCAGAGCATGTGGGGGAGGGACAAGCAGCAACTTCTGCAGCCGGTTAACCACTGAAGAAGATGTGTGTACAACTACATGAATCCTTCTGCAGCAGGGGGGAAGTTAACCTGGTCCAGCTCTGCTCAAGATGGAGAATGAGACTTAAGAGAGGTTGCTTTTATCACGTAGAGCAAACACAAGAGGAGTTGCAAAATGCCTCCTGTGTATAATACCGATGGGCGAGTCCTGTTATCTGATAAGAGGGTGTTCAGCTGAAGGCTCTCTGAGTTTAGACTGTGTCAGATCAGCTAATGGAGCAAGAGGTTTAATTTTTCTTTCAGGTTCAGCTAGAAATGTCAAGGCGGCTCTGAGGCTTCAAGCTATTGTGGTCGTCTGACTTGGCTAGCTACAGTAGGTGCCTGTGCGTGCATCTCTGGGACCACTAAGGCTGAACGTTGGTTTATTGCCTGTGAGCGGGTTAGCTCTTTGATCCCCTTGGGTATTAGTTCTGAGAGTGTTGCTTTGTGTGAGGAGACATCTTTAAATTGAGTGTTTTACTGTTAACAAGGATGCTTGAAGCCTGAAAAATTTCTGAGTTCCTGCACCTGTGGCCTAAATATGCTAACTATAGAAAATGTTTTGCCTCCTTTGGAGTTTCAAATCTATTGATACAAACATCTCAACTTTTTTCAATTTAAAAAAAAAGACACTTCAAAGCTCAGCTTTTGAAGTAGTTAAAGAAACTTTTTCCTTTTGCTGTCTATAAGTTCTTGCACCTTTTAGAATCAATACAGTGTGTATCAGGTAACTGAAGGATTTGAAATTTTTTTTTTTTGTCTGTGAAACTAACTTTTAGTTGTGAATGTTCTACAAAGGTTGATGAATTTCAATAATATTTGTAAATTTGAAATTGCCCAGTATCTGTGTTGGTGGAACTGTATGGGAAAAGAGCCTCAGGTCTGAAGTAGTCGACTTCCTTGTCCCAGTATTATCTGCCTTCTTCCAAGTAGGTTACATTCCACACATTTTTAATAGTGGCTTCCCCTCCTCCATAGCTGCTTTGACTTGTTTTGTGGGAGGATTTGAATATTTCAACTGACACACCAGAAGTCTTCTCCCAAAAAAGAAAACTGATAATAGAATTGTTCACTTTGAGCAGAATTTGAAAATAATCTGATCTCTGCTGACTGGATGTCTATTCAGAGGAATTGTGACCTGGGGTCTTAAAATTCTGTTGAGTTAGGGATTTTACTCAAGGTTTAAGGGTTTGGGATTTTCCTAGCTTAAGAGCTAAAATTGCACCTTGAAATTCTGTGTTCTGTGCATTTCTTCAATTTACAAATACTGTGAAGAAAATCAAGGCTCTGCGTCTCTTGACGAGATCTCCTGAAAAAGGTGCTGGCTGCCTCCCTGTGTGAGGCAAGGTGGTGATCTGGAAGAATTTGTTCAGGGTGATTGCAGAAGATGAATAACCTCAGCTGCAGCCACTTGCTTCAGACTGAATAATTGAGACTGAGTTTTGTAACAGCTGAACAGTTTATGTTAAAACTTAAAAATTTACTGCTCTGTGTGTACTTCAGCTAGCTGTTTTGTACGCGGGCACTTCCATTCTTGTCAAGGAGCCGGAGAAGTGCATGCTGCCGCAAAGCCGTGGCAGCTGGCAGTGGCCTACCGTAGTGATTCACAGGAAGACATCTCGAGATTTGTTTTTATGTCTTATCTTCAGGACCTGACAATCCTTTCCTAAACCTGAAGCACATAGGCTGTCAGTGCCAAAACGTATTTGTAGAGGACTTTGTTGTAACTCTGCTTTCTTTCTGGGGAAAAAAGCAAACCCAAATGCAACACATCAGTGTGGTCTTGATTCTGTTCAACAAGTTCGTAATGCATATGGCCCATCTAATCAGCTTTGAGTTTGGGTCATGATGAAAAGTTCCATGCACAGGAAATGAGTCTAGAAGACTTACGATTTAAATTAAAATAATTTCTAATGCTGGAAGAAAGCTCAAAAGAGAAACTACTTGCCTTTAATTGGTAGCATCCACCCTGCCCTAGTAAATAGCATTAGCTTTGCCGCTTGTTAAAAGTGTTATGACAGAGCTGCGGGGTGGTAATGCTGCATTCAGAGGTTACGTTCACACTTGGCTATGTATGAGTTAACCAGCAAGAAGGTGAGGTTTCTGCAGGGTTTCTGCTTGTCCTACTCATGTACTACTACCTGTGCGGAGACTTAACCTGTGATTGCTGGAAATCTGAACAACACTGAATAGTCCATTATTCTAAGCATGATGAAGTTGAAGAACCTGTTTCTAATCTACAAAAATGAGAGAAACTGATGTGCTTTCCTGTGGTTTGGGTGCAGAAGGCTGGCTGCCTGTGTGTTCCACGCTCTGTTTTCTCTTCACTGAATGCCTTTACCACAAGATCACTACTTGGTAGAATGTGGGAGCGGAAATAGCAGTAGGGTTTGTGTGTTTTTTGTTGTTGTTTTTTTTTTTTTTTTTTTTTAAAAAGGCACAACCAAAAAAAACCCTCTGATCAAACCCTGTGCATTCTAAAGCCTTCTTCTGAAAGTAAACAAATTGAAGGTCTCTGCACGCCGCGCTCACATTTTAAGATGGCATTCACTGTGCTGCTGCCTCTTTATACCTTTAAACAAAGTGTTTGCCCAAGTTCTTTGCTCAAGAAAGCAATCAAATAATGATGCTCTCTACTTAAAGTTACGTTTTGTTATGTGTGTCTGTCTGATGAGAGAAGAATATGGCACATCACAGTTTGAATTTAGAAATTACTGAATAGATGATTTTCTTAATGAAAATGAGTGCTTTTAGGTGATGGAGTATGTTCGTTCTCTCAGGACAAGATGTTTTAAGCTGTCTTCCCTGCTAGATGTGTGATAAAGCCACATTTTCAAGTGCTGCTAATCTCATGCAGTACTAAAGGGCTGTGGCATGCAATCGATTTGGGTAGTTTGGTCTGTGTTTCTCACTTCCGTACTGGTTATGAATTGGGCTCAGGTAATCTGTTTATTAGCTGCTCAGTTTCTATCAATGTGAACTTCCTTGGAGAAAGGAGAACTTGAATTTGGTTTGTTTCTAATATTTTTGTTTGGGGATTTTATAATTGCTGTATTTCATGCTGCAGAAACTCTTGGGTTGCCTTCTTTCTCCTTGCACTCTGCATGGGATCTCTAATTCTTCGGGTGCTGTGCCTTCTGCACTGTAGCATCAGCCTCTGCTTGGGTTATGGTCTCCAGAAATGAGGTGGGGAATGAATGGATTGATTTGAAGGGGTCTGAAAGGCAGCTGAGAAGAGCAAGGTTACATTTCAGGAGTAACAGCTTCCCTCCTGGAAAATCTTACAGGACCTATTCAGCTGAAAGACTGTAAGCTAGTGTAGTATAGCTGATTATGGCATTTGATAATGTAAGTTTAATTTGTTGTGTAAGGTGATAAATGAAGAGGATCTTCCTTGTAAGTTGCTACTAGCCTGTGTAGAAATAGAATACTTCCTATGCTGTTGGATTCAGAAGAGAGTAGCCTCTTTTCTGAGCTTGCTGGCTGCTCTGAGAATAATGGGTTAAGTAACTCTTTTTTTTTTTTTTTTTTTTTAAGGCAAAATATCTTAGAAATGAGCAAATTACTGAGTTGCTTTTGCAGCAGCGGCTGTTCACAGAATCTGTCCTGGAGAAGGTAGCTTACTTCATTTAAGATTTATTACAAATTAGTAATGGTAAAATCAGAGAGAGAGCGCGGCAGGTAGTGGGACCAACTTGGCTGAAGTGGAGAAACACAACTAGTGTGATTGAGTAATTTTTCATCAGCCTTTGCCCTTCCTTACTTTGATCGTACTTGTACATGGTTTAGATAATATGTTTACTGATGCTTTTTGTGACTGTCGTGGTTTTGTATGATGTGCACCTGTGTTTTCTGGATAGTGATACTTTTCCCCCCAACTGATGTCTGTAAAGGAGTATTACATAGAGAAGTTGGCATATATCCTTTAATGCAAATGGTGTAAATCATGTGATCTGTCTGCTCTGTGCAGGCTGGCGGCAGCTCGTAAGTTTAGAAAACAAGTTTATTTGAGAATTTATGTAAATTCTTTGTAAGAATGAAAGCACACAGGGGACAGAAGGGAAACCACCTTGCTGGAAACCCCCAGGGCGAATCTTGACTATATGCTGTTACTAAACTGAAGTGTCTGAATTTGAACCCTTCGTTTTTAAGCTCCTGCCTTTAATGAGTCTGAAAATCCAAAAGCCTGCCAGTCTTGAGGATGGGATGATGAACTGGTCAACATGAGTGCAGGGTAGGGGAATCACAAATGCTTTAGAATTCCAGTAGTATGCAGACCTTATTTCCTTTAAAACTTGAAAGCCTGCTAAAATACAAGACTGTTTTATTCAAAACGGGAGCAGCAGAGAAAATTGAATCTATTCAAGTGAAATTTGGTAAAGAGCTGTCCTTGAAGTTTTGTGTGGACATACGTGGGTGGCTCTGAGGATTTAGCTGTGCTCCTGCTTTTAAGAAATGCCACCAGAAACCTCGGCTCAAATGTGTTGAAGTATGGAAAGTTACAGTGTTGCAAAAAGATGAGGAGAAAAACATTTTGCTAATGGCATTCAGCTGACATCTGTTCTAAGGGAGGTGCTTCTGCCCTCTTCCACCTGGGACGAGTGACCATCAACAGAAAGGAAGGACCTTCGCGTGGGGACAGTCTGCTAAGCTTTGGGACACCAGCAAAGACAATAGTCAAAATACCCTCTTTGAAGTGTTTGTGTCTCTGCAGTGCAGATGGCTCCCCTGAGGTTTTTAATGTGAGGGTTAGGTAAGGAGCAAGGGAAGAATGCAAAAAGGAGGATTTGATCTGGTGGGCATTTGTGTCCTCTCAGTGATCTTAAGTTCTATAGATTAATAGTCTCCAGAGAATTCACCGTTGTACAGGAGGAAGAGCGTTTTGATGTTAAAGCCCTAATTGCAGCATTCATTTGCTAGCCAATTACTTAAGCAGAGCTGTGTTTAAAAGCTTTAGATGACAGAACCAGAGTGGAGAATGGCTGTCTCGGTGCTATGCTATCACAGCATGTGTGGCTAGGGTAATATTTGGAGCGCTTGTGCTTCAAACAGCAAATTGCAACACCCGTAGTTTCATGAGAAAAGCTCTTCACTGGAGAGCTTAGGTTTTTCCTGAGCATCCAGCTCTTCAAAGACATAAAGCTCTGTTTCCTTTCAGCAGTTTGTGTGCTTCTGAATGAGATGGTCTTGTAGTGTTTGTTCTCAATTTCTCTGTTAAGCTCTGCTTTCCCTTGGAGAAACCTTACTCACGAACTGTGGGTAGAGAACTGCTCTGGGACCTGCTCTACCATACTGCTAAACAGGATGTTAGAGAAGAAAATACTAGACCTTGCTGTCCAGTGATCCTAAGGTCTGCATGATTTCAGGAAACGCTTCTGGGTCAAACTGTGAATTCCCTAAACAACAAAGGATCGTCTGTGGATGTGTAGTGTTTAGTGCAAATCATGTTTTTCATCTGTTACTTAGAATTAGCTCCACCATGAGAAACGATGCTGCTCAGTGTAAAACTGCTCCAATCTTTCATTTGCCTTCTTTACTGCTACCATAAATGGCCATACTGTGAAAACACTTGTTGACTGCATCTGGTGTTTGATTGTGTAGCACCTCAGCTGAATGTTTGCTTGCAGTTTCTTGATGTGGTTTGTAATAGATGTGGCTTTTTAGAATGTGAAAGTAGGTATTTGCACATAAAACTGTAGTTTGTGGCATCGTATAGTATGAAGCAGATCTTAACATGAGAACAAGTCTGTTAATCCTCGTCTTAACAAAACACAGCAACTTAGTATGCTTAATTGAATGAGGATGGTGCCTTAGAGGACATGCATTTTGTTTTGGGTGGGTTTTTTTTTTTTCCTTAGTTATAACAGCACTTGGTTTGGAGGTAATTATTTTCTCACAGAGGTGAAACAGTCCTTGCTGTTAAGATAGTAAACTCTTGAAAGCATAAGAGAGAAGATTAACACCTAACTGCTAAGGTCCTGTAGCTCCAAAGCTCATGTGAAATATTCACCTAACATTCTTAATGCCATAGATGTTAGGTAATGTTGATTATCTTTATCTTTTTCTGTTCCATGCACTGTCTATGATAATTCCAAGCAAAAAGTAAGCTCTCTCTGAGTTTCCTATGTGTTTCCCTGCCCTGTGATTTGGGGTGATGCTGACTAAGAGTGATACTACACCTGCAGGTGCAGAGACGAAGGGGAAGAAACACTGTGGTTGGTTTTAGTATAAGCAAATGTTTTGCTGGTAAATATGCTTTTTTTAGATGGAAATTGATACTTGCTTAAATATGTAGATAATACTGAAGGCAAAAGCATTTTTTAATAAAACTTGAACATAAGCACGTTTCCATTTGACACTCTCACTTCGACTTTAAAATCTAAAATTGCTGAGGCTGAAAATTTTCATGCTGCTTAAAAGCATTTGAATTGTGCTTACTGGGGCTTTAGGATCTCTTCCTTTTCCCTGCAGATCAGCTACCAAGCTGATTCTAGCAAGACAGCGCTTGTAACCAGTTCTGCGCTATGAAATCTTGCTCATGTATCAGGATTAGCAACTGTAAAACCACTCCATAGCTTCTGGTTCCTGGAATTTGAGCCGGTACACATTTCCTTATATGTAAGTTGTGACAATACCAGTCACATCGTGCTTTTAAAGTCTTCTTTAATTGGGAGGATAATGCTGTTCAAGAACTTGCTTCTGTCAACTTCTCTAGTAAATGTTCCTGTTGTGAATGATTCTGCTTCACGACTGCCGCGCTGCTGGCTGCAGCTGCTCGCTCGGCGGAACGAAAGGGAGGCGCATTTGCTATTCGTGCATCCTCTGCCAGGAAAGCATCTCCCCTCGCTCCTTGCGTTGACATTGATGCGACTTTGTGCACACTGTAAAAATAATTCGGGTAAAATAAGTAGTGCCCAGCTTGATACTCTTCAGGTAAGCATAAGCAAGTACAGATTGGGGGTGAGGTGCACAGAAAATGCTAAGTTCTACGTAAACTTCAGGTGTTAGTCTGCAGATTTGCTGGTCTGAAAGTGAATTCAGTGATTCTGAGCAACCTTGTGGCTCTGAGGTATGGATGTAAGTGTAGCATAGGCATGTGCACAGACCTCAAAGAGAAATAGAACATAAGGGCTGAAGCTACTGCAGGACAGTATGCTTGGGTCGACTTGTGGGACACTGACACAGAACATGGAACAGTAACTTCGAAGCCTTCCCAACCACGTGTCTGGTGATTTGGGGGTTTTCATTTGTGTTTTTTTCCTTCTATTTAGGTTAATATTGTCTTCAGTACCTCTTTTATTTCTTCTAGGAACTTAAGCTATGGTCTCTAGCATAAAAGTTCCAATACACATGGTTTTCATTTCTGACCTTTCAGAAGCAAATGCTACGTTTCCTATTGTAACCAGTCCTCATGCACTGTATTGCAAGTTACCTCTTGATGAGAAAACCAGTCTGAATTACACTGTTGTCAGATACGAGGGAGTAATAACCTTTGATCTTGAAATCTGCTGCTGGGGGTAGTAAGAGAAACTATGAAGATATTCTCCAAGGACATTAAGATTTAACTTCTCTGCAAGCACTGATTAGGCTGGAAAGAAAACCATTGTACTCTGCCAGTATCTGTGATGGAAAATACTCAGTATTACTTTTTTCAAAGTAGTTTGTCCAGCTGAAGCTTTGTTTCAGTTACACAGGTCCATGCTGCAGGTTCCTTGAACTGCTGTATGTTAGATTTCTAATCTTTTGTTCTTACAGAAACCTGGAGTTTTTGAAAACGGCGGTATTAATTTGAACCACTACTTACGAACCAGTACTGTCTACATCTATGAGACTAGCCTCTGCTTAAAATACATGTGTTTTTTGACAGGCATTGTGCCTCATCAGGAGTTCAGGTCAGCTGCATCACTGAAATCTCTATCAGGTATCTCTCTGCTGAGATGGGGTAGGATTTCTCTGTCTTGCTTCAAGGGTGGAGTAACTTACCACATTGCTCTGCAAAGTTTGGTTGACAATGACCGACTCTGGTCTTTTTTTTTTTGCCCTGTTAGAATCCGATCTGTCGAATGCTGTGCCCAAGCAGTTGAACAGAACAAAGGGACTATTTGTGTGCCAGGAAGATCTGAACACACTGTCCCTAAAGTGAAAAGGTGTGCACAGCCTGCTCTACTTAAGAAGAGATCCCCTTCCCTTCTTTTCACTGTCACAATTAGGCAGGTTAACCTGACACCTTAGGTTAGAGACAAGGCAAAAAATAGTCTTAAGCTTTTTGTTGTTTGGCTTTAAATCCCAAACTAAGGTTATGAGTACTTCTTCTCGATGTGTCTGGCTTAAATACCTGATGATGAAACGTCAGTCTACTGAAAAACTTCTCTTTGTAGAGGGGACATTAAATCATGGAGCATATTGCTGGACCCGGGAGTGACTGACTGTAGGTGCTCTGTTCTTCGTGGTCCCTGTGGGGAACCCCTGCACTGGCCCTGCCGGGAGCTGCTGAGTCGGAAAGTACAGTCACATGCTAAAAAACACTTGGTGACCAGTACAAATTCTTTCTCTATTGAGGTTTTAGTGCTTAGCCACAAACTTCTGAGAAATGGTTTCAGGAGGCAGAAAGCACGTTTTCATCTTAGAATACAGTGTGCTGGCTGATGCAGATGTGCAGAAGTACCTGGTGTTGGGACATGGCGGGTGCTCCTGGCTGTGGAGCTGCCTCGGCTGGTGGGGACTGTGGCGTGGGGCTCGCACGCATTGAGTCAGTCAGTCTGGTTTGGTATGGCTTTCACGCCATCTCTGTGGTGGTGTGAGGAAAATTTAAGCACTGCCTGTGTTAAAAAGTGTATTTAGCGCTTTAGCATTATTGTAGCTTTTTTAGCATGAACTTTTTGTTGATAGCTTGACACCTATGAGCTGTTCAGCTACTCTTTTCTAGGGAAAGTTGCCTAGTATGTTTGTATGTTTTCATTTTAATTGATTTTTGCCATTATTTCATAGGTAGGCAACCAACTCTGTCATTATTTGAAACTTATGACTCAAAAAGATAACTGCTTCATGTATTTTACTTAGCTGGATTAGGACTTTGGGGAAAAGCTAGTAATAATTAGCCTTGATAATGAAAATAGATGGCTAAATAACACAGCTGCCATTTGAGCATTCTTGGCACTTCTGGTTATGTCATTTCCAAAACTTAAAGATTATAGTAATTGTCTGTAGTCCGTGAAATTAGTCTAGACAGTCTAGTCTCAGACCAAAAGGCTGGAGTTGAATAAATACGTAATTTGGGCAAATAAAGCTATTAGGACTGTGCTTATCTTCTGACACAATAGTTCTTATTAGATATAAGTGCTATTATATAGCTTTTTCCTAAATAATTAGCTGCTAATGATCACTCAATAAATCTTCAAAAAATAAAGTACTCTAGACTTTGCTAATGAAGCTGAATGTTTTAATGTTGGATATTGTCCAAGCTGGTGGCCAAAAATTCCATGGGATTAACTGTGGTAATAGGAAAAAAAGAAGTACAGGGCAGGAACTTTGCTATCTATGACTACAGTGATCTCATAGTATAAATGAGGTGTGTTACCAGCTCTGAAATAGTCATCTTAACTTTTAATTACCTATGCACTAATGATTCTCTCTTTTTCCTTTCTAATAGAACAAATGGTATGATGAAAACTTCTAGAAGCTTTCACTCTTGGTTCAGTCCCTGTTTGGCACTTTAAAAAAAAAATAATATATATATACACATATTACATTATATTATATGTGTATGTATGTGCTGGGGGAAAGGCATCTTTTAGTGATATGCTGTGACCTTTCTTCAAGTGTCTGGACATCTAAAGGTGGCTGCAGTCTACTAGTATTTGGGCGGGGGATTTTTTTAAAACTTCAGTTAGCAATTTGACCTATCTGGTCTCCTGATTGTGCTGCAGGCAAGGTCTGGAGTGGGGATGACAAAATCTCCCTCTTCAACTAGCAGGAAGTTGCTAATGTAGTTCAATTGTATTGTGAAATACTATCCTACAAATATTTAATCCTAACTTGAATCATGCTAGAAAACTATAGGCTTTGGGTTTAATGGACTAGTTAACCTAGCTGTATCTCAGTGTTAAATATTTTAAAAGGAAGAATGTGAAGAACTTACCTTCCTCAGGCGTTCTACCTGGACCTTTCTGCTGAAATGTGGGCTGAGTCCGTATCTGCTTCTAAGCTATTACAAACCTACACAAGTGACAATAGCTCTGAAATGTAATAATAAAGTTAGGAAGACGCTTTTACTACCAAAGACAGATCTTACTTTTTCTGAAAGTAGTAAGTAAAGGTATTAACTTTAGAAGCTTTTGACCTTAGTTTGCAGTGGAGTCCCAGGGTTTGAACATTTTCCAGGTACTTAAAATGTGAAGTAGGAGTTAAAGCTACTAAAATCCACTAGAATTGCTGAAGTGAGGCTTTGTTTTACTGGCTTGTTTGGGCTAGAAAAACTTCTTATTGCGTTAATGTAATTTTATGGGTCTAAATGTTCATAACCTAGGCTAGGCAATCTGAAAAATACAATTAACAAGGAATTTCTTTGCAACTTGGACCTATTTTTAAAGATTCTGGTTTGACGCAAATACCTGTACTCTCCTCAAGAGTTTATTTTTGCTATTGAATTAACTTTTCCAATCTTCATTTCAGTTCTTCCAGTATATTCCTTAAGGAGTTGTGATCTGGCTTCTTTCTTAACAGACTGGAGAAGTCCTAAACATGGGTCTCCTCATAGCCTCATATCTAAAGTCTGTTGCTGACTACTGTGTTTTAGTTCAAGTTTATTTTAATTGATTTTAAGTCTTACCTTGTTACTGTACTTATATTTATAAATCAAAAGCTCTTACATTACACAATATGTCTTGAAGTATTCTAATGATGTCATGTGTATGAGAAAAAGGTATTCCAGTAACTTTACTTCTGCCATACCGGGGGAATGTTTTGCTAACCTTGCTCTCTTTTCACTTATAGCTGTATGTTCCCATTTTCTGGTTATACACATAACTAAAATCAGATATGCAGTTTTTAAAGAAATCATGGGATTCTTGAGGTAAAAACTGAGTTCATCCTGAAAAGTTTGTGTCAGCTGCTATGTTGAAAACTGTCTGAACTTGATAAAATTTTATGGATTAAAAGATAGTATGTAGTGAATATTTTAAACATTCCTTGAATTGCAAGTGGCCAAGATCAGGAAGATTAAGTACATGGTGTGTTTGTAGTTCTTTCACATACTTACTGTGAAGGAAAAATGAAATGAAATCAAGACTCATCTATGCTTGCAATATAGAGTACATTTTGTAGTCAGACGTGTTTCAACTTGAGAAATTGCATAGCTGCCTTCAAAGAACTTAGTAGGTGCTTACTGGCATTAAAAGGCATTAATTCAAGGCATTGCAAAGAAGTCTTAACAGACAGTGAAAGTTTATGTTCTCTAATCTTGAATAATGAAAACTTCATCACCAGGAAGTAGTCAAGAGGCCAAAGTTTAATGCATGTATTGCTTCAAACAGGTCTCTGTGTGAGTGTGCTTGGTGTGGTTTGATTTGAGAAATTTGATGAGAATTATAAATCCGAGGCAATGTTTACAGGCTGATGAGCTGCTAGTACTGAGCTGATGTACAGTGTGGTGAGCTGTAAGCCAGTGACTGAAAGAAGACATAAGCACTGTACAGATTCAGTTTGAGTTCAAAAGGTCAAAGCTGTTTTTAAAAAAGTATCAATCTGCTGTTTCTTAAAGAAAATAGTATTTAAAAAGATGTTCACATGCATTTCAAAATACATATTAAAAAAAACCAACACACCCTCGTCAGTATTCATGTTACATCCACATGACCAATACCCACTCTGTCCATAATTCAAGTGTTGAGGCTGCATTAACGCTTTACAACAGTTACCCTAACAGTACCTTGAAGCTTGGCAGGCTGTTAACAAAAAGGCATGTCATCTTTGTCAATAAAGTAGCTGTAATAGTTATTCTTTAAACCTCGTATGATTTGAACATGCACTGAGAGGCTGCCTGAGTTATCTCTCAAAGACAATTTCTCTTTCCCCGAGCGAATCTGATGTCTCTGTGTGGATTCTTGCGGTCCACCCCCTCCCCCCTTCACCCTCCCTTCCAAGAATCTTGTAATTATCTGTTTAGCAGTTAAAAAATCTCCAGATCTCAACGAGTAAGCTCAAACTGTTTTGTAAGTTGCTCCTTGGATGCTAGCTTCGAGGGAGAAAAGAAAGGAGATTCTTTCCTCTGCTGCTGCAGCCTGGGCAGGGTTGGGGAAGGTAAAGCTGCCTTATAAGTAGCAATTAGGGGAAGGCCAAAAACTAACAAACAGATTTTTTTTTGGGTCTTGAAAGGTATAGAGCTGATGGATGTTCCCTTTCAGACCAAATAAATCAGTTTGATTTCAGTCTTTCATCTTCCTGAGCCTTAGTCCACTGTGTGACCTGCACAGTAAGTTGATGCTTCAGAGCCACTGTGGCTCTGAAATCCCTAATGTCAGTCCTGCTGAACTGTGGAGGAAATCTGTGGAATTTCCTGGCATATGGCTATCTAGAGAAACATCATTGGAAAAGAGTGTGTTGATGGATATGACATTCAAGTGTTCACTTAGTAAATAATAATAAAAAAAAGTGTGTAGACAAAATCCAGAAAATATGTGTTAGTCTTCACAGTGAAGACACTTTCACTGCTCATGAAGTTATCAAGTGTTTCACATCACTGGATAATTGCAGTAATAGTAGTTACAAATGACATCTGTTTCCCTGGATAGCCATAACAATGCTGGCAGTATACATTAGAGCAGTGGGAAGCAGTGTAAATTGAGGGAAGCATCATTGATTGCTTGCAAGCACTGGCTATCTTTTAATTTATATTTTTTGGAAGAAAGGAACAGGTGATCTTACTGTTTATATAATTAAAAGAAGGTAACTCTTAAAGATTTCTATGAATATGGGATAATGGGGGGAGGATACACCTGGTCTTCTGTAGCATGATCCAGTGGCTCATTCATTATCTCTGCGGTCTGGTCTTTATCAATATAATTCTAGACCTTTGGTCCCCTACTCTCCCCAATGTTCAGCACCAAAACATTTCTCCTCATTCTACAGAGTGTGACCGTTTATGCCAGCAAAGCATGCTCAATGTTATCCCAAGCACTTCTGTTTAAAATGATGCTGGGTTGCTGTGGGTAGCTCTTGCAGTCCTGGTGCGGTTTGGGCAGTGCCCGAGCCCTCTGCAGAGGTGGCTTTCCCTGTTGTCCACCCCAGTAGCATCTATCTCCTGCTCTTCCAACACCAGCCAATTAGACCTGTGTGGAAACATCAGGTCCTTGTGAACCACCTGCTCCTGGGGAGGTACATGTTTGCCTTTCACAAGCTTGTTAAATACTTACCAGTTGTATGCTTTTTGTTTGCTTTCTCTGTGACCCAAGTACATGGGGGTCCACAAAACACTAAGCGTGTGTGTTTTGCTGTGTCTGCTCCTTTGTTCTGGAATGCAGTCTGTTTTAAGTTTGCTTCCAGTTTTTTCCTGCATGTTTTCCTTGTTTTCTGGCCAGCCAACTCAAAGATATTTCTGAAGAAATTACTTCAGGAGCCTCCTTTGTTGTGTGAAAAGAGGTTCTTCAGTTAATCTCTTTAAGGTGCTGAGGCCCTAGCAGCTGCTATGCTTAATTACCAGTTCTGCTGGGCAGGTTAGTTCTGGATCCAGGGCCTTTGTAGTGCTTGAGCTAGGTGGCAGGTTACTGCCACCTGCCCTCTAGGAACATGTCTGTGGTGACACTGAACCTGATTGTGCTCTTCTAGGGACAGGGATGGAAATGTAGCTTAAAGCGCCTTGAAATAGTCTCCAACCTCCTCTGCAGCCTGGAGGCGGGCACAATGAGACACTGGTCATGTTAGTGTAGGCTTGGCTGCTGTGTCACTCTTCTTGGGTAGCAGAGCCAAAGGCAGATGTGGTAAGATGGTGGTGGCAAAGCAATGAAGGCTACGGGCCACTTTATGCAGTCATTTCAATCTTAATTCATGGTCTGAGAAAGCTTTTACTGTGTAGCCACATACCTCAAACAGAAAGGTGTTCAGTTATGGTCCTACTCAGTGGCCAGGGTGCTATAGTTGTGGTGTTAAACTCTGGCACTGACTTTGTCTATGACTTGGAACAAATGTCAGAAATACTAATTCAAATGAGGAAAGGTGTTTAGAAGAGAACTTGGTCAGGTTTCTGATCAGATCAGAAATACTTAATCCAGAAAAAGACAATGTCGTGTGATAGAGCTGCAGCTGATCTTTTTTTCTATACCCATGGTGTGAAGACATGCCACTACAGATCCTGAATTGGACTTTACATCCATCAAGTGGGACAGGGGAAAATAAATGTTACTGGTGAAGTATAGGGGAAATGAGGAAGAAGCTAGAAAAAGAGATGGTAATGTTAGTGGTAGTCAAAGGAGAAACTGCCAAAAGCAATACTGCGTCGATATCTTGGGATCGTGTATTTCGGGTATTTGGGAATGTGCTCAAGTCTAAAGCTGAAGCTTTGGTGTGTAACATTCACCAGTGTGTTTGTTTTAAGCTCTGACTTAAAAATTATAGCTGGGAAGGATTTGGGGGCTATTTGCAATGCTGAAATTGTAGATGTTATTTAAATCCAGAGCTCCTCTGTAACTTCAGCTGGAGGGTGGAAACCCTTCTATTTCCTTGCCTCCACTGGGTTGAAACCAAAAATTTAAACATGTGGAAAAAATTTAAATAAGTAACTAGTGACTTTTTGAAACATTAAATGTACATTTAGTAAATACAAATGGCGATTATAGACACAGCAGGTATGAATATGTATTTTAGCATGTACCACTCCTTTAACTTACTTGTAATGGTGCGCTTTCACTGTGCTGGGCTGCCTTTCATTGCATGCTCTTCAAGCTTTAAGTAAAGATAAAATGAAGCACATCATGCGTCCAGCCTCTGGACTTGCAGCTTGTAGCAGCTCCCAGTTTATAGCAGTTCCCTGCTAATAGGGTCTTGACTCCTCTCCCCCACCTTAAAATGTAAATGTTGGTGCAAAAGAAAGTAATGCAGTGGTTTTTCAGCTTGTGGACTGTTGATGACCTTATGAAGAGTAAATAAGAAAAGCTGCATGAGAGCTGTGAAACTTCACAGGGGTTATCCTTCTTTCCGTGTAAGATGTCTTCACTTAGGTAGTTGTTTTTACTAATTTATGGAGCGGGACTCCCAAGCTTTTAAGTGAGTCCAGCTAATGGAGGAATTCCCTTATGTGTATTAAAGGCAGCATAACCAAGGGGAAAGATGATAAACTGAAAGCAGATTTTTCACACTTTCTCCTTGCCAAAAGACTTGAGTGATTGCAACAATGATTTAGGGATTACTATTACCTTAAATGGAGAAAGACGGCTGGAGCAGTATTTGGTATAGTAGTGTCATCATTTCTGAGTACTGCTAGTAGAAGCTCTTGCAAAAGTCAGAAGATTGTGTTTGAATTGTGATTGAAATAAATTTTAAGATGACAAGTGTGTCTATAGGAAGGATTGTGGTGGTGGGTTGCCCACCTGCAAGTCATGGGTGGCGTGGGGATGGGTTTTTTTGTTGGTTGGTTTTTGTTTGGTTGTGGTTTTTTTTTTTTTTCTTTTTTTTCCCCTCTGCAAAAGGGCTTATGTCCTTGGCAGGCTTTCCCATCTCTGGACTTGATTGCCTCAGCCGTCTTAGAAAGAGGAAACCTAGAAAACTTGTTGCATAATATTTTGGGTAAACTGGATGGTTGATGAGACTACTGGGCTTGGCTGCTCATTTCCCTTCTAGGAGGTGGGTGGAAAGAGCCTTGATATTGCTAGTGATTAAGGGAGTGGTGTAACAGAAGAGCGTGTTCAAGTGGTTATCTTCATAGAAGAAATTTATTTTCTTCTAATTATTCCCTGAAGGCAGTGGCCAGCTGCAGTGGAGCCAGCTGAAGGAGGCTTCACTCCTCCAAATTGTTGTAGAAACTCACCTGCTCCTGGAGGAGTGGATCTGACAACCTGGTCTGTAATGGGTCACCCTGGAGAGCGGTCCAGTGTGTTTTGTACCAGCTGGCGCCTGAGACACCTGCTGTAGCTTTCTAGTGTTTTGTAGTTTAGCAGGGCAACTGCTTTGAAGTGCTGGGACTTGCACATCCAGCTTTCATAAAAGAGACGGCAGTAGGGGCCTGGGTATTCAAACGCTGTGGTGTCTGTGTGCTCCTCTAACTTGTCTGGACTCGGTGTCAGTTTAAAGCCAGTAGGTTGGCAGTGGTTTGCGTCTGCTGGAATTGCACTCCTGTTTAGTCTTTTAAGCAGTGCTGCCACAAACTCCCTGACCTCCACAGAGCTACTTACGCTGGTGTGTGGTCTTGGGCTCGCTGGCTGTGCAGGCACCTTCCCACTGCTGCAGGGCAGCTCTCAGAAGTCATGGTACAGCCTCATGGAGTATTTCAGGATATGCTCTGCCATCCCCTAATTCTTTAAACATTGACTGTAGTCAGCAGCAGTAAGGTCCATTTCTGTTCAAATTGATAAATACTGCGTCTGCTACATCTAATTTTCGTAAATCGCCCCTGACTGAACAAGGCCTGCAAGCTGTGGTTGATGTGCTCCCTGTGGCAAATAGTCCCAGTGCAATTTGGGAAGACTCCTTTGAAACCAGCAGCTATTTCAGGCACATTAGTTTAGTCCAGTGCCTGGAGGTAAACCACAACACTAATTGCCTTGCAAAGCTCTCCTGCAGGGGCTGTGACAGCAGATTTGGCAGCGCAGCTCCATGGGAGGGAAGCAACTGCTCATAAGAGGCTTGTTAGAGAGGGGAGCACTGGCATCTGCTCATTCTGGATTTGAGATGTGGCTGATGCTGGATCAGGGCAACCTAGTCTTGCTCTCTTCTTCGAGGTAGTAACCATGTACCTAGTCTGGCACTCTTGCTTTCTGTGTAGTTTTTTTTTTTTTTTTTAAAAAAAAACCAAAAGCAACAAACAAAACCGACACAAACAAAAAAAAAAATAAACGAACCAAAAGGGCGGAGGGAATCACAGAAATGCCCTGGAGATTACAGAACATGCTGCAATTCTTGGCCCTTGGACAGATAATAAGGAAAATATGAAGAATCCCTCTGAGATTATTATTGTTTTCTTTTTCTGACCTCTCTCTGTAAATATTGCACTTGTTGGATATAAACTTGCTGCTTTAGGTGGTCTACTAATACTGATTCATAAGAGTGAAATGAATTGATTCCAAATTCTCCCTTTTATTTAAAACTTGGCATACTTTACCACTGTATAGATGTAAACAGTCAGGCAGTAACTTTGACTTTTGCAGGACAGAGAAATGAAAGTTGAAGCTGAAGGAAGGATAGGGAGTAACTTCAGCGTGCATGTGTTTTCTTCCAAATTGGAACCCTGAATTTCTGGATATATTGATAATGACACCACATTTTAGTTACCTAGTGGTTTTCTTTATAAATACCGCTGTTTCCTTAATGAAACACAGGACTTAAATTACCTCCCTTCCTTGTGATTGTCCCCTCTAAAGTCAGAGTCTGTAAATGATTCTACTTACACATTTGTATGTTCACATAAGTGAATTTCTTTCCCATCTTTCAAAGATTGTTAAAGGCTGCAGAAGACTTGAGACCTAATTTTAGTTTATGAATAAATTAATTCCTAAAAAAGAAATCTGTTCTTAAGCTCCCAGATAACATTTTTAGTGTCATGGATACAGGCAAAAGAAAAGACAAGAACGGTTTAAAGGCTGTGATTTTTCCTCTTTAAATCTTCAGAGAAGGAAGGTAAAGGGACAATTTGCAGTTGGACTGGTGACTTCTGGGGGCTTGTTCCATGGTGAGATGTTCTGCTGTCTGCAAATAGGCACCCTGCAGCTGTAAAACTTGGACTTGTGTGTGTGCTCATTTATGATACCATGCCTGTTGGTTGGTTTGGGGTATTTTTGTTTTATATGGGTGGGGTTTGGGGGAAGGGGTGAGGAGGGAGTTTGCTTAGCCTGGGTGAATGTTCTAAAACAATGGAGAAACTGTTCTTATCCGGAAATGAGCAACTTGACTTACATGAAACACTGTAAGGAAGGAGTGAATTATAGGATCTCATGTGTCGCAGGTATCTCTGGTGGGACAGACTGCTAGGATTTTATTGTCAGAGAGGAACATGGTTGTTTTGATGTTATTGCTACTTAAGGGTGGCTGGTAACACAGTGGTGCTGTTGGTACAGAGCTACTGAGACTACTGTGTAGGTGTATCCTGAGAGGACAGTTTACTGATGTCTACCTAAAATGCAAAGGAGATGTGCAAAGCTGTTCATTATCTCTGCTCTAGGGGTCAGGGGGTTTTCAGTATGGTGCCAAATCTAAATGAGTAGATAAACAGCAATCGGTACATACTCTTTCAGTAGCCAACTGCATGATGGTGACGTTGTGGTATATAAGCATAGGTTATATATAGTATGCACAGCTGGTAAAGTGTGTTAAAGTGGTTGATGTGTTCCTCCCAATAAGGCAGCTGCAGCTCAATTGATGAGCTCTGCTGGGGAGCCCATGTCCATGCTGTTAAACCTCATGTGGATGTGTCCAAATGGTGGGAGTCAGCCAGGTGCAGTCAGGACAAAGTACTGCAGCCAGCCCTCGTGGGCAACTCCAAATTGTAGCTGAACAAGAACAAATACAATTACATTAATAAAACTGCATCCGCAAGAACAGCTTCTTGTGTTCTGCACTGACAGTGATGTGTCTGGAGGAGATTAGTGGGCTAGTGCTGTAATCTCGGTTATGTCTTTTTTCTTGCCTTCTTTTTTTTTTTCCTTCTTTTCCCTACTATGATATCTGTTAACTTGACTTTGGTACGCTTAGAGGAATGCAGTGGTGTCTTGTTGGTGTCTTTTAAGTTGTGTGACGGGAAAGATGCTTCAATAAGAGCTATTAATTTTGACATGAGTAAGGAGATGCACCCTGTTTTTGGCCTGTCTTAGTGCAAGAACAACACCTGTTCTTTCTTGCTTCCTAGGAGCCAATATGTAGTTTTAAAGTGTTTCTATTTGCTTACTGGCTTACAGAACTGAATAATGTGGGCAGTAGTACTTCTTCAGTTACTGTGGTATTCATTTGGGAGCATACGTGCCCCGTGTGCTGGATTTCTGAACAGTCAGGGCAGTATCCCCATCCCCAGTGCCTGCTGCAATGATCAGAGTTGATCAGAGTTCAGATTTGTTACACCAACGTGCTTTAGTTTTGGGTGAAGATAACTTTGCTGTGATTGCATGCAAGCTAAAAATTCATCCTTTGAAATCTAAACTTGCCGTCTTCAGATAGTATTGTTATCCCAGTATTCAGTACCAGGTCACCCAGTCTCTAGAAAGATGTACCAGAATGTGCTTTGCTCTGCAGTTGGGGTGATAAGTTACAGACTGCCAGTATCTGGTGGGTCCTCGTGCTTAGGCGATGGGTGACACAGGCGTTTCATGGCTTATTCTGTTTTTAGGAATTGTTTTTTTTGGAGGGCGTGTGTGCATGCTTAAAGTCATTAAAACCAGGAGAGAAATCCTGTGAACAAGGATGATCCACTAAGTTTTATTCAGCTTGCAAACTAAGTGCTGTTTGTGCTGCATGGAGTTCTAGCTAGAAGTTGTTATAAAACTAGTTTCTAGAGGAACTAAAACTAGAATTCTAGAAACAGCTGGGAAAACTTTGGTAATTCCTAGGAATTACTGGCTCTGGGAGTTGAGGAGGAAATCTGGGAAACTTTTTTTAGAATTGAAAAAAAACCTTCTAAACCTTACCAGAAGTTCAGAGAAACTTAGCAGTTACTGGAGACCTTAAAAGCTGCTAGAAACTAAAAGTTTCTAGGGTTCCCTGCTGGGAAGTTCTAGGAGTTACCAGAAATCTCTAGAAAAGGCTGGAAATTTGTGGGACTCCAGTAAATTCAGTGATTCAGCTAGCAATTTCTACAATTTATGAGTGTTTAATAGGAATAGGAAAGCTGTTACCTGCTATCCTTTTGGATAAAGTGGCAAATGGTTTTACAGAGGTGAAACCTGTTCATCTTCCTTAAGCTGTCCAAGCTTTAGCATCTTACTCGATGAGTGTCCTGTATGTGCCTGTCTTACACACAAACTTGTTTTATTTCTGCAGTCCTATTTTGTTACGGATTATGATCCAACGATTGAAGACTCCTACACCAAGCAATGTGTGATAGATGAAAGAGCTGCGCGCTTGGACAGTAAGTAGCCCAGCTAAAGTGTGGTACTGACAGCCCAGAGCTGTAGCTATTGGTGCCTGTGTTTACATCTGTATGCATAAAACGTAACGCAGGTAAACGAGTGTGCAGCATGCAGTTTTTATGTAAGCGTGTGGCTGATGAAAGCTAGCTACTTTTGTTTTATTAATGAGATACTCAGGATTTGAAATGCTTATGCCTTACGTATGTCTAAGTGTCTCTCTTTAAAGTAAATTGGATATTTTTTTGAAGAATTATTCCCAAAGCCTCAGTGACTACAAAACTAGGAGAATTTGTGTAACTCCTGGCAGTTACCTGAGTGACATGGTGGAATGAAAAACACATCACTTGGCTGTTGTGTTCTGCCTCTCCCAAGTGCAATATAAATGCTTTGCTTTAAAAGTTTGTTCTCCCTTGTCAGTGATTTCTTTAAAGACAAACCAGCAACCCTCCCAACCCCTATCCCCAAATATCTCTAAGTATTTTCCAGCTGTTTCAGCTGGTTGTGAATTAGCAAAAGTCCACCAAACTTTGTTGTTCAGTTTGTTTGGTAGGTCTTGAATTGTTCAGTCAGTCCAGTAACTTGTTTGGAATATTAGCAAAAATCCAGTAGTATCTGTGAAAAGTGATTTCTGCTTAGTTAAGATATGCAGGAGAGGCTTTCACAATATCCTATGAGGAAGGAATTATTTTTTCTCACTCTACACTCTTAAGAACATGAACTGTAATAATCAATGTTTTGCTTATGTTCAGTTCTGGATACAGCAGGACAAGAAGAATTTGGAGCCATGCGTGAACAGTACATGAGGACAGGGGAGGGTTTTCTGCTTGTTTTCTCAGTCACTGATAGAGGAAGGTAAGCCCGATGTCAAATTATTAAAGAAGTTGTAGTTAATCTTAAACTGCTGCTTATCCTTTATTGAAATAATTTCAAACAGAAACATTAAGTATATGTTCACTTCTAGATTCTTGGTGTGACGCTCTTTCAGCTCCTGATGAAATCCCATTTTAAACCAATCTCTTGCTGAAAGTATCTGTCCCATGCAATAGAAGACTTGAAAGCATACAGACAAAAAATGACAACTCTATTCAAGCACTTCATTACAGTCCAGAATACTAGTTTCCTGGAAGTGACAGAAATTTAAACTAAGGGCAGCATGCTATGATCAGTTCTCAGAAATATCCCCTTGCTGTGTGCTCTTCAATGTTGAGTGGCTGGCGCTGGATTTCTGAACAGGTATATGCAGTTCAGGGTACGTCTCCGCACTCTTTTACAGGCAGTGCTCACTCTGTTTACTTCCATGAATTGACTGGAACCTGCATAACTGATTGACCACAGACTTGAAATGAAATGTATCTTTTTAGAAGCTCATGGAGCTTGCTCAAGTAGCTCCAGATCATTGTAAGAGTAGAAAAATGCGGTGTATATGCAGTCACTTAATATTTGAGCTGTGATCATCCTCCATTGAGCTTATCAGATATGTAAATAATAAAGGAGAAGTGCTCAGGGATCTGTCCTTCCACTTTTTCAAGTTGCAACAAACAGAAGAGCAATAAAATGACAAAAAAAGTCTGTGATTTTTTCCCCCCTTACAGAGTCAATCTAGGCTTTAATAACTTCTAATCTTCTAATCTTATTAATAGCTCTATCTATAACGAGTATCAAGATAAATATTCTGTGGTGCATGAGCGTATTTCCATTGGATCTGTATCTTACACTTAATGCTGCTAAATGTATAAATTCATCTTGATACACTGTCTAGAAGAGACTCAAACTTCTGTCAGAGATCTGGGTCTGTGCATTTAAGATATACTGAGCACTTGTGTTTACAGTCCTCTATGACAAAAATATTTATGTTGATTTTTTTTTTTTTTGGAAGTTGACATGTGATCTTCTTGGTTTGTCTAAAAATCTCAAGTTTTTGTTTGCTCTTCTTCTGGCTAAGGTTCTGCCTTGATTTTTAAGCAGTTCTTGACACATTAAACCTGCATATCACTTTCCTCTCTGAAATACTTTCAAGACTTCTGAAGAGCAGAGTTTTCATTTTATTTCTGATAACCATTGGATTCATGACTTATCTTGCCTGTCAATGAAATATCTGCTAGTAGTGTATGTCCTGCTTGAGTGGTGGAAAGTAATTCTGAAGCAAGAAGAAAACTAGGTGACTTAGTTGGTAACTTTCTCTTCCTCCAGTTGCTGTAAACTTCTGAGTACTAAAGCAGTGTATCTAAATGGAGGTCTAGCTATGTGCAGTGGCATACCTTCCTTCTAATTCACCCTTCTTCTCATGATTGCTTTATGTGAATGATGTGGATTGGCATTGTCATATTTGACTATGTAATTATTTTTTTTAATGCAACTTTCTTACTTATGATCATCTTGCAAATCTAAGTGCAAATAGATTCAGACTATATGCCCGGAATTAAATACAGTGCTTGGAAAAGCCTGGGCTCCAAAGGATATGTGATTGTCTGCAAGCATCTGTGCTGAAGCTCCTATTGTAGTAATGTAGCTTTAACAGTGTTTACTTGAAAGCAGTGATTTCTCTCCTCCCCCCCTCCCAAATCCTTATTTAGGTCAGAAATAGCTTTTTTAATATACTGCCCCTGGAGAATCTTTTTTTTTTTTTTTTCTCACCTTCCCTTAAGCACTGCTGGAATATTCTTTACTGCTTGAACAGCATCACTAGCTGATGTAGCTTGGTAACTGGCAGGCTTTCTCAGCATTTAGCTCTGCCTTTTGTCTGTTCTTCAAGAAATAAAATTTTCCAGCTTTGATAGCTTCCCCCAGAATTCCTAGAAGTAGCTGTGGAGGTTGCCAGCTGAAATATTGATCACCAGGGTCTCATAGACTGTAGTTTGAGTATTCTAGCCAGGGTTGAATTCCAAAGTCAATGTTTGTAGAATGGACTGTGGTTGCTTGGTTGTCTTCAACACATTGGCACCTGGATGCCTCTAGATTGAGATGCAGTAAGTGTTTTGCTTACCCTCCAGCCTCACCTAAGTCCCTTGCATAGCACACTGCTAACTTGAGGATTTTTTTTGTTTGAGTGTTGAATGATTTTGTAACTGGTCATGCTGTGACAGTGGACTCTTTGGTGGAGTGCCTGCAGCTGTCTGCTTGTGTGGCATGGCAGGGCAAGTCCTAATAGGTGACTCATCATTTCTGAACTGCTGCAGAACCCAAGAATCTATGAATTAGTACACTGATGCTTTACTTACTTTCTTTTACAGTTTTGAAGAAATCTATAAGTTTCAGCGACAAATTCTTAGAGTGAAAGATCGTGATGAGTTTCCTATGATTCTAGTTGGTAATAAAGCAGACCTGGACCACCAAAGACAGGTAATTCATTTGCTATTAGTTACTGCTCACTTTCTTCTAGAAACTTGACAGTTTTCTTCCCAGAAATAGTGGGAACAAGAAACAAATGAAAAAAATCATTTTATACTAACTCCAATGCATGAAACACAACTACACTCAGTTTCTATACTTGAAGAATCTTGGAAGCATGATGGCATTCCACATACAGCACATCTTCTGTCTGACTCAGTGAGGTTATGTTGAGACCAAGTCTATTCACATACAGAGTTGAGAGCTTTCTGTCATGACTTGATTACTCAGGCATGAACATGTCTAATTCCTGTGTTCTGTTACTCACCATAGCGCGCTGTGCCAAGCAGAGTGCATTCCAGCACTAGCTCTAACGATCCCAAGACTTCAGTGCTGTTGCTTTTACCTTTCACTGCTGTTATATATTAAAGAGTAGCCATTTGCTATTTTCTATTTGGCTACTCATCTTCTGCATAACTGACTTAAAGCTTACCAGGACATGATTTAGTTCCTGTTCACGAGTGCCTACATTGACTTTGTTCTTTGCTAAATAAAATATTTTCTCTGTCAAAAACCAGTGGTTGAAACAAGAAAAAAATAGGCTCAAAACAAATAATCTTAAAGAGTTTAGTCGGTTAGTACATTGTTGAATGAGTTTCTTGAATACTACATAAAACCTTCCGTACAAAAAGTTCCTGTTGAGTGTGCTCCCTTGATTGTCACAGCCTGTTTACCTCTGAATCTGAGTAGACAGGTCATGACAAAATTTAAACCTATGCTGAAAGATAATTTCTTAAAACAAGTTTTCACAGAAGTGAAAAGCTGACAAATGCATCAAAAGTAACTTCATGTACTCGCACATCTACAGAACTATCAGCCTGTTCCAGAGACAGACTTGAAACTCTTTTACTCCAGTTACCATCATGCCTCCATCAAAATTCCCTTGCAGGTCCTGGAACATTAGGTACTTTATCTCATGTACAAGTGTTGGCATGGAAACCATGTAGGTCAAACTGAACTGTTCTGTAAAGTCTAGTTGCTGAAGGACAAACATCCAGATGCTTTGGGAGGGAAATAGCATCATTGCTGTCAGCCCTGGTTCTCAGAGGACACCTGCAAATGTAGTTGGTAATCCTGTAGATCTATTTCTAGAAACAGTTATGAACTTTGTTTTCTCTCCTCCACCCTCCTAATGTTATTACACCGCATCTGTTTCTCCCTTAAAGGAAGAGGTGCCTGTCAGCTGTTCCCCTGCCAGTCCCTCCGTACCTGATTCCTAGCTGCTTTTTCGGATGGTAATGGGCTGGTACATATTCAAGCTCAAAGCAGCTGTTTTCAAATAGCATAACTTTGCAGTTTTGCTGCTTATAGCTGAACACAAATAAAAGCATATGTCCCCAAAAGCTCCTTTTGCTTTTTATGGCTATATTAATTGCCCTAATTGATTAGATGCTGACGAGCATAATTTTTGGTGCTATCACTCACACAATTTACATGCAAATTGGTGGATTTGTGAATTCCACCGTAAGTTGGCACTTAGACAGCTGTAGCTGAAATAGCACTTCTAGGTTTGCTGAAACAGCTAGTTATGTGTTCTTAACTCTTCCCTGCCCCTTCCCCATTACATGGTGTGTTTCAGTTGGCCCTAAGTCAGTCTGAAGGAATGGTTTGGGGATGCTGAGCTGACATAATTGGTTCCCAGAAGGGAGAGGCTCCCCTCCCTCTTGACCTCACATTCCCACTCTTGCCTTTGCTGGCCATAACTCTTGAACCACTTTGAGTTGAATCATCTCTCTAGATGGAGAGAAAAACAGACAAGCTGCAATGGCTTTCTGGGACCTGTATGAGTTAAATCAGCTTGCAGAAAGACTGAGTGCCAGTGCTCTGAGCATGGGAAGGGGTGGGACTGTGATTCTGAGCAGAGCAGGGAGGAGTTGGGGTGGGGGGAAGAAAGTGAGACTTCGTCTTTTGGCAGCATTGAGCAGTTAGATGTTATCAGCTGGATGTTAAATGCAGCCAGAGCCTCTGCTCTGTCAGTGGGGTTGTTTCTGCTCCATCACGTGAGCTCTTGATGCAGGCATCCCCTCAGTGAGTTGAACCAGCTTCCTGGTCTGGCTGATAACTAGTGCTGCCACCATGTCTCTCTAAGCCTCCCCAAGCATGGAACAACTTTAATCTGACAAGCAAGGTCTTCCTGGTCTGGCTACAGGTTTCCTGCACAAGCAGCCCTGATGGGAGGTCTGGGGGCAAAGGCAGGAGTACTCCCTTACCTCGGTTAGGAGTGCTGGAGTGAGTGGGAAATGCAGGGTGTCCTCATTCACTTGTGGCAAAAAACATGAGAAGTGCTAGTCCTCTGTCTTTTTGCATTTTCAGTCTGACGGTGTGTCAAACCTCACTTCAACAAGGCTAGAGTGTCACACAGTCCTTTCACTTACCTGGCAGTTCTACAAGAAGTCTCTTGCTCTCTTAACTTCCTGAATCGCAAATGTACATTTTTCAGCTTCAGGATTTAAGTAACATTTTTAGAAATTCAGGAAGCTGGGTATGGGTTTCTAGAGCAAAATTGCTTGTACTAGGCATCTGCTGTCCGATTCTGAAAGACACGAGGCAAACTATTGGAATAATTGAGAACACGTGCTACCTTTAAGAGCATAAAACTAAGTTAAAGTCATTTAGTGTGTGTTTCGATCAGCAAACAACACTCAATAGACACTGGAGCCCAGAAGAGTACATGTACAAAAGTTTTGGATGTCTCAAGGGTCTGACCACACCTTTATGCAAGCAACTGTATTTTGTAGTTGAACACAGTACTATCATTATGATGCCATAAATTTGGAAGCAAATGTTGCATAGCTAATAATCCGTGTGTGGTGCCAGCTGTTTTTTGCTGTACAGCAGAATTGCACGGACATTAGTGTGATCTTGATGAAGTGTTAGGGAGGGTATCAAAGGTGTAGTCTAAAGTGGTGGTGGATGTAATATACTATAGGCTAACTCACAGGTGTTTTTTGGAAGAAGAGAGGTGAAATAGGAATTTTGGAGTAGCAATTTGTATAGCTAGCTGGAGTTAAGCACGCTGCTTGTAACTTTTCTCTCCTTTGTGGTATTGGGAGGCAAAGTTCTCACTGAAGTTGACATAGAAAAATTGGTTATTCAAGGGAGCAAGCGTTAATCTTTAGAATGTCCTTGTATGACAACAAATAGTTACCACTGGTTCCAGATTCCCTGATCAGTCCTAGGTTGGTAACTGAAACCAAAACTGAAGGACCTTGTCTCATTATTCTTTCCATAAAGTAAATGCTGTGTAGCAGTCTTTCTCTTAAATGGATTAATTTTGTACAATTAAACACTGGATGTTTCTACAGTCAGACAATTCAGTAGAATGTCAGATGTTTTAGTAATAACCAGTACTGATGGAGGAGTGGACTTGTCAGTGCAGGATATGTATGACTTTTTGTAGGTAACTGCTAGCTTAAACTGGGACAAGTCTGATCGTTCCCCAGATGGCAGAATTTCAAGGAAAATCCAAATTGCAACAGGAATCTGAATTCCATTAACATTTTGTTTTGGTTGCCTTGGCTATTATAAGCTCTGTAAAAAAAGTGTGACAATAACTTCTTGAGGTAGTAGATTTTATGGTCATGTACAGTGATGCCTCTGTTCCCACAGATGGATTGTAGCTTCAGGTCTTCCCATGGCTTGCCTGATCTTGAGCTTTATAGATACTACATCAGATACCTTATTGTATGCTCTGGCGTCTAATTTAGAGCATGGGCACTGCAAATGCTTCCATAGTGTGCCTAAAATCGAGTATTTTTTTTAAAGTGATTTTGTTGAGGTCACTAAAACTGACCACAAGCTACTTGACAATGTACTTGTAAGACTGACAAAAAGATTGATTTGGAGTTAAGCAATTACAGGTCTTCTAGGAAATACAGTAAGGGCTTTAATGTTGCATCTATAATTTCTTAAATGCAGAGTACTGTGGAAGTGTAGCTTATCTTTATTATAGTGTTGGTTTGACTTGTACTTCTAACGTGCTTTAGACACAATAATGAAGAAAGTAGTAACCATGTACGTTTAAAGTCTGGATTCAGTTTCTTTTCAGGTCTATACATTCCTTCCCAGTTACTTATTTTTATTAGACCTCAGTCTGTCACTTTCTGGGGCTACAGTTGACTATACTGGGATGACGAAAAGTAAAGGGAGTTGGTTTTGCAAAAGCTGCCATATCCATACTTGTTTTTTTTTCTGGTGAATGAGGCAGAGGTACATAAAAGTGTCTGAATATCCTAATGCAAATTCTGGGGGGTTCTGCAATGTCATTGACATACTGGAAGACAGCTATGAATATTTCTCAAACTGTAGCCTTTATAAGCTTTGGAATAAGGATATTTCAACATCTGGGACTGGAAGGTAGAAGCAGGTTTGGTTTAGCTACTGGAGCAAAAATCCATAATATTGTTCAGTTTTCAGACACCAGTGGGGGACTGAAAGATCCCGGTCATTCTCACTTTGTGCCCTGCAGTTAAAAATGCAGTTCCAGAAGTTGAGCTTGGCATTGGTTTGTTTTTTGGGTTGTTTTGGCTTCAGCAGATGGTGGTAATACAGAAATAAATGGAGAGTTTCTGTGAGTGTTTGGAATCAGCAGATGCATCCTGAGTTACTCTAGCTAATGGCACAAGGTGATGGAGGCTCCTTGTAGAGTTGCATGAGGGTTTAGTGGGATCAGCCTTCAGTTCAGCAGTAAATATATGAATACAATACCAGTGAGGGCGCTAAGGACAGGGGAATCAAACATGTTGAGATGCTGTGCCTGAAGGCTCTCAAACAGTGTGTGTAGCTGTTAGGAAAGTATTTTGCAAGCTAAAAGTACTTCTAGATCTTACAAATGCTCACAATGGTGCTTTTCTATTCCCATCTATTTCTATTTCTGTGTAACTTCTTAATCTAAGTGAACATCTGAGTGCCTTTTCAATGCTAAATTAAAAAGAAACCCTAATTTTTTTTTTATTTTATTTTTTTTGTTCTCATTATATCGGTCCTCTATGTGCTGGTTTAATGTTTTTGTGTGAAAGCTGTGTAATCTTTGACACTTCTTCCACTAGCTGTTGTCTTGGCAAGATCTGTGTTACTTCCTTTATCACTGAAAGCTGCCCTTTCCTCCCCGGCCCTGTGGGTGACCTTCCTGTTGAATCCTCGCAGGCCTTGCATTGCTCAGGGTGGCCGCCTGTTGTCCGACCTCGCTGCTTTCTACTTCATCCAAAAATATGCAGCCATCTCCTTTGGTTTTGCCCTGTGACCAACTTACTCCCCCTTCCTAGAATGGTCCACTAGCTTCCTGCCTTCTGCTTCATCACTGAACTTCATACCAACTCTTTATGACACTCATTATTTCCTCTGCATCTCCCTTCCCCTGTTATCTCAGGGAGTGAAGAAGTAGACAGGGTTTCTTTAATATCTATGGGTAGCCTGAAGTCTTCATGGATTTTTAGGTCTTTTATAATTGAAGCTACATTTAAAACTAAATGTATTAATATTTTGCTGTGTCATAAATAGATTTTTTTTTTTTTTAATTTTAGTTAAATTTAGTTAAAATTCAGAAGCTAAATGTCAGTTCTTGTAATAATCTGAATATTTTTTTTTCCCTCTAGATTTAGCTGGGGCAGGAAGAAGGTGAATTTAGCAATAGTATTCACAGTTCTGTTAGTATTCCAGCAGACGTTGACTGAAACACTTTGAGGGGGAATGGGGAGCTCCTGTCTGCTTGTGAAGGAAAACTCGGTCTTGTTACGCAGAAACGATGTGAAGACGAGGCAGCTGCAGTGAGGGATATTCCTTAGAGTCTTTGTCTATCGCAGAAATTTTTAAAAAGTCATCTTCACTTGCATTTGAGAAGCTGTATTACGTGGATTTGTTTCCTAGTTTTACTATGTGGACAGTGTGGAAGCTATTCCGTGGCCAAATAAGCATTATTGTTTGAGGAAAATAGACCCTTAACATGTGTTTGTAGCGTCTGCTGATACAAATGTGCCTGCAGAAGCCTTCAGCTTCATGATTGATGTCTGTTACAGGTGACACAAGAGGAGGGTCAGCAACTAGCACGGCAACTTAAAGTAACATACATGGAAGCCTCTGCAAAAATCAGATTGAATGTAGACCAAGCTTTTCATGAACTTGTCAGAGTTATAAGGTATGATAACTTTATGATAACTTAAGACTAGATAATTAATGCCCCTACATTAATGGATAGTTCTAGCAAACGTAATAGGAGATTGCTGAGAAAATTCTACCTGCTGTTACCTGCAAACTTCAACTGATGTTCTCCATTATAAAATATCACTGCATATTGGGAAAAATGTTTACATTAATGTAAACATGTATTTGAAAGAGAATTTCTTCACCTTAATCTTTCAGATTTTATTGATCACCCAGTAAGTAAGCCTGCTAAACTAAATCTGAAATTGGCCTTTTGTAAAAAGTGTTTCTTAAAAAAAGGCAACCAACCCCTAAAAAACTATCACTCGTTTAATCAGTAGTTTGAGTGTCAAAAGTAAGTCCATCCTCTATAATAAAGTGTAAAATCAGTAACTTTAAATACAGTATTTATTTTTATTTAACTGAAAAAGATTCTATGAATTTAATTTGAAATATCTATTTCCAGGAAATTTCAAGAACAAGAGTGCCCTCCTTCACCAGAGCCAACACGGAAAGAAAAAGACAAGAAAGGCTGCCATTGTGTTATTTTCTGAGAATCCCAAGAATCAAGCTATCAACTGCCAGATATTTTTTTTTTCTTTCCATCGTCTTACATCACTTCTGGTTTTGGTCTAGCCTTATATGTGCATGTCCTAAAAGTGGTCACCAGAATAGCCTTAGTCCAAGAAGCTGGCAGAATAGTTCCTGAAGAAGACTCAGTCATCCTGGGGCAGACTTCAAAACAAAACACTAAGGCTGCTTCTTTAATACCACAGTTCCTTCCTTCTCTCCCTTAAGAGCTTGCACCTTGTGGAGTTTTATTCGCAAAGGAGATGAAACAAAACCGTGTAGGACAAGATGTTGAAGTCATGCATAAGTTGTCTCTTGTGAATTAATTTATTTTTACTTCTGCCGTTTCATTAGCTATTACAAAGACCTATATTGAAGTATAGAGAATACTTTTTAAAAAGGGGTGGATTGGCTTTTTTTGCCCTCAGTTAAATTAGACGTGAGTATTCAGCTAGCCTTAAGAAACCTACACTGAATTTCATTGTCAGCAAAGATTTTCATCTCTCATTTATGCTGCAGTTTTATTTCAGTGGCCAAAACATTCTACTGTATTTATTTTATGAATCCAGAACAGCTACAGGATAATTACTACTACTATTAGGATATGGCCAAATACCTGAGCTCATTCTGGATTGAGGCATTTCAGCTTATTAAGAAATTTCACATCATTTGTTTGGAAACAAATTGTGTCTTCCTTTGTATTTCTGGGTAAGGGATTAAGGAAACTTAAAATTGTAGCTGTTTTTGTTTCATGTGATATAAAAATGAATTTGATCTTTCCATTGTCAGAGATGATTAAATGTTTTTGCTATATACTTTTATACATTATTTTCTTATCAAACTAGTTAACAAGTATTTTTATATGTTTGTAAGCAAATATGCTTTCACAGCATAACTTGTGTATATGTAAAGATGAGTATTTAATTCTCACAGTTCACTTTTAACTGACAAAATGTGGGATTTGCCAAACTGTGGTAAACTTCTCCTTACTCTTCCGGTTACACCCAAGAAGGGCGAATTATGTGCCTGCCCAACACACCCATAGAGTAAAATCTAGTGTTGTGTTTTAATGAATTTCAGTATCCCTTACTAAAGACTGACTATTATGTGAATTACTAAACTGTAAGACTTTTAACTGATTGTTGAGTTAAACTGTGGATGGTTGTTTAATTTTGAGTTCTGTGGATTGTGTTTAAACAATTCAAGAGTATGTTCCCTGATATTGAAATACTGAGTGGTATTGCACAGTTGTCACCTTACTGAATGTGTCCAACAGTTCTTTGAAACTTGATTATTAAGCAAACCCTTGTATAACTTCAGGTGCTAGAATTAAAGATGATCTAACCATTACTGGGGGTAAGCATATTGCCTCTTTCTGAATCTCTTCCAAAACCTGATTTTTTTGTGGGTGGGGGGAGAAGCGGATGATGGAATCTGGTTTGGAGGTAGATATGCATGTCTGGAAAGCTTGGAAGTAAAGAATTTTAACTTGAATCATGGTAGATGGTAAAACCTGATGTTTGTTTTGACTTAGAGTATGTAGTCAGTGCTCCAGTCAATGATCCTTTTGTGTTTTCAGGCTGTACTCGCTGTCCAGTGCTCTGCTGTAAATCTGTTGAGACGAGTGCTTAAACAAGTGCCAGTTACCTTTACTGCAGGAAAGCATCAAACCTAGAAGTTACACTAGTGCCATGCATAGCAGAGAAATTTTAAGGTTTTTACATTGAGTTTAGGTTGTGTCATACTCTTTGAGGGAGTGGGTAGCTTTGTATCTTCCACCCTCCCCACTTAAATACAATTACTGGTTGATCAAAGGCTACTTATGAACAACGTGTAGAAATTTCAAAATAGAAGTTATGGTGGAAGTACATTTGGGAGATGGATTACATTTTTCAAGTCAAATGTAAGAAATTACAGCCTGTAGCAAACACCACATGTTTTCTTAAATATGTAAAGCTCTCTGGAATTAAGTCACTAGATGCGTGGCATTAGAATGAGTTAAGACAACAGATGACAGCATGCGTGTTGAGGCTGAATTTGTGAGGTGCAAATATCTTCATCAGTTTTTTCCTTTTTTTTTTTTTGACCTTTAACTCAAGATAGGTTGGTTTAAAAAAAGTACACTCTTACATAGGTAGAGCTTGTGAAATGTAACTCTTTGTAATACACAGAAGGTGAAGAGCACCACACCCTTGCTTTTCCTCATATGGAAAGCAGAATAGCTTTGAGGTGGTTGATGCTAAGCAACCTGCTCCGATCTGCTAAGCCGCCTTGTAAACATGGTAGACTTTTTAAACAAGTTAAACAGAAGTGGGACCACCAGCTGCTGCTGTGGAATTCTGCTCAAAGTTTATTAGCTAAGACAGTTTATTCCTGTGCGTGTGTTTAAGGCTTCTGCTGGAGAGAACGTGCCAGGAAATCTTCACGTAATGTTACGGTCTCTTTTTGAGACTGGTTTGTATATGGCACGTTGGGCAGCTGTTTGGATCCTACTCTTGAGACCTGAAATACGTATTTAGAAAAGTATTATCATGGGAATTTTTTGGCCAGTAATGATGATCAAGGTGGTTGTGAGTTTGAAACAGCTTAAGGTATTTCAGTGGGTTGCTTTTCTAGTTGTTGTACCTGAGGGTGGTAAAACTGTAGAGCTGTGTAAGTGAATGATCTTCCTATCAAAGTTGTTTTCCTTTCAATTTTTCTAATAATACAAGTTTACAGTGTCTTGCGGGGTGCAGGAGGCACCGTGCAGTGCACCCTGGTGGTGCCCTCCCTCTTCCTGCAGGAGAGGGAAGGCTCCTCTGCCACCTCCTCGTTGCACTTGGCTGGTCCTGTTGGCCATGTAGAAGTGGTGGGTGTTTAGGCTGTCGGGCAAGAGATGATCAGATAAATGCCCTGAGCAAGGCTGGCTAGCCCGGTGTAGGAGCATGTAATGAGCTGAGCTGCTGTGAAAGGGTTGATAAAGCAAAACATATTTGGAAGGAGTTAATGCCCACTCGTGCCAAGGAGAACTCCGACTTGATGCGTGGCCTTGTGGTTAGTCATCATTGATAAAGTTCAAGTCTGGATTCAAACAAAAATATTAGCTAATGCTTTCTTGACATCAGTTTATGTGACAACACTTCACCAGTGGCGTAGCTGTAGCTGTCGTTGACTGCCCTTGCCACGTAATCTTGTTACAAAGCTTTAATGACCTTATTCCAAACGGAAGATTCTTGAAGTCAGTCACCACAGGCCCAGCACTGCCAGAAGTTAGCTGCTGTTAGTATGTAAAAGCTTGTTGCCTGGAAAAGCTCAGGAATCTGCTAGACAGGGAATGCGTTTGTTCGATTGGTTTTAGACATAGATTTTGGAACTTAATTAACCTCAAGTACTGAAACCACGATAAGGGAACACTCAACCTGAACTTAGGGTAACACTCAAGCTGGAAACGCAGGGGCACGGTGGCGTTTCCTGGGTTACTCAGCTGACCTCCTGCAGGGCAGCAGCCTTTGCCAAAACCTGAAGGCTTAAAATGGTTAAGATGGGCTCTTGCTCAGAGCATCCTGAATGGTAAATGCAGGCGCTCCCCGCTTTGTAAATATGGAATTTCTGCCATGCTTATCTGGTTCTGTTGGAAAACTAAGTTAAAATTGGAGATTTGAAGCAGGTTCTGGGTTTCAGGTGGGGATAAGTGGATGTTCAAGGTCTTAATCCTTGTGTTGTGTGGCGCATGCGGTAAGGCCAGAAAACTTGTGAACGGTCTTGATACTCAGATATTCTCATAGAGCTCTGACCATGGGAACCCTTGGTTGAAAGGAATCTGGTTTTGTTCTTCAAACTTTGTGGCTGTCTGGGCTGCTTTCTTGATTTTTTTTTTTTTTTTAAGGCGTTTGTTCAGGCTATCTGAGGAACAGTAGGAAGTGGGAAAAATCACCAAGGAGTGATGATAAAGGGAAGGAGGAGTAAACTAGTCTTGGTACTTTCCTACGTTCTAGCCTGAGTGCATGCAACAGATAGGGTGCAGAAATGAGGATGGGTAGAACTGTCTTAGTTGTCTTTAGCTGGGAAGATAAAGAGCTTTAAATGAGAAGCAGTAGATGTGGAAAAGGCAATGGATTAATCTACAAAGAGAGTGTAATGCCCAGAAACAACATTGTGAATGTGTGCTCTGCTTGCTTTCTGTAGACATGATACCAGACTTTTAAGACTACAGTTGTTTTGGAGGGTTTGAGAGACTGTTGTAGATTAAATATAGAGGGTAGATGATGTCCCCCACAAAAGCTAAATTGCATTAATGCGTGTAATATAATTAGTAATGTTCCTGAGCCAGCCGGTAGTACGCAAAACTAATTGCATTGTCTTGCTGCTGGAAAGCAAATGCTAGTTTGTTCAGCTGCCTTTTAAACTGGATCCTGTGGAGTGTCCAGAAGGCCTCCCTATGGCTATGGGGTGTAGAGGGGTGCTGCCGCCAGATTGCTCTGGCCCTACAGTGGGTCTGCAATAAATGCTGCTGTAAATGTGAAATGCACAGGGAACTATTTTATTGATGACCACAAGATGTCACTACTGGCAGGCATACATGTGTATTTAAAGGGCTTTTAAGTGCTGCTTTCACTGAGACCCTTGTACAGAGTTAAAATTCTTGTTTTTACAAGCAGGGTAGGAATGAACGACAAGAACCATAACAAAGCTGTTGATCTATAGTTAAACGGGGTCATGTGTCAGTGCTATTTCAGAGTATTTTGTTTTGTGAACTTTATAAAATCCGGATGGTCAGTAGCTAGGGAAAAAACAATGATTTATAAATAGTGGTTCTGAAGAAATTCATGTGAAAAGCAGGAAGGATGCTTGCAATCTAAAACATTACATGCATGTTAATTACAATATAGTACTAATACAGGAGGCAAAACCAGTAATATTTGTATATCATTAGCAGCATGCACAATTTACAGTCAAAAAGTTATGTATAAACACTTCATGCTCAGCTAAACAATACATCCAGATGAGGATTACTTTTAGTATGAGAAAAATGTGGTCATCCTCATCTAGGCTCCAGTCCTGACGTTTCCTTAAGGAGCAGGGAAATCTCTTGAACGCGGTGCTGACCTTTGAAAGTGAAACAAAGTTCTAATGCTTTTCTCCTTCCTACTGCAGTTTTCAGGCAATACCTGGTGTGACTTTTTTAAAGCAGGAAAAGTTCATGTGTGCTCTAATATTTCTCCTGAAAACTGTAAAATATGCCTGTCTTTCATTGCCTCTCAGAGTAATGTCATATTCCTGACCTGGCTTCTTGACTCGCTGTAAATGGCATTCTGTCCGATCGCTTTCCTTGTCAGACAAAGCCATTCTGTCTTGAGCTGACTTTTATTATTTACAAAATAATCAAGTGTCTTAATACAAGTATGAAGTACCATTCTGGCAATATGACCTGGTACCTCGTCCTGCAGTCATCCCTCTCATTCAAAAGCTAACTTTCAGTCATTCTGAGGGCTACCTTCTCAAGGTTTTAGAAAGTAATACATGCTTGTTGTAACCTTTTGTTCCTCCCTAATCCCACTTTTAAAATACCTGTTTGTCCAGTTGTATTTCTGGAAAATGGGAGGGAGAATCTCTCATGGATTCTGAAGTTGTTGGTCCTTTTTTTTCTTTACCTTGTGGATTCCTAATGTGCGAGTTGCACACTGACACTGCTCACCTCTCT
Organism: Numenius arquata; assembly: GCF_964106895.1. NCBI lineage: Eukaryota > Metazoa > Chordata > Aves > Charadriiformes > Scolopacidae > Numenius > Numenius arquata. Next base: position 20,387,490 of record NC_133581.1, read on the forward strand.
ACTTCGGTTGCCTTTATGAACTAGTTGTTTTAACTTTTTAATATATTTTTGTAATTAAAAGGTAGTGAGATCTCTCGTGTTTATCTTCTCTTGAGCAACCAGCTTGAGATTGTTCAAATCCTCATTGCAATAGCCAACTTCATGATGCTATCAACATCTGTCAGAGTCTTAATATCATGTTTTGTAAGGTGCCTGGGAAGGTATCGGTCTCTCCCAAGTCCGAAGGGCTGAGCTGCATCACTGCTGCCAGAAGCTGCTGTGTGATGACTTCCCAGTAGTGTTATTTCTAATGTCTTTGGAGGGTTCTGGATGTGCAAATAGAGAATATACAGCTGTTTCCCACCTGAAGCATCAGAGGAATCCCCTAGCAACTACTATTTGAATTCTGTATATTACTAGGACTGAATCTGACTTACTCCTCCAAACTATTTACTAATTAATCTGCTGCAGATGATTCCTCTCTGGTTTTGTCATTCAAGAGTTACATATGACTTGCTGAACTAGGAGAACAGGGGACTGTTCCTGCATGGGATGAGTGATTTAATGACAGCAGACACAGGTAAGGCTGAGGTACCTAGCGCCTTCGTTGCCTCAGTCTTGACCAACAGGGTCCCCCAGGCCCAAGTGAGTAGTGAAAAGGCAGCATGAGAAGAGCCAGCAGCAGTGGAGGAGGATCGAGGCAGGGTTTACTTCAGAGAACTCAACCCATACAAATTCATGGGACCTGGCGGGCTCCATCCAAGGTGGTGAGAGAACCAGCTGATGTCCTTGTGAAGCTGCCCGGTCATCTTTAGTGGAGATGAGAATTCTTGGTGACCGAAGGAAAGCAATTGTGCACCCTTCTTCAAGCAAGGCCTGGAGAGCAATGTAGGGAACTGCAGGGAGTCAGCCTCTCTTCTGTCCCTGCGAAGTCGCACAACGTGTCCTCATGAACGCATTTCTGGGTGCATGGAAGTGATTGGAAACAGTCTGTGTGAGCTGGTTTACCAGGGTCAGTTACACCTGACCAGCATAATTTCCTTCTATGATAACATGATGGAATTTGTGGATGGGAGTGGGGAGCAGTGCATGTTTCTTAACTCAGCAAGGTTTTCACTACTTTCTCCCACCATGTTTTGGTATCAAAGTTAGGACTTTACAGTGTGAGTAAAAGGACAGCCAGATGGGTAAGAAACTCCTGGCGGCTTGGCCCCGGAAGGCAACGGGCTGGGCTTCAGGTAGAGTACAGTGACAAGGAGAGTGCTATGGGAGGGTTCGCCTGGCACCTGTCACGCTTAGCACTTTGCTAGTAGCCTGAAGTAGACAAATGAGTGCACTCATCATGTTTGGAGGTGACACCAAGTTGGGGGGACCAGTCAATATACTCAGGGCAGGGCTGCTGTCCAGAGGGACCCTGACAGGCTGGTGGAGTGGGTCAACAGGAGCCTTATGGAATCTAACAAGGACAAACGCAAAGCCCTGCATCCGGGAATGAAGACTCCCTGCAATGGTACAGGCTGGGGGTCCTCTGGCCAAATAGGACCTGGGTTCTTGATGGACAGCGAGCTGGACATGAGCCAGCAGCGTGCCCTGGGAGCAGAGGCAGCCAACGGCACCGTGGGCTGTACTGACAGGATCAAGGGAAGTGATTAACGTCCTTCCTTTTCTCTGCACTTGCAAGACCCCACATAGAAAACTGCATCCAGTTTCGAGCCCCCTGGTACAAAAAGGATGTTAATGAACTAGAGCAAGCCCGAAGGAGGGTAATCAAGGAGGTCTGGGGGCTGGAGCGCTTGTCCTGTGCAGAGAGGTTAAGGGAGCTGGTCTTGTTCAGCCTGGAAAAGGGAAAGCTTGCGGTGGAGGGGAAGGAAACAGCAGCCTTCTAATACCTGCAAGGAAGTCAGTGAGAAGACATAGCCAGGACCTTCAACAGTGGTGCATGGTGAGAGACAAACAACAGAAGTTGAAATGAGAGGTTCAGACTAAATACAAAGAACACTTTTACCGTGAAGACAGGCTGCCCAGAGAGGCTGTGCGGTCTCCGTCCTTGGAGGTTTTCAGCACCTTATTGGATGAAGCTCTGAGCAACCTCAACTGACCTCATAGTTGACCCTAGTTTGAGCAGAAGCATGAATAACAGACCTCCAGACATGTCTTTCAACTTTAATTGTCCTATGATGTTTACAGAAGACCAGCATTTGAAAAAGGTAGATACTATGGAGCAGGAGTTCAGTTTGAAATGAACAAAAAAATTCTACCTAATGTGATGATAGTAAGGGTGCTGATGTCTAACATATGCTCAAATCTGTTATGTCTGTGAGGGAAGTTGCTGGTGAGTCTCATTTTGATACTTCTGGGAAAATAAGAATATAATTATAATTTATGTCCTGGAGAGATGTCTTTGGGATGAAGGATGCTGGCTGTAGTGAATAATGCAGCTGCCCTGAACCCAAAACTGGAATAACCTGAGATGTGTATCAGGGTCTAACCTATCAAAACCTTTCCACCTGAACTGTGATGAGCACCCACCACATGTTACTTTTGGTTCTGTATGTGTGATTGTACAGACAACCCACTGTCACAGTAGCCGAACCTGACCTGCAGCCTGAGCTGTGAAGTGCGTGCTTCTCTCAGCTGACTGCGGGCATTCGCTGCATGTACTGTGTGCGCCCTGGACCTTGATGGGACGTCTGTGTGGTCTCTGAAAAACATTCCTCAGGGAATTTTCAAAACCAGAATTTTTGGTTAAAGCAGCTTACAGCTTCAGCTGAGCAGAGCACCTATGCCAGACCCTTGGTTTACACTCATACACATCAAGAAGGAGGTACTTTGACCAGACTATGGTGGCTGCCCAGGGCGTGCCAGGCTTTGAATCACTGGTTTTGAAGTTCATCCGAGATCCAGAAAGGGGAAACTAGTAACTAGGAGCAGTGGCTTGTGCAACTGGTGTGTTTTAGAGTGATAATTATGTACTTTCATTGTATTTTTGATTCTGCTAAATACTACTTCCCACTGTAGAGAAGTGGATTGTTTATTGGCAAGAAGCAGCTTGTTGAGTGGGATGACAAGGAGATGAATGGTGGTGGTTTGCAGCAGGTTCAGATTTTTTAGATGTGATGAAACAGGCATTGTACTTTGCGTGTGGAAGGACAAGGTACTTTGGTCTTCCATAAATGGGAAATCAATATGTTATGAGGCTTTCAGTTTAGTTTCCAACTGATCATCTGCCAAAAGTTTCTGCTACTTAATATCCAGGTATGGGTCCTCTGAAATCAATGCAATCTGCACAAGAGCAAATCTCTGCTATAGTTTCATGGCCTGGTGAAGGATTTTGCAATTCAAAGATCTTCTCAGCCAGAGCAAGACCGAGTGGCTGTTTTCCACATCTGGAAATTGTATTATTCATGTCAGAATGACATTAAAAAGCCAGAAAGTATAATTGGGGTATATGTGTTTTCCAACAAGAAATCTGTCATTGTGTTCTATAAAACCTCTTAAGATGTGGTAGGGCTGACAGCTGTGTGGGGCTTCGTCGGTGCTTTTTTTCAGCTCTCCCAAAGACTTTTGTTTGAGGTGTGGTGGGCACCTCATTTTTGGCTTGTGTTACTGCACTGAAGTGACAAAGCTCCCACTTCCCCAGCAGAGGGGAAAGCTTGAAGTACGTTCACTTAATTTTTAAGCTTTAAAAATGAATTTTTAAATGGGTAAGTTGGCTGATTTGCTATCTTTTTTCCTTTTTTCAGATTCAGACTTAAAAAACCTGAGCCCTGCTTTAATACTCCTGGTGCCGAGTTTCTTCTGTAGCAAGATTATGATTGCTTAAAGTGTCCTGTTTTGGAAGCCAGTCAGTGACAGTCCTCACTACTGCAGTACTTTAAGGACAGGACTGCCTGGCCATCTAATTTCTCTGCTGTCTGTAGTAATTCCGGAAATCTTCAGGAGCATCAGCAGTTGTGTCTGAGGATGCAACCGTAGGAAACGTTAACAGTTTGCTTCTGAATGCTGAAGCTGGCAGGAACTGTGGAGGAATAGCAAGGGGAAAGACATATAGTGCAGGGGGTGGGAATTTAAAACGCTTTTTGTCTGTAAGACCTGGTTCTGTACTGGGGCCAATGCCATCGCTCCTGCAGGAGCCCAAGGTATGAAGGGTGCTCTGAACTGTTGGCGTCTCACAGGGTGGAGGCCGGTGGTGCTGAGAGCCAGCATCCTCCCCCTGCTAGAAACCGTCCTTTGGCCTTAACTTCACTATTGCTATGGGACATCCTCAAAGTGGCGAGGATGTTATCTGGTTTAATTTTTCTGGAAGAGGGTGTGCATGAGGTGAGCACTGGCTGCAAGCTTGCTGGGGGAGTGCTCAGCGCCTGCAAGAGCTCGAGGGGTTGAGGACCAGAGCAGGGGACAGCACAGAGACTGCGCTTGGCAGGGGTCAGCCGAGAGCAGCATCTCACTGCCTATGCTGTGCTATAAATGCGTCTGGCTGCTGTGTGTGCATGAATCAGGGCTGAGTGCTTCAACCTAACTGCAATGAAGTCATTAATCTCTTCTGATGTTTAGATTTTTATTTTTTTTTACTTCTATTCCTTGCAGATGATATGGATTGCTGTAGGCACAGTGACTGTTTTACCTAGGTTTCTTAGAAACCTAGGTATTTCAAAAAGCTACCTTGTTTTTGTTGAACCTGCATTTCTATTGGTAAGGCTAGGAGCTTCTTTCACAGATATGAAGATGCCAGTCCAGAGGGATGAATGCAATATAAAAATCCCCCAGCAGATGGGGACTGGAATTGAGCTAATTTATTTTACTTCTTTCCCCCCCTGCTTTTTTTTTTTTTTTTCTTTGCTAAGAACAAAGAATTTTAACCCCTCTTTCAGTCCTCTGAAACTCCAGAACCCACTGCTGGAGTTGAAGCGTCTGATAAGGCTGCTGGACCTGAGTAGTGTTTTGAGGTCTTGCATTATTCGCCTGGCTTCTTTCTGTGCTGCTGTGTGCTGCAGTTATGCATCTTTCCTCTGTCTCTCCTGGGCCCTCTCTAATGCCATTTTTTGCTATCTCCTCCCTGCTTTTTTCTAGTTTTTATATCTCTATTGTTAGCTGGTCTATGTGAACAATAAGATCTACAAGAGCAGAGCGCTGCCTTCTCAAATCGCGTGCCCAGGTACAGCCTAACACCATGAGGGCCTCTTAACTAACAGAAACAAAACTTTTTGAAATGCAAAGCCTGTATGCAGCAAACACCAGGCTGGATAGATGTACTGTGTTGCATTTTCTGTGTTTTTTTTCCCCAAAGAGCGGAGACACGAGCTGGCTCCTGGGGGGCTTCAGGGCTGATGTGGGCTGCTGCAACCCAAGGTAAACATTGGTGAGCCACTAGTGCCCCGAAGAAGAGGGATGTGATCCCCCTTCAGCGTCCAGAGCAGCTTTGTACCTTCTTTAACCCAAGGAAAGTTCTGAATGGTCAAAACAATTTTCATGTTTCATTTCTTTACTCATATGACCAGAGCAATGCTTCGTGAAGGCTGCTATAACTATCAGCACAATCTCAAGTTTGAAGTACAAGAATTTCTGTATACGTGGAAAATTTGCAAATATCACAGAGATGAGTAGGGGATGAAAGGAGCTAATGAGCTACTAAGAGATTGCCTTAGCAATTAAGACTGTACAAAAGGATGGAACCAGCATGCAGTCCTTTCAGTAATATGGTCCATGAGGAAGGCAGAATGTGCTTGAAAGATACAGACTAACACCCATGCTAATGTGGACTTTCTCTGTTTTAGTAATTATAGGATTTTCTATAGGGTAAATATAGCATACATGTGGAATATATAGTAGGTATAGTAGTTTTCTAATCACTCGAAGAAAGAAGTCAAGCTTTCATGAGTGCAGTGCTGGTTCCTTGTATTAGTAAAGAGGACTTTGAAGCAAGCATGGATTACATGGTCACTAGGAAGGACAACAGGTTTCTAAACACTTCCAGGCAGGAGATTATCAGAGGGACGCTGTCATCCTGTGCGTGTGTAGGACTTGGGTGTTGCAATGTGTGGGTTGCTGGAGCAGGACTTGGGAGACTACAGGCAGTATGGGTGTCTGTCGTAGTTTCTTGGCAGCTGTTGGGAAAGCTGTACTGCTTCAGTTTCCTTTCTGCAAGATGTAAATAGTGATGCTGGCTCCTTTGCAAAGTGCTTGGAGACTGATGGATGAAGTTGTTTATTAAATCAAGAGCAGAGTAAAATTATAATGACTCTTGGAGGGAATTTTCAGAAGCCACATTATCCTTTGAGAGGAAGATGAAATACAGAAATATGCCAGATGCTCTTAAGGCTGTAAATAACCTCTTCTCAGACAAAATTGTTAAGCCTAACTTTCATGAGCTTTACTTTGGAAGGGTAATATGAGGGCATGTGGAAAAACAAACAGCAGAATTCCTCCTTCCCTAGTTCTCCAGTATAAAACATTATGTTAATCAAGGCACTGGCTTATTAGTCCCCGGCACAGATGTTAGGTGGCCTGGAGTCTCCACTGCTCGTCCCACTGGTATGTGTTTCTCCTCATTACAGCTAGCTGCTCTCCAGCAGCACACGTTTGTGCTGTTTTCTCCTGTTGTGGTAGGACATAATGTACCTTGCAGCCTGTCTTTTCCTTTTTTTTTTTTTTTTTTTTGGTAAAATTCTGTAGTGTTTTTTCACAAGCACCTTGTGCTTCTTTGAAGGCAGCAAAGCCCTGGTGAGGAGGCACCGTTCTTGCACCCGTAGACACATGTAGCATCTTGCATGGCTCCTGGCCAAGTACCTTTAGCTGCAGGAACAGCAAGTGATGCTGACAAATGCTTGAGGCTTTTGATTCCTAAATCTGTCAGGAGAGGGTAGGAATAGTTTTGAGGCTCTGCTGACTTGCTTTATGGACCTCACTCTTAAACCCCAGGGACTACTGTGTTTGGGCTTAAGTATAAACCCAAGTCTTTCTCTTAGTGCAGCCAAGATATTTATGCTACAGGAGGATGTAAAGGTGTTTGTCCAGGTGTCAAAGGACTTGTATCTGGGGTTTTTGGTTTTTTTTGAGTTTTCCCTATTGCTGTCCTAAAATCTGTCTGGTTATTGAAGAATTGCGTGTTTTGTTCAAGTCAGCCCGAGTCCCTCTGGAGCTGACGTCTACACTGGGTTGCAGTAATCTCCTGCTGGTATCTCATAAACCTCACCCAGGCCCTCTCCCCTGGCAGCATGCTGGAGGCAGTGGGTGTCTTGGCATGCTATGGTGATTTTCTGAAAAAGTCCCCGTTTGCAACGGTGCTTAAGAGGCCAGGTGTCTGCCTGTGGCTTGGAGTCCTGTCTTTGCTCTCTCCTTTCCTCATCACCTGGAGATTGGCTGGCCATGGGGTTGAACACAGGCAGGCATTCAGGAGAAGGAAGAGAGGAGGAATTTGTTTGTCAAAACCGTGGGGAAGGGGCAGTTAGTGCTCTGCCGACACAGGTCCCCATCACAGGGCACTGCCTGCAGACCAAGGAGCGTCGTCTCCTCCAGCCAGAAGCCCTGAAGGCTTGCAGAAATCCTCGCTTGCGCAAGCACTAATTAGCAGTGCTGAAGGACTCGTAATCTCATTGATGAACTCTTCATGGCTGCGGCTAGAAAACAACCTGAGCAGTGCTGGCAGGTGCAGCTTCAAGCCCTGTCTGATACACAGGGAGATCCTGGCAGTCCACTCACTGAGCCTGCCCGTGCTGGTGCTGGGTTTCTGGAGCATGAAAGCAAGTGCCGCAGTTGGCTCTGGCTGGACAGACGCAGAGACCTGTCTGTTTCTCTCTAGAGCTCACTTCTGGGCTTGGGCTGTAACGAAGGGGTGGCCTCTGCGGCTGCAGGCATCAGATGATGGGACAGATGGCTGGTCATGAACATGATGTTTTGCTGGAAAATTTCTGCCTGGGGACGCCCAAAATGTACACTTAAGCCTCATAGAACAACTCCAGAATAGGTATTCTGGAAATACTATGTGGATTTTTGACTTTCCGCTGTTAAACCTGTTAAGCACCATCCAGTGACTCAGCACCTACTCTGTCACTTGTTTGCAGCATGGTATGTGCCATGATGAAAATGCAGGAACAGTCTGTTTACTTCAGCGCTGCTGCCAGTTTAATTTCTGTGGCATTTCAATGGCTCAAACCAACATTCCAGATCATGTTTATTTGGGTGGTAAAGTCATTTGCCATACAGTAAATACCTGGAAAAAAAGGGAGGTTTTGTGCTTTCTTGGTGCTGGTTTCCAGCCTTTCCCCCAGCTGGCACTGGGATGGTTGCTCTGTGTGCAGCTCTCCAATGCCTGTAATGAAGAACTAAAATTTTATTACTGCTCCAGCATTAATATGCTGTAATCCAGAAGCCCAGCCCCGCTGCTCCCCCTGGATTAAATACTTCCACTTTGAGATGCACCCGAATCTGCAGCGTGCAGGGGGAATCTCTTGAAACAGGGAGCAGATGTGACTCATTCTGGATGTGTGTAGATGTGCCCGTGCACAAACACATGGTGACACATGCCTTGCGGCACTGGGAGCAGAGCAAATGGCAAGAAAAACATTTATCTTTCTGACTGAATTCGACCGTGGATCTGATCTGTCTCTTCACCTTGCATAAACTTATGAATCCCCCAGCATCCCATCAAAGCTTTTTTGAAAATTTCGAGTTGGAAGTAATATTGTTGGCAACGCAAGTAGTGGGGTCAGATGGCAGAAGCAGAGCTGGGAAACTTGTAGAAGAAAGGCATAGCCCAGCAGGAGCTGTAGATACTCACAATTAATCCCAGGCAAAGGCTTCACTGTCAAAGTTACAGAATCACAGAATGATAGGGGTTGGAAGAAACTGCTGGAGATCATCTAGTCCAACCCCCCTGCCAGAGCAGGTCCACTTAGAGCAGGTTGCACAGGAACACCTCCAGGCGGGTTTTGAATGTCTCCAGAGACGGAGACTCCACCACCTCTCTGGGCAGTCTTTTCCAGTGTTCTGCCACCCTCAAAGAAAAGAAGTTCCTCCTCTGCCACCCTCAAAGTAAAGTTCCTCCTCATGTTTAGATAGAACTTCCTATGTTCAAGTTTGTTGCTGTTGCCTCTTGTCCTGTCACTGGGCACCACTGAAAAAAGACAGGCCCCATCCTCTTGACACCCACCCTTTAAGTATTTATAAGCATTGACAAGATCCACCCTCAGTCTTCTCCAGACTAAAAAGACCTAAGTCCCTCAGCTTTCCTCATAAGAGATATGTTTGTATTGGCCTTCTTGCTCACAAGGGAAAATTGCTGGCTCGTGGTCATTCTGGGAGTCCTGGTGGACAGCAGGTTGTTTTCCACAGAGCTGCTCTCCAGCAGGTCAGCCCCCAACCTGTACTGGTGCAATGGGTTATTTATCACCAGGTGCAGCACCCTGCACTTGCCCTTGTTGAAGTTAATCAGGTTCTTCTCTGTCCAGCTCTCCAGCCTGTCCAGGTCTCGCTGTATGGCAGCACAGCCTTCTGGTGTGTCAGCCACCCCTCCCAGTTTTGTGTCATCAGCAAACTTGCTGAGGGTACATTCCATCCCTTCATCCGGGTCATTGATAAATATATTGAAGAGGACTGGACCCAGTACTGACCCCTGGGGAACACCCCTAGTTACGGGCCTCCAACTAGACTCTGTGCCACTAATCACAACCCTCTGAGCTCTGTCTTTCAGCCAGTTCCCAATCCACGCCACTATCCATTCATCTAATCTACACTTCCGAAGCTTCACTGTGAGGATGGTGTCAGAAATCTTGCTGAAGTCAAGGTAGATGACATCCACTGCTCTTCCCTCATCTGTCCATCCAGTCATACCATCATAGAAGGCTATCAGATTAGTCAGACATGATTTCCCCTTGATGAATCCGTGTTGACTACTTCTGATAGCTTTCGTTTCCTCCACACACTTTGAGATGATGCCCAGAACAAGGCATTCCATCATTTTTCCAGTGATGGAGGTGAGGCTGACCAGCCTGTAGTTTCCCAGGTCTTCCTTCTTGCCCCTTTTGAAGACTGGAGTGACATTTGCTTTCCTCCATTCCTCAGGCACCTCGCCTGTTCTCCAGGACTTTTCAAAGACGATGGAGAGTGGCCCAGCAATGACTTCTGACAGCTCCCTCAGCACTTGCTGAGTCATTAGCATTTGTTTTGAATTCGTGACACAGGAGCTGAGAAACTCCTGAGAGGAAGAGTTGGAAGGTTTTTGCATTCAGGGAGCTTGCCATCCACATGCAGGAAGACACTTGTGTCCTCGGAGGCTAAATCTGCCACTCGGAGTATTTTTCTGAGGAGTCTCAAACCGTTGTTCACCTGCAGCGGAGCAGCGGAGATGATTGCACTTGTTTTTACTCTAAAGCATCTTCTGTCCAAGGATGTATGTGGAGGGGTCTCCTGAAGCTGGCACGGGCAAGTTCTCAAAGCACTGGCCTGCCAAAACAATACTCTGTTTGTATATGGAGCTTGAATGTATGGTTTGAGTTTTGGTGTGTTACCTGTGTGGAGAGGCTGTATTTGCCCTCAGTCCTATGCCCGAGACCTGGGCTTAGAAGAGTCACGTTGAGGCAGGACAGGTGTCACACTGACGTCTCTTCTCTAGGGCAAACTGGGGCTGTGCGCTGTGCAAAACCACAGACTGAAATGGGGTATGCAAAGCATTTTTGCTGTACTCTGGGTGGCCCCTGGAGAAGTCTGCACACCAACCTGTTGGATGCAGGGGCTGCAGCGGGTGGTGCGGTGGGGCCATGTCCCCAGCTGGACGCTGTGGAGCTGCTGACTGTGACTGGGTCCCAGTGCTGCCCCTGCACTCTGGGGATGTGATCATTGCCTGGAAGAGCATGTTGGTGAGACCTGGAGACTGGCGGCAGGGTGGGAGACGGCTGATGTCAGAGGGATGGACCCGTATCTCTGGCAACCAGAATAAATAAATAAATAAACTGCGTGTGCTGGAGCAGGAGGCGTGCAAGCTGCTGCTCCCAAGCACAGCTTGGCTGAATATCTCTTAAGCAGCTTAGCACCCTTGCTCCAGTTTATTACCTGAGCGCCTTTGTGTCTGCCGGGTGGCTGAGAGCATCCTGCCGCCAGTCCCCTCGGCGGGGACTGCAAGGGCCTCCCCCTCCCTCCATCCCTCCTTCCCTCCCCAGCGCGGGCAGTGGTTTGCTCCGTGCATCCAGAGCTCGATGCGAAGCTGCCTCTTGGTGGTGAATTTTGGCCCCACGGTGCAAGGCCGGAGGCGTCCACCTGCATCCCTGCGGTGGGCCCGTCTTCAGGCAGGTGTTTGATTTCCAAGTCCAGGAGCCGGCGCCCGCGGGAGGCGAGCGATGCTGGAAGTGCTGTAGCCGAGCCAGAGATGGATGGTGTCAGCAGCAACATGACCATGTCTTACAGTAGATGGAGTTACAACAGGTATCGTATCATCTATCTTGCTTTAGTTTGTGGGGTTTTTTTTCTTTCTTTTTTCCCTTTTTTTCCTTTTTTCCTTCCCGATACTGTAAAACTGGCAAGCTGTTTATATAAACTGAGACAGAGAGCCCTCTTCAGGAAAGCATAAACCTTGACTGATGTTGCTTTTACAGTCTGAAAGACACTTGAGACACCCTTGTTTCTCAGCGACTCGAGCAGCCACACTTGCTGTTGTTCAGCAGGCGTTTGTCTGGAAACCGGGGTGGTAGTTTTGCCCTGCTGCAGGAGGACTGGGGTTACTCCCAGCCCCGAGCAGTACAACACAAAGGTTTCGCAGGCTCCCTCCTCTGAGCAGGGCAACCGAGATGTAGTGATTGCCTGAGCAGTTGCCTAGACTCTGGAAGGTGATCTCTAGTAACTACTGTTCAAAGCCGGCACCTAGATATTTGCTACAAATATAAACTAAAGCTTGGGAAAGGATGGGGCCAGGGAGCCAGGATGTGGGTAAAAAGTGATATTTTCAAGCAGAAGCTGTGAGGAGTGCTGTGTAGAGCCTGGGTACCACAGAGCTGAGGGGGCTGAATTAGGTGTCTCACTGAGACAGCTGAAGTATTCACACCATGTTTTGTATCAAGATGCATTTATGTATGTGTTTTTCTTCTTCTGGGGAATGGAAAATTATTGTAGCATTAGTTTTGCTTTTATGTGATTCACGGTTGTGATTGGCAGTTTCTTCAAGCTTGGATAAAAAAGAAAAGGCACAAACTTCATACTTTTTTTTTTTTTTACTTTTTGTCTGTGTAAATGTTACACCCGAAATGGAGCCAGATGCTAAGCAGTATTAGCATCTCACTGAATCACTACTGCAAGCCACCACAATATTCTCAAGAAATAACCTTTGGAAGTGGTTTTCAGTGCTTTAACATGTATTTGGTGTTGCCCACGCTCCCCGAGTGTGGGGGTTTATATGGTTTATACAGTTTATACATGCATCTAGAGAGTTTCACTCATTTTCAGTACATTCATACTGCCTCAGCAGAAAACATATACAGATGCATATAGTGATAGCAATGGCAACAGCATCTTCTTTAATAAAATGTGTATATGTTTATGTATATGCAAAGCTGAGTTATACAACAAGCTGTGGTTTTTATGCATATATTCTCCCACATAGAGGATGCTTTCCATCTGATGCCATGTCCTCAGAAACAGCAGTATTGAGACCCTATAGTGCTCGGCGCTGTCCCACACAGTCCAAGTTTGCAGCCGTTTTGATATCCTAACCCTATAGTAAAACAGTCCAGAAATTTCATAAAACCTCCCCTTGGGTGCTTTCTCCCAGTGCTATTGCCTTTTGATTTAACCTTATGTATTGCTTCTGATCTATTTCTCTATTTTCATCCTTCCTTAGCATGACAGAGAAGTTGCTGATTACTGTTTATTAGCCTTGCACCTGGGAGGTGTGCTGCACTTGTGTGCTTGGCTTTCGTACTGCATCTGGGGGCGGGGGGGAAGAAATGCAGTATTTCAATGCCGCAGCTGGTTTTTTGGTGGCCAGTTTCCAGTTTTTGAGATTTTTCCTCAATAAATCTAACCTCTGTGAACCGATGCCTATGTACTATATATATTTTTCAATGCTGGGAGGCTGAGGAGTGAATTGCTGTTTTTACTCACAGTCTTTCCTTTCTGAAAAATGGTGCAGAGTTGTTCTTGCACACTGAGCCTGTCCTCCCACACCCCCCTTGTGCCCAGGCCCATGACAGGAGAAGGAGCTAACTCTTCTGTATCCAAAACCCCAGCGGCTGTCACTGGCAGCTGGAGCATGTTCACTGCCCCACCTTTGGTCTCACTGAGCAATGACGGAAAAAAAGGTTTTGTGGAACTTTCTGCTGGGAAGGGAAGGAAACGATGGGTGCTTATTTTGAGCATCTTTAATCATCTGTGGTGCATGCCAAAGCCTGGGGACATGGAGTCTCTCCCCAGGCTCTGCTCCAGTGGCGTGTTGGATACCTTTCTGACCTGCAGGCTCATGCAAAGCCTCCAAGGGCTGAGATCATCCCACAACTACTTACGTGAAGAGACGAGAAAATGAAGTTATTGCAAGATTTCATGGAAGTTCCAGTGTAGTGGGTTGTAGGAGCTATGCTAGTCAACTTAAATAATGTAATTTGCTCCTTCCTCAAGGGATAGTTGTAACCTTGGGCAAGAAACACTGCTGCTTGTAAAGCAGGGCTAATGATGCTTATCTCATTTACAAGAGTCCTGTGAAATGAAGTGATAATGCTTGGGTTATTCCTTCTCACCAGTGGCCGCAAAAAGTCACAGATGCTCTTGGGCTGGTTGTTCTGTGGCAGAATATTTTGGGCCAGGGTTCCTCCAACATCAGCTGGCAGCAAAGAAAGCATAACTGATTTTTTTGTTGAGTAAAAACATAACATTTACAATTCTTAGCTTTGTTGCTCATTACTGCATGTCCTGCAAAAGTCACTGTGGTTTTTTTGCTTGTCCCCCCCTCTATTTTGCTGGAGTTAGAAGGGATTAAGCACATACCTGTCTGTACGGATGTGTGGCGCAGCACCGTGAACAGCCAAGTACTGGGCAAAAGCCAACGACTGCTCCTCTGGATGCACACCCAGGTTTCTTCCCTTGGTGTTGGCCTCCATGAATCAGCATTGCAGTTATAGAGGGACAGGGCCAATGGAGCAGGTGTTGCCTCCCGTAAATACAATTTCATCTATCATTTTAAAAAAATGCTCGTTGTCAATTAAATCAGGTGAAGGGAATTAAACAGAGGTTTTGGCCTCTGGACTCCATAAGATGCATGATAGTAGAAATCCACGGAAAAGAGGGGCCTTACTATGTCCCTCCTAACTGGCCAAGCCTGTACCTTGCAGAGGAAAGCACTTGTGTACAGCACGCAGAAGCTTTTCTAGTGGGGTTCATGTGGCATTTGTTGTGTATCTCAGCATTTGGCCCTGGGATTGTGGTCTTTCCTTAGACTTGCTGTGCAGGATTTCTCAACAGGAAAGACACCTCTCATTCCTGCAGGTAGTCTGTGCAATGAAGAGCAAGTCCAAACACTGACTGTGAAACTTGAGGTGAGGGAGCCCCATGCAACGAGAAGAGCCTGCTCAACAAAGTTCACCTCAGCTGCTCTCCTAATCAAAGGAAAGCTCCCCACCCCCGAACTAGACCAGTGTGTATGTGAGAAACGGGTAGAATATGAAAAGCCTCTAAATGATCGCGTGTGGCATTTCCACATCTGACTTGTTGGCCTTCCTAAAAGGCCAGCCTTATCTCAGGCACATCTTCGCTTTCCTCCTGTGTTGGTGCTGTGATAATTGTCATCCTGAGTGTTGCCAGTCAAAAGCAGAGGATAGGCAGCAATTTTAGCAAAAACTATTTTTGAAGGTCCTAGAAACATTTGGGACTTCTGGAGTCAGCCAGCTAATTCCTAGAATAAGATAATGCCTCTCTTTTAGCCTCTCCCCTCGGCAATATGCTGTTTTCTAGACAGTTACTGCTCATTTCTATTCAGTTTCTTTTCCTCCTGAGCAAAGTGCTACCTGCTCACCATGCCTATGCCCCCTGGCTGTGCAGAAATACTTTTCTTCCAGAGCGAAGCCAAACCTGCCCTTTTTGATATTCTCAGTTTTCAGTGCTGGTGTGGGTTTTGGCAGCCGGGCTGTTGCCCACCAGCACTCTTGCTGCCTCTCCCCAGCTTTTTCCAGGGGCCGCGCAGCGCCTCACTCTCGGGGATGCTGCATGAAGGCTAGCAGAGCGTTTCCCCATCAAGCTCTTCAGGAAGGATTCACCTGTCCCAGTTCACTGATTTCAACTGTCATCCATGCGGGTGTAAGAGTCACCATGTAGCACTCTCTTTGGGTCCTGTAGCAGTTCATGATCTGTATGCAGGGAATCTGTATGTACTTTTAAGGGGCTCTGCTCGGTGCTGTGGCAGTTGCTGGTGATACCCAGCACTGATCAGGCAGGACTTGAATGCTGTGTGAAGTTGACTTCCTCTAGGCAACTTACAGCCAAGCAGTTACTGAAAACATCCAGCGTCAGGAATGAAATTAGCAGCAGAAGATGGGGTATTCAGAAACCTCCTTGTGCTGGAGGTTTCTGGAAATGGAGGTGGCAAGTGGAGGTTTTGCAGAGTGCTTCCTGTCATACCCTTTGGAAATGGAAGCTCAGAGAGAAGAGTCATTAATAAGACAGAAAGGTGAAAACACAGACTAGGTTTGGGCTGGTATAAGACTGAAGAGCCGTTCTCATGAGCTGAGACACCTGTTTCCTTCATAGCACTTCCAGCAGCTAGAGACCAGACGGACAGAAAATTCTCAACAATCCCACACAAGTTTCAGCACTGAAGTGTGCTTGTGAAGGCTTGAGGGAGCTCCGATACTGTGGATGTAGTCAAATCCAAGCTGCGGGAAGGCACAGTTTAGGAAAGACTGCAGAATTCAGTAAACCCATGGGTGCAGGAGAGTTCTTTGAAATCAAGTGTATGGGCTAATACTGCAGACTGGGAATCTGCTGTATGCATTTGGAGAAAGTGTGTGAGCTGGTGGTGGACTGCAAGATTCTGCAAGGTTTTTCAGATGTCAGTGGAGTGTGCATAGCTCGTATGAGGAGGGCCGCAACTGAACAGCTAGTCCAGAAGGGTTTTCTGCAGGAGCAGTAGAAAGTTTTGCAGCAGTTTGCAAGCAAACTGAATACCTATGCATGAACAAAGATGTTAGTGTTGTTATTTTTAAAAAAACAAACAACAAACAAACAACAACCCACAACAATCCCCGACAAAATGCCAGCTGTGAAGGCAGTAAAAGCCACTGTTGCTTCCTTGCTTTCACATGTTTCTTTTGGAGACCAATACATTCACAGTCTTTCTCCCATATCTTCATTGCTTCATTTCCATACTTATTTTATATATTTTTTTTTTTCCTGGAGGAATTTAGTGCAGCTATGCTGGGCTTGTGAATTACCAGATTGTGATTAATGTAGGTTTTATCTGCTAGCGTTTGGAAATATATTTTGGGGAACTTATTCCCAGGATGTTTCAACTGTTGGAGACAGCTGAAAACTTTTTTCTATTGATCTGTATCTTTGGTCTGTTCTGGATATGAGCATTGTTCGTGGCTCCCTTTTGAAGTTGCTATTTCTGTTTTGCCTATTTTTATCCTCTGCTGAAAAGTTGTCATTGTGTATTTGGGTCGTGGTGTTGGAGGGTTTTGATCTTAGATCTCATTTTTGAAGGTTTTTAAACTTCTCTACCTTGATCTTTTCTGGAACAAGCTGTCATCAATCAGTAAATAGGGGTTGCCCTCCAGACTTCAGCCAAAAGCAATTTCTTAGGGAAACTGTAACTTCTTCTTCCTTCTTTTCTTTAAAGTAGCAGCTGTGAAATACTGAAACATATACACTTGTTACCTCCCTGGGCTTGCTGCAGCGAGTGCACTTTACACGGAAGAGCAGCTCCTCTCTTCACGCGCAACAGAGCCACCTCAAGCTCTGTGTGCTCATCTGCCATCAGGAGATGAAGGGCACATGATGATAGTGATTACTTGTCTGCTCTTAAGGGGAGGTAGCACACTGAGGAAGGAGCCGCCACCCACCTTCTCTCCTCTGCCATCTTGTGTCCTTAGGTATTTCCTGGAGTAGATACCTTTATAGCTGTAGCCATTGGACATATCACTTGGGTGGACAAGAAGTGGAAATTGTCCTATGGGACAAAAGGAGGGGGTAGAATCAGCCAACCCTGAAGCCGGAATGAAACATTCACATAGTGGATAAGCTTGTGGAGCAGTAAATATCACTGCCTGCGGCTCAGCGATGAGAGCAAAGGGTAAACTTTTAAAGGGAAAACCACTGCTACAGCTGATCTTCAGTTTATCCATAGTATGTAACTTGTTACTCATATTGCAGTGAAAATGGACAATCACTTATGAGAGTTAACTCAGAAGATGCCACTTGTGTGCTCGCAGTAATTTCATTCTCTGCTTTTATACAAGTGCACATGTTGGGCCATAGCCATGATGGACCTCACTGGTGTGTAAAACTTGAGAGTCCATCTGAGGTTTTCAGTGAGGCCCCTCTCAGGGATGATGGTGTGAGACTTTGTGCTCTCCCTTGCGAATTGGACTGTGATCCTTGAAATCCACATCAACAAACCTAGAATAGACAATTCCCCTGTTTAGTGGCTGGTTCGTCGTCTGCACATACTTTAGACTTCCTTCACATCTCACTGAAATTTAGCTCAAGGTATTTCTAGTTTTGGGTCAGTGATACCAATGATATTACTTCTCTCAAATACTAGTGAAAGGAAGTGGAGAACTTCAGTGGTTGAAGGGTATTATCACACAATATAGGCCTATTTCTGTGCATCATATCTACTCTGGGGTAGATGGCTACTGAAGTGAAATGTAGATAAATGGTGTTGCCGTCTTCTGTTACTACCTACGTGTTTAGCTATAGTGCTAGTATCAAGACAGAAATGGATTTTTGTCTCTCTCTTTTTTTTTTTTTTTTAGTTTTGGCAGCCTAGCAGGAATTCTTAAGTTTAAGCTAGTTTTAAAAGGCATGCTATTAAAAATACAAATTTTTCTTTATGAAGATGTGGTGTGAGCAGTATAGTCTCTGAATATGAAGCTTGGAGGGTGATACAGCAAACTATCTTAGCATTGTGTAGGCAGTCATGTTTCTTCATGGTCAGAGAGCTCATTTACAATTTCACATTAACAAATTTTGTGAGAAGACTTCTTTTAGAAGATGATGGAGAGAAAAGTAGAAAAAAAATATACATATCTTTTGTCAGTACATTTGTAGACCTCTATTAAAGAAGGCTTAAAACTTGCATTCAGGGTTTCTCTTCAACCATGAAGACAACTCAAACATTTCTTCAGAGTAGAAGAGGCAACAGGAAACCAGCAGAAATGGCCATGAAGGGAATGGTGTGTGATGTGCTATAAGAAATGCTGCTCTGGTATCTCTTACTAGCTTATTAACTTTTCTCTTTCGTCTTCCTTTGGTCCTATTGTATGTTCTGTGCAACTGCCTATTGTTACCATGTCTAAAATACGTTAAGTGCCTCATTTTCAGTGCTGGGGCACAAAATTCACAGTCTCTTCTGTGCCTGAACATGTGCACCATACAAGGAAGATCGAACATCGCAGCTCTGAGCTGTCAGAGACTCTCTGTGCTCTTGCTGCAGCCCTCAGAATGAGATTGTTTCTTAAAGAAAAATCAACCGTGTCTCTCAAGCATTATCATAAAAAGAAAGTCTTTTCTCTCTCCAGTATATAATTTGTGTAAATGTCACTACAAATGAAAGTCTGAGAAATAATGTTTACTGCTGAAAACCAACAGAGAGGGTTGAAATTAAATGAATCAGGACAGAAGAGCAATCCTGGCTGTCGACACGGCACGTGGCGGCTGCTGCACGTGCAGCCGGCTGGCAAGTGGCTGCACACACAGCTGTGACAGGTTGATGGGGACTGGGGAAGCTTGCTCACTGGTGATTTTTGGGGGTGTTTCTGCAAGAAGAGGAAAAAAAATAATATTTAGCTCCTTCTGTGCTTTGCAAAGGTTAAAACTGATCTTTCCTTTGCTGTACCCAAGTAGGCAGGGTCCATCGATCCATGCACTGGGCTAAAACCATAGCCTCACGCATGTGGTCATGTTTGTCAAGTTAACAAGCACCTCTTTGTTTCACTGCATTCATAACCATCACTTTCTAGAGAAGGTTTAAACGGGTGGCAGCCAGTTTATGTTTCCAGCACCCTGAAAGCCTGTTGCCTTTGGCTTTGTGCTCCTGGCTAGTGGCGAGTGCAGTACTTCCAAGCAGGCGTGGGGCACTGCCTGTCTTGGAGACATGTTGGTGAGCAGAACCCATGGTTCACGGGGAGGAGGGCTCACTGCTCACACAGGAAAGCATCCTGGTGGCCCAGCTTAATCCCAAGTGCCCCAGGCCAGCAAATAATGTCATTTTATACCTGTTGAGTTTTGTTTATTCTTTGTGTCTCTGAAAAATGAGTATTAGCATAAGGCTTTGAGATGACCCAACTGAGTTCTGCCAGCAGTCACCTGTATTTGTAAAAGAGAGGTGTTATTCAACACTTGGATATATCTGTAATGCTTGAACAGCAAGGTCAAGAACAGGGGAATACTTCAACAGTTGGTATGAAAACAAAGATGCTCACAGAGGAATGCAGACCTTTGAAGTGTAAAATGAAAATAAATTAGCTCAAAATAAATTTCACAAGTATTTTTTAAATTGTAATTTTTCTCTAGGAGTCTACTGCATGGACATTCAGCCAGGGAAGTTTCCTTCCTTAAAAAAAATAAAATTATTTTCTTGTCTTTATAAACGTGCTGTGATATGTGTTTGATTCCTTTGCCATGTCATATTATGGTCATGTTTCTCTAACAAGCTGCCACACTGTGTCAAACATCCAATTACTTGCTGTTCCGGTAAATGTGTCAGTTCAAATTCCCACAGTGATTTGTGGGTCCTTAGAGAGACAAGATGTGTGGTAATAGTCTTCTAGTTGCAGTTGGATGCTGTTGCTCCAGAGAGAGCTCTCTTCTGTTTTGGAAATTCCAGTTCATTTTGAAATCTCATCGTTTCATGCACCACCAGCAGCATCTTCCCTCCTGCTGTGTGTTTTTGCCGTCTATGAGCACAGTTTTGCAGGATGGAACTGTTCCTTAAAGTCCGTGCGGGCACTGATGACATTGATATTAATGTTAAACTATCAATATACTCTTGGTTAATTGTGCACACTTACCTAGATTCACTCCTGTGTTCACAGTATGCTGGCAACCCTTCAGAACGTATTTCTTGAAGTTAGACTTTTCCAGCTTTAAAATCTTATTCAAAAATCCTGTTCAAATGTCTTCTGCTGGGACCCATGAAGTATCAAAGCCAATTCCTTAATGCTCAGTGTGACTTTTCTATGTATGTTCTTGTAGGATATTTTGCAGAGCTGCAACCTAAAATCCTAGCAACACACAGGGAATTTGCCTGACCTGGGTGAAGGTGCTCCTGGAGAGCCGGGAGAGCTCTGCTCCTCTGTGAGGCTGGGGCTGTGTAAGGAAGCTGTCCAGAGGGACTCACCAAGAGATATTAATCAGATAGTAATTTCAGGAGAGGCCGGCTCCACACAGACCATTTTGCCTGTCTGCAGGATGTTCCATTTCCTAATAATAAAACTGCATTTGTACTTTATTCCTCTCTTGATTTTTTTTCCCACTTAGTACTATTGAAGTGCAACTGTAGGGATTTTCTCAAGCTGAAGTTGCTGGTTAATTTCTCGCTCCATCATATTTTTTAACATCTTTGGTTGAACAAATTAAGTGTTCTAGTTTTTAATATAACTTGGCTAGCTCTAGGAAGAAGTAACAGAACTTGGGCTTCATAACAGGATCTAAGAGTTTTCAAACAGTTTTCAGAATGGAGTTATCACCTGTATAGTGAAACAGTGCGTTCAGGCCTGAACAGGCTTTTTGGTGGGAAGGTGCAGATAAATTTGAAGGGGGAAATAAAGAGAGGGGCCAGTAGGGAAACTGGTAGGCCTTCATTATTAAACAGGTCCTATGTCTCACCATAGAGCAGATGAGCTGATTTTTGTGTTCATGCATATTATTGCTGTCTACCAACATGTCTACCAAGCATGATGTGTGTTGTCAGTGGATTGAGTTGATTTTAATTGGATGGGTCAAAATGAATCTCAGAAGAGCTAACTTGTGCAATGCAGCTTTCTGAAGATGAAGCCTGCTAAATCATGAATAGTTTATAGTCTTCTCTTACTAGCAATGAGTGAGTAATACTGAGAGGGAACTGGGAAGCAATGGAGCTGGAGCTGGGCTCCAACACCCTGTGTGAACAGAAGCTTTTAAGGTATTCACAGTAACTCTCCTTGCACGACGTACTGTGCTTCAAACAGGCCTGAAATCCATATGCTGATAGATGAGCGTCACCTTCTCTTGGAAGCTGTGATTTTGCCCTGGACACTGACGGCAGCAGTGGTTTGCTGCCCAGGTGTGTTCTTCAGTGTGCACAGACATACCACCACGTTTTTCCAATAAGTGCATCACCCACACCACCACCCCCTTCAAAATGTCACTCCTTTCACCCTAAGCATGCACAATATAAACTTTTTTTTTCTCTCTGGCATGCTTTATTTTTCTTCTCTCCTTCCTAGCAATTCCTTAAATGTATCTAATTAGTGGGGATTTTGAAATTCAGTTTGAGCCACTCATACAAGAAGCGTAGGAGCTGGTCTGGGCTATGAACCCAGGTTGAGGCCAAAGCCCATTTAAGTCCCTCCTTACAACCCTTCTGTTCTTCTGCTAATCACGTTAAGAGGCTTAACTTCAGGAGCATGAGATGTTGAATACTACAGTCAAAGATGTTCATATCAGACTCTGGGCAATTTTCATGCATCCTTTTGCAAATGTAAAATGATTCCCAAAACAATGAGCGAACTGAGATCCAAGGCAATTTACTCATGCTTGAAATATATGTGTATATATAGCAAGAAAAGGAATTTTGGGCTGAAAAATAAGAAATGGCCTTAAATCAGAGCTGAGATTTAATGTTCCAGACTTGTTAAAAGCCAGAGCTTTTCTTGCCACTGTCCACTTGTATTTCGAAAGAGTTGTATGACACAGATGTTATTTGCTTTCTCTTCTGAAAAATAATGAGCAACCATATAATATTATATTGTTTTTGTTGGTGTCTGAGTTGTACCTTCTGCGGAGATGTGCTCCTCCCATCAGCTCCCGGTGCAGGAGGGATGCTCTTTGCAAGGGAGCTGAGGCTAAGCCTCAGCTATTTCTGTTCATGATTTTCGGAGCTCCTAGAGTTGAGCTTCAGTCTGACTACAGGGATTATTAAAAACATCATGTCAAATACGGTATCATTAAATGCAAATACGCTGCCTTTTGCTTGGAAGCCTGTGAGGAAAAGCAGTGATATTTTCCTGCTACTTACTGTCTCTTCTGGGCATCAGCTCTTGGCTGCCAATATGGCAAAGGGAAACATGGCCTTGCTGTGTGCAGCCCCCCTTGTGCTCCTGAGCAAATGAACCTAAAATTTGTCCAACAGCCATCCTTCTAGGGAGGTTGGGACTGCAGGCATCCCAAGTGGACATATCTGTGCTTGTGTGTGCAACTGAAGCTCAAATGTGGTGACCAAACTTTGTTTTGTTCTCTGTAGTGTTTTTACCATATGTTATACATATATTTGATTCATTCACTGGAAAATCTATATGGACTAATAGGTTGTTTTAAAATGTAATTAGAGTAAAATGTCTATAAAAGAGAAGCATTTTTTTTTTATCCGTTGCAGTGAGGCTTTTCTGTTGTCTTGATTGTGCTGTAGATTTGCTAATGTAATGCCAATGAGGTGCAGAAATTAAGAGTCAAACATAAGGATCTTGTATGTGTGGGAGACAAATTGTGACTGTTCCTATCTCAGTACACAAAAATGCGGTTGTTTGGGTAAGCTCTCATCTTTTATTAACAAATATGGGTGCTCCGCTGTATTTTCTCTGGTCATCCTGTGTGAAGCAATCCAGTCCGGCCTGGGGGAGCTGTGCTGTGGGAACAGTCCTGGATTGCGGGTGCGAGTGATGCGGAGTGCTGTTCCTGCTGTGATAAGCTTGCCTGCTAGCAGAAGCTGTGCATTTATCTTTGACTCAGCTTGATTTTTTGACATTGAAAATTATCTTTCTGCTAAAAATCTATCTTTGCCTTTACTTTGCCCCCATTAAACTGTGCGATCTCCTGCATGATTTGAAATACGTGCCTAAGTCCCTTTTCTGTGGATCTTATGAGTCTTGACAAAAAACAACATTGCAAAGAATATTAGTTTGCATTTTATCAGTTAACTTTCTGGCTCATTGTTTGGTCTAGACTCTGTCAGAAAAAGCAGCTGGTAGTAATTTTATGCATTTAGTATTCCTTTGTACTGAGCAGCTTCGAAGTGCTTGTGCCTCCAGTAGTGGCATGAGGCTCTGAGTGAGTTTTCAGGTTTCTGGCTTCTTTATCATATGATTGTTCTTTTTCTACAGCTGTAGCATTTAAGTTTACCTTTCTGATGTCGTTTCAGTCATGGTGCAGCTGAACACAAATTCTAAATTCTGTTACAGTAAATGAAATAATATATGTCAATGTTGAAAATACAGTGAATCAATTTTTTTACTAAGTTTCTCTTCACCACTCTTGTGTAGGTAGTTGGAAAGTCAGGGTAGGTGACTTGGATAAGAATAGGCAAGGAGAGAGGGAGTGATAAAGCAGATTATTTAGCAGAGAACAATACTAGAGCCCTTTAATGAGCTTTTCTGAAGTATCTAAGATTCTAATATGGTACAGAAATTATGCAAAAAGTTTTCTAATGTTGCTTGGATTCTGTCCACATGTGCTGTCAAATTTTTCCATGCATAAGTTGCAGTAGGTCTATAAGTTATAACATTTTTTATTTGAGACAACTGAAAAACTCATCCCTGTGCAATTCAAATCTATACTCAGATCATGCTGACTGTAATTTGGTGAGCCTGTTCTTCAATGCTTGTCAGAATAACTTAAAATTCACCTTTGCCTGAATGTTATGGAGAAGGGCAGCCTTGCTGCCTGGCTCTGCCAGAAGAAGTGAGAAGAGCAAAGGTACCAGGGGAATATCTCACTGTAGAGATCCTGATTTGTTTGAGTTCAGCTTTGTTTTAGTTACAGCCTTGTGGGCTGACATTTAACTGCAGCTTTGCACTTTCCATCCTGGCCCCAGACAGGCTTGTGAGTGCTCTGATCTATGGATTTAAAAGAAAAATAATCTCATAATATAAGACATAGAACATTGCTGAGGAAGCAAGAAGTGTCATGCAGTATGTTTCAGGGAATTTGGTTGCTGAAGTCAACCAGCTGCTCTCTGTCTTTTGCTTGCCCAGGTGTAGGAGGGATGTTTGTTATCAGATGTTGGAAGATGAGCAGTGTCTAGAATTAGATGCTTCTGGCAAAGTTCACTCTGTGACGCTCCCTGAGAGCTCCCGGCATGCTCCGTGTTATCTCTGCTATCTGACCTGTCCTGCAATTGTGAACTTTACCTTTTCTTCTATTCTTTTCAGACACCCTCTGGGTATCTGAAAGCAGACTTTTAGTGCCACTAGATGAACGTTTTTTTAGCCAAAACCATATTCTCATCCCTCAGTCTGGAAAGGTGGTGCAGGAAATGTCCTTTTAAAAATACATGAAGATTAGGAAAACAGTTTGTTTTCTCCCATCTCTTTCAAGTCCTCTCCTTTGTATTCCTTTTCTGCTGTTTTACTGTCTTATCTTTTCTTTCCAATTTTACTGCAGTTGCACCCCTGGTGATGGATCATCAAAAAAATAATCAGGTACTATTTTTGTTGCACCTTAGCAGCGGACGAGGCTAGAGAAAGTGAGGGTGGATCTTCACAGCTGTTCACTTGGTTTAGCTCTTGCCTGAGCTGTCGCATGGAGGATTCAATTACCTTCTGAATTACATCTGTGCTGTCTTACTAGTGGATTATCTGACAGTTGGCCAGAGCAATATGAGATATTACATTGAGATATCAATTGTGTTCTGAAACAGTATTACCTTGTGGTGGTTTTGCTGCGAGCACAGTTTTGCAGTAGTGAAAGCCTTGCATGTGCAATGGTGGGCTTGTGACCAGGCATCTCTGTAGCAGGGGAAATGTACATAATTAGTGACCTTTTCTTGTGTTTTTGATTATTTTTTTTTTAATTAGAAAGACTTATTGATTACTTACAAATAGTAATTCTTTTATTCTTTTAATTAAAAATATTTTAAAATATGGAGTAAGCTTCTTTTCTTTGAAAGGACAAATCAAATTAATTTCATTTCAGAAATAAACCCTAGATCATAAGGATAGGGATGTTGTTATATTGCAGTTTGTAAAGCCATGCTCCCTCACTTGCCTTGGCCTGGGTAAGATGAGGAGGAGGAGCACTCCCTGTGCCAGCAGCCTGGCTCCACAGGCAGCAGTAACTGGGAACACTGAGTGGGGCCTCGGAGATTCTGGGAGTACCAGGAGCTGCTCCAGGTGAGCACCACTAAGCACCTACCCAGCACAGGATGCTGTATGGCGACTGCATGGGAGGGAGCATCCCTTGATGTCTCTGAAATACCTAGAACTGGGCACTGTTGGAAATGGCAGACTGGCATGCCTTATCTTTTAGGTTTAACCTGAAATAATATGATTTCGTGGTGGTAAGTAACTGATAGCATGCTGCTGATGGCATGTGATGGTGCTGATGGGTTGCAGACTCTCCCAGGAAGGCCTTCTTTTGGTGGAAGTGCCTCATAGGTCTTGGGACCATGCTGGCCCCACTCTTTGCTGCCTTCTTACATTGTATGCACCATTGACCCAGGGGAAGCTTGTTTTTAAATGAACTCTTTTGCGGAAAAGGGAGGACACTATGCATACTGGGACTCTTTCTTTGCAATACTGTTCTTTGAATGGTTCCTCACTTCCCACGGTGCATGGTCTCTGTCAATACAGAAGGGTTTAGTCTCAGACTGAAGAAATGTCAACTGTAAAGTATTCAGATGAGTTTGTCTCTTTGTTGTCATTTTGTTTCTTTTAACTATGCTGTCTAAAATAGAACATGAGCAGGAACCGGCACCATCAAATAGTGACTGCCATGTGAAGGCAAGTAGCAGTGTAGATGCTGCCAGCAAAGCCGTCTCCTGAGGACCTGGCTCCAGAAGCTGGAACAGGCTCAGCTCGTTCCAAATTTCCTCCTGTGTTTATGTGCAGAGCTGCAAACTGCTCTCGAGCGCCGTCCTCTGCTGCGAAATCTGTCTGGACGGGCGTGCAGACTGCATCCTCAGCACTTCTTTCAACAGAAATACAAAGGAAAGACCAGCACCTTGTTTAGGAAATTGGATGGGGAGAGGAGCTGATGACATTTGCCCACCTTTCTGCTCCTCGACTCTCAAAATACCTGTTAACAAAGGGTAGAGGGAACGGGAAACCCTCTTCCCATACATGCAACCAAATCCTACTTGTATATTCAGCTGCCATAAGTTTAGGTAGCTCCTCTACCTCAAACCCTGGATGTGCATTCTCTTTTTTTCCCCCTCTACCTGCCAATATATATCATATTCAGCTGCCTTGCTAGGTGTTGCAAGGCATAATTCCTTCACAATTTTTGATTAAATCAATCTCAAAGTTCTATTTAATTGAATAAATAGACCTTATTCCTACTTCCTGACTTAAGGCACTCATCAGAAAACATTACTCACATCTGGAAATTAGATCTTGTTCCCTGGAGTTTGCATCATGAAAGACACAGTCTGTGTCTTTAGCAGCCCCATGGACTACAAGACAGGCAGCCCGGCTCGTCAGTGCGTGTCACGGCTGTCGCTGAAACTGCTCAGCACTCTTTGTAGCAGAGTTGCCTGCAAAGTTAGGAAATATGTCTATAGAGAATGGACTGTCCTTTACTCTCTGGCTATTGTTAAGCTTCGGGGAAGCCAGACCTGGGCAGCTTTCCTGCACGTTTCCCCTGTTTTGGGCCTGTTTTATGAGCAAGCCCCCGAGTGACTGTTTGGTTGCCAAGAATAAGTGTTACCAAGAAGTGTTACTCCAGAGCGCTCAGTCACACAGCACTGAGTGCCTCTGGCAAAAAATAGCTTTATGTAGATTGCATGAGTTACTGAGAGGAAGCTGAATTCCCTGAGGTTCTTGTAGGAGGGGGAAAAAAAGGCTTTTTTGTCCAACTATGTCATACTCCTGCAGTCATGCCAAAGCACTATGGTGTGCTGCTCCTGCTTTTCAGAGGCCTTTAAATTAATTGTTTTTCTCTGAGAACAAGGTATCTGAAATATATTGTGATTAATGACATAGCAGACTTCCCCCCCACCTCCCTGCGGGTTAAGTCGTTATGAGCAGCGATGAAGAGGCTACTAGCATGGGGTACTGACATTTCTTCCTGAGACCTGACAGATCCAGAAACTTTTTTTTTCTCACTCTTTTTTTCTATTAATAGAAACTGTCATCTGTAATTGAGACTATTGCTTTGAAATGTGAGAATAATGCAGAAGTGTATGTAATTTAACTAATTTTGAGCCTGCTCATCCCCCTTGATAAAGCAGACAACATTCTTAGTAATCCTATCCAGTCCTCTCCAATCAGCAGTGCTTTGCTAGAAAAATAAGGCAAACCTCCATCACTTAAACTGCAAGGCAGAGGACGGATGGTGGAGACTGGGTTGCCTGCTTCAGCCCGGGCTCAGCCTGTTGTCCCTAGTAGTAATAGAGGTTTGTCTTTTTTAAAGCATGCCAGACCAGTGACAGTACAGATGGCTGATGCTCCGTCTTCACATGGCACAGTGGCCCCAGCACAAACTGTTTTTTGGTGGTTTTTAAAATGTTGTTGCATAGCATGGGTTTGTGTCCAGTGAATTGGAGGTGGTATTTGGCAGTTTAATACACCTATTGCTATAGATGACTGAATCTGATTTGGCTGTCTCTGATGTTGGTAGAATGCCAAGCATTTCCTACACCGTGTACAAAAGAACAGGACAGATAAAATTGCTGAACCAAGAATTTTTTGTGGACTTGTTACCACTCTGGTATTTATGACCCAGCAGTTTTTTCTTTCTGAAGTCCTCTGCAGGGCGCAGACTTTACAAAGTACCATTCCCTTGGTCAAGGTTTCAGTGTATTTTAGATTTCAAAGAAGCAGTTTTCCCACTCCAGTTCTGTGCTGGCTACATAAAAGTCGTTTGTTACTAAGTTATTAGGAAGGGGTTGAAGATAACTCACATACATTAATTTAGAAATACCTTGTAATTTTGAGAATGCAAAAGGCAGAAATTTTGGGGCAGACAGAAGGAGAATAGCTTTGTCTTCAAGGCTTTTGATGACAAAAAAAAATGCTTGTTTTAGCTGTCACAAAATAATTGAGATGCTTCTGAAATACTTTTTTTTGGCTTTTACTCTCTCATATGTTGAATGTGAAATGGCTCCTGTTATTAGGAGCTATTTTTTGTCACAAATATATCTCTCAACTCACCAAGACCTGTTTTCCAGACATACATGATAATGCCTTGTTTGCTGTTTAAACAGCAAACTGATGAGATGCTTATTACTTTACTGTCACTAATTAAGTAATTACTTCAGCTGGAAGATACTTTGCTTATTTTCTGACTTGATTTTTCAGATGAGATGAGTTTAAACCCAGCTCCCTTGAATTTACTATTTAAAACCATGGTTGAGTCAATAAGTTTGTGAGTATTGGCCCGTTTTTACATAACAAATTTCCAATCTTTTTCTGATTAAGACTCTTGTTCTGTGATTTAAGCAGAGCATCAGTCTGCTAAACAAATCCAAGTATGTTTTTCAAATTCTGATCCTGGGATATTACCTGGGTAATGGTTTTAAACTAAAAGAGGGGAGATTTAGACTAGATATTTGGAGGAAATTATTTACTGTAAGGGTGGTGAGGCACTGGAACAGGTTGCCCAGAGAAGCCGTGGATGCCCCAACCCTGGAGATGTTCAAGGCCAGGCTGGATGGGGCTTTGAGCAACCTGGTCTAGTGAGAGGTGGCCCTGCCCATGGCAGGGCAGTTGGAACTAGATGATCTTTAAGGTCCCTTCCAACCCAAACTATTCTATGATTCTATGATATTGTGAGTGAGCTTAGATGACCAGTCTTCAGAATCCTTGATACAAAAAGCCCATTTAGGGGAAAAAAAAAAAAAAAAAAAAAAAGAGTGAATAGGAAATCTAGCATTTTAGAAGTGTAAGGAATTAGTAACATTTTGGCTGAATGCTGAAAAAGGCCCAATGTGTTTAGAGAAGTGCTGAAATTCCTTGGCCTCCTCAAAATACTGCAGGCAGTTTTTCATTCCTGTGTCATTCCAGATCCTCTAATCAAGAAAACATAAGCCTGATATTTGCACACACAGGCTAGGAGAAATATAGGAAGGAGAAATATAAAAATCACCACAGGTCCTCATTGAGAATTGAAAGCTTAACAGTTCCTGTGACCTGTGGGATGCAGGAGTGATGCGGTAGATGCTGTGCTTGGTTGCCTATGGCTCCTGAGGCTGGCTGGTAAGATATCTTGCTTGTTCTTGTACTCCGCTGGGCAACAAAATATTGATTGTAAGAGAAACCCCCAATTTCTTGTAAGTAGGCATATGGTTTTCTGAGACACTCGGGTTACATGATATTGGGCAGAAATTTGTGCTTTTGAGCATCAATCACTGTTCCCAAAGCAGAATGTCCCAATCCTCCAGGTTGTCCGCAGGCGCTGGGAATGCCTGAAGCACACAGGGAGGAGAACAGTCCCACTACCAGAAGCAAAGCTGTGGCCACACCGAGCTGATCTGAGGCTCAGAGGTGCAAAGGGGCTTGGAGGGCTAGGCTTTTATTATGAAACATTTATTTGTGTTACGCAGTCATTTTGCACTATTGGCAAAGGCTGGCAGAGAAAGGGAAGCACTGAGTGTCCAGCAGAGTCTGATTAGCACTTTCAGAGCTGGGCTTGCCAGATGCCTGGGTTCCAAGCATTTGGTTTAAATTGCAGTCTGGACCATTGGAAATCCTGGGAAGTCTGCCTCATAGCAATTGCAGAATGGCTTGGGTATAGGCAGGGGACACTGCTCCACTGCTGTGTTTGAAATGTCACATCTTCTCCCTGTCCATACTAGCAAGGGGACATTTCTAAAGTGTATCTCTCTTACAGAGCTGGAAAGAGCCAGATACCCCTAGCAATGCTGGTTTTTCATACTTTGACACCTATTAAATAAAT
Source organism: Numenius arquata (assembly GCF_964106895.1). Lineage (NCBI taxonomy): Eukaryota > Metazoa > Chordata > Aves > Charadriiformes > Scolopacidae > Numenius > Numenius arquata. The sequence continues at coordinate 20,417,688 of NC_133581.1, forward strand.
CAAGGGTAATGGGGCAATCAGAAATCATACACAGTCGTATGTACACTTTGCTCAGATGGCCCTGTTAGAGGCCTACTTGCAAGCATCATCCTATGTTGGAGGTTGAATGTTTGAGCCCTGACAGCTCTGCTGGTCCTCTTGTAATGGATTTCAGAGCAACTGAAAGTGACTTAAATAGGACCCTGACAGACAAATAACCATAATCAATAAGAAAAATAGTGGCAAGTGAAGGTAGTCTAGAATGCGACAATATTCCCTAAATCCATAGCAAAATGTTTCACAAAGCAGCCTTTTGTTTACATTAAAAATACAGAGACTTTAATACCAGAAGTTTCAAAGAGTTTGTGCAATCCCTGATCAAACAAGAACATTTCAATCCAAATTCACAGTTACAGCAGAACAAAGTATCTATCTATAGACTTTTCTTTAGGCCACTCAGAAGGGGCATGAGGGAATTTAGCAGAGAGCAGAATTTGTCAGAAGTTTGGGAGAAAGCAAAATAAAGCAAAAGCCTTAGCCTCAACCCCCACCCAAACCCCACATACTTAAAGTAGCAAAACCACACCTTTAAATGTGGACCCCTGCCTTTAATTCTATGCAGTTAAGCGATGAGGTGTCTTCCCTTCTAGTCTTTGCAGTGAATTTGGTGCTGGAGGTTAGATAGCCAAGTGCACCTGGCAGATGGAACACCCTTTTAGGAAAAGGAGTATAGATTTGGATGAATGCATATAGAAATAAGAGAGCCTGACATAATCTGGACAGGAACAGCAATGTGACTCTGAAATAATTCTGAATAAGACTCTGAAACCAAGCCTGCAGGCATTGACTGGGAGGGGTTTTGGATCTTGGAACTGGAAATTTTTTTCTGATGTATGTTAGTTTGCAGCGAGAAAATCAAACTCTCAGCTCTAATTTTCTTCTTCCTTAATCAGTTTCCCAGAGACATGAGATATGAGAAAGTGCATTATGCAAAGTACAGGTGAGGGGCCCAAAGATAGATACTCAAGAGCAATACCAGTATTCTAATTTGTGCTATGTGATTTCTTTATTGGTTGAGAAACTTGGTTAAATAGAGTAAGTGGGTATTTTATTAAATTATGACTGTACTGTTTGAAATACATTGAGAAAATTAATAATTGATAACTCATAAGACTGGCTGAATTTGGAGGAAGAAAAAAAGTTCAAACATTTTCAAAGCCTATAAAATAGTTTAAATAATAGATGACTACACGTTACTGTGATTCCTCCCCCCTAATACATTTGGGGTATGTATTCATTTTCTGAAAGTGCAAATATTCTAAAATAAAACATGGGGGAAGAAATGTTTAAAACTGGAAATCAATATAAGTGCCTTGGTATAGACCAATAAGAAATGGAGAACAAATTCTCCATGAAACAACACAGTGAACTTCCTCCCATGTTACATCATTAATATGCCCCAAAAGGTGGTGATAGTGTAAACAAAGGATGCTGTGTACAAACCACTGAAGGGCTGCACACAGTCGTGTTATGTGGATACATAGTGTGCTGAGATGGGGTTGGTTTTTTGGCCAAAATATTTTTCTTTCCTTATGTGGAGTAGCTGTACTCAGTTTTTTGATGTGAACAAGTGCAAAGAATCCATCTTCGGCTTAACAAGTAGATACCCCAGTGGAAGCTTTTATCTTTTTAACTTGCAATGGTTTCGGGGTGTCCTTCCATGTCTGACAGCTATTTCTGCTGCACAACAGTGCTGCTCAGCACATCCCAGGTATGGCCAGAGACAGTTGCCCTGACAATTCACTGCTGATGAGTCAGACTGGTTGTCTAGGCAACTGCCTTCAGCTCTAACTGGAAAAAGATGAGTTAAGACCAGAGTCTTAAAACTGCGAGTCCTCCAAGGGTGGTCTCATCACACTTAAGGCTATTCTAATCTTTACAGGCATGTGCTGTAATGACACTGTCTGAGGACATAAGGGGGCATCAACAAGAAACGACAGATGATTTGCTGCAATGGAGAGCTGTTGCTGCCTCCACAGTGCAGGGATGGGAGGTGACGGGTCTGATCCCTGTCATGGACTCCAGATCCCTACAGGAGGATGCAGAAGGTGGAGAGGAAACTCTGAGTGCCCTCTCGTGCCCCACAGATGTCCGGCATTTCACTAAATGATGCAAAATGTCAAACTCTTTCCCTACTGTTAAAATTTTTATGCTGTGCAGAGCAACCTTTTATAAGGTCCAGCGTAGACAGCACTTGGTAACTTAATGGAGGGGAGACTGTTTAGGAATAGTTGTGCCTGACTGACAGTGGTGCTGCCACCTATTCTTGAGGATTGACAGCATGTTTCTCAGAAAGAAGACAAAAAAAGCTGTTTGTGGCTTTTTGATATATATGCATGCAGCGCCTTACTTACGTACAGTGCTTTATTGCACCAGTCTTGGGGCCATCCTGGTGTAAGGGAAGATGACAGAAGGCAGAAGTAGATTTCTTTGTTCTTCTTTGATACACGTCTTCCAGAAGGTTTCAAATAGACTAGCTGCTTCTAACACAGAGGTGGCAAAGTTGCTCGTTCAGAATGACATGAAATCAGCTCTGATGTGAGATCCTCATTGCACACACATTTGAATGCACAGCTAGGCAGCTGCTAAATATCATGAACCAGGAGTGTTGAACCTGGAAAATTTACAGGGAACGTGTATGAGTATGATCTTTGATAATTCTGGTTGTCTTTAAGATATATATCAATGTGCTGAACTGACAAAGTAATCATTTCAGGCATTTGTGTAATTGATGAAAAACATTACTTCCTTCTTCTGAATCTGTGGCTGTGATGAAGGTATCTTTTCCTAGACCTGTGCCTTACCTGTGAGGATGCAACTGGGGGGACTGCAGGTGGTCTTTACTGGGGAATTTAGGGGATGATGGTGTAAAACAGAGGTGCTGGGGCATGGAAGATGGATGAAGCCAGCAGGCTAAGGAGGCAAATACAGGAATACAGGTGAGAGCCAAAAAAGCATATCCAGCATCCTCTGGCAAAGATTTAAAAACAGCTTCCTCCCTGAGGGAGCTCCGCGCATACCCCATCTCCATGGACTCAGATGTCCACTTCTGCCCCTTGCGAGCATGGATGGAAATAAAGCAAATGCCATTTTTTAAGAAGCTGAGCTGGCTGTTGAGTGGAACTTAGAAACTTCCATTATGTTTTGTCCCAGTTAAGTATGAAGTATCTGTATGTATTTATGAGAGCTGCCAAATGTCTGTCTTTTACATTTGTGTTGAAAATCAGTGTGGCCAGACAGACCCTGTAGTATGAGCCTGAATAGAGAGTAATAAAAAGTAATAAAATAATAGAATAGGATTATCTTTGGGAACAGAATATAATCAAAATGGTTTTGGTTTTGGTTTTTCTTTTGTGTTGTTTTTTTTTTCTAGTTGGGTGAAGACCATTGCTTCTGTATAGTTTTCCTTGAAGTCTGCATTTATGAGGGTTAGATATTAACATAACTACAAAAATTATCTGAAGCTTCTTCCCTTACAAAGTTGAATTTTACATGCTGGTGTATATAATATAAAGTCTATCCACGGCTAATCACAGTAACAAATTACATGTGTCAATACAGACAGATGAAGCACATTTTGTATAAACACATAGAAACGGTCACCTGAGACAGAATAGCTTTTTGTTGCAGTGCTTCTACCAGAGCCATCAACAATCTTGACAGTTCTAGTGTCCCGCTGAAATTGAAATATTTCATGGGAATAGATTAATTACCACTAATAATCTTGACAGAATGCCATCAAAATGTTTTGATTTAAATGGAATATAGAATGCAAGTCAAAATGAATCACTGGTGCTTGAAACAACATACTTTGGAGTTTTAAGTTTAATGTTCTCAATTCTTCATTAAAATGAGTTCTTAGCAAAAGAACTTGGAATTTCTGACATGGAAAATTGTTCCAAATCTATTCCAGCTCATAGTTTTCTTTCCTTTCTAGCTTACATTTTAATCAAATATATCCAAGGCATATAAAAGAAAACTTATTCTTAAAATGGTGATTATTGAAATTTGTAAAATCCCTATGATTCAGAAAACGAACGGTTACAGGTTGTTAGTGCGGATGTATTACAGTCTGGGAAAGAGCAAAAGCTCGGGGCCCCAGCATTCCAAGATAAAGAAATGGCCTTGTGTATAACATAGTGGGAACAGCTGCATGTTAAGGAGGTGCTGAGGAGGAACCCAACTGTCTGGGAAAGGTGTCCATCTGGTCAGGACAGGGGAGGAGATTTTTGATAACGAGTTCTTAGAAATAATTAGAATAGTAACGCCTTTAATTATAATAACCTTAATGAATATGTATGCTTTTCACCATAAATGGATGCTTGCTTCACAAACCGGTGTGCAAGTTTGGCGGAGAAATCCCCCTTGCACCCAGCGCTGCAATAAACATACCTGCTTTATAACTCTCTGCGAGTTGTAAGGTTTGTTTCCGCGCGTCACCTATACGAATGTACTATTGGCTCTAGATTCAAAGCCTTAAATTATATTGGGTATTTTAATTGATGTGGAGGATCAATATAATATGTTTATCACATTTTGGGGGAAAAATCTTTATCCTTTTCTTGATCACATCTACTGAAACTTTTGGAGGCCCTACTTAGGAAATTGCTATGCTTGAGCTGCTGAGAAAGGCTTTCATTCTGCTTACCAGATATATCAAATGTTAACCTCATCATTTGTCTCTAGGAAATGATGCTCTGACAGACCTTCTTAATTGTGTTGCTGATTACTTTAACAGGAAAATGTAACCTGTTGTGTCACAGGATCCCAGCACAGCTGTAGCTCCGTGCTCTATTGCAAAAGGATTCATGGGATCTGAAAGCAAAACAAATGGGGTTTCTTTTTTGTACAGTGTCATGTTTATTTCATAATAAAACAGGTGCAGAGGAGTAGTGCAACTAATATTGGAAGAGGAAAGGAAGAACGGTAAAATCTAATGATGGATGGGAGGGAATGTGTGCTATAAAATAGCTCAGGACCTACCTACACAGTCACACTGTGTCTAGGTCTTTTAAAGCAAATCCTGGCAGTAAGATACACAGGTGGGTCTGGGCAGTACCAGCTTGCAAATCCAGCTTTTAAAAGTTTGGTTGAAGTGAAATGCTGATGACTGCTGGTTCAGACTCCCCTTGCTGTTTTAGAAATTTCCTCTCCTGTTGGACTTGTGTGATAAATATTCCCCTGGCTTGAGTAGCTGTGTTCGGTGCCAAATTTCAGTAAAGAGCTGGAAGTGTAATGCAGGGGTAGGTCTGTCAGAATCTCCTATGTTTAACAGTAAAAGGCATATCACATATTGCAACCATGCGTGTGCTATACAGACATGAAAAAATACCAGATTTTTAAAAAGAGAAAGTGAAAAAGCAAATGGTTTGGCTCGTTCAGTTGAGCCAAAGTCCATGGAAAAATATTGTTTATTTCCCTGGGCTGAGCATGAGGCATTTTGTGATGATTTGCCTTAGGCTTCTGAACAAAAACTGCAGAAACACCTGGTTGTTAATTTTTTTTTTTATCTCCATAAGAAATAAGAATTATTTATGGTAGCATTTAACTGTAACTATAACCAAGATTTATTCAGCAGCTTTACAGCCTTTTTTAGGCTTGCTTTATATAGTATCTTTGCGTCTGTAAATATCTCAGTCTGTTTCTGTGAACTGTGAAGCTCACAGAGTGCTTCAAGACTTCTCATGAGGGCAGCTAATATATTTAAAATATCACTGTGGCTCATGCAAGAGACCTTCAGGCATGACAGGGGCAGGTGTTTTATCAACACATTTCCTGATACTTAGCATGTAGGTAGATGCATACAAACTCGCTTTCCTGCTGGCATTAAATGGCTAGTTTGGACCACTTTTACAAATACTCTGAAACTCTGCATGTTGTACTAAGGATTATTAAAGCTAGTTGTTGTAATCATAGAAGCCATTATTATTTACATTCAGTAATTGATTTTCCTAGTTTCAATCATTGCTTTAGAGCTTTATTTACTTTGTACTTTTCTGTTTTGTTTTCTAAAGACGTAATGAGCATTGTGGTTTTCTTGGTTTAGTGTCAGTTTAAATAATTCTAGCAGAAAACTTTGTATGTAAAGAAAATTTAGGTGTAGAAGTATAATTTGTTGGATGTAATAGCCTATCAAATAAGTCAAGTTACAAGGTGAGATGTAAGGAATTTGCTGAATGTGAAGTGGAAGGATGAAACATTCTAAAATCCACTCTATGCTTCAAGACAACCATCATTTCTGTTTTCTGCACATAGTTAACACAAGATAGTGTTTTAGTGACTGATGTAATGGAATGTAATCTCCATTCCCTGCAAAATTTAGATGTTAACACCCCTATTCATAGGGAAAAAACGTGGTGCAGATTTTCTGTTGAGGACTAGAGATATGACATATTGAAATATATAAAATAATTAATATCCATATTTTGATTCTCCTGATGTCTCCAAGTCCTCCTATAGCGCTCAATTTAAAACAGACAAACTCATCTATTTTTCTAATTGAAATTTCCCACATCGTTCTTTTCGCTAAGTATTTTAAGAAAGCATAATATGTCTATATAAATACTTGCTCTCAAACGGTTTGGAGGGTTTGCTAAGGTATGTTTTCCTCTCTTATTTAATAAAAAAAGAGAACCCTACATATGATGAGCTTTGTCCCATTTTTAGTGTGTCCTTAAGCCTCAAGCTATTTTGTAGTACAACAACTAGGAGTCAGCAAATGAAGCTAATAGGAGACGTGATCAAAACAAGGAAAAGGAAGTAGTTTTTCACACAGCGGGCAACAGACACATAGCTACTTGCCAAAGAAAGCCGTGGATGCAAAGGTCTTTTATTCAGTAGGAGATCTGACTCGGGAAATGCCCCAAACTGAAAATACTTGAAAGCTGGAAAAGGAAGTATCCTTTTTCTTTTAAGGCATATATTTGCCTTATTCATTCTTTCCTCTGGGTCTCCACGTATTGCTTCTGCTGCAGACAGGATACTGAGCTAGGCAGCCCCATGGTCTAAGCCTGAACAACTCTTCTGCTGTTTTTACTGGTTTTCACGCTTTGCACTGTTAGTCTTTCCATGGCTTTTATGGAAACAGAATAACACCCCAGAGGTAGCTGCATGCCAGCATTTGCTGATGTAATTCCTTTGAGATGAAAGGAGCTCTATAAGTAAATATAGAGGCATGTTCTAACCTAGTACTTTTGATGAGACCGTGAAATGATTTAGAGACCAATAAATGTGAATAACTCTCAGTTAGCAGTTTTCTTGCAGCTATCCACACTTCAAGCAAACAGGTGGTGTTCTCTATTGCTTGTAAAATTGTTACTGAAATAATAATTGAAACTGATGAGACTCTTACCTGGAAATCTGTGTAGACAATAAAAGGTGCCCATTTTCCAGACATAAACACAGAACCATTGAGTTGGGGAAGGAACACAAATGATATGAACAGAGAGGGATTTGCAGTGCTGGGTAATGTGTCTCCTTTCCAGCTCCTTCGTTGTTTGCCTTTTTTTTTTTTTTTTTAAGTGCCTCCATGTGCTCCTTCACTCCCAGCTGATTATTCCAGGTCAGCAAATAATGGTCAGGAGGAGGAGGCAGAACTTGCTGTCCCAGAGAAGAAAAGACATCCTCCCTTCTCTGCCCCTTTGACTTGCAACCTGGCTCCAGACCAGGAAGGCACTCTCTTTGTTGTGTGGGGCAGTTCCAGAGGAATTTGATAGCCCTAAATTTGCAGGGAAAGGATTATAGCACTGCTTATAGCCTAGCAGGACCAAGTCTGCACGACTACGCTCCCGTCCATGGTTATTTCCCACTCACCCAAACAGGTGTCAAACAAGTATCTTTGTCTTAATCTCTTTGATTCAACTGCATGTGCCATATACAGATAAAAAGAGTTAATGATTACATGTAGTCTGGCCTTGCTTTCCTGTCTCTTCATATGAATAGGGATGAATGCAAGCAGAAAAATAATAGGACTTATTCCACCATCTTGAGGGCATGTTGTGGCCAAAAAGTACCTGGCATCCCCTTTGACCACCACCTGCTCTTGACTTGAGTTCTTGGTGATATTTAATCAACAAGTGTATTGCCTGTCAAAGAACTAGCAAACTTTCTGCATATGCTGCATAATGGAAAACCATTTTATGTGCTATGTTGCCCCTGCCAGTAGAAGCCACACAGAGCATAACAGAAAAAAACAGGGGAATATATCTTGGTGTGGATGAGTAGGCAGGAGGGTTGCTTTTTATGAGATGTGTTTCTTAAAGGACTGGTCATGGAGGAGGACCAAAACTTGCTCTTTTCAAAGGAGCAGATGGTATTTATGGCCTGTCACTGTTGCTTCCCTGGCATGGAAGGATGCACCCTGAGGAGACACTGGGAACTCCAATGTTAATCATTAGCGAAAAGGCCGAATACTGTGCATTAAAATAGAAAGCACTGTTTAAAACAGTGCACAGAAAGAGTATGAGTGCTAATATAAGAAGCTCAAAAAGGAAATAATACTTGGCAACTATTCTGGAGACTGATGCATGGGGAACATCTCGCTTAATCCATTGCAGGAGAGCTCTAACAACGGAGGGAAGGGTGGGAACCAAGCCCCCAAACAGCAAAAAGCTGAATTGTCTTGCTCTGTGTTTAAATGCCAAAAGGAAATTAGTATAATGTTTCCCCATCTGTTCCGCTGGGACCGAAGTTCTTCAAAACGCTTCTCTTGCTTAGTGGGCAGGAAAATGCCAGGAAACTTTTAATGTTAACAAGTCTGCTATACCAAACTGTTCCTAGCCTAGACTTACATGCACTGGTTTTAACAGTGCTCTTATCTGCACTTTTGTTATTTAACACTTTAATTCTTGTACGGGCAAGAAATCTCAGCTGTGAGATTGGATTCTATTGCCCTCCGTACTCTAAGAACATCCATGCAAAAAGATTTCTGTAACAGATCCATGCTCTGGAGAGGGGGACAGAAAATAAGAGTTGTAAAGTCATATAAGCACAGACTTCATATTGGCTGATGTTCTGATGGTTTTATGGGAATACAAGAAAAATATCTGTGTTTACTTACTTTGTCAGTGTCATGGCACAGCCGTTTTATCAAGGGCAAATTAATGAACTGCTGAATCTTGGCCCATGTGTCTTTCATTTCTTTTCTCTGATACAAGGAGGCAGAAATCTTGATCCAACAATGTGTATATACTCTTTGGTGCTTGCTACAGCTGTTGCAAGAGAGGTTACCTCCTATAGATGGGCAGTGGTGTGTCATGTTGTTGCAGAATCTCTGCAAGGAATTAGCTCATATGCTTCTCTTAGCAATAATAAAAACTAAAAAGCTGGTCAAGAAATCCTGCCTTCTTTATTACTGAGTACATTTTCCTACATGCTGTTAGGCTGACTAAATGCAAAAGGCTAATTTTTGGAAGGCCACCCAGTCATATAAAGTTGCCTAATTTTGCTTTTACGTTTCAACACCGATTTTTCTTTGGTAAGGGTTCATTTGCTGTTTTCAAAGAGCACCTATACTTCAAATGCACCAGTGGTTTGAGTAACTTACTTGAAAAATACCTTAACATTTATCAAAGTCATGATATATTAGTGTTGCAATTTGGTGCATTCAGTCATGGATGGGAAGAAATTGAATACCTCCTATGTTAGTTGCAATAGCCTAATCTCTTAGCATTAAAAAAAATATCTAATTTCCAAACCATCTTTACATGCTTCACCAGCCAGTCCTCCTTTAATGTTGTTATTGATTTTGTTCCTAGGGACTTGATTGTTGTTTCCTTAAGATTGGGGGAGGGAAGGGGATTTGTTGTCCAAAACTGCTTTTGACATTAAAATGTTGGACAGACCTCATTACATGAGCAGAGAGTGCTAAGAGTTATTTTAAAGGATACACCAAAAATTATGCTTTTTAAAATTGAGTGATGGAGAGATGTATATATGTTCACACAAAAGTAATCTTCCACTGCCTTGATGCAATCCAATGAATTTTAATGTAAAATTTAGGGTCAGTTTTCAGCCACCTTGGAGCAAAGCTCTGATTCTTGTGTGTTTTAAATCCTAGGCATGCCTAGGCACGGCAGCTGAGAGCTCTGCACTCAGTGAGAAGGCAGGGGAGACTGGGGAGGCTCTTCCATCTGATGGGGACCCAGTGAAGTATGTGGATCCTGACAAAAAGATGTAATAAAATGCGATGTTTCCATAATGGCAAAGTAAGGAGCTACCCAGGACCAGGGTGTCCCAAGAACCCCTGTGGGCATGGGTGCAGCTGTGAGCAAAGAGGACTGGTTCCTGAACGGCCATCTCTGCTTCTTGTCTGACAGTAGTATGCCTTTGTGTCTCAGTGTTTAGCTCAAATATCTAATAAGCGTGATGATTTGTATGCTTGCATTCTCCTGTCAGCTCTTCAAGCTTAAATAAACACTTAAACATGTTCAGGGTTAGAGCAATAATCTGCTGTGTTCTGTTAGTGACAGAGCAGTGGTTTTGTTTACCAGTGGATTGCTGATTACTGCCTGTTATCAGTGATAATTGAACTCATTTTCTTCATACAGCAACTTGTGTGTGCTACTTCATTTGCATTAAACATTGCAGACAGCCATGGAAATGACCTTTTTTTAATTGAAAAGGAACTGTTTTCTAGTCAAGTTCAATAAACCTAAGCTGGTAAAAATGTCTGCTCTGATTTGATAGTAATGAGAATTTTACAAATTCAACAGTAAAGTTATCCTAGTGCTTCTTTCCTTGGTTATAAAACACATGCATTCAGGCATTTGCTAGTACAGAGAAGCATGAGGAGCTGAAGTATCTCTGCTCATGCTCGAACAAGGGTATCAAAGCAGAGACAACAATTTCTGAAATAAAGCTTGTGTCACCAGGCAGGTGATTGAAATAGGCTTCAGTGCTGTAGCAAGTAAAGATGCAGGCCTAGCTCACCACAGCAATCAAATGTGTTTCTGACCTGGTAGACCTTAAAGCACGTGATTCAGAGTGTTCCTAAACCAAGATCAAAAAGACATAAAATTCCCAAATGTTATTGATCTTGATTAAGCAAGCAACAATAGATTTCATGTATGTTGCAGCCCTGATTTCAATGTTTTTCAGGCAAATGGCAACATACAGCAGCTGAGTATCTGTCTCTTCATATCATTCTGCAGTAACACAGATGTTTATTGCAGGGCTATTCTGTAATCAAATGCTCCTAGAATCGACCATGCTTTATCACATTCCTTAAATTAATCACAGCTGAACTGGTCAAGGCCAATACTATTTCTTGGGAAGTAGCTGACTGATTGAGTCCTTGTTTAGATGAAGAGGAGGAAGAAAATACAGATCTACTCTGCAAGTAAACATTTATTTGAGCTTGAACTTTGGGATTAACTCTTCTGTTTGGGGAATGGTGTGAACACAGTTCCCTTTTTATCACTGGTCAAGTAGGCATGGGTACTTCAGTAAAATTTCTGTTGGTGAGAAATACTCATAGGAAATTGCAGAAAGGAAACTTTCACAGGAAAATGGAGCAAGGTAACCCTTTTACCCTGTGTTCTGTGAGAGTATCATGAGGGGGGATTTGCTGTAGGGATAAATGGCTTGTATATATAAGCTCAGACTTTCAGAATGACTGAACTATTCAGCTGTATCGTACTTCAGAAATTGCATGCAGTCTCTTGGGGAACATGAACTTAGGGAGTATTGTCCTATACCATACCGTTCTTTAGAAAAATAACTTAGCAGCAAAAACTATTGGAGAAAACAGATGATTTTGTCAGACAAGGTATTTCTGTATTTAGATGTTCCAGGTTTTCATGGACTTAATGCTTTATGCCTTTTGGGAATTTATTTATTTAAAGAAACTCTTCCCCCTCTGTCTTGATTTAATTACATGATATAAGCTTAGCGAAGAGAGTCTATCTTTGTTTTACTGTGAAATAAACTTACTCAGTTCAGTTCTATATTTTTATCAAAGACTGGATTGGTAAACAAATGCAAGCAGCTTCCAAGCATTTTATATTTCTGGTTATCTAACAGGTATTAATTAACTAAGGTGGAAAAACATCTAAGAGGGAGGTACTTCAGGCTGTGAAGATATGGCCTTATAACATGTGATGTTGGCACAGGTGTAAAAGAGTGTTTGGAGCTTATATCAGAGATTTTGTCATTTCTGCTATGTGTGTTTTTCAGTACTCTCTATTTGTTGAAGCTGCACAAAGTATAGAAAAATATTTTTGCTGTTGATTATTGCAATGTTGATGCTTATGAATTAGCAGTATATTTTTGTGCTGTGAGCTCATTGGCAAAAAGACTGCCTGTAGTGAGGTCTGCAAGAGCTGAATTTGCACTTAATGGCTCTTGCAACTTGATCGGGAATGTGGATGAAATTACAAAAGCATGGTAATGCTGCATGCAGATGCCTCAGTGTGAAGATCTGGCGCTAGAAGCCAGCATAACAAACAGCATTTTCTTCTCTAATATTGGTTTGAAGCAGTGGAAAAGCAGCCCTTACAGGGAGGGTGGAAGGATGTGAATATGTCCTATAGCATGGTGCTTTGCATCCCTGAGGCAGGAGAGAATTTTCTGCAAAAGCTGGTACATCTTGAATTTTTGAAAAATGTACGTTCTTAAATTTTGTGACTTGGAAAAGTCCAATTATGAACATAGGCAACATATCAATGTGTTTTTATAATTGCTCATCAGAGAAACATCTATATGTCTTTTAAGACATTCTCATTTTCTAGCTGTGGACATTACTAAGTGGCACCTTACAGATCCTGATGTTGACTCCAGAAGTTTGCTTGGAGACTGTCACAGTCAGGCCTCTTGCAGGTTTCAACCTTCTGTTACCTGCCCAACAGTGTCACTGTGGGAGAATCAAGAAGAATTCATCCCCACTGCACCTGGTGGTGCAGAAAGAAAGACCAGACGTGGCTTCTGCTTTGTGCAAGTTGCTAGTGGAATACAGAGGACAGATGGAGGACAAGAAGGCACAGGAGAATGTATAGCCAACTAATGAGAAAATGAGAATGGGTATTTTGTACCTGTTGGAGTTTTTCTAGCGTTAGAATTACAGGTGGACTACACAGAAGGATGAGGCAGGAATGGGAGTAAAGAGAACAGGAAGAAGAGGATGAAAAATAGCTGAAGACAGGACAGAAAGCTGACCTGAAGCAGACTGAAACAGATTTGGAGAGGCTGGAACAAACAGGGAGATGTTCAGTCAAAACTACTTTCTTACAGGTATTCTCTGATATCTTCCTAGTTATGTTTTTTCTGCAGAAGCTTAGTTGGCTTTGCTCCCTGTCTGGTCGATGGTGTAGTGTATTGTGCGTCCCCAGATGCAGACCCTGACCCACCCCTTCTCCAGTATAGCAGCACTTTTTTTAACTGCCTGTTGTAGTTACATCACTGGTTACACTTTCTAACTGCAAAATTGTAACTGGGAATTAGGGTCCCATTTTAAAAAAAGGTAGATGGGAGTCTGTCACTTTAGTACATTTAAATATTACTTACAATTCTCATAACAAAGTAATCTATTGCAGGAGATGTTCAAAACAGCCTTTAGTTCTGTATATCTTCTGGAGGTTGAGTTATTTATATATATCTTTTTTAATAGTCAGTCTACAGTGAAAACCTGCCCAATCCACATAACCATTCTTTGGCTATCTTCTTAGAAACAGATCCTTATAAACATGATTTTTTTTCTGAATTTTTCTGACTTCTTCCCTTAAAAATCCAAATTCACTAATTATTTCCTCAGCTATCGGAGCCATATTTCAGCATTGGAGGTTGAATCTGTTGGAGCTTAACCAAATATTACTAGCTCAAGAAAGAAGTTATTCTTTGCCATTTCATTTGGTATATAAATGTAAAATAGGTTGTAAGAGTTTGTTTTTTTCAGATTGTAAAATCTTTTGCTCTGATAAATCATAAATACACTTCTGTAATATTGTACCTATCTGAATGGATTTGAAATTATACACCGAGTTGAGATTTCAGTACTTAGTGAAACTTTCATTCTACATTCTGTAAATATCAGTGGTGTTTTTCTTTGAATAGAGCTGCAACTTAAATGTACTTACATTAATTTGCCTTCTAGTCCTTTTATGCCAAATAGGGTAATTGAAACTCTTCCTTCCTTCTTCAGTCTGAAAACATTTTCATTAAAACAAATGTCTGCTCTGTTACAAATAACATCTTGCGGTTCACAGTAATTTTCTGCATAAAGTTTCTGTGTGAACTACTCAGTCAACAGGAAGAAGAATGCTCTACCAAACACACAGGGAAGTCACTCTATCCAAAATACATGTGCGCATGCACAAAGGAAGCCAAGCATGTATGTGGGAGGAAAACAAACTTTATCCCTGGTGGAAACAACAGATGAAACGTTTTTGTAGGCAAATGGGATTTAGAGTGGCCGGATACTTTTTAACTACCTCTGAAGGACCTTGGGAGCTTTAATGTCTAGAAAGAAACTGAAAGGTGTAATACATAAAATGTTAATGATAAAAGGGGAGCAGGTGCTTTTTCTCTCTTGGTAATTAATAATTAATGTTTTCAAAGCTGGAGAAGGTAGGGGGTTTTGTTTGTTTTCTCTCTTTATAACTTGGGGAATTTTAGAGCACAGTAAACAATGGGTTTTCCATTCCAGTGAACAAGCTGTTCTGGGCTCTCAAGCTGTAGCTTTTAGCCCATTAGATTGAATCCTGCTGGAGTGATGGATGCTGCAGCCACCGTTCAGTGTTGCCAGTCTGGTGTGTCTCCATGCTTAATTAGTCAGTGAAATAAGCTTGAAAGGCAGCAGTTGCCTTGACAGAACCAGTGAGAGGGATTAGTTGTCGTGAGTTGGGTTTTTTATGCAGTAAATGTTTGGCTCCCAGGGGATGACAGTTGGCTGGAGCCTGAAGCAAAGGAGGTGGAAGAAAGAGTGAGCATTTAGCCAAGAGGTGTGGGAAATGCCTCGCAGTAAAGAGCAAACAAGATCTGGTTCTGTTGGCACAAGGCTACTAACCATAGGGCAGTGTTTCAAGAGCGTACAGAAGTTGGGCAAATTGAACTCCAGCCTTGCTTTCTGAGCAGCTGAGTGCCTGCCTTTCCTCAGCACAGAATCAGAGAATGGTTAGAGTTGGAAGGGCCCTTAAAGATCATCTAGTTCCAACTGCCCTGCCATGGGCAAGGACACCTCCTACTAGAGCAGGTTGCTCAAAGCCCCATCCAGCCTGGCCTTAAACACTTCCAGGGAAGGGGCATCCACAGCTTCCCTGGGCAACCTGTTCCAGTGCCTCACCACCCTCACAGTAAGGAATCTCTTTCTGGTATCTAATCTAAATCTCCCTTCTTCCAATTCATCATTGTTCCTTGCATATCTCCATTTCAAGTGTTCCATAGAGACTTTCAACTAGACCCTGAGGGCTCAAGCTCAGATGGTGAAAACCATTGCTCCTTTGTTTTGTTTTTTTTTCTTTTAAAATAAGACTCCCTGGGTCCAGTCCCTGTGTGGAGTCCTTGCTGTTAGATACTATGTGGCAGAAGGCACATCTGCACTATAAGCATGGCAACAGGTATAACAAACACACTAATTAAAGCAAGTCTTCCAGTGATATCTCTCTAAATTGCACTCTCGGGTAACTGACTTTTTATTGTTGTTATACTTTTTCCATAGCATGTCCTCAAACAGAGGACTTCCTTCTGCCTATGTTTTTTAAGAAGAATGGTTCTTTTGTGGATTGGCAGACATCAAATTAGAAACAGTTTATGTCCATGTTCTAATAAAAAGTCAAACACTACTAATAAAGTCCACTAATGTATCTGGAGTTTATAAGCCCACCAGACAGGAAGAAACATTTGGGAAGCAGCAAATGTGAGGGAAGGTAGTTACAGTTTCCTGAATGAAAGGACTTAAGAGATGCTTACAAGGAGAGTAGGAGAAACACCGTGTGATGCAAGGAGACAAGCATTACTAACCAGACACTGTCTACACAGGAGAAATGCCTGCTACCCATGTCTGAACAATTTGCTCCTTTTCTGTCATTCCCCATTGTCCTAGATGTGTGTTCTGTTCTGTTGAATATGAAAACACCATATCCGATGTGAGGTTTTTTTGTTGCTGTATTTTGGTTTTTATTGTCTTGGTTTTGTTTTTTTTCTTTTACTTTAATGACATCTAAAGATGTTTAAACTGTGTTAGAACCTCATATGAGTCTGACAATTGCAGTAAGAATCAAACCAAGAGTATAAAGCCCAGGAAACGCAGGAAATATTTTGGTAAAGTTCAGGTCTAATTGTAGTGATTCAGGTGATATAATTACCTCCAGTACCATGACCAGATCCACAGTGGAACATCTAAGAAGTAGTACTGAGTGCCTGTAGACTAGATGACTGATCAGCATTGGGGTGTCTTCCTTCTCACAAAGACTTGTGTCTGTTATTTTCAATGGGTTTATGCTGGTGAGGTGAGGAGCATCCTCAGCCTTCATCAACCTCACCATGAGTTTGGGATGCTTAGCAGCTGCTGGACTGGTCTCCAACTGAAATACAGTGTCTTCATACACCAGAGCATGACTGCTTTGTGCGGTAGTTTTGGAGCAGTCAGTAACTTACACTGCAGTTAGGCTTGAGAAGATTTGGAGACAGAAATACATATGTTGAAGTCCAGGTCTGTTCTCATCCAAGTGAGAAAAGTAGTTGCCTTCAGTTCCATGTGTAGTCATGAGAGATGTACAGCTCAAGGGCCAAATCAATCCACCTAAGAACTATTCCCTAACTCGGATCCCTTGAGCCACATAAGCACAGGTGGGATGAATCCAGGCTGTAGCTAATAATCCTGAAGCAGCCCTTGATCCTTATCTTGCTTAATTTTCTGACTCAACCTGTTGTGTTTATTGACTCACCTTTTTTATCTTCCTATTGCTATTTTAAAAATACTGTCTGTGTTAAGTAGGGATTACTGCTTCCCCTCTGTTTTGCCCATAGCCCAATGGAATGGAAACATCACCTGAGTAAAGCTTGCCTGTGTGCTGTTGTGAGTGGCTTTGAAGAGACAAGTGGTTTATGACTGAATTAATGAAGCGCCTTTTAGATTCATTTTCTGTATCCTGCCAAATATTTTATCAGGTCCTTAAACAAGCTAAATATTCCTGACATGGTGCTACTCCCAAGTGTCCTTTTCCAACAGTTTTGCTACATTGCAAGCATACTTCAGCTGCTTGCTTTCTTCAAACAGTTCACAGTCATGTTATTAAGAGCAACCTTAAGATGAAACCTTAAGCAAAAACGTCTTTAGCTAAGGCAAGCTTCTAAAACTCCTCAGGACTTGAAGGCAACTTTACTAATTTGTACTGCAAACACTTGAGTGAATGCAGAGAGCCTAACACCTTATACCAGAAATCATGTGAATAACACCGTGTATGTGTAAGCACCTGAAAGCCTGTATAGTATAGCATACTGTTTTAAAACAAGGAAGATGGCTTGTGGCAATGCTAGACTTAAGCTAGGAAAAGCTGTGAAACTGTCGCAGGCGATGATCAGGCAATAGACTTCCTTGAATGTGTGCCTCGTAAGGACGAGTGAGAATGACAGCTATAAAGCCATACTGTTCAGTGGCAGCTTGATTAAATTTTGTTTGCTTCTAGTGCAAAAGACGGCCTTCTCGCCATTATAAAGGTTAACACAGGCAGTTCACAGTGAATCAACAAGACAACTGCTAACAGAGGAACAGCAAAAATATTCAGAGGAGCAGAGGGAGCAAATATCGTTTATAGGATAGTGCGAGTCCTTGCACAGGGAACAGGAACAACTTGAAGACAGACACCAGGTTTACAAACAGACCTTGGAAACTTCAAAACTGTAAGTTTCCAGCACTTAAGTTCTAGCTGAATCAGCTCCTGGAGAAAACTACTCTGTATCTCATATGCCCAAATCTAGCAGTGTAATGTTCGTTGCTTACAGTAGGAGCTGCCTGAAAATAAGGCTTTGAACTAAAACTAGCTCTTTCATCTCTCTCTCGCACAAATTTGACTCATAATCTTATGGCTTGTACGTGGATGTTCCAGACCACAGCCTGTCAGTGTTGTCACCCTTTGTCAGTGCAAACCTTTTAAGCACAAATAAAAACCCTCAATGTAAAGAACTCATCTTTCCTGCAAAGCTCTTCAGGCCTGGCTTGCCTGTGGCTTGGAGGGGTTCACAGGAACAGTTCTATCCTCTCTCAGATCTAATAATAATGTTTTTTTCCCGAGTATCCAATAACTTTTGCAATGCTGTGTGTCATAGAAATGCTGGACTCCCATAAAGACTGCTTTCCTATAGAACCAGAAAAAAATTACTTTGTTGCTCACTAGTAATGTAGCCAAAGGTCATTGAGGGCTACCACCCTTTATGGAAGTACAAAGGGCCAAAGGTGATAGAAGAAGCTCTGCAAAAGCTGTAAACACATCATGTTCTATTTCAAAGCATTCATGAATTTTTTTCCCTTTGCTACTACTTAATGAAAATTCAGAAAGGGGACAGTATTTGTTTGACAGGTGTGTTTTTGTGTGTGCTGTGCTTTTAAAGCATGGTAAATGGGGAAGGCTTTCCAGCTTTCATCTCTAGCTTTGGCAGAGAGTAATTTAGAGGAGTGTGCTTTGGTAGACGTGAAGACTAATGCTAGATGGAATTATAAAATCCAAGACAGACGTGAAGACTAATGCTAGATGGAATTATAAAATCCAAGACAAGTCTTGGACAGCATGATGGAGTGAAGAAAAAGAGATTTTGGTAGAAGTGTACATTTTGTTCATGTGGCACAAATGCCACCAAACACCTTTGATGCAGTGTTTATTCAAAAGGAAATCTGAAATGAACATTGGTAATAGTTGTTGCCTTGTGATTTGAAATGGTCATTTAGTATTCAGATATAAAGTTTCAGGAATTTTTTTGGTTAGTTGGTTTGGGGTTCTTTTGTTTTAGTGTTTAAATTTGAACACAATGTTTATTTGCAGATTTTTTGGGGGGTTACTCTAGGTATATTTCTAAGTAAGGAAAATTATCTGACTTGGTTTTTAGTTTTGTTCTGTGAATCATTTCCAGTGTGACAAAAAAAAGCCCCATGGATGAGATTGCAAAAAAATAAATTGGCTTTTGGACTTCAGGGTATGAAGGGAAAACAAACACTTCAGAAAGCTCTCAGTAATTGGAAATAATATGATTTTTCTAGTTGAAGTTTGCTTTTCTTTTACTGTAAGGGGCAAATAATGTGCTAAAAGAGAAATAAATTTCACCTTGCTGCCTTCAGAATGAAGGACCATGCTTCAGCAATACCAGCTGACAGCTCAGCCTCTAAAAAGGGAGAAATATCGCCATCTTGAGGTTACTGTTCTGTATGGTGACTAAGATAAGCTAATGAGAGAAGTATTCAGCTACAACTAATTAAAAATAAAATATCTTAAATTCTTACTGAAAGGCTCTGATGGAACACAAAAACAGAGTTACTGCAACAGAGAAAACTTGATTTTTCTTTAGCTGTACCCTTTTCTTCTAAAGAAAAGAACTTTGAAAAAAGCGTTTGTCAGGTGTTTTTTTTTTGTTAAATAATAGGAAAAAAGTGATATTTTGAAAGTATTTCTTAAAATTAAGACAGCCTAACTACCACTTCTGTCTTCAAATAAAAAACCTGCAATAGTTTTTACAGGAATCACACCACAGTAGATTCAAGTTCTTAGTAATTGTTAACATGTCATTTTGTGTGTTTTGACTGTACAAGGGGATTCTCTTTTGAGAATTGTAACTGTGTAAATTCTAATATGTCAAGAGCCACACACGAAAAAAACTTGTTATGTATCACCCTGACACCAATTTATTATATTCATAGGAATTGTTTTCTGAAGGTCTAAGCTGAGGGGACAGAAGAATGTAATCTGAAATGTATGCATATTCCTAATTCTTAACATTATTGAATTAAATGATCCAAGATCTAGGTGGACAAATTGAAAACAAATGTTGAATTTTAGCCCTTAAAATGTTTCTAATTTCAGCACAATACATGTGGGGTTGAAGTCCAATAGAATTTCACAATACTTCAAAGGCAAGCTTTGAGTGCGTACTTCCAGATGAAAATAAAAGATCATCTGGGAGCAATTTTATAACTTTCTTATGTTCTTGACCTGGTCACTGCCTTTCTGATTAATTTTGAACCTCTTGCTGAGTGCATGTGTTCTAGCATTTTTGCCCATAAAAGAGCATTGGCTTTGAAATTCATAAATGCTATGAGATCCACAGGTAATGTCCAATACTCTCAAAAAATTTCTTTGCTGTGTAGATACAAATGGTAGTTGGCAGGACATTCAGGACACTTAGGGAAGGTGGGGTGTATTAGCGTTGCTCTGTGCTGGTTCTTTGAGAGTCTTCATTGCAGGTCTCTGAATGTGGAATAAGTGCCTCTCAGAACCACCTCTGCTGTGCTACTGAGTGCTGCATATGTTAATTGCATCATGGTATCATCTTACTTTTAGAGGAATTCTCTATTTCTGCAGTTATGGTTGTGTGCACACTTTGTACTATGTTTACAGTTTTCTTTTTTATGGGCTAAACTACAAAAATAATATCTCGGCTTTGAGACAAAGTCTGTGGGAAAGAATTTGTGGAAATACAGAAACTGTAGTGGATTTTACAATGGAACAGCTTTTCTCCTTTGCTCCATTCTGCATCCTGTAGGCTTACATGTTAACTACTGTGATTTTGTTTGTTGTTGTTGTGTTTTTTTTTTTTTAATGGGGAATGGATTTCTTCAATATCACATCTAGTATCTCCATTTCTGTTTAAAAAAAAAAAAAAAATAGGGCAAAGATAGTGCTCAAAATAGAAGCTTCAGGAGTCCTGTTTTCTAGAAGTTTAGTATTGTTTCAGGTCAGGGCAGAGGTTCGACAAGTCCACTTAATTTTTCTGACAGCAGCCAGTAGAAGATGTAAAGCGAACAGTGTGAGAAGCAGCCAAGAATATTTCACCATCCAGTTTTCCACTCAGATTATCAAGTCTAATATTGAGTGATGTGGACATATTCATATATTTATCTATATTCAAATACACAAGAATTTGTTGTTGGGTTAAAGAAATAACCCAGCCATGCCAGGAATCAGCCTCCTGGCATGTAATTCAAAGGAAACCGTTTTTTGCTGGATAGAGGCATTAGCACAAAAAGCTACGATCGTATATGCTAGGGAAGGGTAGAAAATATGCATCCTCATTACTAGGACCATTACAAGCCAAGGAGAGGAGATAATAACACTTTAAAATGGGATCAAGCCTAACATGAAAGAGGCAAAATATTTCTCTGATACATTTCCTCTGCCGTTGTCGGTGATGTGCTAGTCCTGGCCCCTGGAATGCACTGAATGGCAGGTGACCGTACATGTGAATATCTGCTTCCAAAAGAGCAGTGTGGGCTGGACTGTGGCACTGAGTGGTTCTGGGGTGCCCTGGAAATTGCCCACGGTCTGCAGTGGAGCTCTCTCTTTTAAAGTGTATGATGTGAGTGCCTGAAGACAGAATGGAGCTGCTTCTGAGTGAGAGTTATGTCTGTTGAGTTTGTCACCCCAGATATGACGAAGACCGTGTGACTATTTGTCTTGGGAGATACACAGTTAAGATTAGAGCTATGCCTGCACAGATGGCACTCAATTTTCCCTTCGAGTCCCCCCTTTTGCTCCTAGAAATCAGAGTGAAGCAGAACTGGCTTGTGGGAATGAAATAACAGAAATCTCTTGTCACTTGTAAGAAAATAAAATAAATAGATCTAGCCATTGGGTTACTCCCATGTTCTTGCTTTCTTTCCTGTCGGGGGAAATTGTGAGCTCGTCACTGTTCTTTGACTGTGCCATCTAGCTGGCAAGTATTGTGATTTAGTGCTAAAACTGCAGTATTGGTGGGTCTGAGAACTTACACATTGATAGTAAGGATTTTTCAAAAATCTGATCTTAAAAATTAGTTTAGATATTTTATTTTGTTCCAAGACTTTTAGACATTTCAGACTTTTAGACATTTCATGCTTTACAAGTTTTCCTCCATAAACCTGGCAGCAGAATGCCTTTATAGGAAAGTGGATCTTCTTAACCAGAAGCCCTTCTTTAAGAAAAAAAGTTAAGTATCCTGAGAATCTGGATAAATATGTTGTTGTCCATGCTCGTGAATTTTATGAGCTTTCCCTTTACCCTTTAAAGGAAACGACGCATAGTCCTCATGCATCAGGCCAACTCTGCTCTAGTAAAAGCTGTCTCTGCTCTTAGATGTGTTTCCATGTTCTTGGTTCCCCTGGTCAGCACAAAGACTGCAGGATCTTGAGGGACTCTCTTGAGGGAGAGCCTGTGGTCTCTTTCAGACCTCCCTTCTGCCTTGGCCACGTCCTTTAAAGACTTTGGGCTCAGTGGGGAACAGTGAAGATGCACTAATGGTGTCCTGAGCAAAACTTCATTAATGGGTAACAAGGTTTTCTATACCATGGTGACAGAAGGCATTTTGGTATCTCAGCTGCTTGTGTCTTGGTCTGAGACTCCTGTCCCTGACTTCTGGTAAACCAGGTATTGCTAAGATCTGCCTTTGTATTTGATAAGATTTCTAATGTGGGGGCGTTTTCCTCCTGACGGAAGATATATGGAAATACAGCTTGCTTACAAAAGCGAGAAACTGGCCTCATGAGACCATCGGCTGTGCAACAAAGGTAGGAGAGGAGGAAGCGAGCCGAGTGTTCAGTGCTACTGATACCCTTTCCAAGCCACTGGTTTTGCATTTTTTTCTTTTTCTTGCCAAATTATAGATCAAAGTACAGGCCTGAATGCACATGTTAGGAAAAAGCGCTCAGATAACTTCTACTTAATTATGTTACAGCCCGTTATTGCATTAAGACATAATTGTCAATTTCATTAGAGTTAATTGTTGCAATTTTAATGTCACTATCAAAGTGCAGTATCCTAGCTATAAGAAGCAGCACATCATCTTCTATTGTGTAATGGCCCACGTGTTACTACATGCCCGAGACAAAGACTTGGCTGTCTTTCTGAAAGACAGATTTGATTTTAACAACAAACGATTTGGTTTGCTGCAGCAATTCCTGGGTGATACTCTGAATCTCTTTTGGCAGGAGGTCAGAATGGCTCTCCAGGGCTAATGCGTCTGACTGTGGTAAAGCTTATAGACCCATGGTTCTTCTTTTTACTGTATTTTTTAAGGGGAGCTGCTTAGCTGCACTAATGTGGTATTAAGCATTTAGGCAAGCAGCTCCCAAGTCTTTTAATAGATATTGAATTGCCTTGGTTTTGTGTTCCCAGAGGATGTATTGGGGCCGCTTTGCTTTTGGGTGGGCAGGAGGCAGACTGTCCAAAGTAAGTGTCTTACACCAAAAGCTATCTCTGGCTCATTGTATGGAATACGCAGTGCTCTGCGGCTTTGGATCAGTGTGGGTTTTTGAATAATTTTAAAAAAAAACCCCAACATTGTAGAAATGAATGCATGTGTAATTTAAGCAGTCAGTTTATTTTATTATATTATATAATCTTATAATTATTTCCAGCATTGTTGGCTCTCCACAAAAGACAGAATAACCTGAGATGCTATCTTTGTTAAAGTACAGTGTACTACTAGTTCAGCTTCTTTACTGGGAGGGGAAAAGATGCTAATTATGATTTAGGAGGTACTTAAAATTATATAGCAAAGCTGCTCTTGGGGAAAGTGGTGATAACACAGTCACTTAAGGCTAAAATTAACTGTTTTATCTCAATAAAGGCCAGGATCTGCTCTTTGAATGGCTTTTAGTGTCCATTTTCTTCTCAACTAGGCAGAGAGGCAAGAGAGAGCAACTGGAAAATCCTTTTCTGAATTGAAAGAATTAGCAGATGTTACTGGGAAGATGTAACTCGTTTTGTGACGGATTTTTTTTTTTTTTTTTTCTTCCTTGTTGACTGCTTTGGGCACTTACTGCTAAGGTGTTTGCACTTCGGTGAGGTCCCCAAAAGGATGCCAGTGGGCAGAGCTTGCGTGATAGGGAGGTGAGCACACTGCATGTTTGCACACCATAATGGAGGATCTCATGGGCAGCAAGCCAGCGAGTTCTCCTGCAATCCGATCTGTTTCTCTAGGAAGTTCAGTTTTTACTTACAGCTTTAATAGAGTTTCGCTTTAAAGGGCCCGTGGGTGGCACTGAACCGGTGCTCGCTGCTTACAGAGAACGTCTGCGCTGACACCCAGTGGAGCGGCGGCCGCTGAGGGTGGGCTCCGGGGCTGTCCCTGCTGGCGGGCACCGCCGCGGGGCTCGGCTCCAGCGCTACCCGCGGCTCCTATCCGCCGGATCGGGCGGGATTACGGCGAGCACCTGCCGCCTCTGGCAGCCGGCGGTAGCGCCCGGCCCGCCCGGCGGCCGTTAGCCGGGGAGCGGTCGGTAACGGCCGACCGCGAGCCGCGTTGCCACGGGAACGCCGCGCCGCCGCGCCGTTGCCATGGGAGCGGGAGCTGCGGCGCCCCCGGGCGGCGCGGCCGGCCCCGGCCTCGTCGTGCGGGTTCCCCGGTGGGCCGGGCGGGCGGCGGCCGAGGTGAGGGGTGGGTCCCGCCAGAGCGGGACCGGGAGCGCGCCGGGGGAGGCCTGCTGGTGGGGCGGTGGCGGGGCTGCCCGGCCGGGCACTGCCCGCCTCCCCGCGGGTCTGAGGCAGACCCGGCTGCCCTCCTGCTGCCCCTCCGACTGTCGTGTGGTACCCCGCTAGCAGCTCCCTCCTTCACCGCGGGGGGAAAGCAGCCGATGAAGTATTAAGTGAACTCTGGCTTGCTTCCTCTGCCCAGCTTACTCAGGAGGAAGAAGGAAGCACAGGCATCATGTAACTAGGGGGGCAGGCACGAGCTGTGCCATGGTATCACCCCCCATAACGCTTTAGATGCGCTGTGAGCATGAGGGGTTTGTGTTCACAGAAAGCAGGATCGCGGCCATCACGCCTCAGGCTGAGCTGCTGCTGTTGGGGCTGGGTCACGTAACACAGTGAACAGATCTCGGAGAACTGAGAGTTGGTTTGTAAGATGCTCCTAATTCAAACAGTTTATGGCTGTAATTCAATCAAAGGTCAACCGTTTGTGTCTGTTCAGTGCCACCTTTGCTTGCTCTTCACGAGTGGCATTTACGCCCACACGGAGATGCAGTGTCCTACAGCCTTGGCTAGCAGATCTGTGTGGCAAAAGTCAACAGCAGATGCTTAGGGAAGGGGTGAGAGCAAGGCAGCATCACTTCACCTGGACAGTGAAGGCTTGTGTTTTGCAGTCCAGAAGTCTTAGGGCTGTTAGTGACTGATTGTTCTGTTTTATTATTGCTCACAGCAGTGGATAACTGGGCTTGAAATAACTAGTCTAAAGACAAGAGCTAAAAGTAGGGAAAGAAATATAGTATTGCCAACAAAACGCAGATCTTGCGGTGCAGGAAGCCACTGGCTAACTAGCGAGCTTTGCAGATCCTTCCTGCAGGCCTGCTTGTTTCAAATGAAACCAAGTGCCAGACCAACGTTTTTTTACGTCATTCCTTTGTCAAAAGGTGGAATTAAGAGTGCAGTTGGGCAGAGGCAGGGAGGTGGCCTTTCAGATGGAGTCCTGGCTTGTAGCAAGCTGAACTTCTGATGCCTGCGTACAGCCCCAAGCTTCAGCATGGTGGAGAAGAGGTTGTGCCTTGAGCCCTGATGCGTTATCTCAAAAGGTCAATGCTAGTTACAGGGAGGCAGAGTTGCCTCTTCTTGGGAAGTTGGGAAGTCTGTAAGCCTTCCAGATCAGGAATCCACAGTGGAATAACAAATCACCCCTGTAATTGGCAGCAATTGTCGTCATCCCAATCAGCCCTGACCTAACCACCCGTACGTTTTGCAGTACCTATTTGCATTCTGTGGTTTCCTTCAGTCAGGGCATCACTCATTGCCGAGACCATTCTGCCAGAAGCTACACGACACCCAGGGATGCCAGCACAAGAAGGAAAATGACATTTTTGAGAAGGATGTCATTTCTTTTTCAACACTGCAAAACATCCACCCATCTGTCACAAAAGCATGTCTTCTTTCCTGGCACTCCAACGTCTCTGTATCAGTCACACACAGAGTACAGCTCAGCAAGCAGAAATTTATCAAGCTAATGTTATCAATCATATGCCAGTTCACATCACTTCTGAGTGCCAGAACCACCTCATTTTCACCCCTTAATATCAGGTTTGGGCTTTTATTTTAAGCTTATCCTAAAGAAAAGAGCTAGAGAAAACACAGGTGGGGAGATAGCACTGAAGTGTCTCTGGAAGACCAAGCTGGCTTGCCGGCAAAACATATGTCTGTATTCTGAAGGAAATCTACTGTCAGATGGCAGAATCAGAGGTGGGATGCTTAGACCACACATAGCCAATTGCTTCCCAGATCCCCCTGTTGCTCCTTTCCATTTGAAACTCAGCCTGGCACCTTTTGTCTGTATTAGAAGCTGCTGATCCCCTTACAGGAGAAGAGGCCATGTGACTTGCCTGGCAAGCTGTCATGCTAATAACAAACCAAATGACCTTCATGCTGTTGATTCTGGAAATCACGTTCAGTCTAGTAAAACACTAGTTAGTGTTACTTAACATCTTGGGGTCTAATCTATGTTTTTCAGTGTCACTGTGCCATTTAGAAATTGTACTTTGAAAAGCACTCAGTTAACCATTGGTGAAATATGCTCTGCAACTGTAATGAAGTGTCAGTTGCGTGGTAATTAATAACATGCTGCAAAGTTCCTGCTGCGTGAAAATACAGTATCAGGTGTGCTTATATTACCAGAAATACTTTCAGTTCAGATTGACTTGAAATTTTGGTTCATTAAGCTGTCAGCTTAACTCTCAACAACTATAATAAAGAGAAAACATTTATTAGTGGCCTCAGAAACTGCAGGTATGTTTACAAGAAACTCTAACTTGGCTCTATGAACAGGATCTGGCTGTAAATTTAGGTTTGTTTTTAAATGTTTGTTTACTCATTACTACCATATCGATCTTCTATAAAACTCAAAGAAGTCCAAGTCGCACTATTGCATCAAGCCATTTTAGAAAATGAGCATTTGAGCATCACTAAATCTATGGGAGTCTGAAACAGAGCAAAGTTCAGAGAAAAGCCAATCTAATTTAATGTAGAATATTACACATCTTCTGTATGAATTAGTATTTGTAAAGTTACCCAGAGCAGTTCCACTGTTATGCTACTAAGAATAACTTTCTTTAAAAGGGTATAAAGAATACAGGGTGCACACACTTTTACTGTAAAGAAGGTCAGACAATTTGCTGGTTTGTCTGTGAATAATTTAATTCACTCAGATGTTTCTACTGATGTCTTCCATCCAACCTTTTATTGCCACCTTCAGAAATACCTCATTCTTTGAGATAAGAATTTTATTTCTTTTATCAGGCCTTTATATATGTCTTGGGTATCTGTGTGACACCACTGAGTTAGAAATCAGCCATAACAATACTAGAGAAAATTAATTCTCCTTGTGTCTCACTCAGTCACCTTGAATGCCAACTTCTAGAAGTGAGATAGCGTTTGTCATTCTGAGAGCGCTCCCATTTTGTTGGTGAGATAAGATGAAAATTGGGATTAGTAAAGCCCACATATGGCTTATCAGGCAGTTTGGTGGATGCATTTTAGGTTTGGAGGGCTATTAAAGATGGGACCAAATCAGGAACTTTAATGCTTACGCCTTTGCAAACTTGAAATTTTTTGAAGCATTTGTATTTATCTGTGAAAAAAGCACCTGGACTTTGCTCCCTGAGAAGAGAAAAAACTGAAACACCACCCCTCAATGGAGAAGTGCTTCACACAGGGGGCACTTTTCCAGTCACTAGTGACCAAAGGCTTTAAATTTTATAAGTAAATAACTTCATTTAAAAATTATTTGACTATAGAAGGTGGAGGCTGCTGCTATAGGCTGCTGGCCAGAAAGTATTCTTGTGGAAAGGAGTGCAGAACATGAAAGGAATAGTAGCAAATACAGAACGGAGAAGTCAACCTGCATGTATTGCTTCATGTACCAGCGATTTGTGGGTAATTGAGGGTGATTTGTGCTTACTAAGCAGGCCTACAAGGTGGCTCCAAAGGCCCTACCTTAGAACTAACTTAGATATGAGCATACAAAATAGTAGTATTAATGGCTTTGGTGCCTGGACTCATTTGATCTGATGAGCAAGTGAGTGTTTAAGTCTGGAGGACCCTGTGGTACAGGACCAATAGCGTTTTAGCAGCTTGTGTGCCTAAGTACCCTGGAATCATACTGAGCTTGCCTGTCATTTGTGACTAAGGAAGTTTTGCAGATGAATAAAGAAAAAAAACCAGATGAGTCTAAATTTGTTTTGTTCCCAGTTTGTTGACGTGAAAACTTCAAAAAGTGGAAGTCTTCTTGCTTTTCTCTGTAATCAGTATTGCAACTGCCAAGGAATTCTGCAACTCTTGCTCCTTTCCTTGGGGTGTCACTATCAGCCACCACCATCTCTCATGTGACTCTTGGGAGACAACAGGTTTACTTCTGTTTTCCTTTTTGCAGCCTGCTAGTTCAGTGACCCATGTGTATGACTATGTTTGATTCCTTCTAATGGGAAAGGTTCTCCAGCTATTGCAAAGCTGTAAGCTTTGCTTCGCCTTCAGGGCTCTGCCTTTCTTCTAGTCACCCATTAGGCTTCCACATTAGAAGAGGCATAAAAATGCCCTCTTCTTCTGAGAAGAGGGGATTATCCCCATGTCCCACAGATATGAAGGAGATGCATAAACAAAAGACAGAGATTTTTCTTGCTCCTGTAGAGTAAATTCTGCTGGCTGAAAAAATAATTGCTTTTATCTCTGAAAACCTTTTCCAGCCAGACAGCAGGGGACACGGAGACTGGCCAGAAAATTCAGACCGGATTGCCTAGAGGTTTATTACTGGGACGATGGCCCAGCTGGACTGAAGAGATGGGCAGGCTGGGTTGGGGCAAACCAATATGTGGGGTCAGTGGGAGCATCCTGTAGTTCATGCAGTGCTACCTCCAAATCTGTGGTCAGCTCGCAGTGTGATGAGTGTTGAATTACCTCAACCCATAAGCCCAGTCTCTTCTTAGTCATTACTCCAGATTTGAAACTCGGGGTGAATTACCAGACTGTGCTGTAGCCAGAGAACAATGATCAGCTGTTTGTAATTCATAAGCCTATCTGTGCCTTAAATTGTTGTTTTAGAGAAAAAAAACAAACACCACCACCAACAAAAACAACATCCCAAAACCCCGTGATCATTTTATCTCCAGCTGACTTATGGCCAGAATGTGAAAATAGCATACTCAGAATTTGCTACTTCTTTTGTAGTAATAGGTCTGTTCGCAAACTGTCAATCAAATACTATTTGTTTCAAAGAAAAGTGTGATGACAGCTTTTCTGCAATGGAAACTCCATTATCCATCACCTGAATACACTACCTAAACAATGCAACACCCTTCAAATGTCCTGAATCCTTTTGTATGTCTTGTCTGTTTTTTGCTGCTTTCAAAATGTTTTACTTTTGACTAAATAATTACAAAAAAACTCTAGTCATCTCTGCTAGCAAAGCATACTTAGTTTTAACTTGGAGAATAGAATGACTTTTGAGAAGACTTACACTGCCTCAGAATATCTTTAAAGATGCTGCAAGTGCTTTATGTCACCTTATTGTGTGGATCTTTTACTGAACTGCCCAAGTGAGAAACAGAAAGATTGATTGTGGGGGCTGATGTTAGGTAAGTAAGTACCTGTCAGGTGGAAAGCCGATGATTTGCAGGGGGGTGGTTAGTTGTCTAGAACTGTTACAGGGGTCTGGAGTGGAAATATGTAGAAAATGCTGGTTGTTACAAAAACCAACAGCAAAGGAGGGAGGAGGCTGGTGGAGGGAAGGGACACAGTAAAAGGACGTAACGCTGGGTGAGTTCCCATAACCTTGTTTCTAAGCCTGCACTCCAGGCAGGAGCAGATGCACAGCAGGGCAGCAGGGACAGCAGATGATCTGGTCTTTCTCGACCATTAAACCACTTCATTTTTGGCACTGGACTGGTGGTAGTGGCTTTCCTACCATCTCTTAGGCTAGATGAAGATGGACTATCATGGTTGCCACAGTGGCAAGGTTCAGACATCTGGTTTTGAACCTTTTTGTAGCTCAGAAAGGAGCTGGTGCTGTGCTGCGTGCTGAGAGAGGGCATGTCTTAGCAGGCAGGATCACACAATGTGGTGCGCAAGGGTCATCCCGAAATGTTACACTAGCAAACGTTTAGAGCCTAAGCCAGGGTGAAAGGACAGTCCACAGAAGACTGTACTGGGTTATACAGTGATAATTCTTGACTTCTTGAGAAGGCATGTGGAGAAGTCAGTCTCTCATCTCATTTGTCCTGCACAGTCTCCATATGGACCAAGCCATTTTGGTATTCTGAAACTGTGAAACAGGAGGGAATAGCCCTCTATTCATGAGCCTATTCATAAGCCAGACATAATTAATGCATTGCTATGGATAAATAGTTGCTACAAATAGAGCTGAGGCCTGATGTCTTGTCCCGTTTGACAAAATAAGCTTGCAGTTCTAGGCTTTAAATACTTCTGAAGGTTGGTCACACAGACTTCCTCTGATTTCCCCTTCCAGTTGGTCTGGAAGTAAAATGCAAATGAACTTTCGAACGAGCTGTGTGTTTGAGTTCCCTTGTGTTTATCCAAAAGTACTTAAAAATGTTTTTGATTAGAAATAAATTTTTAATTTGGATTTTGAGGGAAGATGGACTTCTTTTGAGAACTTTAATTCACTCCTGCTTAAGCAACTTGCTGGCTACTCCAAATGCTAAACGTACAACTTAATAATGACACCTCTCAGATGAGTACTGAATGAATGGTTTAAAAGTTGTAATCTGCTTTTATAATTTAACAATGAACAATCTATGATTAAGGTTCAAAAGAAGTTAATCTGAAGCTTCAAATGGGATGGAGACAGTGAGGGTATGTGAGACAGGAAGGCTGTGACAGACAGAAGGATCCCTATCAGTAAAAGAGGAGTGTGTGAAAAGAGATTCAGCCAGGCTAGAAAAAGGGAAGGTGTATCATCGGAATAAAGAGCTTTATGTGTTGATTCAGAAAGCAGTATGTGAGAAGGAAGGCAGAAGCTCTCTACAGACAGTCTGGAACTGGAAGAACTGTGCCAGAGAGATAAGCAAGTCGCAAGGATCAAGTTGAGCATGGTTATTAAGAAGTATTGGTAAAGAAGTTGATTGGCTAGCGTCAGTTCAAATGTGGTGATTAAACTTAATGGGAAGAATAGTATGACCAGGACAGAGAAAGGAGGAGAATGAGATTAAATTTATAGAGCCCTATTTCTGTTCAAGTTCAAATTGTGTTACTGAATCTGTCACCCTTTTTGCATAAACTGGAAAACATTGGAAATTAATGATTCTCTTGGTTATTTATTGTTGTTACCAGTGGCTTGAAAAGACTTTAGAAGTCAGAAAATACAGATAAAACTGTTTATTCAATCTTGACTGGATTTAAAAGATCTATTCCCATTCCGTTTCTGTGCATCTCTCCAAAGTTGTCTCTATCTTTTCAAGCATATTAAAAATTTTCTGTAAATATTTTTCATTAGTTCTGGTGACAGCTCTTAGCATTTTCCCAAACATTACTTTAACTAAGTATTTGTATTTAAGATTGCTTTGGGATTACACCAGGTGGGAATGTTTTTATTCAAAGAGAAGCATTAGCTTCCTATGAAATACCATACTGCAGGTTCTTCTTTTAAATCTTCTGTTGGAAATGTCTCATTTAAATTTCTCCTTCTGCTGCCTGTATTTTTGTTTAACCTAATTATTTGATATCTACCATAGCAAGCAGCTGTGCCAGCACCAGGGGAACAGTGCCAAGAAGGCAGAGTTGAGTGGCCCAGGGAGGAGAATGTGTGACTGCTCGTGTTGAGCCTCAGTGTCCAGCCTCCCACTCTGCTTCACTCGCCCTGTGGCCAGCCCAGCTCTTGGCACTCTCTAGGGCAGCCAGCCTCTGCAGAGCTAAGGGACCCTCTGAGGTGTAGCCATGTCCTGGGTGTTCTGGGCCACATCCTTTGCCCTCACCCATCGGGCTCCGTGGCCAGAGGTGGTGAAGGCAAAGCTGTCCTGTGATGGGGTCAGGCTGTCTCCCCAGCATCTGAGGTTTCAGATGGCACCAAGGCCACCAGAGCTTTCAGTGTACCGCTAAGGTGTTTTCTCACTTCTTATTGTACACCTAATATACAACTTTTAGTTCTATCAATGCCAGTTAACTAATTGCAAATTGACTTGTTTTACCCAAGACAGTGGCAAATTCTGTGTCTGGACACTCCACATAGTTTTGCCTCAAGACAAGTTATTAGCTATGTGAGTAGAAACCAGCTGTAAATTCTAGGCTAGGCATAGATGCTACAGTGATGGATAACGTGATAGATAGATGATGCAAATCTAAACATATTTAAACACCATAACTTAGGTTTAAACACTGTAGTCAAATCTGAGTAGGGCCACGTTGAGAGTTCCTTTAGTCCATTCTAACAATGAAGAAAATTCAGAGAGACTTGATTGTGCCGATTTAGAAATGCAACGTGGTTGAAAGCAGTTAGTTAAATAGCTGAATTTTTGAATGCCAGGTTGCAAACTGTGTAGGCTACCAGCACTGAAATACTGGGAGGGAAAATCCTTATCTGGGACATGCTAATACAGTGTACTTGAGAAAACCAAGCTGTGTAGTTTCTATAATTTTCTTCATCTAAGAATATAACACAAAATGGTTCTGCATTGCAGATCAGAAAAAAAAAGTAATTTTTTTTACTTCATTTATACAACTTCAAGAAACATCTGGTAATGTAGCCTCTAGATGTTTGGAAGGTGGACAACAGTAGGAATTTAGAGGGAAGTTACTCTTTCTGATTTGATGGGTCTTTTTCCTACAGATTACAGAAAAAGAAATGTGAAATACATACTAATTAGCTATTCTTAGCCTTTATTTTTTGAGTTTCATTTTTGCACGTAATTGTTTGAACAGCCAAGCTATAATCGTCCTGCTGAAACTGTAACTGTGCAGAGAATTGTAACACTTAGTTTATCTTACAGAATATAAAAAATTACAGATCAGTGTCAACTGAATTATAACCAAAGAATGTAGACACTTATTTTCACTGTTGTAAATTGGGAAAATTATCATCCTGAAAAAAAATTTAATTACTTAATCTATGGAGAAATATTTAAAAGAAAATATGTGAAGAAAAGCCCAGAAGGCTTCTGATGAGACACAAATCAGATATAGTCGTAGTTATAAACCAGTAATAATAGCCAGTAGAACTATGTAAGAGTTAAAGCAAAAATCACTTACGAAAGCCTGTGTCTGGGTTTTCAGGATGCTGCATGCTGTTTTCTTTCTTTTAGTATGTTATTTCCAAAATCATCAAGCCTTTGTAGTTAAAAGCCATACTTTAGTTGATATCCAGGTTTTTCAAAATATTGAATATTTATGAAAAAATTCATTATTATCTGTGGCCAGAGCAGTTACTGTAAGATTGTCTAGATGAGGCTCTTGCCGCTTTAAACTGAAAGAGCATGAGAACAGCTTGGCAAAATGATTCCTGATTTACGTATGCATGTCAGCATTTCACAAGTACTAAAATATAGCATTTGCTTATTTGCATGATGATGCCTGAGCTGAATGATATCAATTTAATTACCACTAGTTTACTGGTTCTTGGATCATGCTTCCAGATATATTTTATAAATGTGTAATAGTTTTATCAGTCTGGTGCTTTTTATTTATTCACAGACACCAGTGTACAGAAACTAATATGACTATTTCCTTCAGTATAGTATGTTATTGTGTGCACGAACATTGCCTGAAATACCGTACTTCTGAATTTTGCGGTTGTCCTTGGCAAACGGAGGACACCATGCTCATCTTTGTGTCTAAATTTGTGCCCTTAACTAGCAGCCCTGCTGTTGATAGTCATGACTGCAAAGGCCACTAGGGCCAGCTGTGTAGGTACCTTGTCACAGACGACTCAGAAATGTAGGGTGAGGTTTCGGTGTTTGTTTGCTTGCTACAGAACCTCTGAATATTCCTGATAAGGAGATGTTTTGCTAAAGAAAGCAGAGGCCTGTGCAGCAGCTATGTAGCATGGAGGTTGGGCACATAATGCAAGGGAGTTCCTGTTTGCTGCTTTTCCAGAAGAAGCCTCAAGATTTGAAGCACTGTGTTGATTTCAGTCAGGCATCAGAAATGCTTTCGTCTATTTGGCATTCAGGCTGGGTTTTTTCTGCTGTGCCACCTGATGGTGCTTCATCAGGTGGAGGGCTGAGCTGAAAGGATGTGAAGGATGTGTAATTAAAACATGTCATAGAAGTATTTATTCATTGGGCTTAAACCAAGACAGAGATTTAAAAAGAAACATCAGTCAGGAGCTGGAGTGTTGCAAGAGGTGGTACGCCTTTCCATCTGAGGGAAAGGGCAGTACCACGGTCGCCAAAATAGTCTGAATTTCAAACTCCAGAGTGTGAATTCAGTTGAGTAAACCACACGTTTAAAGGTTTTAAAAAATGTATGATAGAACAAACTCTTCTGGGTGTTCCTTATTTAGAGCTAATTAGGCTACCTTGACCTGCAAGGAAATTAGACTAAGTGTTGATGGGAACAGAGAAAGTATTTTTATTTCAGTTTTTGTCTGGAGGGACAGTTTTTGCATGGCACCCTTCTGTAACATTGATCTTGTCACATACATTATTTTTATCACACGTGTATCATTTTGATTTACTAATTAGATTACTGTAGCTCTAGAAGGTAATCAGGCCACTTGATTATTCACTTTTTATAGCTGTGGTAGAGTTTGGGAAGAGGAAACATAACTCACAAGCGATCCTTAAATCTTCTGTGCAATATACTGTCTTTTGTTCCTGTTTCTCTTTGCGGGCTGGTGGTGATAAATGGGGAGCACAGAAATTAATAAAACTGGATATTTTTGATAGGTTTTTAGTCTCTAAACCACCCATCTGGATAGCTTAGTGTGGCAAAAATAGGACATATTGAGTTTAAGCTAGGAAAGTTTTAAAACTGGAATCTTTGTACAGGCCAATGAAAAACATTAGAGTGCATGCAAAGGAGAAACGTTTGCTGATGCATTTGTAAAAAGCAATTCAAACATTAATACACTACTAACAATGTTGAAGACTTTGTAAACATACATTTGTAGTGATTCATTTACATGATTAGTTGACCTATATTTAAAATATAAAATCAATAACTGCCTTTTTTTTTTTTTTGGCTTGGAGGAACAAGTGAAAACATTTGGGTTTTTGTTTTGAGTGGGGTTTGGTTTTTTTCATTTGTTTTTTACAAATGAAAGTCAGGTAGGAGAAATTCTCCATCTTGCTTCACTATGCCTTCTTCTGAGAGGTTAAAGGCATGAATTTGCCCTTAAATATGTTTATTTTTCACACTTGTCTTTCACTATTTTCAAGGGCAAGTGAAGTCTTCATGATAAATATTAAAGTACTTTTTCTTAATCGGATTTTCAGAGACACAGATCAGAAACAAATTCTAGTATTTTTCAACTCAAACATTTTTCTTTTGTTGTGAGGGGAAAAACATAGTTTGGTGTGGCTCTTTGGAGGGTGGTTGAGCATCTTGGAGTGATGGGCCAAACCAACCTCTTCTTACAGCACAGCAAACATGCTGATTGCTGAGCACGTACCTGTCTACTCCTCTCGGGGCATGTCCAAAGGGGGAATTATATGCGCATGGGAATTAAACACCAGCTTTGGAAACTCGGTGGGAGTTTGACCCACGGTCCGTAATGTGCTTTGAGGTCCTTCAGGAATTTTGAAATACCTTTCTTCACCTGAGTGACTAGTGGGAAAAAGGCCTTACAGAAGTCTAGAGAGATCACATCCGTAGCTCTTCCCTTGTCCACTGATGTAGTCACTCTATCACAGAAGGCCATTGGGTTGGTCAGGCAAGACTTGGCCCTGGTGAAGCCATGCTGGCTGTCTCAAATCGCCTCCCTGTCATCCGTGTGCCATAGCTTCAAGGAGGATCTTTTCCGTGATCTACCCATGCACAGAAGTGAGGCTGACAGGTATCTTTCGCTAGACCAGGTTGCTCAAAGCCCCAGCCATCCCTTGAACACTTCCTAGTGTTCACAACTTCTCTAGGCAACCTGCTGCAGTGTCTCACGCCCCTCATGACCAGAGGC
The DNA here is from genome assembly GCF_964106895.1 of Numenius arquata. Taxonomy (NCBI): domain Eukaryota; kingdom Metazoa; phylum Chordata; class Aves; order Charadriiformes; family Scolopacidae; genus Numenius; species Numenius arquata. The sequence continues at coordinate 20,453,937 of NC_133581.1, forward strand.
AGCTCCCACAGCCTGCCCTTGTGTGCCATGTGCCCTGGCCCATCACCGTCTTGAAGGCCCTAGGCTGGGCCCACACCCCAGGCATCAGTGTCTTCTCTGAACTGTGGAGACCAGGAGGGGACAGAGGAGTTGAGATGCAGTCGCCTGTGCCTGACAGTGGCTGAGAGGGAGCAAAGCATCCAGACATCCCATCAGTGGGAAAGGGAGGTGGCAGCCAGCCTGTGCAAGGCCTCCCAGCACGCCACAACAGAACTGATGGTTGGTTTTGTTTCCCTTTCAGTATCTTTTCTAGTTTTCTATGTCCTTTTGGAAACAGGAGAACTAGGAATATGTACAGTGTTTGAAATATGGGTGCAATATGTATTGAATTGTTGAGGTAAAGGTGTTTATATTTTGTGCTCTATTTCTTTCCTTTTAGTTTCAAACCATCTACTGGCTCCCTCCTCCACAAAGTTTCTTTGAAACTTCACTAACTTATAAGTCTAATTGTTAGCGTAAATAATAGAGTATTTCTCAAAAATGAATTTCCATTAGGACTCACTTTCATGGCCTGAACAGGCTGTTCTGACGCTGGAGAGACTGCTACATCTTATTTTGTGTTCACATGAGATTTTTATTCTATGTCAAATTGATCTAAAACCATGGCTATGAACTTATTTATTTCTGAAAATGTTATCTAGTCCATAAAATTTGTTTTCCTATGCTTGATTTACATGAAGTGACTGGTTTTATGCAAAAATAATTAAGGTATTTTTCTAATGGTAACGCAAGCAGCAGAAACTCGTAATGAGTTTTTCACAGGAAATTAACAGACCAGGAACGAATTCTTGGCTCTGTGGAGTACACAGTAATATTTCCATGGGTTTCAGGGATGTACTCCCTGTGAGCTGCTGAGTAATTTCAACGTACTGACTATGTTTCAGAACATTGTGATTATCTTCAAACGCAACTTTTGAACAAAGAAATGGCTAATAGTTTGACTGAATATCCAGGTTTATCTTTCTTCTCCATAGGCCTATAGCGAGCATACTGACAAAGCCAAGCAAAAGCCCAGCGAGGATCACAGACAACTGTCTAAGCACAATCCACAGCTTGTCACACTGCTACCTTCCCCTCTGTCAGCTCAGCACCCAGAAGCCTAATACCTCTGCATTATCAGACTGAGTTAAATTAACTGCAAGTGACAGGGTGATATTTATTTGGGGCAAGTCTTGGAATACTGTTAATTTATATGTTCTACTACTTAAGGATTTGCTCTTCAGTGGAAAGCAGACTCATTAGAACACTAAGGGAAGATTTTGTATTCTTTTCTGAAACATGTTGAGCATTTTGAATAAAAGAGTAATTATAGTTGTTATACTCAGTGGAACAATGTGAAGTAGTTTTACCTAGAATAATATGCAAGCACTTGTCAGCTTACCATTCACAGGAACCTTTTAAAATGCCACAGTAGTTACTTTCTAAATGCATAAATATTAAGTCACTGGAACAATTAAAACGATGATATTCAGGGAAAGATATTCTTTTGCATTTGGATTTTGACTGCACAACCCATGGCAGAAAATCTATGTGTTTCTAGAAAAGTACTAAAATAATATTCCATGCAAGAATTCTTGCTTAAATTAAATTGATATTAAAAAAATCCCACACCAATCACCCCCTCCAGTCTTGGTTAATATTGTACTGTCCATAGTATTTAACAATAACCCATTCAAAAATGTAAGTAAAGGAGAAAAGAAAAGTCTTATGGTAATGCATCAATTGTATTACAACAATGTGTAGGAAAAGCTGTATTTTGCTCCAGTGATTTGGGGGTTCTCTATTTGCAGGAGCTTACTCTACCTTGCAAAAGATGTCTGCACCATACTGAGTCAGCACTGGGAAGTACCAGGGTACTGAGCCATTTTGAATGCAACGTGCTAAATAGTTACCCTGGTTCGAAAACACTTAAATTCCAAAATTGCATACCTGGCATTCCTGAACCTCATTTTAACAAGTCAGATATTTCTATATGACACTATCCATCTGGTCGTTTCTGAAAGCATATACTATGGAAGGGCAAATTTTTAATCCCTGTTATCTCTGTGCAGATCTGGCAAAAGTTTATTGATTTCAGTAGGCTTCGTGGTGAGATTATTTTTCTTGTATAACAGGGCAGAATTTGGGTTATGTTCTCATTTCCAAGATCAGTGCTCCTGCGGACTTCTGCACTGCTCCATGCTGGCTGCAATAAAGGCACCGCACAGCTCAGATATTTGTGTCCCCAAAGCAGAAGTGCTCCTTGACATTTGAGCTCCAGCTCATGGGTTTTTGCTGCCTTTCTTCTCTCCAGCTTCTGCAGGCTGACTACACTCATTCGTTAGGCTGCTGTATTATACAAATAGACTAGTTACTAAGACATCAATAAGTCACTGAATTTAGAAACAGTGTATGGATCTTTTTCATTGCTGATATTGGGGCAGTGGATGAATTGCATGATGAAGACTCCAGGGCTGATTTGGCAGAATGTCAGTTGGGCTTTCAGCTCAGTCCCTGTGAAACTGGGTATGTAAGAAAAACTGCTGTGCTCCTTTTCCTGTGAAACACGCTCGAGGTCTTTGACTCTCAGAGGATCTTTGCCAAAACCCACTACCTTTCGATGTACCCTTGCCAAAACCACCCTGTTCTCAGCTACATGACATCATACATTGTCTTCACCCCAGTGAAAAAGGAAAATATGTACTTCAGACATCCAGACACCTTTGCTGTCAGCAGAGGTTAAACCAGCTCTGTATCCAGAAGGAATATACCCTGAAAATAGCTTAGAACTGAACTTCTTTCAGTGGCTAGCACTGTTATTGTAGGTAGTACAATGTTGCTTTTATCTTGAATGGCAAACTTACTGGTATATATTTGTGTACAGATGTGAGAGTACTTTCTGAGGGACAGTATAGTCCGTGGGTCTGTAGTTAGCTCACATAGGATTCCCTGCAAGTGTTAGAAGTTATTTCTTAAATCATATAAGCACCAATAAATGTTGACTGCAGGAATAAGGAGGTTCTTTATGAAAACATGTTGGAAAACTGAATATTGTCTTCACACTAGAAAGCCTGCAGCAAATTACCTGACACTCAGGCTGTTACTGAAGAGTCTGAAGCAAGGTGCTATGTTTAAAAATACCAGTCATGATATTAGGGACCTAATCTTTTACACAAAAAGCTCAAGGAGCTTTGCTACTGACTAAATAGATAAATGAAAACCCATGCTGTTTAACACTTATGCTCATGATTTTTCTTTCTTTTTTTTTTTTTTTAATTAGAGAGCCACTTTACACTTTTTGACACATTTCGCAAAATTGCCTGAAACCCAGCTTTAATGATTTAAAGTTAAACTAAATCTTAGTTTTAGTTTGTGCCTTTTTGGTTTCTGCAGAAATGGAGAGACTGATGGGAAAGGATGAGAGCTCATTGACAAAAGAAATGGAAAAATTGGCTATGCAAGCAAGAAAATAATATACTAAAGAACAAAGCAAGGTTAGATTATTGAAATGTCAGAAAGGTTCTCTTTGAGGGATTTGTTTGACAATGATGTAAAGAACAAAGACTTGTAAGGAATACTGAAAACTAAGCATAGACAGCATGTACAACAAAGCAATTTCTTACGTCAAGAGAAACCTGTGGTGTTTTTATCTCGGGTGAGGGTTTTTGGGTTCATTGCATTTTTTTCTTTGGTTCATGGGGACAATATCTTCCCACATGATGAAATTTGTCTGTGTTACACAAAGCAGCAGGTGTGGCAGGGCACTGGGAGTAATCAGCTGTTTGAAAGCAAGGAACATCTATACTTTCAAACTGCATTTTACATTACAAAAAACAGCTATTTGGGAGCAACAGTACAGCAAGTGTTTCTGGCTCTGAAAAGTATGTGAGACTCCACCATTTTCAGTTTTTTTTAAATGGAGAATGAAATGACAGTCCCACAGGTATGGTCTACAACTGCACTTAGGGACAAGAAATGTATTCTCATACCTACTATTCACTCAGTGGTAGATTTATATATACAGTGATGTACTCCTGGTCATAGTTATTGCTCTGAAAAATATGTTGGATTTAATGCATTGCTTTCTCTGTCTCAGGAGCAAGAATACAACAGCACTCAAGGTCTAAAAAGAACATGCCTTAGTATTTAGCACACAGGCAACCCCCTGAGTTCTAGCTTCACCAGAGGCTTTCAGTAGCTGGAACATCAGCCAGGGAAGGAACAAACCCAGAGCAGAACATAACTAAATGGCGAGTGTCTGAAACATTCAGGGTGAAGAAGAGAAAAGAGTATCAATGCTGAGGTCTGTAGCATTGTCATCTCTCCCCCCCATCACTCCTTCCCTCTCTTTTTCTTTCATGCTTTTTGTTACTATGTCTCCAGTTTGGGACATGGAATTTTTAAAAAAAGAATTAGAAACTCAACAAAGTGTATTACTGTTTCATTTGAATTATTCCTTTAAACAAAATGTTGCACTTGATTTTTCTTTATGTTATTATTATGCATGGTAATTCTTTCTTCTCTAGCCTGTGGAAAATCGTGCTACCCCTACAAACCTGTCTGAAAATGGTGTTAGCGGTGACAAGTAAATTCATAAGGCCCTGAATAAAGAGGAAATAGTCTGTTTTTGAACGTGACCTTCCCCACTGTATCTCTGCCACCAAGTTCCTCTTCCATTTGGTCTGAAGTGATAATACTGTAATTTGACCAGAATACAGCTGGTGAATTGATTACCTGTCCTAGCTGTGGATGTGAGGCACAGCATTGCAGGGGGCTCTCGAGCCGCTGAACTGCAGCAGCAGCTTACGACGGAGGCACAAATTCTTCCTTCTGAGCTTGTATGAGTGTTCCTCACTGTTTGTAATGCATGGAGTATTGCTCCTCCTGCATATTTACAGCTTGTCTTAATGTGTTACGTAAAGGCTGGGTTACATAAAGCTTTGGGCACCGCATTAATAGCGACAGAGACCAATCTGGTCCTGAATGAACAAAATGGAGAAAATAAGGATTACAAACTTGCTCAAGGTCAGTGTCAGCCAGTGGTTGAGCCAAGAGAAGAATCCAGGTGTCCTGATGCACGGTACGGTGCCTTTCCACTAGGCTGTGACATTTCTGTTGTGTAGGTAATGCAGAAAAGAAAATGAAAGTGAAAAAAAGGATGACATGTCATGTGGACTGTGAGCCACCTCCTTTTCAGCATCAAATGAATAGCAAAATCCCATAATAATCCGGTGAGACAGTTACCCATGATATACATGTTTGTATTATGGCTGGTACTCTTAAAATACACCAGAGAAAAAGCCACGCAGAATCATCTTGAAGCTTATGTTAATTTTTAATGTGAAGTGCATTTTTTGATCTGTTACAAATTAGTGTGCATTTATTGATCTTGTTTTTCACACTTTCTCAAAGATGTAAGACTTATCAGAACACCTGCTGTTGTTGTACAGCTTTTACCACAATTTTGCAATGGGGTCACACTACCACAACGTTTATGGATGACATTCTGGAATTTAAATAAGAACATAGTCTTTCTTCCATGTCTTTAAAGAAAACAAAATTAAACAAAAGAGACTTTATAGTAGTAGTGACATTTAGCCAACACTTTCTAGGGCTATATTCCCATCAAACTGGCACTCATCAGCTTGAGGAGAAATAGAACTTCTGCTTTGCTTTCCATTGAGAGGATATATTTGGGATCAAGCAAGCCAGACAAAGGTGTCTAAAAATGACACGGTGGCAGCTGAGTCATCTCAGGATGTCTCTCTCTTTGATCATGTGTTTGCCAGAGACACGTGAGACCATGTTTTAGGTGTCTCTTATAGTTGTGAGGTTCAAAAACCTGTGTCCCAAAATAGTCTATGACTTACCTGTATCTGCAATGCTTGCCCTTGTGATCACAGAATTTTATTATTTTAATGTCCTTCTAACACAGCTGCCAGCAATTCTTCTTCAGAGCTTCTCATTTGTTCAAAATGTCTGCTGCCTCGCTGAAGTCAGCAACTGTGCTTGATTTGCTCTTACAGTGACAGATTGCCTTAAAGTTGCCCCTTTGTTTTTTGCAGACCTGAATGTATATGCTACTTGTCTTTGTTTTTCTCTGAGCCTTGTACTTTGAGATTTGCATTCCAGCAATGTCAGAAGAGCAGAGATCCTAAAGCTGTATTTTAGCATGAAAGGACTGTATTTTGTCCTCTGTTGCTTCTAGGAAATTATTTTCCCTTCAACAGTGATCTCGGTGTATTCTCTCTACTCTCTGCCTTACACTCTCTTTTCCACCTTTTGACATTGAAGATTGCTGCAAAATGTCCTGGCTCAATGCACATAAAGTTTAAATGTAAAACATGTTTTTTTCATACCCTAAGCACTTGACAGAGAGGAGTTTTAAAATGCAGTCATTACATTTCATAATGGCAGTGTAAGCTGGAATGTCCTTCAGGACAAAAGCATGGGGTAACCAGTACTCTTCGTTTATAAGGTGGGGCTATGAGAGTCAACTTTGAATTGAGTTTCCAAGAGGTGAAGTCTGAATGTGATAACAGATGTGGACATTAGCCTGGGAACTTGATGAACTCTGGAAACATTTTGTTCTGAGAAAGATTTGAGGTAATTTTAGAACATGTAGCTCTTCAGGAGAAACAAAGTACTTCTGTAGTATTTTGGTTGATTGATTGATTAAGAGTCTAAGAGTCTAAGAGATTGATTAAGAGTCTAGTTTAAAAAGGAATCTGAAATTTTTTATCTTAGGGCAGGAAAGAACTCTGATTCAATGAATATTATCCTTGAATGTTCAGTAGATGAACAGATGACAGATACAGTTGTTGTAGCCTTTTAAGTTTTCCCACGATGTAAAGCAACTACCAGAAGTGCCCACTGCTTTTCATGCTTCCTTTGATTCCTGCATTCAGTTCAGTTCCCGCAGGCTTTTACTGAAGCTTGGAAGTGCCTCAGGCTCCTTAGTGCCTAGACTGTGTTAGCATGAAAAGCATATGAATGCCGTAAAGCATTTGAATAGGCTTGAATTCCAAGTTTAAAACAGGAATGTTGAATGCCATATTGGGCAACCTTTGGGAATTTGGAGGTAAACCCCTGAACTGAATTGCCCTTGGGGAGGTTGGCGTCATCCTATGGGTTTGACTAAAAGCAACCACTCTAATGGCTGCTAGATGCCCATGTCCTGCAGAGCAGGAGCTACTGCATTCCGAATTAAAAATCTGGCTTTAATCTGAGTGAAGGTGGACCAGAACAATTTTCTTATTTCCTTTCTGCCCTTCCTTAGTGTCCGTGCTACCGTTTCTGTTTCATTTACTCTCACGGGGTCTGTTCAGAGAAGGAGCAGGCGGCAGCCCAGATATGCATTTTGTTTGTAAATATTTCAAAGTAAGCAGATTTGTTTCTTGCTTCACAGTTCTACTGCAGGAGTCCCTCCCTTCAATTTCTCTTTAGAAAGAGGAGGAGGAACAAACTGGCTTGGTGCACAAGTGAAAGATATTTGCTCTGGTGGTGAAACTCATTGAGAGGAACAGAGTAGGTTGAGAGACTGACCATACTTTGAACATGTTACCTATTTCCTCGAGCTGTGAGTAACCTCCCGAGAGGTGACATATTTACAAAAGTAGCTCTCCCATCTTTTTGCCACAAGCACAGACTTGCTGAAAATAGAATCTTCAGAGAGGAAAAGTGAGAGACAGTGATTGCAACTGCTCAGAGCCACCTCACGCCATACATGGAAAGTATAAAACCAAAATGTATGCTCAGCTGCTACTACCAGCTGTTACATTCATTATAGTAATTGCTACCATTAGTGTGCTATTAATATTTCTCTTACAAATTTGTAAGAGAAATCAAATGAAAATGCAAAGCCTGCTCTATCTGCAACCATTCAGGTTCTTTGTGGGTCAAGTGCCACAAGCAAAAATTTCTAGCAATGCTGTTGTCCTCTAAGGAAACAGTTCTTAGGAGAAGCTTAGTTTCTCTGAGTTACTTGTGAAATTTCCATTTTGTGCTGTAGGAGAAAGACAGCATGTAAATTTGGGAGGGCATAGGTATAGTTGCTACAGGAGCTGCTTGCCTATTGCAGCAAAAAGCCTAACACCTTGCAACAAGCAGCAGGAAGCTTCCTGGACCTGTTCAGCCTTTGGTGTAGCTTTGTACAACTTGGGGAGACCTTGGAGTGGACACCAAATACAGCCTTTTACCAAACGGGCTGCACATGACTAGGTCTGAACAGGTGGCTTAGCCTCCGAAGTGGAGGCAGCATGCTAAACCACCCTCAGATGCTGGCATTGGTGTGAACATGAGGTAATGTCATTCCGACAATTGTGAGGTGCTCCTATATCAGCTTCTCATCACCAATGTTTTCCTGAAACAGCTTTATTGTGGGCCAGGATTTGGCCTTATGATGATTTTTTTTCCTTCTTCCCTATCTGCTATTTTTCTCCACTTCTTTGGGCAAATTCTCATCTATGAAAGTGCTGTTGAGTCAGCATCTTTCAGCTCAAGAGTGCCAACACTGTTCACAAGTAGCTTGAAAAAATGTTTTAATTTCAATTTTCTTTTTCATATAAACTATTAGAATGGAGAATGTTGCTGATCTAAATGACACTTATTCATCCGAATGATGAATACTGTAGCTAAGAAAAGACTAGTTAATTTATCTAGTTCATCTCACAAGAAAATGCAAAGTACTGGAAAAAGTTGCTTTATTGATGGTTTGTGGTCTGATCCACTTTTAACTGTTATGGAAAAAAATGATTAATCAAAAGTATATTGGTGGTAAAAGTTAATTATTTAGTGATTAGTAAATGACTCAAGACCATATTAGTAGTGTTGTCTACAACAGAATTAATATGTTAATGCTGCATACGTACAACTATAATTTGTACTATTTCATGTTGACCTGTGTACACAGTCACTGCTGCATACTGAATACTTCCATTGAAATCAGCTGGACTTCTTATGTCTGCTCAACATTACTGCTTGCTTTTGCAGCACATTGAGACTCTTGTGAGATGCAGCCTAAAGTCTCAGCATTTCTGATTTCTTAAGCCTGTCCATTTACAGGGAAAATACTTCCATCATTCCCTGTTGTACAGAAAACGTGAAAACCAGAATCCTAAAGCTAAAATCCCAGAGCCAGTTGAAAATAGCCTCATTTTATTAGGAAACAGTACAATTTTTTAAAGCCAGTGCTGCAGCATTGGAGAAGCATGGCATGATTTCTGGATGCATGGGATCCTCAGTGCAGATGCCATTTTCCCAGGGCCTCCCAAGCTCCTCTACAAAAGGTAACCACTTCTGCATGACCGACCATTTGGCCACCAGCAGGCCCAAATTCTTGAAAAGGCTGTAGCTAAGCACAGCAGTGAGATGGGATGGGCTTCTACCTCAAGAGGCTGGAGGGCACCACTTCATGGAGAGTGGTGAGAGAAGGGGAGAAATTCTCTGTGTCTGAGGGGATGTGCTGCAGTTCTGCTGCAAAGCATTAAAAAGCAATTAGTGGTGGATTTATTTTTTTTTTTACTTCCTAAGATGGTTGGTGCCTGCTTACAGTGGCAAACAGTGCAAAAGCAGGTGCTGTGTTTCTTCCTGCACTGATAGGTGTCCATCCTTTATTAAGTGGTACTGCGGGCAGAGTTACTGCCTTGCTGAAGCGTGTGAAAGTGCCATCCTCATGCTCTCTGCACACCCTTCTCCTCGCTGCCTGGAGGGCAAAGGATAGGAAAGCTGGTTCTGGGAGTTGGTTTCTTCATTATTGTGGATTTCCCCTTCATCCTCATCCAGTGTCAGCTTGTTCACCCTCCAGGCTCAGTGAAAGGGAATTTGTTTGCCCATCAGATTAACTGACTCTCACACAAATTTCAAACGTCCTGAGAAGTAGAGGGAGACTGTACTCTCAAAGTGAACTCTAGGCTACGACCAACAAATACCTGCCTATAAAGTTCATCCCAGCCAAAAATCCATCACTTCAAGGAGAGGCAAAATAGGGAATGTGATGGATTTGGAATGAAAGAGCAGGTTATTCCAGAAGTGCCATATATAGCACTGATTGAAGCAGCAAGGTTTGAGGGAGACCCTGGTTAAATTTTAGCAGCTCATCATTAATGCTGCATCTGTCATGTTTTATGATGATTTACGTAGTATTACAGAAATAATGGACCGAGCTCTCAGCTGATGTAAATCTTCATCGCTCACTCCAACTCAGTGAAGTTCTGCTAGTCCCTTTGGAAATTTGGAGTTTGATTTGCAGTTTTTATTGCTATAAACAATATTTTCCCTGCTTCCACAGGGTTTGCAGGATGTATTTCAAGTAACATAGACAATGTTGATAAATCCATCTGAATGCAGAGTTTTCTCTGCAGATTAATAACATGAAGTTGATCTCACAGAAGGACAAGTACCTGACCTTGCACTGCTAATGCAATTAAAAACACTGACGAGGTCTTGCTATGGTGTTAGTTCTTAGCATTGCCATTCTCTTAGCAAAAATGTAATTTGATGTTTATGCTGCCACAGCAAATTCAATTCTATTAATCCCCAAGTTGCATCTCTTGCATGTGAGAATACCCATCAATTTGTCTTTATGAGTTCTGCTTCTTACTAATAACTATGCACAGTTTCTTATGATCTGAGAGACGATGAACTAATCTGTTCATTTGCAAAATGATCTGTGATGTGACCTCTGTTTCACTTCTGTCATTATCTTTTCATCGAGTTTCTTCTTACAGCTCATTGATCCGAGCTAGGAATGTGGAACTTGCTTTTCAGGGCTCTCTGCTTCTGAAATGTGATGGGACAGAGTAACAGCCAGAGAGCCATCAAATGGTCTCCCTGGAGGGAAGGAGCCTGCCTTGGCCAAGAGCCAGGGCAGCAAACTACCTTCACGGAGGGGTCTGCGAAAAAAAGGGCTATGGGCTGCTCTGCTGGCCAGGCTATGGAAACTGAAGTTTGGGATACCATTTCAACTGGCAGGAAAAGGAGGACTTTGGCCTAAAGGAGAGACCTGAACATGTAATGGTGTGACTTGCTAGCCATTTTTTCAAATAGATCACACAGGTCTTAAATACAAAGCCTGTGTGCTGGCAATCTTAGACAAAGAAATTTAAAAGCTTTGGGCTTGAAAGCTGATTTAAATTTATATCATAATTGATTTTTTTTCTCATTTTCGTTTTTACGAACAGATGGGCTATAGCTAGCAGTTGCCCTTGAGGAGTCTTTAAAAATGTAGTTCTGTGAACTGTTTCCCTGAAGATTGATACGGCTGATATTTCTTCAGCTATCTCTGAATCATCCTCAGTTACTATATGTCTTTATAAAATAATTATAGGTTTTATCTAGGAACTGAGCTCAGCTCTGTATTTTTCATAGAACACTTATACAGGGTTGGTTAGCAAAAGAGATGGTTTTAACCAACCAAGTTTTCAATTATTTAGCTTTGAACTTTTATTCTCTTATTCAGTGTTTTGCTACCATGCAGCAGCTATATTCCCTTGGAACTGAAATGGAAAAGATTTTGGCTGCTCTATCCATCTCTTTACACTTACTAATTTATCTGCCAGAGTAAATCACACACAGAACGAACTTAGAAGAGTTATTAGCTCAGATGAAGCCATTCAGACTTAAACCAATAAATAAATTATGATCTTGCCCTGGAACATCTCTGCTTGTGCAAAAGTAAGTCCACTCTTTCTCCTTCCCTGTGCATGTATAATGGGGAAATACTTTGTAGAAAAAAATCAGTTTAAAACACAAGATGATAATGCACTGAATGAAAGTACGTGGTATTACCTCTGGATCACAGGGTGATGGAGGCTGGGTGGTAGCAACATGGAATTGTCATCTGATGACTCAAATACAATTTGCAAGCGTTCATTTAGTCCTTGCCCTGCTGTATCTCCAGATACATCTTTGACAATGTCTTGGCCAATGACAGATATGTTGCAATAGGGAGGTCAGTAGGTGAAACCACTGAGCCAACTGTCCAGGCAAGACAGATCCTCACACGTGAAGGCTGGCAGGTCTATTCCTTCAGGTACCCTAAGACACGTGGGGTAAGACACCTTTTGTAAAGGAAAGGTTTTGTTCCCTCCGTACCTTCCATTTTTGCTACCGTTACGGACACCTTTTACTCATGGCAGAGATCAGGCTAAAGTACCAATTTCCTTCTGGAGAAATGTGAGGAATTGGGGAGCCATAGAGCTTCCATGTGCCTTTATATAATGGCACAGGAGGGGATTGTTCTTTTAAGATGAGTTAGTAAAGTTATAGATTATCAGAAGTGTTGTCATCTTTGTTTTCTGCTTTGTTTTGATGCACAAAACCTGTAATTTATATGCAATGCTACGGAGGATTACATGCATTAATCTTTCACCTGAAGGAATTTTCAGCATGTATGTCACTGAAATGAAGTATGGAAGGAATCTAAACCCTAGCTTGTCTTCCGTTTAACGTGCTCAGCTGCTGCTGGAATTTTGTAAGGTTTCTTAATAGAAGTTGCCACTTCCAGCTGGATGTGTTTCTGAGTAACTTCTGTATAACTCTGGTGTTTCCAGTGCTGGTAAACTTTGTAACAGCCAGCAGCCTGGCTGTTCTTTGTGGATATGATGAGAACCAATGCACTCCCTTTGGTTTAATGAAGTAAGTTTCATTCGTCCACCTCAGATGCTTATTATGAGGCAGTGACAGAAATTCCTCATGCCCATGAGGACTGACTGGTTATGTGACAAATTCTCCTGGGATGAGGAACAGTATGTTTAGTGTATCTCAAGACTGAGAGCTGAGTAGGCACTTTAGTGACCTGGCCTTCTTAAAACCCTACAGATTTTAACTTACTTAAATTATGATGGCTTACAAGTTCAGCTTAGTGTAAACCGATTTAGACTTTTTTTTCCATGTTAGCTTTTTGGTTTGGTTTTTTTTTTTGGTTTATACTGCAGAGCTCCCCATCCAGATAATGGCACTGATGGAGCAGACAAATGCATCTAGGGGCTGTCCTGCATCACACTTTGCCTTGCGCATTTACACTGTAAACATCGCATAGGGAAAGAGAGAGCAAAGGGTGCAGTGGCTTGTTCAAAACCAGGTAATCAGGCCCTGGACTGAGAAACTCGTTCAGTTGAAATTCAATCTCGTGCTCTTGTTAAACTGCAGTTTCCTGGTTTGCTGCCTCTTTTGATGCTTTGCTTTGATGCCTGGAGTTCTCTCGTACTTCAGGGGCTACAGGTGTTTATAGCACTACCTTTGTTCATGAATATTTTCTTTTAAATAAAAGGGTGATAGATTGCTTCAGGGATGCAGCTGATCAGAGAATAGGAAATGTAACTTGAGCATCTCCAGAAATAACTTAGCAATGCTGAAAGCCTGATATTTTTTAAGATAAATATATTTAATCAATTCTGCTCTTGAGATTGCAATTGGGACAGAGGCATATCCCTTTGTGCCTGCTTAGAATTCATTTCATGTCAGTGGGGAATGAAAATAATTTCTATACAATGACACAAATCATTGATTGAGAGCCCAGAGTCTCCATTTTATGTTTGGCCAATGTCTGCTGGTGTCATGTAAGCAGGCAGGACTGCTCATGCTACTTGATATTTTTTACAACTGCTACGCTGAAGGAAGAAAACAGTTATCTCAGGTAGGGGCAATATGCACAGAGGCACTCTCTGTTTTACTGCCCCCCTAAAGTCTCCAGTGGACAGTGAAGTTTCATTAAATATGAAAACCTACACATTTTCCGGTATTCTTTTCTGATTTACAGTTAAGTCACAGGTGTCATTTTAAAGGAAATTATATTCACTGATTCTTCCAAATTATTGAATTAATGAACAATTTTCTTTAAATATCCAGAGTTAGATTTAATTTCAAATAATTAAATATTGTATCAAGGAAAGCTGGTACTAAATTGACATTAGGAGAGCATGCATAATGTACCTTGAGGCTGGCTGGTATAACTGCGTTTTCCTCCTCTCAGAAGCTCTACCTTGATCACATTAGGCTGACCATAGAATAAACGTGCATAAATACTTCCACCAGTTCCAGTGGACTTCTGGAAAAGTCTATTTGTTACCAGTTATTTCCTTCCAGAACATAATTTGCATCTGAGCCACAGACTCTCCTACATTATCTCGATGTAATAATACATTTAGATCTGTTGAATTGTCTATGCACAGTGAGTAGTAAAGGGGAAAACAAGAACTCTTCAACAAGTACTTGATAGCTAGGGCAAATGGCAGGGAAATACGTAATCTCCAAGATCAGTACTCTGTGAGGATGGGTACTTCCAGTAGAATTTAGCATACAATATATTTTGCTACAGACCAATTTATTTTTAAAAGACAATTTGAAATCAAATCTGCCATTCAGGAAAATATGCAGTATGCTTTCTTTCAAGTGTTGCTCATTTTACTGTATGGCTGGCACATTTTGTGCAACAAAATTCATTGCCATCAAGCAGTAAAAAGTTGGCAAATAGAAAAAAAAGTCTCAATACCCACCATCTGCTTCTGTACCACTTCAGGTGCTGCATACCTTTGAGTAGTCCATCTGTGACTCAAGAAATTTGACTGACTTACTCCAATATCCTATTACAATATGTGGTATTTTGGAGGCTTTTCATCGTTGTAAAGTTTTGGTTTTTTCCCCAGACTGCTGATATAGGGACCTTTTGTGTGTAGTTTCTCTGACTGTATTTAGTCTGTTAACTCCAACTCTGTCTTCTAGACCTGAGTCTCCTGTTCTCTGGGTTTATTTTTTATATATAATTTCCCTCTGTCTGTTGTTCTCTCCTTTTCCACATCAATATTACCCCTTAGTGAACTTTTTCAATGTTTTCTGGATTGGTTGTGTTTTTTCTGTTTCTCCTTGACTTAATTTCCTTCACTGAGTCTTCGTTCCACTTTGACATTTCTGTATAAAGGAAAGGTCTTATTGTTAACTGGTCTGCTTGAGGGTTAAATTGGAAAACATGCTGAGAGGCACAGAAGGGAATTTCTCTAGGTCTTAGAGTCAGTGTGTCTCAACACAGCTCTCTGATACTACAGTACAATACAGCACTGGTTGAAAACTTGCTGTAACATTACCACCTTCCTAATGTAACGGAAGACAGTGTAGACAAGGATCAATACATAGCAAATGTCAGAATGAGGAAACCGCTCAGCAGCTCCTGAGGAAGAGGTAGTGCTTTTTGCAGAGTGGATTCTCAAGGGTGTTGCTGTGGTAAGGACTCCATGAGAGGGAGCAGAGTAACACAGCAGGTGTAGCAGCAAAAAGTCTGTGCCAAATATCCTGCATGCACAATTGCTTCATTATGGTTGCTAGAGGTACAAAATGTATGTATATTATATGTATATACAACATATCTAAACATAACAGTACTCTCTGGGAAAAGGGCCATCAGTGGTGTTGGAACAGACTTTTAGTAAATGCAGAAAATCTGTGGTTTTTTTTTTTTCTAATCTCCACTCCTATTTTGTAATACTCCCTTCCCCCCAGCTCTTTTCTACTTCTTCCTTGCCTCAGGTTTTCTTCTTGCTTATCTTCCAGTCAAAGACCCTCAGAGATTAACTGTGCCGTCCAGGGACAGGTGGGGCAATACTGCAGAGACAGTAAAAATCCCTTCCTGAAGACCTGAACTTTGACCTTTCCTGAAGGATCTTAATAGATTCTTTAAATCCAAGAAAAGCAGACAGAGATGTGAAAGGAAGAAAGGTAAACTGAGACACTGCCACATCCTTCATGCAGGAATGGGCATGATGGGTGCTACCAGCAGCAAAGCAATAACAGACTCTGACATCCTGAGTTGTCTCATGCCCTTTACTTTTTTCCTCTCCCCAGACCTCTCGCTAAATCCAAGCCTGTGATTAAGCTTCCACATTATTTTTTTTTTAAGTGAATGCATCATATCTTTTACCAATGCAGATCGTCTGTCTGGCTTCACATTCTCCATAGCATGTACTGTATCTGCACATTCACTGAAGGAACGTTGCGTTGATCTCACAGTCTCCTTTTGATTTAGTCATAAATAATACATTTTTGGGTGAATCTGGAATTATCCCTGCTCTCAGTCAGTTTGTCTTTATAACTTTTTGCTCCTGAAGTGGGGTTGAAGGATGTGGTTACAATCGTATTAGCAGTGTTATGACCCAGACCTGAATAACTGTGTTTGGCATGGGAATGAACCAGGTACGTGAACCCAGCTGGCCATGCAATTGGAAGGATAGAGGGGAAAATGTGGTATCAACACAAGGAAGGTGCAGCTGCAGCAAAACTTGGCTTAGAAGGGGAGGATGCAACTGCCATTGATAAGGAGATGTGAAGAAAACCCAAGGAGTCAAAGTAGCAATTCCTGCCTTGGATATTAGAGAGAAGAACATCCAGATATATCTACCTGCAGTAATTTAGGAGAAACTAGATGTTGTCTGAAAAGGGTCTGAGAGGCCAAAAAAAGATTGGTTTATACGAAGCAAAATGGACAAAAAGAAGATAGATATCATATAGTCATCTCCCTGTAAGAAAATCTGCACAGGCTCAGAGAATTTTGCATCCATGTAATTTCTGTACAATATTTACTACTGAGTTGTGAATTCACTTTTGCTATTTGATTTATTTTCCTGTTTTTAGTTCTTATCCCAAAATTATATGATAAATGTTGCTTTACCTTATCTTCTGCCATGCAAGAAAACTCTCTTTGAAGAATTTAATTTTTTAAAGTGGAAGTCTTATTTTAATAATCCTTTGTGTTTTATTTACAGTGCTCTTTGAGGGTATATGTTTTGCTTAGTAATTAATTGGTGCTTAAATACTTATTATTTTATGTCTAGAAGGGAAATTTTAAAAGCTTATCTTCCTGTCTGGCTGCCAGGAAATATATTTTGCAAACAATAGTCCCTCCAACATTTTTTTACAGAAAAATAACATACAAAACTGCTTTGATTTGTACTTGCTGGTGCAGGGACTCTGCTCAAATCACTGAAGAAGTTGGTGAGGAAAATGTGCTCATGGTCTGCCAGATGCAGCTGATACAGTTTTCCCAGAAGAACTGTTAATAATTCAGCATTGGGCTCTCCCCCTCTGAAAGAAGTGTTGTGCTAAGGGCTGCAGCGCAGCAGGGTCTGGCCTGATGCAGGTGCCCTCCCCTCTGAGGTGGCGGGACCTTGCCTGCTTCGTGCCAGACCCTTCAGGAATTTTCTTTCAGAGGGGCTGGCAAATCTGGAATGCCTCGGGGGCCTCTGCAAGTGAGTGCAGGAGGGCCCTGCCAAGGATGGGCGTGAAGTGTTGGTGGGAAGGTGTGCTGGAGGTGGGAGCTGGGCTGCACAATCAGCCCACAGAGACCCCCGGACTGTAGGCAGGGAGTGCCCAGGTGCCCACACCGGGAGCTACCTCTTCACCAGTCAAAAAGAAAATGCCCATGCGTTCTCCAGCGGAAGCTGGGAGCTGCCCAGCAAGTATCTGTTAAACTCTGACTGCCGAATCACTGAGAAACTGGTGAACACTGAAGTAAAACATTTTACGACAATATGCTAAAACCTAAAAAAATCCAGTCTCTTTAGGCTGGACCAGGTTATTGAACAGTGTCTCACATTTAGCCTATGTTGAACTATTTGGCCACAACTTTAGTCATCTATTGAGGTAAAGTGAAAAAAAATAGCGTGGTGAAATCAATAACGTTAATAGCTCTTGCAAACAGAAATTCTTAGCCAGCTGTTTAAGTTAATTTAGTGTATCTGTAAATTTGAAATTATTACCAGTTGCATTAGATTGCAATTCAAGGAAACCCTGAGTAAGCAATGCACTCTCATCCTGTCCTTGTACTGGCAAATATGGAGGACTCAGAAAGCACTTGGCACAGAATATAATTTGTATGCACTGTAGATGGATGTTTCAGTGGAGATCAACTGATCAGTTCCTAGCTTATCCAGAGACTTTTTGTATAGCTGTAGGCAAACTAAATAATCTAGCTCTTGCCTCAGTTTATCGTCTCTAATGTGAACGCAGCATTTTATTGCATTACAAAGATGATGTAAAGCAGTCATATTATGAATAGTGTCATATATTGGCCAGAAGTGCAGATGATTGCAGTAAGTCAAGTTAATAAGTTGCATGAATTCTGAATGAAAATCAGGTGTTTCCATTGCAGGCTCAGATATATTTAACCCATTCTATTGGAAAGAGAGCAGCAAAACAATTTAAATTCTTATGCCTGCTCCTTTTGAAAAGTTTTACTAGCTACACCATTTTAAAGCAAGCAAATGAAAATAATAACCTCATACAATTTAATGTTAAATAGAATGTTTTCTAGTTATAAAAATGCTCAGCTATTCTAAAGCTAGTTTCCTATTTTTCTAGCTGCTTTGACTCCAAATAAAACCATTCAGATATTTTTTCCTTGTACAGTGAACTCAACCTCATTTTGTTTTGATTGCAGCTCTATGCTGAAGTGTAACGGAATGTTAATTCTTTCAAAACCTGTGGCTCTTTTTTTTATAAGTAAATTGACTTCTTTGAGTAATCATGTTTGATGGAAGAAGAAATCTAGAGGGTATAAAATGAGAAGGTCATTATCATGATGTTCCAAACGAACACTTATGGCAAAGCATTTCTGGTTCTACTTACAGGTTCTGCTGGGAGCATTTCAATTTTCTGGCTCATTGTCAGGTGAAGCTAACAGCTTTTAAGGGCAGATAAGTCATGTCTGAGTTTGAAACATCTGTGAGTTGGAAACATCTCAAGATTAGAGAGGATTTTGTTTGTTTTTTTGTTTAGCTCCCCAAACCGTGTCCTCAGCAGGGGCAGACAGGCTAAGATTTATAATTTCAATGGAATTTTTTTGATTTACATTAACTGGCAGTAATGCCTATGCATGCTTTTACAGAACAGTTATGAACTTAACTTCAGATTAATCCTGAGGTTTTGCAGTATGAAGTACAGTTGCCTACTCACCATGCTGCAAAGAAAAGACTAATATGAAGAAAGTTTGGGGTTTATCCTTTCAGCAGGCTAAGACATGCTATGGTTTGCTAACAGCTTACGAGGATTTTAGCATGGCTCTCCCAGTGAGAGTTGGAAGAGCTTGCTTTTGTCCTGAGAGAACACCTCATGGTCCTCTGGACTTGCCAGGAGGACAAAGGGAGACGCAATATGTTCCCTTATTGCTGGTTTGAGTGTAAAATGATGCATCTTAACTCAGAGGAACAAAATGAGTAACAGGCACAAATTGAAATACAGGAAATTCCATTTAGTCATAAGACAACAAGTTTTTACTGTGAGCCTGGTCAAACAGTAGCACAGGCTGCCCAGAGAAGTTGCAGAGTCTCCATTCTTGGAGATAATGAAAAACTTGCCTGAACACAGCTCTGCTGTATTTGGCGTGCCTCTAGGCAGAGGGGTTGGACAAAATAATTTCCAGAGATGCTTTCCATTGTCATCCATCCTGTGATTCTGTGACAAAAAAACGACACAAAAGAAACAGAAGTGAATACTACCCTTGATTTTTAGAAGGGAAAAATATACAAAAAGTGACTTATAATTTTCATGGTCAGTAAACTGGCATTTGGTTTGCTATGAATTTAGACCTGTCTTACAGGAGAGAGAGAGACATGTACTTTGGGTGGGAGAGTCTTTTTGAAAATATGTCTTTTTTATTTGGTATTCTAACTGCCTTAAGTGACACGTAAATAGTGTGAAGGTTTCAGAAAAGTTCAAAAAGCATCAGTGCAAGAGATGAGAGCAAAATTACTGTGTAAAATTTTGTTTAATAACAACCTTCAAAGGAAAAAGAAACCTTTAAAAGCAAAACGTATGCAAAATAGTATGTTGAAATGAGATAGGATTATACAATTTTGTATTTAAGCACTATCATAGGAGAATTCATCCTTCATGAACAATCATTTTAGGTATCAGGATGTAAGGATAATGTTAGAGGGCAGTAAAAAGGGTAGTCTGAAGGGAATATATAGCAGAATCCACTTCTAGTGGTCCCACTGGATTTAGATGAGTGTTCAGTGCAACAGCAATGCCAAAGATGACAAAAGCTCTAATTATGATTTACTAGTTTCTTACTCAAGTTTCGGTGACTTCATGTACAGTATTTCTGTAGGTTAGTCTGTCTCTATATAAGAGACTTTGCTTTCACCTAAGTAACAGGGTTTATTATTTACAGTGGAGAATCAGAGCATTGGATATATTCAGTGCGAGATTTTGAGAGGGATGCTAAGTGTCATTACAGGATCTGCTATCAGACTGAACTAAAAACTTAATTAGCAGGTGTTGAAAGCAGGCCACCAGCGGCAAATACCAGGACAGTGGTGTACAAGGTTTGATTTCTCATGCTGGCAAAGTGAGCTTAACAACTTTCACTCCTCAAAAGTTAACATTTTCTCATACTTATTTTATAGAAATATGTAGATGTAGGTGCCAGCTTGATATTAATTGTAAAAAACCTGATATCAGACAGGATCTCAGTGGAGCTAGTCAAGTTCAAACTGAAGTGACTAAAATGAAAAATCACTCTGGGTGGCGAGGGAACTCTATTCTGTTATTGCAGAATAGATTTTATTTCAGTGTGTTAGCGATCGGTATTTATGCTTCACAGCCTCACAATAAAGAAACAGAAACGTACTTATTGGAATGAGAATAGATGAAATACAGTAAGGAAAAGAGAGCTTTCATCGAAAGGTGGAGAGGATCAACCATGTAAAGGCTGCAATAAATCTTTCATAGACCAATTTATCTCCTTCCCAGAGTTTCATCTCCAAATTGTTCACTTTTACCACAAAATTTTCTTGTTATAGTTGAAATTGGGTTATCAAAAATAATGCTTTTTTTTTTCATACTATGGAAACAAGATTTAACCCGGTCTTCTTTCTGTTTAAGGCACGAGGACAATGAACTTGGCATGAGCCTTATCCAAAGCCCATGAAAATGAGTAGAATTATCTCTGTCATGTCTTTGGTATTACTGAAGTGTTTATGGCTAAAATAACCATTCAGGGCTTTGATTTTACTTGCTTTTTGTAAGCATTTTCTTCTTTTTTGATTTGTGAAAGTTTTAATGCCTTTATTATCATCTCTGGAGTTTATTCTGAGTTTAACACATTTCAGAACTTCCTGCTTGCGAAGAAATCCATTGAACTTGCTGAATTCTCATTATACAAAACCTCTGCTTTTGCATCTGGTCCTGGTTAGTTGCGCAGTTTGATTTTTCAAACAAATGAATAAACAAACAAACAAAATATCCTAGATACACTCACAACTGATCTGAGCTTTATACAGAAAAGTTCATGAACTTTGTTAAGAACTCTAGGTTTGTAATGAATCCAGATAAATTTTATTTGGCATGGCTTTACTTCAAATATGATAGCTTGATTTTAGATATATTGGGATGGAAAAATCTAAACACAACCAAGTCTGTAGTTATGCCAGCACAAACACATCCCTATTGCTTGTCATTTGGAGCTTAAAATTAGAAATGTCCAAGCCAGTACAGGAAAACCCAGAATCCTTACACATTTATGCCAAATCTGTCCTGTTTGTGCTATTGTAAGATTTAAAATGCTGGATAGAAGTGTTTTCTGCACTGTGTTTGAGCTGATCCAGAGACAACAAACTGTCAGCTTTTGCCCCTTTAAAAGACCTAAAAAGTAAAGATCAAATTAGTCTCTTGGATGCCTTATGAATGGGTTAGGAACTGTGAGTTAGGATGTGTTTTACACCACAGCACAAACCCAGGAAGGATCCGGAAATAAGGAAGTCCATGGTCTTCATTACTATTCTTTTCCTTTTTCTAAAACCAACCTTCTTTCAGGTCAGCCAAAAAGGCAAGTGAGTCAGGAGTTTAATTCAATACATACCCTGAGCCTACTATAGTAGCTATGAGGTGTAGGAAACATTCTAAGCCACACAACATGCAGACCCTTCTACCTGTAGCACACAAGCTTTGAACAGTGCTGTGCTCACTAGTGCAGAAGCAACAGTGCCCCTAGAAAGAGGAACAATAGGAATATAGATAGATAAAACCCTCTCTATGAAAGACACCCTGTGTGCTTTTTCAAATCAGTATATACATTTACTGCTTGATTTCTTTTTTTTATGGGCTAAATTATAAGAACTGAATTCCCCCATCATGGCAAAGTTAGACTCTTAAAAGTTATTAATCTGAACATTTAGGAAAGAGCTTACATCAGTTTCTTATTTTACTGCTTGCTTAGGTTCTCCCAACTCCCTTTCAACAGAGTCCTTCTGCTTTGATGTCTTGTTCTCTACCCAGATGCCATAAGGCTTTCAGTTGCAAATGGAGGTGTTTTCAACTGTCAGATATAGCTGTGTTGTATCATTCATTGTTATTATTGTATTATTAGTAAAACACTTATTTTACATAGAGAACAAAATAGTATTAATTGGAAAGGTAGCACACTATATAGAGAAAGATGGTACTCGGTGAGGTATGTTTTGCAGTGGAGGAGCTAGGTTTGCATCTACATTGCTCCTTTCCATCTGTTTCATATATCCATCATTGAACCTTTAAAGCACTGTTTTTCTAATAGACTATCTTGCCCATCAGGTTGGTATTTGAAACTAATTAAGCATGGTTTTTGAGAATTACTTTTTACAGACACTACCTAGAAATCATCATTGCATGTCAGGGTTATTTGTTACATGCTGGCATTTTTCCCTAGTTTTTGTTGTAGTAATAGTACTTGGGGAAACAACAGCCAGGTCTTCCACGAGCTGCTGAAAATTACTAGAAATGTCAGTGAATGGCTCTGCAATTCAAGGGCAATCTTGAGGCTTGTTACTCAGCAAAACAGATGCTTTGGTCATCCTCCTGCAAGGATTCCTCTTTAACTCTTGCCCTGTTATCTCTGCGTGCCATGCAGACAAAGCAGAGTGACATCCAGAGGAGACAGGTGAGTTGGGACCTTGCTCAGTTAGAGATATGCAGCAATCCTGCTCTTAACAGTGCCAGCTGCGGAGGGTTGGTATTCATCTTTCTGCTCAGCTCACCCACTTCAGAAATGGGGGCAGAGCATTGCCAGTGAGAAAGACCAAAGCTGGAGTGAGGCAGTATAAACACATGTGACCCAAGATGGTAAAGGGATGGGGGAGAATCAGGATGGGGGAGGATAAGGAGGAGGTTGGGGGCATAAGTAAACCCTACACAAGCAGATAAAATATCAGAGAATTGTTTTTCCCTTCTCCCCCTACAATTTTCCCGATCCTTCTTCTCCTCCGTGTCAGCTCTCCCTAGATGGACATTATGCTCTGTATGCCCCCATCTTCCAAGACACCCAGACAGTCTCACATTTTGCTTTGTATTTGTTAACAAAATAACATAACCCCACATGATTTGTATTTGTTAGCAAAAGCACAGTCTTGTGCTGTTTATATGACAGTAAAGCACTTCCATATTTCATATCAGTCAGAGGTTCAGAGGGATCTTTTTGATGTGTGTGCATTAGCACATCTATCAGACTTTACACTTGTGGCTTTTTGAAAATAGATATTCTAATCATCGTTCTTGAGAGCTTTTGACTCTGAAGAAATGAAACTCTTCTAGTTTTCATCTTTCTTCTTTTCTACAGAAGCCTTAGTAAATGGGCATTCTTAAAAATCATGCAGCTTAGTACCAGGAGATGGGCTCTCTCTCCTGCAGCCTCGTGCTAATAACACTGCCAGGTGGTAGCGAAGCCCCTTCTTCAGATCATGTTTTTTTTCCACGAAGTCAGGAACTGTTTCTATGAGCTGGCACAGACTAAGGGGAGGAGAAGGGATTTACGCAGTCAATAGTGTAAATGGGCTTTAGTTCTGCTGTGGCTGCAGAGCTGGAGCCGAGCTGGTCTTGCCAGGATGAATGGATGGTAAGCCAAGTTGTGTAGCAAAAGCAGGGCTTCTCAGGGAGCTATGACTGTGCTCTGCTCGCAGCCAGCCTTAGCCTTCCGCCACGGCTTCCCCAAAAGAGCTGCTGGTGCTGGTGGCTGCCACGGGGCTGGCAGAGGTGGGCTGTGGCCACTGTGTCCCAGTGGGCCTGCATCGTCAAGAAGCACCAGTCCAGCCTCAGCGAACCCAAAACAGGAATTTTCCCTTAAGCACCACATTAAGCTTTTGCTAACTGACTCCAGGCCATGGCTCCTCAGCCATTTTGGGTTGAGTTACTGAAATGTACTGATTTTGTCGGCAGGGCCAGACTGAGAAGCGCCTGAGCTGGGGCTGAGCTCACCACGCACCCGCCTCAGCGGGCTGCGAGGGCCGTTAGCCCCCTCAGCGGCCCGAGGCCCGCTACCCGCCGCGGGACCCGACCGTTACCCGCCGCGGGGGCGGCGCCAGGCACACCGAGCCGAACCCGGCCTAGCCCTCGCCGGCCGCGGCCCCGCACATGCCCAGTGGCGGCGCGGCTGACGGGGCAGGGGCGGGCCCGGCGCGGAGGGCGGCTCGGCCCGGCCCGCCTCGCCCGGGCGATGCCTCAGCGCGGCGGCGGCGGCAGCAGCAGCGGGGGGGTGGGCGGGTAGCGGCCGCGGCGGGGACGCGGTGCTGCTGCCCTGCCTTTCCCTGCCCGCCGCTGGCCCTTCCTCCGCCCCCTCCCGCGCCCCCCTCCCCCGCGCCGGTGCCCGGCTCAGCCGCCGCTCCGGGCAGGGAGGAAGGGCTGGGAGCCGCCTCCCGCTGCCCCCGGCCGCCCCCCTCCCCATGCAGCCCGGCCCGCCGCTGGGAGCCCTCCCCGGGGGGATGTTTCTGCTGCCGCTGCCGGGATAACCGGCGCGCCGTCCGCCCCCGCCCCGGACAGAGGATGCTGCCCGCGCCGTGGCGGGTTCCGACTCGGGCAGCAGCGGCCGCATCCCCCTCCTCGGCTCCGGGCAGCGTCGCCGGGGAGAGATGACTTCAAGGCACCAGGCGGACTGGATCCCTTACAGGTAGGGGAGGACCCTCGCCGGGGGGCGACCGGTCGAGCGGTGCGGGGGGCGGCTGGAGGGACTGGGGCTGTTTTTGGGCTGCAGCCGCTGCCCCTTGGGGGGGTCGCCGCTGGAACCCTCTGCCGCGGCGGCGGGGCCGGGGCGGCCGGACCCCGCCCGGGAGGCGGTGGGTCCCGCCGGTGGGGAGCGGGTGGTGGGCCAGCACCGGTGCCTGCCGGCCGCTGTTGGACCGGGGGTCCCGCCTCCCAACTTCGGGCCAGTCCCGCTCGGCGAAGTTCATCGGCGGGTCTGTGGGGAGAGCTGTCATCCCGGCGGAGAGCGGGAGAGCCGCGCAGCGGGAGAGGTTCCCTCCGCCACAGGGCCCGCACGGAGGGAGCGCAGCGCTGCGCCGTCCGTGGCCGCCGTCGCGCTCCGGCCGCGGGGACCCCGGCCCCCGCCGGGCGCCAGCGGGCGCTCCCTGCCCCTTCCGCGGGGCGGCGGGCCGGGCGCGGCCGCCGCTTCCCCGCGGCCGGTGGTGCCGCCATGGCGAGGAGCGGGATCGCCATGGCAGCGCCCGGCGGCCGGCTGCCATTGGCTCCGCCGTTGCCATAAGCTACGGGAGCCGCCAGCGGCGGCCGCTGCCCGAGAGCCCCCTGCGTCAGCGGGCGGCAGGCAGCGGCGGCCCGCCGGCACCGGAGACGCACCGAGCCGCGCTCGCCCCGCGGAGGGGGCCGCTCGCCCTGCGGAGCCTCGCGCTGCCCTCCTCGGCCTGGCGGTGCCGGGGTCGGCTCGGCGGCGGCCTGCCCGTGCCCGCCCCCGGCGCCCGGTGTTGGAGCGGCGGCAGCGTTTGGTGCTGGCAGCACGAGGGTAGTTTGTTTCTGACTTGCCGGTACCAGGAGGGAGCCGGCCAAAGGGGGTTTAGCTCCGGGCGGGACGGGCTGTGCTGCGGAACAACAATAAAGCTGTCTCTGAACCTGCTCTTTGGATTAACGTTAACCTTGTGGGGTTTTTTTAGTTTTCATTGAAATCTCTTTTCCAAACTGAATTATTGCAGAAAGAAATAACGGGTGTCTGAAAAAGGTGTTCTGGGAAAGACAGCAAAGCATGTTTGTTTCATTTGTTTGGTTGTAAATAAAACAAGGTGGATACAGTAATGTAAACTTTTTTTTTTTTTTGGTAGAGAATAATGAAATTAAAAATCTTTACAGAGTGCGTTTTAAAACAAAGACAGCTGTTTAAGCAGGTCAGTTGTAGTTTGCCCCATTCTAAATGACAATGTTTGTAGTGACCATATGCCACAATGTGTGCAATGTAAACACAAATAAATCACTCCTTAGTACAGAGAAAAAAGATGCGCAAGTGGAAGTCTGCTGTTTTAATCTCTGCACCTGATAGTTCTAATAAATAGAAGAATAAGAAAAAAAGAAAACTGATTACAATGAACCCAAGAATTCTGCTGCTCTCTCCAGTAGCTCTTTCAGACCATGTGTTTTGAAAAGATGTAAGGAATTGGCACTAAGGCTTCAAAAATGACTAGTGTGTGCATTCTGATGCAATTTGAAGCCTTGCAATGAAGGCAAAAATACCAGAAGAACAGCTGTTCATGGCTCTTCCCAGCAGCAGAGTGACTGTTTCTCTGTTTTCTCACTGTATACAAGGCTCCGCAGAGGCCGATGCTGAAAGTTTGCTGAGGGCTTTTCTAGCAGTGGCCTTGAAGGAAACAAAACATCTCTTCTGTTTCTGCTCAGCGCAGCTCAGAGCAGCAAAGGGAGACAAAGCAGTAGATCTTCAGAGAAATGCAGATCTGATGATACTCATGTCTCTTCTAATATAATATTCTTGAATGTTAACCATATGTTTATGGCCAGAAACTGCCGAGGACTGCCCCAAACCAAAAGGCAAACAAACCACGCTTCTGCTCTGAAGTGTCTTTGTTTAGGCTTTTACCATAGAGTTCTCTCAAGAAGTTGATTTATTTTTCAGTCTATAAGGCTAATTCCTGAGTTAGAGGTCTATAATTGCAAATCTCATTGAACTTGCTCATTTAAAGCATCTTCCAAGATCCCCTAAACATACTTATCCAGGAAACAATAGTTTCTGAATGCACATGTGACTGAGATTACACATGAAAATGCTTTATTAGTGAATTAGGTCAATAAGTAAATTAGGAGTGAAATACACAAGGTGAGGGAGAGGCCTGATGTCTACCCCTTGGAATAGTTCATCCTCTTTCTGGGAGAAAAATGCCCCATGCTTATCTGCTCCGTTACTTCAGCTTCTTGTTTACTGTAGTGAGTTCAGTGGTTGTTGACTCTCAAAGCTTGGAGGCCTGTTCCCCACCTTCTTTATGGCCCAGGTGGCATGTGACAGCCCACAATGTCACTGCTGCTAGCGTGGGGCACATAGCACAGGCCGTTAGGCATGCTGAAGTCTGTAAAGATGTATGGGACATAGCCTGAGCCTTGCTGATGTACAGTGTGCTAGAAAATGCCACAAGGCCTTCTTTGAGCTTGGCAAAGCTGTTTCAACTTCCACACAGACTTTAAAACAGTAGCATGATTCTTAAACCCAAGTTGTTCCTCCTAGCAAATGAAGGTACATGCAGCTATATACCTGAATTAATTCAAGCTTAGAAGTGGCTTTTCTTTAGTAAAATGTCATAATTTTCCTTACAAGTGAAAAGAGCCAGAGGGAAAGAGGGAATCAGTTCTGCCTGTGTCATGTACAACTCATTAAGCAATCCACCTGCATGTCCAAAACTCACAAAACAGATTATACTTCCACTTTTAAGATGCAGAGAACATTTTGAGTGAGCTAACAAAAAATAGTAGGCAATTCTTTCAGTGTCAGCCTAGCTTTTTCATGCTGAGGGGCATAAAAGATTCATATTGTTTGTGAATTTGCAATTGTGGTATTTTGCCCTTTAGGTCATTTTTTTTCTTCTCTTATGTATTCTGCTTTTGAAAAGCTAATAGTCATAGGATGAAGAGATTTGATTTCACTAATGTTATCAAATACAATTCACAAATTATTTTTTAAAAGTAAATATTTTGCATTTACTTTCATGAAACTGTTTTGTAGACAGAAATCTAAGCATATGATTAAACACTTATTCATATGAAGCTATATACCAGGTACAACAAGGTAGGAGTTCTTCTTTAAATTGAACCTATTTTTAACAACTTTTCCATCCTTTATTGTAAAGGATTAAAATAGTTTAGACTTGAGTAAAAAATCAGTTGCAGTTCACGTAGCTGCCCTCAGCCCCAAAGTGGTTCCTGATGGCAGTTAAGAGTAAGATGTAGCTTCTTTAGGAATTATGTTCTCAAGCACAGTAGTGTTTTCCTTTGCTATCCTTTAACAGTTTCCAGTAGGAAATACAAAGCAGAAATACCTGGGAATCATTACAGTTTTCACAGGAATTCAGGTTTTTTTTTGTTCAAAAATATGTTTCAGTTTCATATCTTTTTCCTGAACTCATTTTTAATTTATAGAGTTTCTGAAATTAACATATTCCTTTTCATTTTATGCTGGTGTGTCTTGAATAAGTGAGCATATTCCGCATACTATGTAACTGTACTTAAATGAAACTGTTGCTAGCTGAGGTTAAAAGTCTTACTACACTTAGAGTAAGGTTCCAGTTCCTCTTATTATTATTATTTGTTCCTACGTTTTCACCTGCTTCTTTAACAATAAATCTTAATACTGTAACTTAAAAAGCAGCATTTACAAAAACATCTGACCTGTTTAATGAGAAATATATAAATGTTGTTAGCTGAAAAGCGCAGTCCACATAGGAGTCAATTTGCTGCAAGTCCTCAGAGTTCTCTGCAAAGCATCTGTGTGATTCTACTGAGACTTGGTTTGTGCAGATAAACCTGCCATAGCCCAGGGGGAACCCGTGAACTGTGCTGTGAGGGGTCTGGCACTTTGCACGGGGGGTGACGTGTAAAGCAGATAATGCAGTTTCCATTTGCAGTGACATAATACATCTTGATATGTACAAGATGATGGTAATAATATACATTATTTGTGACATTTTTTATGATACTCAGTTGTTTGTAGCTTTTATGAATTTGCTCTGAAGTTTTAAGGCTGTGCTTAGATATTGCAGCTATAAACAGTAACTAGTTATTTATTTGCAAAGTGAAGGATTACAGCTGGGTGAAAACTGTGGAGCAGAGCTGTGTTGGAAATTCATGAATCATGGCAATTAGAGCAGATAAGATTTCTGAAAGTGTGATGTGTAAACAAGTCCTGGAACAGGCTTGAAGATGAAGGGCGACCCACGCTTGTTTCTATGCGTTTATTTGAGGTATTGGTATACTATCTACCTTTAAGCCTCAACACTCTAAAGGCAGCAGTGCAGGTAAAGTGCTCACCCTGCTGCAAGGCGCAGTTTGTGACCGAGAGCATCGCAATGCAGGCAAGCTCGCTCCCAGCTGCCCGTGGTGGGGAATGGCATTGATAATTTATGAGAGTGCTGCTTTTTCTAAAGAAAAGGGTACAAAGAGCATGTGTCTCCTCTGCTCTAAATTAGGCTGTCTTGTCTCAGGTTATTGTGATGTACAAAATTAGCCTAGTGGTGTGGTTTTAAAATGTTTAAGTTAGAGCTCTCCCTTAATGGGGGTCTGTGCCCTTATATAGAGTGTTACTGCTGTAGTGTATAGAGACTCCAGCTGAGATCAAAGGCCTGTTCTGCCCAGCATCAGTGTTAGGGAGCTATACAAGCACGTCGTCAGAGGCAATTGCTACCCTGAAGCTGATAGCCTAAATCAACCAGGCAGAAAAGAGAGGTGAGGAGAGTAAAGTATCGCTTCAGTTTTACCAGTGAGAGAAATAGAGACCTGTAGAAGTTGCGGGGAATTGGCTTAAATGGAAATGGGACAAGGCTCAAGGGAGATCAGCTGCAGAGCAGGGAGTGAAACCTAGTCTTCCTGTGCTTTGCAGTGTGCCAAAGATGGATGTAAGGGGCTGAAGGGGCTTTGCCACCTCTTGCAGGGTACGCTTTGGCCGTATTGACAGATAAGCGGCTGCACAATCCTATAGTATTTTGACTCCCAACCACCTTTGCAGTATCAACATCCACGTCAAGACTAAAGCTTGTTTCATAATAGGCCAATGGGTTTCTGGCAGTGACAATCATGTACAAGCCACCTGTGCCAGATTGGGCTCACAGCCAGAAAGTGGATATGAAGTGTTATGGCTCCTCTTGCAGTTCCCTGAGTTGGACAGTTTTGGCTCTTACGCCTGAGGGTTTTTGGTCTTTCCTTAAAGCTGTGTCCATTTAGACATGCAAGCAGTAGCTTTTCTGGAAGGTGGTACTTTTTATGAGTAACTAAAAATTGTCATTCTAGAGAGCTGGATTCTCTTCGCACTTCCTCCTTGTACCTCTTCCCCTCATACTAATGACTTAGTTTCTAATTCATGCTTTTCTGTTCTTTCTCTTTAAGAACAGATATATTTTTGACATTTGTCCCTGCATCTCGCTCTCCTTGCCTCTTTTTTTTTGCTTTCTTCTCTCTTTCCCACTTAGAAATTATTCATGAAAATAGGATTCTGTCTTGCCAGCTATATGGTACCCTTCTCTGTAAATGTTCATTCTTTAATTTGTATTTTATTGTTTGTAACTTTTGAATAAATCCATCCCAGCTTCTCATTGCATTTCTTAAGTACTTAGTGGTATTTGCACTTTTTTTAAGCCAAAATTATTATTTTTTTTTGCAGATCGTCAAGAATTATTTTCAGTGTCTGCAGCAGATTATTCAAAGGTTATCGCTTTAAGCACGGATGTTAAAATCAGTGTTTATTTTGTATCTCACTTCTTGTTGAAGCTTTTGTTACTGCACTATATGAAGGCCAGTAACTGGGATTAGGAGGTGCCCTTGGTGATAGCCTGTGTCACTCAAATGAGGGCAGGTGGAGAACTGAAGAACTGTTCTCTCACAGTTTTGCAATCTCTTTTATCATGTAGTAGCAAGACGATGCCAGCAAGTTCTGAGAACTCTCAGCTGAGAATATAACACCTCTCTGGGCTCTGTTACCATTTGTATTATGCTAATAGTATGCAGGTATACAGCAAGAGAGTCTTCAGTCTGAAGAACTGTCAGTTTAGAAGATAGGTACAAAAGAAGGGCACAAAATGCAAGTGGAAAGATCAGGGTGATTGTTGGCATACTTCTTCTTGCTTTCATTTTTGTTACAGACTTACGATCATCAACTTCTTTTGACTACCCTGTTCTTAAGAAAATGGGAAGGAAGGGGATAGTGACTTAGCTGGATAAGGAAATGTGCTCCCAGAGAAGAGTGTATAGAGTGTGCTAAGGTAACTATGGGAGAAGGTGGAAAGATTGGAGTAGTTATTTTGGAGTGGGATGAGTACACGTGATAAAAGATGAAACCTTTTTTTTTTTTTTTTCTGATATAGGTGTTTTACACCAGCTTGTTTTATGGTAACATAACTTGATGGTAACATAATTTTTTTTTTGCTTTACACACGTACAGTAACCATGGATGTATTGTAGGTCATCTACTGAATAATTTTAGTTTATGTCTAAATTGTGTAGCTTTGTGACATTTAGGAAACTTACCTTACTCTCTGACAACACAAGTGCCCGAGTCATTCTTTCATGAAGTTGAGTTTTAGCTTGATTTCACTGATGTTTCCCAAAATTAAGTCTTGAATTGTAGATTTCAGTGGAAACCTCATGGTTCCTGTTGATGTGCATGTTAACACAAGTCTGAATATCATAATTTGTAATTAATAGAACTCATTTGACACAGGTAATGAAACCACAGCATGAAGTTTTTAATGGTAATTTCAAGTGTAATCACAGTTCTAACTACCTGCAGGTGAGAAGTTACAAGATGAAGAAATTCCTTGATTAACTTCAAATGATGACTAAGTTGGAAATTGTATCTGCAAGTGAAATATAGATACATCAGTATTTGATGTATGTTTAGGGAAGGCATGAGAACAGGTCTGTTGTTCGGATTTGATATCAGTTTGAAATAAAAATGAATGGAGCTCAAGGCTACGTATAGAAAGCGTAAGAAAAATTGATCTCTCTTTTTTTCCAGAGCAGGTTGTTGCTAACTGATGCTGCTACAGCAGCATTTTCACTTGTCTGCAGTAAAAAAAACTAACCCACGAAATATTGCATTATGTTGCAATTCTCACTTCTGAAAATTTGCGGAAACTATTGGATATATTGTAGAAATTAAAGAATAGATAGCTTTTCTGTACAGTGACTTAGACAAACTGCTCAGGTCAGGTTGAGTGGCAAATGAAAGACTAAGACACTTACTGTACCTTGGAATGCATCCCACTATTTTTCGCAGATATAAATCCCAAGACTGAAGCCAGGAGTGTGAATTTCCATTAAATGGTCTTTTGCAGATGTAGGGGTTGCATGAATTCTTACATGCCTACCTAAAACTTGAGGTTAGTAATATGGGCAAAAACGCGTCTTTTGGGACACTGCATCTGTAGAGGAACGTTAAATAATATTAAAGATGTCTCAGTGAGTCAGACCTTGATAATTGATTCTTCCAAGTTACTGAATTTTAAATCAGTTCACTGGCTGTTGCTGCAGATTTAAAAACTAAAGTACAAGGTTTGAGAGAAAGCTTTTGTGCTTGCCCTAGAATGGCACTAGCTTGGTTCTATTGCCTGTCCTTAAGGCAGAGCTCAGGTGCCTTGGCATATTGCGTATCGTTAAATCTGTGCAATGATGGAGACACGGAGAACCCTGTAGCTTTCCTTGGTGTTGAATTGGTTAAATTCTTTCCTTCTGTATTTGATCTCTGTGGTATGTCCACACTGCATACTGCAGTGCAGTAGAGAGACACTTGGGCGAGCTGCATATGAGCTAACACAGATACTGAAAGCCGTACAACATCAAAAACGCAGAAGTGATTTACTCCTTTGAGGAGCAATGCAGTTCAGTCTGCGAGGAGCTATGGACTACCATAGTTAAATTGTTTCCAGTAAATATGTTAACTTGTTTACAGCTACCTGGGTATCTACCATAGCAGAATTCACAATCTGAATGTAACTTTTAATTTAAAATTAATTATTTGGTCTAAACTGAAAATGTTAAGTTTTGGCTCTTAAGAGCACTAGTCACCTATAAGTAACCTAATCAAGGCTCTGGCTTTTCAGAATACTAGGATAATTCTTCTTGGATATGCCAGCTATGTTAATTATGGAATACTGTATAAATACCCAGAGAAACTGGGCCATCGTATCAGTGGCAAAGATCATGACATTGCTAGAAGTTTGAGGCATCCTGGAAGATTCCTTTTAAATGTTAGCTACTTCAAAAAATGATATAGTGTAGTTTTCTGGCACTATTGATCCAGCTTGAAAAATTGTTAATTACTTCCTTGTGTCTTGAGTATCACTCACAGATTTTAATGACTAAGTAAAACCAGCACAGAAGAAATTTAAATGAAATGGAAGGTCCTTCCTCCCTTCCCGTTTCCCTTCCCGTTTTAATTCTTAGGGACCTTCTGTTATTTTTTCATTTAATGCTATATGCTTGAGGCTTTGGAAGACAGAGGTTGTTCTGAGTACTACTGAAGGGAAACAAAGTTTTCCAATCCTGTGCACCCTGTGTCAGAATGATTTCCAGCTTATTCTATTGGAAAAAATGTGAAATTACGTTTGCATAGCCTGGAAAGTGGGATATGCAGGTTGAAGTGTTGAAGTCTCTGCCCTGTGTGTTGTATTCTTTAGGAAGGTATTTCTAATACCTCAGAGGAGTGTCTGGACTTTCAGATTATTTGTTGGCGTGAGCTGGGCCTGTTCCCCCTCCCCCCTGAAATTTTATCCTAAAATTCTGGAGGTCACTGAGTTGACAAGATTTGGGTTTGATAAATTGATATTCTTTTACAAAGACTTCTGGCAAAAGAATCCAGTGAATTCTAGACTTGGTATGAAAGACTTTAGGGCCTAGAAAATTAATTTTTCTTACAATAAATTACAATTTCTGAGAGCAATCATTTCATTGAACTGGTATGAAGTAATATAAGCCATAAAAAAATTGAAGGTGATAGTAAACGCAACTTGGAGCTTGTTGGAAATGACTATCGAGTTACTGGACTTTCAGTTTATTGATCGTTGCATTCAATTAAAATATAGAGATTTTGAAACAGAAGATTTAAGAACATGTGCAGAATAGCTGTATTTTATCTTTAGGCTGGTATAGGCCTTTCAAAGGGTGGAATGTAATGCTACACAGGGAGCCTTGAAGAATCTGTGGCTGGATTTTCAAGAGTTCTCAGGGTCACTCTGATTCTCTGCTCACGTTATTTCCTAATTGTGAGCCTCTGAAAATCTGAAGCTTCTATTGAAAATACTTAATGTGGTGGAGAGGGGAAGGGAGAATGACTATTGTGCTGCCTAGTCAAAATGACAAACAGCGTATAACACTTTGCAGTTTTTATGTGTTCTTTGCCAAGAACAACTCATTCTCATCTGAAAAAGCTTATTCTGAAGAAAAACGTAAGATACATTGGAGGCACAGAGGTTTTCACTGCATTGCATGATGAATTGTAAATATGCCCGACTGGCAGTGTGAGGGTAACTCTGTGCATTGGGATGAAAATTCAGCCCAAGGGGTTTTACTTTATAGCCAGCTCTGCAGTATTGCGTTTGCTACGGACTTGGATTAACAATGCCAAACGTGACTCTGTATTGCAATAAACAAGAAATAGAAAGATGGTGTTCTGTATGATTTTGCTTTTCACTTTGCACTTGATGACTTACATCTTGTTGCTAGTCTTTCATCAAAATGGCTATGATATTGTTTTGGTATTTTTTATTTTCACTCCATTAGAATAGATCTATAACTAATAATGATTGATTCACTATTAATAATTCCCTAAGTTATTTACTTTGTGAAATAAAATACATTTGTTTTCTTTTTACATCATAAAATGCCTTCCTCTGTATTTTAGTGATGCTCAATGATACTGAAACTTACTCAGATTGTTTCTGTGGTTCTTTCCTTTTTCGTGTGAGTCCTCCGTATCTGGAAATTTGATCTGTAGCACACTGTCAGATAAATGGCTGATATTGGTTTTGGGGAGAACAGTGTATGTGCTGCTGGGAGAGTGCCTGGACATAATATGAATTGAGTTAAAATTGTCAATAAGTCAATGGCAATATTTCCTTACAGTCTTCCAGCTCTTCTTAAATTAAATTTTTTCATAATCATAGAATAGAATCATAGAATTGTCTAGGTTGGAAGGGACCTTTAAGATCATCAAGTTCAACCATCAACCTAACACTGCTGAAACCACCACTAAATAATCATAAAGCAGATAAATATTTGATTGGGATTTCAGGTCTGTGCTCCCATCCAGGAACTGTCATCAAAAGTCTTTCTAAAGTAGACTTCAGATGGAAGCAAAGGTCCTTCTCTCAGCACGTGGGAGCAGGGGAGTGCAGATGTGTTCCCCAGGGAGCAGCATAGTTTGCAAGCAGACACAGCTTCAGTGACGTGGGCAAGCAGTTTCTGATGGCCGCTGTGGTCACCGTTGCGAGGCTGGCAGCCCAGAGAAGCATGCTCCCAGTTTGCCGCTGCTAAAGATAAGGGCACGTGCACTAGGAGCAGTACAACGCTACCCCCGCATCATAAACACTTTTGAAGGGTCACAAAGAGGAAGCTGTTACTGTCTTACGCATTTTAGCTTGCTTTCTTTCCAGAAAGCCAGCCAGCTTTCTTTCCATAATTCCTGGGCTGAACTCTGCTCTCCCTCGTCCTGTTCCAGTTTTGGCTAGGTCCTGAAAGAGCGGGGAAATGGAGCGCTCAGAATCTGACCAAGTGAAGCCAAAATACATTGAGTGGATGATCCTGCAGGTAACCTTGTATGCTACAATAAACACAAGTTCGCTGGTTGTGCATAGAAATATGAGAGCTATGAAAAATGTGCAAATAACAGTGATCACATGCTACATCAATTAGACATTTTGTGCAGCAGGCAATTAGTGTTCAATAAAGAAACAAGAAGATCATGACCATACGTATTTATCTGAGAGGAGCAGAAAAACATCTGGTGCTTTGTGAGTGTTGATTAGACCCAAAGGGGGTTTTATTTTCACTGTTTTTTTTAAATGGTCCAATAGCTAAAATGATACTTTCTGCCTTACTCAAATGGATTTGGAAATGTGTTCCCACAGCGCCAGAAGTGGTTTAATTACATCTGATACGGTTAAAAGGGGTCTCCAGCTTTGCCTGGTAGAGCATCCTCTATCTGAAAGTACACGTGCTGTGTATTATTATTCCTACTATTCCTAAGTTCTATAACTATTCCTAAGTTATTCCTACTGTTGTCTCCTTTTCCTGGCACGCACTGGGTGATTTATGGTGTGGGCATGGCTCGAGAGCTTGGTGTGACGGGTCCCCTTGGTGATCGGGAAGTACCTTGGTATGCTGCTCTAGTGCACTGCCCGTCTCGCGTTTCACCCTCACGTGCTGCGCTGTGTGTGGAGCTCTGGGAGGTGATGCAAAGGCAGAGGCATGTTACCCTCGTCTTACAGATGGGGACACTGCATGTACAGAAGAAGCCTGGCTTTTCCAGGATCAAAACTCAGTAGCAAGATCAGGGAAGGAATTATATTTGCTTTATCTTCTGCTTCTATCCTTATTGTCTCTAAAACAGATTGTATTTTTTATTTCTTTTGTATTTCTGTTTGTCTGTTTATAAGTAATCAAAATTAAGATAATAAGAACTAGGCATATGTAGACAAGAAAAAATGAACGCAGTAAACTTTCTTCACAATGTGTTGGGGTTGGAAGGGATCTTCTGCATATATCTGTAAGAAGAGATCCTAGGTTCAGTCCAACTTTTGAAGCCGGAATTCCTATAGCTGCCATTAACAATGTTTCCCTATGTGGATTCTCATTAATAATATTATTGAGTTGGGCCCGAAAACTTCCTCTCTACAGAGAGGCTGTTTAAGGTCTTTGCCTCTACCCAGCCAGCACCTTCATCGTGAAATCTGTTGGACTTAAAAAGATTTAACCCTCTTTAATTTTAATTGAAATTAAGCAACTGAAGAAAAAAAATTATAGACATTATGAACATATAAGTCTTTCTTCCATAAGAAACCGGGCAAAACCCCCTCATTGTACGGACACTGAATTGTCAGTGAAGGATTTTGAAGTTTGAGTGGTCTGGTCAATTTTTATTACAAAACCGTTGTGAATGAGCATTATTGAAACTTTCCAGAGATACACCTGCTCACTGCTTTCTGTCTTGTACTCTTATGCAAAATGTAGCGTTAATATACGTTTCATGTGAGACAGAGAAAAAAAAATACTTCTGACAAAGACCTAAATGTTTTGAATTCAATTTTACTTGCATGGTATGATTTGCTTCCTGTTCTAGAAAATCAGTAACCAGTCTGATAACTACAAATTTCTGTTCACATCTTACTCACACTTTAATTGAAAATGCTTCATAGGAAGGAACTAGCAGGCTTAGAAGTGTGTCTACTGACAAGGCTGCATGTGGTGCTTCAGTCCCCAGTGGAGATTGCTTTTGCTACAGTTGTTGCTAAGAGGCATTCTAGCAGGTGAAGTGGAATAATTAAAATGGCAACTTCAGCCACATATTAAAAAAAATATGGAAAGGATGGTGAAAAGCCCTTTTGTGTAATGGTTTGCTACTGATGTCACAGCACCTGAACAGCTCTCTGTTCAGTAAAAACTGTTTACATCTTATTCTTCCAGCCTTCGCTTTACAAGTTGAACACAAGCGTAAGACAGTCTCCTGACAGACAGATCTGTATGTTTTACTGTGGTTTTTGTATCCACAAAAAATGCTGATAAACTTCTCTGTACTGTTTGTCAACACAATCTTTCTTTAGCAGTTAATCTAATCTACTTCAGCTGTGATCTGTTTCATTTACACAAAACCAAAGACGGTTTATCTCTAGGCTTTACAAAAGACACACTGGAGCAAATTAAATTATGCTTGTTTTCTTTGTTGAAAAATGGAAAGCACAAAATCTGAGACCTGTAATATCTTGAATTACCTCAGGACCTGTTTCTGTCATGCTTAAACAAATCTGCTACAAAGAGCGTGGCTCTCATCAGTAATACCTCTCTAAAGCTATGCCCAGCTTTGAGATTTGAAATGGAGGTGGGTTTATGCAGACTTTTTTATTTTATTATTAAAACATTTGGGATGGGAAAAAATTTGCACTTTTTCTGAATACATGGAAAGTGACATCTACAAAATTCTAGATTCCAGTTATTCTTTCTATCTTGAAGCTATTTTGGCAAGTTGTAAACACATAGGAAACAGTACTTCTCACAATATAATCGAGTATTGAAGGTCAGTTTAAGTTCCACAGATGGAATCCACAGGTTGAAATTCAGTGTAGGACTACCATTCATTTTTCCTTTAAAAAACAAAGAAGGCAGTGAAACAAAACCTCCAAACCCAGTGATACCCAATCTTCTGTACATCTGAACTGTTTTAAAAAGGTGAGTTTGTCTATTCTATGTGGTAAGTAAAGAGTCGGCAGGTTTTTTTTTTATATTATTTCTGACCAATGAATTTATCTTTGTCTTTCTGTGGTTTCATAATATGCCTGAATCTTAGAAAAAAAAGAGAAGATAAAGACAAGGGAAACAATTTTTGTCTTAATTGGTAAATGAACTGCACTGTTCTTAGTATCTGTATTTAGCATGAAAACAGCCTTTAGAATTGCAGATTTTGCTATCCATTTTGTTTTGAGGAACTGACAAACGTACAATTTGCAATCCTATATAATTATACTCTGATTCTAGAGAACTGTAATTTCTACCAATATCTAGAAATATATCGTTTGAGCATAAATTTTCAGTACACTCTGTGCAGGGATTAATGGCACAACCTTAATGAGAATTAATGGCACTGCTTAATTCCTTGGATATCATGCTGGTATTGTATTTTTTATCTATTTTGAGAGGTCAAGTTATACTGAAAATCTGTAGTAGTATATGACTGGCAAAGAATGCTTGTGGTTTTGTATGATAGCTCTTTGTTGGTTTATAAAACATGATACCGTATTTGCTTAGCAATTGTCACATGCTGAAAGAAAAAAAAACCAACAATGCTTAATTTAGGTAAGAACGGTTTAAAAATAGCGGATTTGATAAATACTGAAATCTTTAATGCCTCTGGATATTTTGTTACAGTTATGGATGACAGCTGCTTGCCAATTTAAGAAAAAAAAAAAAGCAAAACTAAAGTTGACACACCTTTTTAAATCTAATTATCTTATACATGCTTTACTTTAAAGAAAAGCCTACTGGTTTTGCATGTAAAGTGTTTGTGCAAATCCTGGGAGTTTTCAAAACAATCAGAAAAAGCATCTTATTCTTTTTGTCTTTTATTTTTTCTCCTTGGTTACTGTTTATGAAATGGCAAATATTTGACAAGCAGTTTAGAAACAAAGACAAAAATTAATGATTTGTTATCAACCTTTTCTTTCGGTGTTCACCATTTCATATGCGTACACTTTTATTATGCAAATACTTATCTATTTCAGTGATTCATTGGCTCAAATGGCAGTATTTATGTCCAGCGATAACAAGTTTTATTAGTCTGTTCAGGGTCAGAACCCTAAAAATTAGGTGGTGTGCATGTATCAGACCCTATTTGCAGTCTTCTTCAAATACAGTGAAAATGGTGTTCTAGAGTCTGAAATGTCTTGTGGCGAACTGATGGAGGCTCTCGTAGAGGACCACACAAGCTGTTCATGTGAAGATGTTTTCAAGCCTAGAACAGTAATTTGGAAAAGATAGTTGCAGCTGGAAATATGAATTAGTTGGGTCATGCTAATTAGCTCTTAGTTTTCTAGTGATTTGATAAACTGTGTCAACTATAAGCTGCAGAGGAGATTTTCAGCTGGAAATACAAAGCTTTTAAGGGACACCAATTCCCAGTTCCCTCAGACTGCGAGTGTGTGTGCTGACTTCTCTGCCACAGCCTTTCCTACAATTCTCATTTCTCACTGGCAGCACACCTTTTTGCATATCTCATACGTGTTGTAGAGCAAAATTTTGTGTCTTGAAACGAAAGATTGCTTTATCAATATACTGTCCAATGCTGAAAGTATCCAACATTTGAGTCATACCAGTTAATGATGATAGTTTTCCAAACTGTATTTTTTAAAAAAGTAGTAGTTTTCCAGATTTTATCTTCCAGGTTTTTTTAAAATATATACATATATCTCTTTGTATGTAGTTAAATATGAGGAAATAATGTCTTGTCCAGTTACCTGTTGAAAGTTCAAGCTGGGCACTTTTATCAAGTCATCACACTTCTTAGTAATTAAATGCTTTTTCGTATTTTTCCATTTATATATCACTACAGCAAGGCATTTCACATAGCTCTTTGTAGCTCCATACAACATATTATAAAGTGTTGAGAGAGCAATCCAGAGTAATTAGTAGACTAAATGATAACTTCATTTGAGGGAGTTTGAGAGAACTAGATGAAGAAAACTTGATAATCCTAATCAGTTAGAGGTTGTGTTCTCAAGGTATTTCAGGTTTCTTATTTGATGGAATATTAGTGGAACAACACCGTGTAACCCCCTCTCTGTGTTTTATATGCTCTACCCTCTGTAGTTTCCCATGATTTTCAATTTGTGACGTACATGTTCTTTCTGGTACTGCCCTTGTGAACTAAGTGTTTTTCAAGCGTGCTACATTTACCATGGGATTCTGATTGAATATTTGATTAAAGACTTCTTGATTTAACATATTAGCTTGATAGTTGATTTGAACTTAAAACTTTACACACCAGGTGGATTCACGTGTGCTAACGATTCATATCAAGACAGGTAATTCCAGCAGCTAGAATCTTTCTTGCATCAAGAAAGACTGCTGCAACCCTGGAAACAAAGCTTTGTGTGAGAAGGTATCAGAAATGGAGTCAAAAGATCACAGGGTAAATTTCCGTTAACTGTTGAACCGTTGGAGTTTTCTGAGTGGACAGGTATTGTTTTGGATTGTAGTTTTGTGACAGGATTTTGATGATAGAAGTAGGAGACTTAAATAGCTGAAATTTTCCTGTTGTGTGGCACAAGAAAAGCCCGAGGTTATGTTTACTTCCTAATATAATTTCCTTCAGTACATTTAATTAGGTGAAAGGTGCTTCATGATTGTCAGATGTAACAAAAATGGTCACAGAGTAGTCAAGAAGAAGTATAGTGAGGACTCTGATGATTCATAATGAAGATGGATATAAAAATATTTCAATAACAAATATTTGATCTGTTTTAAATTTGAGTAATTTATTTGAAATACTTAATGCTGACATGCTAAACTAGGTATATAAATTCAAATTGGTGAGCACAGTTAATGAAAATCAAAGATGATTGAAATTTATGCAATGTACATTTTTTAGTATGCAACAAAAAGAGGTATGTTGCATAACAATGTTGAGATTGTTACTTGATGTAATAT
This sequence comes from Numenius arquata, assembly GCF_964106895.1. Lineage (NCBI taxonomy): Eukaryota > Metazoa > Chordata > Aves > Charadriiformes > Scolopacidae > Numenius > Numenius arquata. The sequence continues at coordinate 20,495,310 of NC_133581.1, forward strand.
TTCCAAGTAGTTGTAAATGTAGTGAGCGCATTTTACTATTAAAAGGGCTATTTTTTTTTCTCAATTTGAAACACAAAAATGTATGCCAGCGTATTTGTGCTTAAATAAAGCATGGTCAGAATACAGAAATACAGGTTTAATGGGACTAGTTAGGTTTTTTCCTAAAATTTGTCAAAAAGTAGTATTTGTTCTTTTTCCTAGTGTGTCCTATGACATGAGATTCTATACAGTGTTATTCATTGTTATGCTTTTGGCTCCTCCTGTTTATTTTCTCTTTACAATTATTTTTACTAGAGGAAGTTGGAAACTGACACAGGCTGAAATTTGCATGTAGTAGTTCAGCTTCCTTGGCTGGGAATTACACACAGATGTGGAGAAAATCACTTAACGTAACAAAAAGGAAAAAAAAAGCTGATAGGTCTTATGATAATGCAAACTTTTCTCTTCCACCCCTAGAGAACCTGACAGTAGTCTGACTTCTGTTGCCTGCTTTCCAATGCTACCTTCTTCCAACACAACGCCTGGACCTAATAGTATCTTTGGCAGTGAGTTACTTGCCACGGAGACAGGTTAAAGGTGAATAATAGAATGCTTTGGGTTGGAAGGGACCTTTAAAGGTCATCTAGTCCAACCTCCCTGCAATAAGCAGGGATGTCTTTAACTGGAGCAGGTTGCTCAGAGCCCCATCCAACCTGACCTTGAATGTTTCCAGGGATGGGGCATCTACCACCTCTCTGGGAAACCTGGTCCAGTGTTTCACCACTGTAATCATAATACATTTCTTCCTTATATCTAGTCTGAATCTACCTTCTTCTAGATTAAAACGATTACCCCCTGTCCTATCACTACAGGCCCTATTAAAAAGTCTGTCTCCGTCTTTCTCATAAGCCCCCTTTAGGTATTTAAAGGCAGCAATAAGGTGTCCCTGGAGCCTTCTCTTCTCCAAGCTGAACAACCCCATCTCTCTCAGGCTGTCCTCACAGGAGAGGTGTTCCGTCCCTCTGATCATTTTTGTGGCCCTCTTCTGGACCTGCTCCAACAGGCCCATGTCTTTCTTGTACTGACGACTCCAAAGCTGGATGCAGTACGCCAGGTGGGCTCTCACCAGAACGGAGTAGAGGGGCAGAATCACCTCCCTTGACCTGCTGGCCATGCTTCTTTTGATGCAGCTCAGCATATGGTTGACTTTCTGGGCTGATGGCTAAAGTTGTGAAACATGAGTTCTTAATAATCTTAAACACCCAGAAAATCTAATAAGCCGCAGAGATTATTTTTTTTTGGCTGTATTGTAGTTTCAACAGTTTCCTGTAGTAATATGTAATTATATAATATTCATATAATCACATAATAATATCAGCTGGTTATTTTGCTTACTATATATGTGCTGGTGAGGGGAAGCTTTCATCAGAATTTGCTGATTTATTGCTTTAAAATGATTCATGCAGGAAGCCTGATCCTGGAAAAGTTTTATTGGGCAAAATTCTTTTGGGAATTTCTTTGGTTGCTTGCCCACCTACCCCCTCAGCAGCCTCCATGATACATGACCCATCTCTTGTGCTTCTCACTCAGTACTCTGTAGCTTCTGGAGCCCTCCATGTTGCTTGTGTTGTCAGGCAGGCAGATGGACAGGCATAGGATTAGAGATCCCAGGGCTGCCAGGTGCTCAATTCTGTAGGTGTTTTATCTATTCTGTAGAAAATTTGAATGCATTTGGTTGTTTTGGGTTTTTTTCTGATTTAGAGCAGTTGTGAATTTCAGGATGTCAGATTTCAAAATCTGGAGCTTACCAATGTAATGGAATGAGTTTTCTCTGACCAGCCCTGCAATTAGCAGCACCCTGTTGTGGTGGTCTGCCACAGTCTGCTGGGGTAGAGCCCACTCCAGTTCTTCAAGGAGCAGAATTCTTTTGTGGAGGGCAAGAACAAAGGGTAGGCTCACAGGTCTCTGCTGCGCTGAAAAACCTTTGTGTGTGAATGTCAAATCCTTAAATGGTTTCCTACATACTGGGTAATGTACCATAAAGGAATGATTCACTGTGCAACGACATCCAGGTGGCCACCATGTTTTCCTTCATAGAATCATAGAATGGTTAGAGTTGGAAGGGACCTTAAAGATCATCTAGTTACAACTGCTCTGCCGTGGGCAGGGACACCTCCCACTAGATCAGGTTGCTCAAAGCCCCTTCGGGGGAAGAGTCATCCACAACTTCCCTGGACAACCTGTTCTAGTGTCTCACCATCCTCACAGTAAAGAATTTCTTCCTAGTATCTCATGTAAATCTCCCCTCTTTCAGTGTAAATTCACAGAATAATGACTGAGTTAGGAAATTAGAGGGACCAGCTTTCACAGGACCGTCATTAATACTCTCATCGTGAGTAAATCTCCCATGTTGGTTATCTGCCACTACTTCTCAACAGCTGTTTGCTTCACAGCTGCAGAAAACTCTCTGACCGTGTTGCAAAGCTTTCCTGCCACTTCCTAAATCTTGAGAGTGGATTCCACTTACCCACCTTTGGCACACAGAAGAAAAGGAAAGAGGTTGGCCTAGTTCTGAAATGGGCAATAATGCTCTTCAGGTTGTTTACTCACAAGATCATCTTTTCAGAGTGAACTGATAAATTAGAAAAGATGAAATGTTTAAGTTCTTTTGAAATTATCTTTGAATACTGTAGAGATTACCATGTTTTAGAAAGGAGTGAACACCTCTGTCTCATTAAAAAAAAAGGGGGGGGAAGTCACCATCCCAACCTTATTACCATGCTTTTCTGAGCTTATATTAATACCTGGAGGACTCCATCAGAAAAAGAGTCTCTGTCGTGCAGACACTGTATATGCACATTGTGAAAACAGTTCTCTGTCTCCAGGAGTTTATCGTTAAAAATCCCAACCGAAAGGGTTTATACACATGCATCTTTTTATGCCATGTGAAATTAGTGGCAACGTTTTCATGAGATTGATCCCAAACAATGTTAATTCAGGGCTCAAGTATGCAAATCAGACTGTATGGAATACCTCATGTGCATAGAATGCTCTTAGAAATAATGACTTAGTTTTCATTATTGGGTATAAAATCTAGGCCAAAAGGTGTTTTTTACTTTTGCTGGCCATCAACATATTACCATTCTTGAAATCTGTATTGTGTACTCAGGCACCAGGATCTGACAAACTTATTTTTCCACTGAAAACATTGTCCAGGATTGTCAGAATTTTCTGCTTGTGTAGAAGGTAACTACAGAGAATGAACTCAAACCAAAATGAAAAATCTGCTTTCTTCAGTTCCAGCAAAAGAGTACTAGATTGGATTATAAAGATAGTATGTGTGGGGGGAAAATGTGCCAAAATATTTTGTTTCAGGGTTAGTATTTATCATGAAATGACATGTCTTCCCTTAGAAACTGTATTCCATAGAAACTGTAAAACTACCTGTAAAACGAAAACGAAGCTTGGCTGTTTCGCTTCACGAACATCTTCTATAGAGTTATAATTCTTACTCTATTTTTCTTCAGCTTTGATTGTTAAAGCAGCTGCAGGAGGCTAGGTAGTCTCTTTCGCCTTCACATTTTCAATAAATTGCTAGCTTAATTTTACCATTCCTTTAAAAATCCAATAAATACAACTGTATCTTTTGCCTATCCTAAAGACATAGTTAGGCAGTGGTATCTGTTAGTAAGCTGCTGCATTAGTGAGTTATCTCAGATATCATCTCTTTCAGCAGCAGCGTATTTGATATACATATTCGTGCCTGTTTACATGCCTACTGCAGGGAGAAGCCTCGCTGAACACCTGCAGCATTGACCCTATTGTTGGGATCAGTGTTTTGTTTGTTAAACACTTCACAATAATACTCTTATTTTAAAGGCCAACATTGTTTTTAGGTTAGTTATTGTACCTGTAATTCTTCATTCTTACCTCACAAAGGTGTTTCCAAGGGGAGCTAAGACTTGTTTGTTAATCTCATTTTACAGGTCTATGCTGCCAGCTGGACAAAAACATGTTTCATAGAACAGGTATAAGAGAGGGAGGGAAAGTAGCCAGCCATCATCTTACACAGGTTTTCTGTTGATCACAGTGATTCACAGTCTTCTCCATATCCGAATCACAGAGGTCTGTTCTAGGTGACATCTTTTACCCAGTGCAGCAGTAGTGGAATGGAAGAGTTGTCATTGTCCTCTGAGGTACAGGTGGAGAACTCTTGTTCTGTAGTGTATGTGTAACTGCAGTCTCCTTATCCAGACAATACTTTTCCCTAGTTTCTGCTCGTTTAATTTACTGTTTGTTGTGCTCAGATGCTTTGTACATTAATGGGTTGTTTTCATTTGTACATATAGTTTACTGCTTAGTGACTGAGATTGGTTGAATTTTGGTACGGAAAGAGAATCAGACTGACTGTTAGGGCTCGATCTTTCCTGTGGCTGGCAGCAATGCTTTTTCAATAAATGCACTTCCTGAAAGTAATTTCATTTGTCATCTGGATCCATCTGCATTGCAGGTATTGTATCTCCAGGTCAGGGTTTGTTTTTTCCTTCCCAATTTGCTCCTATTCAGGCACTTCTCATTGATCTACTTTACATATAATTTTAGCATAGCTCTCATAATACCCAGAGGCTATTGTGTGTTTGTGCTCCGTCGTTCATGTTTCTTAAATTCACTTCTCTCTTTTGGGACGTAGATTTTCTTTCTAACATCGCATTTATTATTTGTGTGGGTTGGGAGAAGGCAAGAAATAGCCTAGCCATCCGCTCTTCCTTTAGGTGTTTTTTTCATTACCTGCAATTTACTGCTGTGTGCTATCTTATTTACCTCTGTATAATTGCAAAGAATGAATCTGTACAAATATTAGTTCAACTGATCTTTCCAGGGCAAGAGTGGCAGCTCTCTAGTTTAGGTTATTTAAAACATGCAATGTGCTTTAGGGAATAGTTTTGCTTTTCCTCTTGTTAGATCTTATGGCTCCTTACAATCCTCACTGAAAGCTATCAGCCTAGACATTTCAGATCCTAAACTGTAGTGTCTTTTTCCCAGTGACTTCTGTCAGGGTCCCTCTGGATGGCAGCCCTGCCCCGAGTATATTGACTGGTCCCCCCAACTTGGTGTCATCTCTGCAAATGGGGTAAGGGTGCTCTCAGTTGTCTCCCCCAGGTCATTGATAAAGGTGTTACCTCTTGCCCAGGTGCAAATACTTATCAAGTGACTGAGGAGGGATGGAAGAGAAAAATATTAACAAATAATGTTCTGCATTGACTTACTGAAAAAATATAGATTGCTAATAAATTTTTTGTTCTTTTTAAATCCCCAAAACAGAACTGTTGTACAGACATAATGAGTGTTATAGATCTTAATGTACAGTGGACATTTAGATAAACCTTACTGAAGCAAATGGGACCAACAGTTCAGGAAATTCTTGTTTATTTACTGATTTTCAAGCTGGTTTGCCGGCCAGGATTTGAAAAGAAAATAGAGCATTTGGTTCTGTAATTATTTGTGCAACTACAAATTCAGTCTCTGCTTTCAGACATCTGCCCTGCAGGCATTACTCGTAGTGCCATTTGGATCATTGGCACAGTGTATGATCCTCTGCATCTTCTTGTGTTCTGTGGCTGACTTGTTGCTGATAATTCTGATACAAATATCCTTGTTTATATTCCTGCCTTTTTTTCCCCCTATCCTTTTGCTCTATCTCTTTTAGTCTTTTTAAGGGTCTTCAGAACAGCTGCATGGGAAGGGGGAGAAATGCTGTGTTCCTGGACAGGCATGCCTTTATGTGCCGTGGGAGATTCACAGTGAAATGATTTTATTCCTCTGAACCATCACATGAAGAAATGCAATCTTTATTTCTGCAGCAGTTGTAGTGTCTGTACCTTTCTGGTCAGTTCAGTGGTAACTGAAAGCTGTACCAGCAGTGTCCTCTCTGCCATATGAATATTGGAAATCCAGGACCTTCTGCTGTTGCTGCTGTTGGCAGTAGAAGGACAATGTCCTTGGGCTGCTTCTCAATGAAGAAGATGGCCAGACTTTTGCATGCTTAGATGGCCCAGGAAAGAAGTTACTCACTTTACTGTAAAGATAGTAGCTGCAGGTTTTACTCTAAATCAGATGACTGAGCAAGTACTTTGGGGTCAAAAAACCTTGATGATTCCTAGCATGAGGGGAGCCCTTGCAATCTTTCAGAGTGATTTGTTTAATTTAAAAGTCTTTGATTAGCGTGTGTGTCTGGTATAATAATGTTCTCCCAAGAGGCTTCTGGTGAAGTCAGCATATGGTGTACATGGGGGAGCAGACCTTATTTTATGTGGGGACTTGCAGAAATTGGCACTTTATAGAGATTGCTGGCTTCGCTGCTTTGGAATTCATTGTATTTCACTTGTTTGAACAACCTAACTGTGTGCCATTCCCTCTGGAGCATGACTTCAGCCTGCAGGTCCCTGACCCTGTTATTGGGAATTTTACAATAGCATTTCATCAGTGCTGCTGGAAAGGTTGTTCCTAAAAGCTTAACAGTAACATTATCCAGAGCACTTCGTTTTTATGGAACTACAGAGATTTTATGGAAGTATAGAGATCATAGAGAAGTGTAATTGGGTGAATATGACAGATGGTATCCAGCAAGCCAAGTGCTATCTCTTTGCAGGAATTTTATTTCATATGTTTTTGGAGACTTTGTAATGTTCAAATGGCACATTACACCTGTTCTTGTCCTTTTGAGTCAGCCTTGTTCTAAAAGATCGCATAGCCTGCTTCTCTTGACATAGTAACATACCAGCTTTCTTCACAGCAAAAGTACATGGAAAAGATCTGAGTGATCTTGAAGATTAGTCTGGTATGGTGTATTTTCTTTTTTTTTTTCCCTGTCTGGTTTGATCATCTACTGTTTTTGTATTGCAGCTGACAAAATGGCAGAAGAAACTCGAGGTGAAAATGTCTAATTTTCCGTTACTTCTGGTTTAGTGTTGTAATTGGGGGTAATATTTTCTTATCCAATTCCTCATCCTTTTATAATGTGAACTGTTTGTTTCAGGAATTTTCCTTGATTATGTACATTCATTTTGCTTGCGCAAAGGTCCTTGATTTCATGCAGAGTTTTTGGGTGCTGCTGCCAGTAGTATATTATCATGAAGTAGCAGAAAGAGAAAATGCAAGGGCGACACTTAAATGGTGTATGAAATTTTAGTGGTAGTAGATGTCTTTGCATGTTTGACCAGGAACGCTTCCCACTGCAGTTAGTGCTGGGCTGCAGAGATGTGATGGATGTGATTTTGGACCTTTGTCCTGGTAAAAAAGTTATTGCCATGGAGAATGTTCCTTCATGAAGCAGTGTCAGGACAAAAACAATTGCCTCATTTGTTAGGCAGAGATACAATAGAGATACTGTGTCAGACATTTTCTTTTAAAAAAAATAAATAAAAATGGTGACTATATACATCTTGCATGTTCTAATTGAAAACTTGTTCTTAATTCTTTTTTCTTGCAATGGCTTACTGAAATGTGAGCAGTTTGCATTTTCAAAGACTAAAGGTGAATACTTGCTGTGAAATGTGTTGTTTGAATTAAGGCTTTTCTGACTTTACTTAAATTGAAATCAGTCCATGTGGAATTACAGTAAAATGTCGCAAGATGTTGATTTACAGAAGCTCCTGCCTTCATCCCAGAAGTAAATTGTGGAGCTTCACATAATCATGAAGTTTCATCTTTAAAACCTGATTGGTCTTGTGTTTTTCTCTAAATAATTTTTAAGGAATACAGATTATGAAGAGCTTAAAATACTAAAACTCTTGCTTATGTTTTTGTCTTCATTATGACATGCAGCAGTATAGAAAGTCTGGTTATTTTTGTGTAAATTGAATTTACAGAATCACAGAATCATCATGGTTGGAAAGGACCTCTGAGATCACCGAGTCCAACCATAACACACACAAAAAAACCCCTTACAATCTCGGGCACTAGAGCATGCCCTGAAGTGCCATGTCTACACATTTCTTAAATACCTCCAGGGATGGCGACTCTACCACCTCCCTGGGCAGGCTGTTCCAGTGCCTGACCACCCTCTCAGTAAAGGAATTCTTCCTGATATCTAATCTAAACCTCCCCTGCTGCAACTTAGACCATTTCCTCTGGTCCTGTCATTATTCACTTGGGAGAAGAGGCCAACACCCACTTCTCTACACCCTCCTTTCAGGTAGTTGTAGAGGTCAATGAGGTCCCCCCTCAGCCTCCTCTTCCCCAAACTAAACATGCCCAGTTCCCTCAGCCTCTCCTCATAGGACTTGTTCTCTAGACCCCCCACCAGCTTGGTGGCTCTCCTCTGGACACGCTCCAGCAGCTCAATGTCCTTCCTGTAGTGAGGGGCCCAGAACTGAACACAGTATTCAAGTTGAGGCCTCGAATGTTGAAACTGTCTCTGTGAAATAGATTTTGTGTCTTTAAAAGGTGGTATGAGAAGTAATACTTGCGCAAAAAGATGATTGTTCATTTAATGTATTTCCCTTTAGAAAATAGGAGGTGGGGATATTTGAATCAAATGCCATGTGTAAAATGTGAAAATAATGCTACCTAAATTTAATACTTAAGTCTCTGTGGGCCTTGGTCCAGGCTGCTAATATAAATCTTTAAGATATATAGCTATAGGCTTGACTTCTTAAGCCCAGCATCCAGTAGGCTCTAGTGGGTGGGTTGCTCGGGTTGTGTGTAGATGAATGGGTCTTCCCTGGATAATTATCTGCAAGGAAATATATACAAGCTCTGATTTGTTAACTGAATTTGGACTAGACTATTACTGGAGACCTGAAGTGCTGTTTACAATATTATATATCGTGCAAAATCGCTTTTTGTTTTAAATGGGGTCAAAGCCATAGCCAAGATGCCAGGTGGATACATGATACGTGATCAAATAGGAGTAAAAATGAACCTTGCTGGATCTTTAGGATGCTCCAATGTGCTCAGCAGATTGCTAATATGTATGCATTCTCTTCAATAATTAAATTTTCATGAATTTTAAAGTTATATTTGTCTATTAAGACTGACTGAGTTTCATGCTGCTGCTGGCATTTTCTAGCATCACATCAGATATGCAGGCAGAATTGTTCTAACAGCCTCGCTCCCTATGAGATTATTTCCTGTAGTGGTCCTGCCATGTTACAGCCAGAGTTTTTCCACTGTACTGGGCCTTTAGTCTCTGACCCATCTGCCTGGTTTGAGGACATCATGGTTATTTGGACCACTGAGCCACAAAACCATGGCCACTTCTGAAACCAGGCGGGACATAGGCTGGGTCTTCTCCATGTGCACAACTCTTCCAGAGGAAAGAGCAATTGATTTCTGTTAAAGACCAGGAAGTGAAAAGGCTGTGCTTCTGCTCCTAGACTTCTGTGTTTACCAAAGAAATAAAGGGAAGATTCTCTTTATTTCAGCTCTTGGACCCTGGAGCATCTGCCCAAGTGCATGGATTGCCAGATGCTGTGGCAAGATCATCTGCTAAATCCTTCTGCGAGGCTTCACTGAAGTGTGAGAAAGGGTCAGAAGGGTCAGTGGTGGTAACACACATGCATCTCAGTCTGCCGCAAATGCTTTTTAAGGCAGCAGGAGTGAGGGCCTGATGGAATTGCTATGGAAACAAAGCTTATTATTCTTACTTATTAATAACCTGATGTCCCTTAAAGGCAAATCTTGGGAGTCACCTAGTGTCAGGAGAGTTCTTCCATTGAAAATCAGGGAATGAGAAATACTGGCTGCTAATCATCATCTCCAAGGTCCACCAGTCCTGTAGAAAATATTAACAAAGTACACAAACTAGTGTGCTCTGCTATTCTAGAAAAAGGCTAAATGGGGTCCTCTTTTTATTTGGACTTCCATAACGATTATTTAGGCATCAAGAAAGGACAGAGCTGCAGCTTTTCACTTATATTGGCATTGAGTAACTTAAAATAGACAGAGTTGGTGGTAATGACATTACTTTTAAGGCCTTTTTTACGCTGTGAAGGGTGCAGAAGGGTGGTGTGTCTGTCTGGCGGGAGTAAGCTGTTCTAGTACAAGTCCAGTAATCGAGGGGGCGAGAATTGTTGAAATAACTGTATTTTACTGAAGCTCAGTATCAGTGAAGAAAGCTGGAGTTCAATTTTAGTTGTTGAATGTTAGGGCTTAAATACTGCAAGGCTTGTAGTTAATGCATATTTACAAAAGGATTGTGGAAAACAACTCAGAATTTTATAAAATATGAAGTGAGAGAATAAAGGATCTGGAAGTTCCAGATGAGTTTGTCAGCTGGTTTTCAAGGCGTGCTGCTTTTCCTGTCAGCTTTGATTGCATATATTCAGAGGCTTTAAAAACAATGTCTTGCAGTAGAAGGGCAGTATGGAGAGGTGTTTTAGTGTTACAGGATCCACAGTTTTTGGATGGAGGTTCAATTTTTTGGCAGTCGTTTGGTGTGTCTGATGGTTGCTTTGCATTTGTGGAATGCTGAATCAGTGCAAATCACACCTTTCCTCTCGTGTTTGCTGTGGTGTTACTTAAACTGCCATATTTACCATGGTAAGGTTGGGCGTAAAGAGACCTGAGGGAGCTGGGCTTGTTTACCTGAACCTGAATTTAGCTTGTGGCTTCCCAGGAAGTCACAGGTAAGGTTTAAAACCTGACTGAGGACATTTCCCTGCCCTTGTTCAGTGCAGTGTGTTATGCCAGGACATGGTGTGATGGGAAAGCGAAGGAAGGTAGAGTCATCCCAGAGCACTTAGACACCACCTTGTCTGTAATACAGAATTTAGAATTATCACCAGTCCAGCATAATACCTGCGAAGTGTATATATAGCTCATGTAACATGTCTGAGGGACTCAGCATAGTCTGATTTATAAAGCAGAAGATGAGAGATAGGAGTTTTCTCCTTAGCTCTGCAAATGACTGGTGAAGTGGAGCAATATTGACTCTTGACCTCTCTGGGTATTACAGCTGTATATGCACTGCTGCCTCTGCAGTTCCTATGGTCTGTATTAGCATCATTACATGGTTTTGGCTTTTTTCAAGCATTGCCTTAGATGAGGAGGATTTGTTCAGGCCATTAAGCCCGAAACTGTATACTTAGGCATCTTTTACTCAATTGTTTGGCCAAAGATACCCGTTTGGATAGTTTTATTTTCTAACACTGCAGCTAATATGTATCGCAGTTGTAGTGAAGCACTCTTGAAAAAATCCTGATATATACCATGGAGGAATGTGTGTCTTCTTTTTATAACTTGTTTCTGTAATTTTTCCAACAAAGAGTGTTTGGTGTAAAGCAGAACATTTTTGGTGAGCGTGAGGAGCATGAGGGTTTTTTTCTTTTTTTTTTACTTTTTTTTTGGTGGACTATGAGTAATGTGTTACCTCTGCAAGAGACTGTAATTTCATACCTGAGGTACTTGTACAGCATAGTTTCATTCTGTGGAACATATAACATGAATATAAATTGTAAAAGACTGATGCTACCAATAATATCTAATGAGATCTTTGGTAATGCTGGCATTGGAAACGTGGCATTCTGCATGCCTTAGCTGTCCTATCTAACTACTATAATCTCACTGTCTCCTAAAGACTATATATTAATACATGGGAAGACTCATTTTTTTATGACATTTCTGCTGCAATACACTTTGGTTGTATGTAGGTCAGAATCCAGGTTCATGTGTCCTGGATTTTTCTTTTTGATTGTTAAGAGTGGTTATAAAAAAGGGACTAGTCTTTTATATAAATAAGTTGCAAGAGAAAATGAAACTTGTAAGAGGCTATTTTTTTTTGTTTTATAGCACTGTGTTCCACGTTTAACCATAGTGTTCTTAAAATAGAGACCCTTGTTCTCCAGAAGAATAAAGTGTAGTCAGTAGTTTGATAAAATACTTGACAAAAATAGTTTTGTGATTTCAATGCCATTCATTTTTAACATCTAATTAATGAAAATGATTGAATGCGCAGGAGCAAATCTCCCAACTAGCAACAATTAGCAGAAGGAAATATGGAAAGGAAATATAAGTGCACAAGACTGTTTGTCTTGCCGGTCTCTAAAAGCTGAAATGCATGGCAATCAGTGTGACTTTTCAGATATTCAGGAGTAAATTCCGTTTTTCAGTGTGCAGTTAATTTTTATAAGGTAATTTTAAATACTGCTGAGTTGCTAAGCAGCTCTCTTACACTCCTCACTTTCTATATGCTTTATATGCAAATTTTCATTCAAACTCTGTTGCTGTATATATTGACTTTTGCATTAGAAGACAATGGAGAAGAAAAAAAGTTGTAGACCCTGGATTTTGCATTTCTTTGTGAACTGGCTGAATATTTATTTTTATTGAAAATTACATGAACCAGAATTAATCAGTTTTTTGTGTACTGCATTTAAGTTCTCTTGAGCCAGCTTTTGCAGCTTGGGGCAGGCAAACTTCCATGGAACACAGTGGAAGTTTTATATGAATAGCTCCTGCAAGAGTTTGCTCCAGGGATCACTGTTAGGTGTTGTTTTGAGTGATAAATTTGTTCCAACTATGTACTCTTTGTCTTTGCAGTGTTCTGGATGATGAGGGGAGCAGCCTGCGTCAGCAGAAGCTTGACAGGCAGGTAAGATTTTGGAGGGGGACCTACTTGTTCTCTGCAGTCTAAATCTTGGAGTAATGAAATCACCAACACTTATATCTGCTAATTGATAGAAAATTACATCCTCTGATTAGGGAATGCAAAAGAGAGGTCTGTGGAGGTTACAGCTTACTTAGAAGTCTAACTTCCATTGAAATTTTTCTTATGACTGTGGTTTGAGTGATTCTCATTTCCACTGCCTTGGACTTGTTTTAAGCTGACTTACAATGTATTTCTTACCCCTCTGATGGACCAGAAAGGACAAGAGGTTCTGGCAGACGTGCCAGCCAACAAAGGTTTACCACAAAGTTTTTACATCTTTTCCTTTTCGTTCCATGGATTTAGCCCTTGTGACTAAAGTAATGGCACTATGTGCTTTGTTGCCTATTTTGCTACTGTATTCCTACATGACTTGTACAGAAAGTAATTCAGAATCTCTTCCATGAAATCTCAGGGAATTTTGCCATCAAGTTTTAATGGGGTTTGAGGTTTCCACTTTTCCTTTGGTTTTTCTGTGTTCCCCTTTTAATGAAACTTTGTCATGTTTATAGTTAAACCCTGTGAGTTTAATTTTATGTTGTTCTATACTTTTCATTTCCCATTGTTTTATCAACTCCTATGTCTATCAGCATCTCATTTTAAAATGTAAATACTTTCTGTTTATGCCATGATCTTGTACTAGTTTTGATCATTTTGAAGTCATGTTGAGGTGTTACACACAACTTATAGAATCATAGAATCATAGAATCATAGAATGGCTAGAGTTGGAAAGGACCTTAAAGATCATCTAGTTCCAACCCCCCTGCCATGGGCAGGGACACCTCTCACTAGAGCAGGTTGCTTAAAGCCCCATCCAGCCTGGCCTTGGACACTTCCAGGGATGGGGCATCCACAACTTCCCTGGGCAACCTGTTCCAGTGCCTCACCACCCTCACTGTAAAGAATTTCTTCCTTATATCTAATCTAAATCTCTTCTCTTCCAATTTAAAACCATTGCCCCTTGTCCTGTCACCACTCTTCCTGACAAAGAGTCCCTCTTCAGCTCTTCTGTAGGCTCCCTTCAGGTATTGATAGGCTGTTATAAGGTCTCCCCGGAGCCTTCTCTTCTCCAGGCTGAACAACCCCAGCTCTCTCAGTCTGTCTTCATAGGAGAGGTGCTCCATCCCTCTGATCATCCTCGTGGCCCTCCGCTGGACCCGTTCCAACAGGTCCATGTCCTTTCTGTGTTGAGGACTCCAAAGCTGGACACAGTACTCCAGGAGGGGTCTCACGAGCGCAGAGTAGAGGGGCAGAATCACCTCGCGAGACCTGCTGGCCACACTTCTCCTGATGCAGCCCAGGACACGGTTGGCTCTCTGGGCTGCCAGTGCACACTGCCTGCTCATGTTGAGCTTCTCATCCATAAGCACTCCCAAGTCCTTCTCCTCGGGGCTGCTCTCCAGCCATTCTCCACCCAACTTGTATTTGTGCCTGGGGTTGCCACGTCCCAGGTGCAGGACCCTGCACTTGGCTTGGTTGAACTTCATGCAATTTGCACGAGCCCACCTCTCCAGCCTGTCTAGGTCCCTCTGGATGGCATCCCTTCCCTCCAGCGTGTCAACTGCGCCACCGAGCTTGGTGTCATCAGCAAACTTGCTGAGGGTGCACTCTATCCCACTGTCCATGTCACCGACAAAGATGTTAAACAGTACTGGTCCCAGTACCGACCCCTGCGGAACACCACTCGTTACTGGCCGCCACCTGGACATTGAGCCATTGATTGTAACCCTTTGGATGCGGCCATCCAGCCAGTTCCCTATCCACCGAGTGGTCCATCCATCGAATCCATGAGTTTCCAATTTTGAGACCAGGATGTCGTGCGGGACAGTGTCAAATGCTTTGCATAAGTCCAGGTAAATGACGTCAGTCGCTCTGCCCTTGTCTACCAAGTCTGTGGCAGTATTGTAAAAGGCCACCAAATTTGTCAGGCACGATTTGCCCTTGGTGAAGCCATGTTGGCTGTTTCCAATCACTTCTTTATTCTCCATGTGCCTTAGCAAGGATTTCAGGAGGATCTGCTCCATGATCTTGCCAGGCACAGAGGTGAGACTGACCGGCCTGTAGTTTCCCGGGTCTTCTTTGTTTCCTTTTTTGAATATTGGAGTTATGTTCCCTTTTTTCCAGTCAGTGGGAACTTCACCAGACTGCCACGATTTCTCAAATATGATGGAGAGGGGCTTAGCAACTTCGTCCGCCAGTTCTCTCAGGACCCGTGGATGGATTTCATCAGGTCCCATGGACTTATGCACCTTCAGGTTCTTTAAGAGGTCTCGAACCTCGTCTTCTTGTACTGTGGGTGCTTCTTCATTCCCAGAGCCCCTGTTCTTGCCCTCCGTGACTTGGGCAGTGTGGTTAGGGCCCTTGCCAGTGAAGACTGAGGCAAAGAAGTCATTCAGTAGCTCAGCCTTATCCACATCCTGGGTGACCAGGTCTCCCGTTTCCTTCCGGAGGGGACCCACAGCTTCCCTCGTCTTATTTTTATCCCTGATATATCTATAGAAGTTCTTCTTGTTATTTTTCACATCCCTGGCTAGATTTAGTTCTGCCTGGGCTTTCGCTTGCCTGATCAGGTTTCTGGTGACTCGGACAGCTTCTCTGTATTCTTCCCAGTCTACCTTTCCCTGCTTCCACCCTCTATAGGCCTCCTTTTTGGTCCTGAAAGACCAAAAATGGTCTTATGGAGCTGAAATGGTCTTATGGAGCTTATGGAGCAAAAATGGTCTTATGGAGCTGAAAGAGTCCACTCTCCTTTCTTGTTCTTCAGTTTTAGTGTATCTCCTTTCTAAAAGCAAAAAAATCACTGTACAGGAGCAGGGAAATGGTAAGGTAATGAATAAGTAAAATTGACAGCTCAGTTCTCTGAGGCTGTGGAAGAAGCCTCAAAGAGAGAGGTGTCCGTGGTGGCATCAGATGCTAAAGGTTTGGGGTTTCAGCAGGACTAGCTGAGAAATAAATTTGTTTAATTAAAGTTCATCTTGTATATCTGTTAAATTAGGCTCATGTCCAGCATTGTCACTTGATTCTAGTTTACAGATTACCTGCTCCTAATTTACAGAAACTTAAATTGGCATCTCTGCCTCATGCCCTTACCCTCCCATTGCTTCACAGCCACTACTGTCACACTGTTGTTTTCCCAAGGGTTGTTTCCAAGCAAGCTCTGACAGCTGGTAGACTGCTCAGAAAGATCTATTTTAATTAATTGCTGTTTTCAGCAGAAGGTGTTTTAGTATTGGGTTGGTTGGGGTTTTTTTGGAAAGATTTCCTATAACCCGATATCCCATATCCCACTTGCCAACTGCTGCCACTGGAAAACTGCAGAAGGTGTAAAGATACCCATTGTTTTTCATCATAGATTGCTACTGTTTGGAGTCCAGTAACAGATGCTTTTCTTTGTATTTTCCTCAGCGAGCACTGCTAGAACAGAAGCAGAAAAAAAAGCGGCAGGAGCCATTAATGGTTCAGTCCAATGTGGACAGTCGCACAAGGACGCGCAGAATGAAACATTCGGAGGAACAAGCACCATTGGTTGAGTCGTATCTTAACAGCAACAGCAGCACTATATATCATGGTACATGAATATGATCTATTGCATGTTTATTTACTGCAAGTCATAATATGATGCTCTCCATGTTAAATTTATGCTAAGGAGAACAAAGGCTGTTGTTTGGGTTTTTTTGAGCAAATAATTTATATCCTTCACTTGTGTTTGGGGACAAAACATCAGAACTTGCAATGCTAGCCTAACAGGAGGGAGCAAGAAAACTAGCTGCCATTTCAGTGCTGTGGGGAAGAGACAGTGGCTTGTCCCTTCTGCCATGAATACTTAAGTGTCTTCAGCCTTGGTTCCTACTGAAGTAAAGCTTATGCTGTTCCGCTCTGTATATTCCTCTATACATAATTTTGCTTAAGCCTGATGGTCTTAATGATAAATTTGAAACCCATTAACTAATTTCAGCTAAGTTTGAATATAATAATTTCAAAGATACTGTGTTTCTCCAAGGCTCACTAAAATAGGTGAGTAGGTAAGGAACGAGATTTCAAGCTTGTACAATGTGGTCTACACTTTCTTATTAGAGATTACAGAATCCAGGAGAGACAAAGACACTTCAGGTATCGCAGCCATAGGGAAAAAATTATAATCCAATTTCTATATTGTTAGACTTCAAATAATCTAATGATCAGAAATAAATCCTAAGGAAACCAGTCATTATTTAGTTTTCTGCTCATATAGCCCATGCTTGTTGGCCCCCTAATGAGGGTAGGTACATACTTTTCTTCAGGATTTCCTAGAGGGAAGCTTGGGTGATCCTTGTTCAATATTGTCTCTTGTAGATCTCGTTCCAGGTTGCTAACACCTCCAAGAGTTATAGCGAAAAGCAATTTTCAAGTTTTCTTGTTTTGCAGATTGTTAAGTCAAATTTGATTCATAAGGGATTCATAAACCTCAATAGCAAAAGGCTTCCTTCCCTGAGTATTGGTGGGTATGTGCCACACAGAATTAGTACAAGGAAAAAAAGAGAGTAGAGGACATGAACTGAAATGCAGTTGGCTATTTTCGGGTTTGGAATGCTGCTAGGTGACAGAGTACTTAAGGTTTAATGTCTGAAACCCAAAACCTAAGGTGCCTTTGTGAATCTGCCTCTGGGGAAAAAAAAAATGAAACCAACCAGGATCCTAGATTTAAAAAACCAAAAACTTAATCCATTATTCAGTTCACATCTCTGTCAAGCATACTGCATGTACTATACTTTTTATCTGCCCTATCATTTAATTTTTAGTTGGTGGTCACATCTTTCAACAAGGTGATGGGCAGGTATTTACTGGACTAACGAATCATGCCGTGAGAAGTGCAGGTTGCAGAGCCTCTACTCCCAGTTTGCAATTGGTGGAATTTTTTGTGTGGCTACAGCTACAGAATTCATTGTTAGAAACTGGAAATTGGATTGATTAAATGTTAAGCCTTCATTAATACTGGACCTTTTTTTATCTTGCTTCTGCAAGGAGATAGGCTATCATAAGTGGTTTCAGATGGAGAATTATTTTTTCTCTTAGTATTATTTTAGTTATGTTTTTCTAATAAATATTAAAAGCATTAGTAATTTTTTCTCTCTTTGCGCTCTTTTTCTCAGGGTTTAGGAAGAAAATTTTTAAGATGAAATGAAATTTCTTTCCAGTTTGACCTAAGAATTTGATTTAGCATAGAATTTTAATTAGGGTTTTTTTTTAATTTTTTAATCAGAGAAAACAGAATTTTTCTCTCTTTCCTCTTTCGCTCCATAGCTTATCAAACGTACAGAACTGTTCTAAGAAATAGTGTCTTATGGTACAGAGGTGCCATCATATACTAAAACTTCTGTATTGTCAGTTGAACAAGGTTATAATTTTCACAGGTCAGAAAAACAGACATTATTGTCCCATAAATAGTAGCAAATTTCATATCTGCGCTGAGCTAAATTCTAAATTTTGCAACAATTTGCACCAAAATGGGCTTTTTGACTTAAGTGAGATTAACTGCACTCTTGAGGTAAAAGTGACCCTTCCTCTAATGTTATACCACACCATTTACTGGAATACGTACAAATTTATACTCCTTAAATCAGTTTGTTCTAAATTTGTCTCTCAAAACCTTTCAATATTTCACAAAGTTTCAGAGAAGGAAAAAAAAAAAAAAATTAATGTTTCTCATATCAACCTGGAGTTTGTTAATCCCTGGGGACAGCTGTCCTTGTAATAAACTGTGCAGTTAGCAAAGGCCAACTTAGGAGAATTTAATTACCTAGTAAAGTGTTTTATTGCCTTGTAAAATCCTTTGTTAGGAGCGTTGCTTTTCAAAATACTATAAGAACTCCAGAAGTGTCCTTTTTTGGTGTGGTCTTCTCTGGGAATGTGCTTAGTGTCTTAGCTTACACTGTTTGCATGGTACATAGTTAGGTTTTGATGGCCATTTTTAATGATGGCATTCAGCTTCAGGGTTTGCACTTTTTTCCCCTTCAATGAAAACATTTGTGTGTGGGAGTGTCGGGTGCGTGAGACAGCTGGGCTGATTCTAAAGAACTATTCTGCTCTTTTCCGTTCACTTGTTTCTGTTACGGGCATGCTGATTTTAAGTTAAGAATGACTCTTTGATGGGACTTGACTGTCTCCTGAATGAACTACATTGCTTGGATGAGCATGTTTGTGAAATCAATTCCTGTACTGCAAATGCTACAAAAAGAACACTTCTTTCCACCTATCACCCTCCTCTACTCTCTCTTTTTCCCTTGTACCAAATCTGTGCAGCACAAAAGTACTTGTTGATTGCAACAAATAATTAGATGCCTGTGTAGAGATATCTGAATGGTACTTTGAGCAAAGTAGGTCAGAGATAACATCTCAGCAATTCTGAGATATTAGGCTTTCTGCACTGGGAAATTTTCTTTCGTACACTGCCATAGCTTATTCTGATGCAGTTATCTGTGCTGCAGTGGTTCCCTGATGGGCAACTCTCCTCTGGAATAAAAACTCATTTCATTCTAGAATAATTATCAGAGTGTGGAGTAAAAAGTCTAAGTCACTTTTGTTCTGGAATAGAACATTGTCCTGGTGAGCTCTTTGTAGGTAGGTACAGCGGAACAGCATGTTTTGCTGGTTAAGCTGGTCATAAGTTTTTTCCATATAAAGGAGCCCTTGCCTACTTTTGAACCTCTGCAGGGAGTTGCAGGGTGATTGCTGCTAGTCCTCTGGCTGCACTTGTATTTTGCTTCATCTAGCTTGGAGCTGAAGGGAAGTGCAAATAAATCTAAGATGCAATAGGATGGAGGGATATTAATTAAGGGCTGTGACTGAGCTCAGCTAGGGCAGCTCACAAAGGGAATATACAGGTGTGGCTTTCCTGCACTTGTGTTGCTCAAGATTGAAGATGCTGGGACCAGCTTAACTCAGTGTGAAACTGAACAGGTACAGGGCTCTTTTGAGGCTCTTTTTTGTTAGTTTAGTAAGTAATGAAACGGCTCTGCTGAAAGCCTGTCTCCACACAGTACGGAGTAGTACTGACAGGATCACCAGACTTTTTCCTAGATACCATCAAAGCAGCGAGGTGACATGTTGGTAGGATGAAATGGTATCTCAGTTCCCTTCCATGTGTTACCAGTAACTCCTGGTTAGCTTCTGTTACTTGGAAAGGATTATAGAGATATGTTTAATGGGAACAGAACCTCTTATTTTATAATCTGTGCATCTAGGAACATAGGCACTGTAGTAGGAGAAATAATATCATAGCAGCATTTCTAGATAAGTCTGGGACAAAGCTGGGTACGTGAAGGTAACAGGAAGCGTTCATGTAAAATGATAAATGCAGTGTCCTTTTTTTTTTTCCCCTTCTTCCCCCCCCCCCCCCCCCCCCCCCCCCGAAATTAAGGTATTAATATAGATTTGGGACCACGTTTGTAAGTTAGACCCTAAATTATCTGCCTGCCATTTCAAGCAACGGGTACCCTTCCATTGACTTCCGTGATGTTTGGCTCCAGTTGTTACTATTACAAATAATGCCTTTTTCTCTTGCAGTACCAAATACTACTTCATTGCTATTTCACCATTATAAGTAGCAAAATAAGAACCAATAACAACATTTGGTATTGCTATTGCATTTACATTGTATATAAAAGACAATAGAGTCGTTCATTCACTGGAATAAATTTAATCCTTCTGTGTAAGAGAGAACACTTACAAATTGCTTTATCTTCTCCTTCTTGTGTTTGTGTTTATTTTCGATTTGGTGTCCTTCATAAGGACATATTGCTAGCTGTTTGTTTAAAGTTTTTATTAAATTTTGCTTGCCATTCTATAATCCAAGTCACATCTGCTGGTTTTTTTTCATGTATCTCTACAGCACTTATTTTATGAAGTCTGTTGAAAACCTGAACAAACATTTTAGCCTCAAATGACATTGCAAAATTCTGCTCTGAGTGCAGTGCTTTTCAATCCGGATTGCAAATACATACTGAGCTTTCCTGGAGCCAAGTAGCATACAGAGATACACTAGTTACTGCAACAATTTAATTACATTACTTAATTACATTTAATGCAAATGATGAAAGCCCATTTTTACAGAGAAGAGTGATTTTACTTCTGTGAAAATGGTGAATTTCCATTGGGGAGCGATTTTTCTTTTCACAGCACTGAGGAAGGCAGAGAGGCAGAGATTTGAATGAGTGCCAGATATGCTTTCATTAATATTGCCATACTTTGTTGCAGCTGTGACTTTTTTTTTTAAGACTTGAAATTAAAAATGTTTTCAATTAAATACTCTCAGACTAATTTTTATGGCAACTTCCAATTTAGAGATTTAGATTAACCATGTGTAAAGAGGCAAAATTACTTTCTTACTTTCCTTCTTTGACATTTGGCAGCACATCTAGATGTAATGGTTGTGTGGTGTGTTGAACAGACTTCTGATGACAAGTCATAGCTCTGGATTGTTAAATTTGACGTGTCATTCCGCTCCTTCACCATGAATGATGAGAGAGAGTTCTCTGATGACTATCAAGCTGTCAGCTTTATAAGATAACACCAGTTAACCATTCATTTTAAAAAACATATATTTGCATGTTCATCACAAGTGGCTTGCCATCCCTGTTTTCCACTGACCTTGAAACGAGGAGGTATTAGTTTATTTTTTGAAGAAGCAAAGAATGTTCTGTGCACAAGACTATTAATACCGAGAGATCAGGCAGCACTCCAAGTATCATGTGGGCAAAACACTTAACTTCCAATAAGTGTATATTCTGAAACCTCCTGTTCAGCCACAGTCTCTTCACCTTCATCCTTTAAAGCATCTCTTTGATTTATCAGCAGTCCTTACTGCTCTAGTACATTTCCAAAATAAACAAACTAGCCCAGCAGCAACACTCAGAGAGCAGCGGGTAAGTAGCAAATGTTTTAGAGGTCTTTTTGTGGTTCTTGGTACTGTACGATTTGAGAAGGAAGTTTAGAGGCAGTTGCTCAAACTTGGAAAACTCCCTTCTTTTTGCTTTAAAGTTCCACTTAAAGTGTATTTACTTTCAGTTAGTACTTCACAGCTAGCTGTTATTTTTTGTCCTTGACAACCTCAGTGTCCAGGAGCGACAGGGTCCAGGAGGTGAGGGTCACCCCAGCATAGGCAGTGCCCTCGCAGACTGAGCACCATCCCATGGGCTTTGAACAGGGTGGGAAGAGACAGCCACGGATAACGGTATCCTCACCGGTCCCAGACACAGCAAGGGATGAACCAGGGGGTACCAGTCAGGGCAGAAAGGAGACGGGGCCAGGAGACGAGGCTGCAGCATACATATGAGGGGTCCCTCGAGCAGATGAGCCACCTATAGCGTAGCGCCAAGGTCCTCCGAGGAGACACAGCTGGGAAGTAGCACACTGACAGCGTAGCCAGGGCTGAGCTGGAATAGAGTTGTGGCCCGTGGGCAGGGTGTGGGTGGAAGCCCCCAGGGAGGCTCATCAGGGCAATTAAAACCTACTCATGCCCCCAGGGCCCTGATGCACAACATAATTATGTAATGTCTTACTGCCCTTAATCTTCCTGGCATAGGTTTTTCATGGATAATTTTAGCTTTCCCTATTAGTCGTCCGCTTTCACAAAGAGTGTAATTCATTGCTATTAACTCTTCATTTCACATGCTCCCTTTTCTTTCCCCCTCCCCAGGGTCGGACAGCAGATATGTGGGGGTTAAGAAGAATCTTTTATTTAATTCCTCCTTTTGTTCTTTCTGAGGATATCTCCTTATGTCAATGAGCTTTCAGTAATGTCCTTAAGCAGCACCACGTTCTCATGTACGCTTGTTCCTTTTTGCTCAGCCCATTCACATTCAGTTTCACTTATGAGTATTTTCATTGTTGTAAAATCAGCCTGGTCAGCACATCAGTGTTAGATACATAAACTGCAAGGAGCCATGGGGAATTTATGGGAATTTGGAATGTGACTGTAAATTGCTGGCTGCAGGGTAATGCCTTTGATTACAAGCATTTTGAAGCAGAAAACAGATCTTTCTATATGATTAAATAGCACCTAACATACCAGAGTCCTTGCCCTAATTCAGACCCTTGTTTTTAACTAATTTTATTGTCTCTACAAAACTAATAAAAATATTTCATTGCATTGTAAAACATAGTGGGTTTGGCCATCTTCAGAATACTTCTGATAGAATCCGGTGTCTCTTAGACGATTGTAGAAATGCTAGATCAGTTCAGAGTCTAAGTTGATTAAATAAAGTAATAACGAACAACAGCCCAAATGAGCAGCAAGATTTACTAAGGCTAGAACTTTACAAAGTAAAATAGCAAGCCATTCTTACAATGAAGCACAAGAACATCTCAGGCAACAGTAAAAAAAGGGCAACCAATTTGCATTGATTTGTTAAGTACACCCTGACAGAACTGTAGTTTATCTTTCTTTGCATGGTACTCATTCTGGTTTTCACTTTTACTGTTGAGAGAATGTTGGTAAATAGAATGAATATTTGCCTTATTGTTGAGCCAATGATTTGCCTCACGTACCTGATAGTCTAGTTCAGCCTCTTTTTACTTAAGGTGTTTTCCAGACAGACTGGACAAATTTTTAATATACCCATTTAATTATTTTTTTTCTTTTTGTGATTTTTCACTCATTTCATTCTTTGCATAATATACTGATCAAAACCACTTCTTTTTTTCAGCACATGGCATTTTTGTGTGATAGGGATTAGTAAGTTATGATTCATAGATTATTTGTTTCTTCCTCTAAGATCATGAGTGTGCAAGCACTCGTATCAAGAAAAATGATCATGCAAATGGAAAAAAATATTCTGCATTTTCATTGCTTGCTACTTTGAAACTAATTTCCTGTGTGAACTTCTCGTCACGAAGGCCAAATGGAAAAACATGCTTTTCATTTTCATTCACTCATGTGAATATGTGTGGGTAACTATCTTTCAATATTTTTTCAATTCTTTGTTGTCTGCATCACAGATTATTCACTTACAAATTGCAGCCTTTTGATTGACTGTGCGTTGTAGCTTTATCCCTGTAACATGCAGTGTTGTCCAACACAGAACTAGTTCGTAGGAGAGGCTTCTTTTCCCCACTTTTAACAGTTAGGCCATTGGTGATGCAAGGCAAAGCCAGGACGCTTCCCTTCCCTGATTGATGTAAGTCCTTCCACACTCATCTTGTATTATGTTAATAGACTATTTGTTTGTTGTTCCTCTTTTCTTTTCAGCTCAGATCCTGAATTAATATCACAATCTGTGCTCTTTTCTGTCTCCCCAAAAGTATTTTTTTCTAGTACTGTATTGAGGTTAGCAGTCAGTACTTGATTTAATGAACATTGATGAGTAACACTAAAATTAAAATCATGCCATTGTTTCATTTGAAAGCTTGCCATTTATCTCAAAACTCTTTCTTACAATTTATGAGTTCAAATGAGAAGGAAACACTAGATTTCAGAGTCCACCGTTATTTGCTGTTTGGAATTCTGTCTCACCACAACACATGCTCCTCCGTTTTTGTCTTGTCTAAATGCAGATTCTAGTACAAACAAATGATTTTAATAGAAAAGGAAATTCTGGGGCTTTTTTTAAAGTGAATATTTTAATAATTTGGGGTGGGGCATATGGAGTATTGGGCTAGATTTTCAAATATACTCTCCTATTGTTTAAGATAACTATCAATAGGGATTTTTAAAGTTGCCTAAATTTCTTTTTTGTACTGAAATGAATGCATTTTTCAGTGACAGTCTTTGAAATTCCATCCCTGTACAGCTGCATTTAAGATTCTTAATTTATTTATGCTGTGGTACTGCCTATCATTGTTTTTATCATCCAACTAAGGACATAATCATGTTGTCATATCAGTGAATATTACCTAGGCAGACCAGTTTATCTCATTTTCCTTATTCAGACTTTCTTGTGGGGAACTGTAAATTGTTTTATGGGGCTGTCTAGAGCCAGTGAAGAACACAGGTTAGAGTTTGCCTCAAGGTTCCCATCCTGCTGAGAGGGAAATTCTTGTCAGATTGTTACTTAGTGATCCCAAGATGTAGTAAAGAAGGCAGAGGGGAAGACATTTGATCCCCTGACAACCTGGTTGGGGATAAACACTAATTCTACAAATTCCTTCATCTCCACAAAGACAGACTAGAAGGAGTGCTGGTTCGCTAAGTTCAAAGCTCCAGATGCTAATGACCAGCTGCAGAGTGAGTATGGAGGGTGTTAGAAACAGTTGTTCTTACAACTCCCCAGGGTGGGAGAAAGCACTGGAAACAGAAAACAGAGTTTTTCTACTTTGCTGCACATCTAAATCTGTTGGACCCACTGACATCTAAATCTGTTGGACCCACTGAGCAAGGCAGGTCCACAGACGTCTCTCTGTAGGTGGGCAGGCCGCAGAAGATTGCTCACTCCTCTGCAGGGATCAAGGTGCTGGCTGGCCCTGTGGATGAGAACTGCTGTGCTGCATAAACTTCTCTTCCTACCACGCTGCAGCAGGCAGCACTTACACATGAGGTGTCTGGGGAGGTTAGCGCCTATGGGCAGCGGACACCAGTGCTTACACTCTGTTTAAATGCAAGTATGTAGCCCCTGGAACTCAGTGCTGCCCTGAACTGAATGTGTACTGTCAGTAGCAAAACTACATAAATTCTTTGATATCTGCAGTTACAAGAGAAAACATTAGTGAGTGGATGAGCCTTAGCCAAGGTCTGCTATTCGCTGAATAGTTAATAGTTGAGAATAAGAAGATTTTGTGGTGGAGATGGTATTTTGGGATTAGATTTGGATTTATTTTAGAGGTGGTGCTTTAAATGTAGTCGTAAAGCTCAGAAAATCATCCTTTAGAAGCAGGAAATTCTGTGCCAATTCCTTTCATGAACCCAGCTGCAGTATCTGCGTATTTATGGCTTAAATCTTATTTTGCAGTCTCCATTGCTTATGCCTGAAAGTCATGTTTTCCATAGACAGCAGTGACGGTATATGCTCAAAATGCCTACTGGACTGAAATCTTGTTCTCTGCCTTATAGAGTAAAGCAATGGAAATGTTCCCTTCTCTGTCCTTTGGAGCTCCATCACTGTACTTGTAATCAGATGTCTCTTGCTGAAAGTTATGA
The DNA here is from genome assembly GCF_964106895.1 of Numenius arquata. Classification (NCBI taxonomy): domain Eukaryota; kingdom Metazoa; phylum Chordata; class Aves; order Charadriiformes; family Scolopacidae; genus Numenius; species Numenius arquata. Next base: position 20,521,043 of record NC_133581.1, read on the forward strand.
GATATAAGTAATTCAAAAAGCTTCAAGCTTTTACTTGTTAGATCAAAGGATGACTGACAAGATAGTGAAGATAAGTCTTCAGCTTTTCAATTAACAATGTCAGAATATTTCATCCTTTGCTGATTAATCGTTGCTTTGGACCGAGTAAATGATGCTTCATCTGAGTGAATGAATATGGCCATGTTTAAAATGATTTAGAGAACTGTCTGGCAGTTTAATACAGGTCAGTTGTAAAGTACTGAATTTAATTATAATGCGGATTATCATCTTTAAAACAATTAAAAGAACACACCCTAGTTTTTAAAGAGAGACTGAGTTACAAATATAGGATACGTTGCTGGTTTGGACTCTGGTTCCCTGCTTATTCCAAGGCTGCCATGCCCATGGAAATAGCACCCAGGGTACTGCCTTCTATGTGCCATTTTCCCTGGCATCCTGTGCACTAACTCCTTTGCTTATGTCTTATTCATTTGCAGTGCTCCTTTACACTCAGCAAAGGGACTGCAATCTTGTGATTAGTGTATCATAAAGACAGGAATGAGGAGTTGGGCAGTGACAAGCTGTTTCTTTGGGCCTTTAGTCACTCCTCAACTTATTTAATGTATATTGTCTATAAAACTTAAACTCTTCCTCTGCGTAACGAGAAAAGGACCATGTGTTTACTGAGTGCCTCAGATGCTTGTTGTATTGTGAATGGAATGTTATTCCTAACAGATACCTGTGTTGGGGAGGGTAGCTGGGGGTTTGTAAGCTACAGTCTACACAGACATGGCTAAATCCATTTCATCTTACTCCTCTGAGAATCTCCTTGGTGTTTCTATTGCTATTCATGCGCATGAAGGATGTGGTGAACAGGAGAGTTGCGTCACAGACCAGAGGCCTCAGGAGAATTTCTCCCTTCAAAGAAAGATTACTGACATTGACATTGAGCATCATTTGGTCTTTTAGGGGTTTATGAAGTTTGTCGGGGTATTTTTAAAGTAATTTTATGGGCAACAAGTTCTTTCCAGTAAGGTTCCTTTAGTGGTTTTTTTTTTATCCTTTTAAAGAAAGCACTTTAGTTTTGGGAAAAAGAAAGGGATGGTGGGAGGCCCCAAGTACCAGGGTGATGTTCCTCTGAGATGAACCACAGTCACGACTTGAAGCCAATGGGGCTCAGCAATCAACAGTGACCAGCAGCTGGCACCAAAATCTCTTAGTGCCCACCTACAGTTTGTTTTGTTTTGGGGTGTGAAGTTTGGTGATTCTGTTACGTATTTCACAAAGGTAATTACTTTTATGCTGTTGTGAACTCAATATTATTTCACTTCAAGGCTTAGCCTGGCCAGAAGAAAGAGTTATTGTGTATGTCACTTTCACAGATTCATATATTGACCTCAGAGTGTGTCATGCTTTTAGAAAATGTTAAAGCCTCTTTTTACTTTGAAAACAACTAGCATTGCATGAATTATGCTGACATTCACAGTTTATGCCATGTAGATTATGTTGAGACTTCTAAGGAATTAATTAATGTGTTTATATTAAAAAGTAGGAGGAGTTTTTAATTTCAGCTTGCGTATAGTTTCACCATAGAATGCATGGCATAGTTCTGCTCATACTGTGATATATACAATTGTGAGAGATGTGTTTTGAAAATAACCTTCCAATGATTCCTTGTTTACAGGGTTAGGATGTAGCTATAAGCATAGGCACTACAAAGTCTAAATACATTTTTTCTGCTGGCACTGTTGATGCTCAGTCTGGCAGAGCTTTACTATGAGGAAAAGTGCTTCCTACAATAGCTCAGCAGCACATTTGTATTCTGATGTCACTTTTGGCCTGCAAGTGAGAAGCTGATATATTATTGGAAAGAGGAAAAAAGTTAGGAAATACATCCTAGCTAACCTAACACTTTCAGGTTTTTGCTGTCGCTTTGCAAATTCTGGTTTATTTGGCTCCCCTCTCTGCATGAACTGTCTGAGATACCAAACAAACTCTGCTATGTCTGCTTACTCTTTTATGCCTTCACAGAGTTCTCAATTCGTTCACTCTTCTCTCTCTCTCTTTGTTTCTTTCTTCTCTCTCTCTGTTTTTCTTTTTGGTGGGGTACCCTGAACCTCTCAAGCAGTGCAGGAGGCCGAACAGGAAGATGTAAAGGTGATAGTGGATGCCCAAGCTCCGAAGCCAACTAAAAAAACCAAGGCAGCAGCTGCGAGCTGTCAGACTGGCAGCACCAGAAAGGAGAAAAAAGGGAAACACAAAGGTTAGCTGCATGCGGCTGAATATCAGATGTTGAATTGACTGCAAAATAATTCTTTTTCTTTTCTTTCTTTTTTTTTTTTTTCCTTTGAATTTCTGAAAATTGCTTAAAAGTAATTTCTTGACATTTTTATGAGATTGGAAAATGTGAGCGACTTGTTCTTGTCTCGGCATGTACAGCCTGGGAGTGAAGGATGGTGAAAATTTGTAAGCTGAGTCTTTTCCAAAGGGGAGTGTTTGTTCAGATTGCAGAGGAGGAAGAAAGTTCTGATGCAAAGATGCTGATGTTTTCCTGCAGTGTTAAAGAAATGAGAACCATTTTATACCAGTGTGCTCTTTAGATTATCTGCATGTAATATAATTTGGAGAAACAGCCTTAAATTGCAGTCATTTCTGTCCAGACCCTTACTGAGGTTTAAACTATACAAATTAGAGGTTAAGTGGGCATTTTGAAATACATTCAACAAAACCGAGATAACGTCCTCAAAGGGGTTCTTCAAGTTGTTACTCTGGTGTTACTCTATCCCACCTGGTCGACATATGGGAGTTGTTTGTATGAAAAATTTTCTGCAATGACTTTGGGTAAGATAATGACAAAAGGGTTGGTAGAAATGACATTGCCATTATTACATTTACTATTTGAATTACCTGGACTAGATGGAGGAAGTAACATGAGCTACTTTAGAGGTATTCGATTTTTATATATGCACACTCACAACAAGAGAGGTTTTTGTACCACATGCAGTTTCTTTCTATTTCATGGTGAACAACTAATGAAATTAATAAATACCTTTCCAATAATTTTAAGTTCTTAGATAAGGCCACTGTAACACTACACTGCCTGGACTGTACCATATTCCCGTCTTGTGTGTGTCCAACAGTCTCGCCATTATTGCTTAAATAAGAAAATCATGTATATCCTTGACAAGTCTATTTAAAGACAGCGGTGACTATTAAGGGTAGTTATTGAGGTCAAAGTATTGGGGCTTATCTATAGGGATTTTGCAGGACTTGAGCCTACCTTATCAAAATCCTTTACACACTGCAGCTTAATTCTTGAGATTTGAATCTACAGCATCTCTGTGTCTGTAGTTCCTCTGGCTGCAAAGGAAGCCCTAGGTTAGACAGGCTTTAGAGTCTGGCCCTGAGGTAAAGGCTTTATTCATATATTTGAAAAAAGAAGATGGTGTGTGTCAGTAACTAGGCTTAAAATAATAAGTAAAAATAAAAGGTAAAATTAACTGAATGTAAAAATTGTTGGTAAAATAAGTGAACAGAAAGCTAATGTTTCTCAATTTAATGTAAAAAATAGTTCCACTCCAGCATAGTAATACAGATGCCAAATTTTATTGTGAAGTACATCTTGCTGAAGAGTAAAAATTCTTTTACTAGTTTAAAAAAACCTGCATTAGGCTGTAATTGAGCATTGTGCAGGGTAATAGTTAAATCATGGTTACTGCATAACCTTGAGGCTCTGTTTCTTCTCATATAGTTCCATGCTTTTCCCTTATGGGGTGTCTATGTCTGCACTATGTTCAGATCTTAAGATATTGTGCTGGTCAGTTACAGTAAGTTCGATTTGACAGATTTGCATTGTATAACACCAATGTGTGCGTGTGTACATTCACATGGTTTCTAAGCAGTTTTCTGAGAGCTCTTGACTAAAATATTCTGTGAACGAAATCGTAGCCGTAGGCGTAGTGAGGCACCGAGCAAGAAGCAGTGGTTGTTTGAGTGTGTGATTTCCAGGGCTGTTCTGCTGGTGATGTGTGTGCTGGGGCTGCGTTTGCTGGGTAGCTCTCTTTGAACCTGCCTGCTGGATGTAGGCAAGTTAGTCCACGAGCAGTGTGTGCCTACTGTGAAGGAGTTGCACAGCAAGTAGCACCTAGTATTTTTCTCATAGGCTGATAATTTTTTATTCATTTTCTGAAAAATTCCACAAATAGGCAAATGTTGGTATATTTTAATAGAAGCAAGTTGTGTCAGTAAAAGTTGTGTCACTTTACATAGACTGAGAACTTTTGTGTGCTGATCCTGCTCTATGTGTTGGAAACAAATATTGTTAGCTATAGAAACCTCTGCTTCTGCTGCAGTTCTTATAGCTCATTCCTCTGGCCTTCAGCATTTGCCCATCGATTGCATCTTGGATATGTTTCCATAGAGTGAAGGTGTTATTCATCAATTATACTAAAGAAAATTTTGAGTACCTCCTCTCCTAAAGCTTACCTTCAGGATAAATCTCAAGTAACAAATATCCCTGTCAGTTAAGGTGTGTTCAGAGCGTACACATAGCACCTTCTCATCCAGCTCATCTACTTCTTCTGCACACTGGTATTTAACTGTTCATTCATGTATGATTTCACCCTTGGAATCCTATCTAGGTTACCTTTGATATTGTTGTAAACTTGGAGTGTTTGCAGGCGTTTATAACTGGATTTCCAGTCTTGCATCCCTAGTGAAGCTGCAAAATGTTTTGTTATTGGATGAAAAAGTAAAACTGACTTTAAAATTCTGGAGGGATTTTACTGATCAATCCACTACAGACATAGCTGATTTGTGCTGCTTAGGAATGAAAAAAATGCAAGTGGTAGCAGAACCCTATAGTGGAACTTGTATCAATTTTGCAGTTACTTCTAAGAGTAACTGTGAGTCTTAGGAAAAGATTTTATAATAATATTGAACAGAATAATATTGAACAGATTTGCTTATAACTTCAGATCCAACTCATGAAAATGGTTTAAATGGTTTTATACCATTTTGTGGCACAAAAGATTTTGTTGGAGGAAGATCGTTGGTAATTAGACCAAATCTTGGAAATTTTAGGGTCTGCTTTTAGCTTTGCAATTGCTTCAGGTTTTGTCTCCACTCTGACTACCCTGACTGTAACCTTTGCATGTCCTGTAAACGAGCAGGATGGATGCTGAGGGGTGAATGCACTTTACATGCTAAAATAGCATTTTAAAGGTTTCTGTTAGTATTTAGCTATAGTGAGCATTACCTTTCCAATCATAGCCAAGCTCTTTGTACTGCAAGAAAAAAAAAACAACCCACCTTTAGAACAGATCCTATGAATAATAAGATAATTCAGAGCAAAAATCATTGAATTATACATGAATAGCTCTCAAAGCTGTAGTGTAATGATTGTACTCTGGTCTTAGATGTGTAATGCTTTTTTAAGTGGCTCGAGGAATGATGAAACTATGATCAGAACAATGTACTAAAGAGAAACGCAAGGGAAGTATTAGGTTTAATGAGGTTACGCTGACATAAGACAAGAAAAGGAATGCAGCTAATTGCTCATGTAGAGCTGATTGTGCCTTTTAAGTTAGGGGTCAGTGCATTTTGTAATTCTTTGATGGGTCGTACAGTATTTAGCATTTTTTTCTGAATATGTGATTATTACTGGTATTTCATTCTTAGTGGCGGTTTCCAGTATACACTGTGCCTATTTTTAAAAAGAGACATCATTGTTGTGGGACAGAGCCTGCAAATGCAGTAAATTGATGACATTGTGTGGTAGCTTAGCTTATTAAACTGGTATTTCTGAAAGCTTTGGTCTCCCAGTTTATTGTTTGACTTAACACTCAGTATTGAGAAAAAACTCAAAATGTAACAAATGAATATGTAAAATTGTTGTCTTTCCAGTGGAGATAGTGGATCAAATTGTGGTTTGATTTGCGAGGCTAGTAAGGGGTAGTGAACCTGGTGTACAGTATCGCTAGATGATTCAACAGAAAAATAATGCAAACAAGTGAAAATAGTTGCAGCAGGAGCCTATTAAAAGGATGCACCCTGCATAGTATTACACATACAAAACTGGAGCATCTTTAGATATCAGATACCTTAGTGATTCTTTAAAAATTGAGATTCCTGAAAATATTACAAGTATGTAGTGGTGTGGGGTTTTTTGTTTGGTTGGGTTTTTTCCCCCAATATAAGTTTGTGAAGACAGTAATAAATGTACCAGATATAGTGGTTTTTTGGCTATATGCAATTAATGGAGCAAAAACAAATCAGGAAAATAAAATGGAACCTTTAAAAAACCACGCAAAACCAGGAATTAATTCAAAGTGAAATCTGATACAAAAAATCAGGAATCATTCTGTGAAAAGTTGCTGTTTGTTTGATTTTGTTGGGTTTTTTTCCTAGCACTCTTGCACTTATAGCATGTAAGTACATTCCAGGAAGACCCTGCTCTGAACTGCACTGGTTCACTCACTGCGATGAGCAATATAAATGAAGATTTTTGTCAGTGAAATCAGGAATCTGGATGTGTTTAAAATGTTCAAATAGACAGTACCTTCCCAGCAATTTTTCTTTTATGTTGTGCATTAAATGTATATAGTATGTTGGGTATTCCATGCTGTCTCTATGAGAGTCAAAGCAAAAGAGCTGCTCTGACACACAGCATTTTTTCTGCCAGGATGGTTATTTCATGTTTTGATTTTTTTTTTGCTTCTTCCATATTTCTTTTCTGTCTTTCACGCCTGTCTGTCTGTTTTGATTTGTGCATCCTGTCCCATTCTTATATGTAACAAGCAACTATGTTAACGCTGGCTGACTAAGAAAGCAACACCATTTGTTGGATAAGAAGCATAATTTCTCACTATACCTCCGTTCTGACAGGGGGAGGGAATTTCACGTAGAGTGGATTTATCTCATCTTCCCTGTGCATTAAAGAGAAAGGGTAGAAGGAACAATAAGTGAGTTTCGACCAAGAAAAGTCCTGTTATTTCTAGATCTGACAACCCTTTCAGGCTGTGCTTTGGCAACACATGAACTTGATTGGGAAGAAGTAATTTTGGCCTCCTCGCGATAGAGATTTATGAAAGTACAGTTCCTGCTACGGTTTTCTAGATTTCATCAAGGTGAATTTAGAGCTGGGTGCTCAAGCACTTGCTTTCAGTGACCTGATCTGGTGTTAGTAATAGTCCTTTTGATGGAAGGTTGGACTAAATCATCTCCAGAGGTCCTTTCCTAAAAAAAATTCTGTTTTCCCCCTTTTCCTATAAATAAATCCCTTTGTGATTTTTGTGATTTTGCAGTTCAGTGGATGCACAGCCCCTATGAGAACAGGCATGTACTGGGAAATGGCTTACAAAATATTGGCAGCTACAATATAGTTAAGGTTATTCGGTCCTAAAAGTTATAGCAAAAAATGCTTTTTTTCCCCTGTAAACATTCTGCTTTTTCAGTAAATTCCTTTTGAGGAGAGTTGGGGGAAGGAGGAGGGGGAAAGAGATTTTTTTATTTATATTTTTTTAAGCAATGGACTTCTAAATTTCTAGAAGATGTCATTTCATGGTATTTCATTCTATCCATTTTATTAGAGCTTCCCAAGGAATCATTCTGAGAAAGAACCTTTTTTCACCTAATGATTTGTGCTATACTACTTTCTTGTACCACTGTTCTGGAAGTAAATGTTATTATACTCAGTGGCCACACTTCTTGATAAATGCAGATTTCAAAAATATAATCAACTGTTGTTTTGTCTTTTAAACATAAAATGTAGATCCCTTGAGACGATAAAAGCAGAAATAGGGTTTGCTTTAAGCCAAGTTCTTTAAAGGACGGAAATTCTATTTGTTCCGGTGTCAGTCTAATTAGAACAGATTTCTCAGAGGACAGACTCCTTGTCTTTGACCTCAGTGTAGGCCAGCTGGCCCTTGAAGGGTTATGCTGCCATCCCTAAGTTGGAGGAAGAGCTGCTCTGCGGTGCTCTTGAAGAGCAATTACAATTGCTGGCCGCAGCCTTGAGTGTTATCCACATGGATATGGATTCTGTGTCAGTCCAGCGCCTTGTCTAACCTGGTACCTTGCCTTTGAAAGAACATTTAAAAAAAAAAAAACCAGGAAGAAATTTTCTAGGATGCCTACTTTTGTTGTCAGCAAGTTTGTAGAGGAAGGGCATTCCACTTGTTGTGGAACCCTTGTTACATAACTGAGGTCAGAAAATGTGGATTGAGATGTTCTGATCCAGAGGCCTTCTGCCTGACCTCAGTCAGCTCTTCAGTTCTGATCTGCAACAGGCTTAACCATATTTTAAAACTTAGTCTGTGAGCAATATGCCTGATATCATATGTTGAATTTGTGTCTTAAATGCTTTATGAAATGAGACCAAGAATTTTTGTATCCTACTGTTTGTAAATTAGGGAGAGAAATAGTTGTTTTCTATGCTATATTTCCTGATACGTAATCTCATTTACCATTCAGTCACTGAGCTCAATTAGTTCTCTCTGATGTACAATGCTTTTCTTTTTAGTTTCTTTCTTAGTTTGCAAATGTCCTATGAAGACATTCTTAATTTATTGTACCAGGTATTTTCAAATAATTTAGAAATCTGTCTTTTCATAGTGTCCTGGGTGCAGTGAAGGCTCTCTGTAAATAATCAGTTAATCATTCTTCCCTGTACTTACAAGTTCATGTAAAAGAACCAAGAGGAGATAACATTTGCTGAAAACATTTTCACAGCAAAACGTTTGCATGTATAAATACATGCTGAGAGGAACATGATGTATATAAATACAATTAGATTTTTTTCCTGCAAGATCCAATTACTGGGGATTCATGTAGTATATAGTCAAATTCTTAAATAATGTTTTAGAGAGCTGACTCACTGTGCTTATGCCTGTAATTTGCTTTGCTGGGTAGTTTGTCACATATTTAATCTGTACCTAATTTTTTCAAGACTACCATTGTGTATTGTGCACTATGGTCAGATAGCAAGATCTTTCTTTGTGTTTAGTCTTGTGCTCAACTATAAATGGTGGCCACATATATCAGCTGCCTCTCTGAACTTTCCCTTGGTCATACTTGGTAGTATGTAGTCTTTTCCTCCTATTTGATCTTCTCCCCCTACTCCTCTGCCCCCTAAAAATTTTAAGTGCTCTTTCTTGATTATCTCTTGAGCAATGAAATAATCAAAATTGTGGTTCTGGCCTATCATCTTTAATTTTCTTACTATGATGCAATATTATTGTGTCATTAGAATGTGATGACTGAGAATTTCTCTGATGGGGTGTCTAGAAATGCTTAATTGTTGTTCAGTTTTGAGAGGAAGTTCCACTTGGACCTATTCTGTTACAGATTCTGGGTTTAGACAGGACTAATCAACAGACTGATCTAAGCCTTGTGTTCAGCATGACTATAACCTTAGCTTCCCACTTGCAAATAGGATTAGGAAGTGTATTTCTTTTCTGCAAAATCCTTTTGAAGATTGTGAAGCTGAAATAAAAATTCCTGAGGTTCAAATGGATACCCAGAAATGCACTTGTAATGCTTTCTTAGTCCTGTTTTGGGGAAAAAACCCCACCCCAAAACAACCACTAGATCTGTAGGGCCAAGGAGGAAGGATATACTTTAGGATCCAGAATGTCCATTCTATGTAGTCTGTACTTACTTTGTCAGAAAGAAATCTTATGGCTGCATCTAGTAGAACTGAGATGGCTCATCTGTATTCATTTTAGCATCTATTTATAGGACATATCAAAATGGTTGCAAATTGTTCAGCAGAAAGCTGCTGGGGATGCGGTATAGAGAAATGTATGTCTGGTGATTCTCACATAAAGAGATCTCCTCTAATTGCTGGATTGGAACAGTAAAACAAGGTCTTGACCTCATATCCTCAAAATGTATTGTCATTACTAAACCCAGTGAGATTGAGTGGATTTTGGGTTGTTGGTCCATCGTTTAGAAGCTAAAGTTTCAAAAAGGCATAATGTGGTATCGTAAAAATGCATGAAAGCTTATATTTGTTTCTTATATGTCATAAACACTAAGCAAAATTTTGCCACTCTATTCCTTTCCCAAGGCTTTCAGTAGCATTTATCATCTTTATTTTCCCCATACTTTTTCTCTCTCCCCTCATTCCAGACTTGGATCTTGGTTGTTTTGGTTTTTTGTGTTGTGGGTTTTTTTTTTTTTTTTTGTGTGTAGATCTTTAACATTGTGTGTTTAAAGCAAAAGCAAAAAAAAAACAAAACCACTTATCTAAAAATCTCATAACTGAGATCAAAGTTCAGTGCATATCCACTTAATGTATTTTGAATTTTTAGAATTTAGATGAATTCAGGTTATAAGAACATTCTGTGTGGTCGTTTAGATTACCAGCTTTTAAGAGCATGGTACTGTCTATTTACAAATACTTTCTAGAAGATTTTAGGTGCTAACCGAATACAGGCATTGATAAATAGTAGTTTATGGGATGGAAATGTCAGTGAATGCCAATTTTCTGATGCATTTTTTTTTCATTATCTCCTTGTTTTCTTTTCTAGTACCTGTGGGTTTCATCTGAGACATGACCATGTCAAAGTTTACCAGAAGGCATTTACTGAAAGGAGTAGTAGTCTGCGAGTTGTTTCGGTCTTCCTCTTTCCTCCCTGCCCTCCCTCACAGTTGCCTCTCAAAAATCCCCTTTTCTTCTTAGCAGGTGTTCAAGGGTATCTCTATCAGGTTTTTTTCTACCTAATTTTTGGGAAAAGCTGTAGAAAATGCTGACCATAGCAAAAAAGACTTTCTTTTTGGCACAGCCTGCTCAGCTTCTTTGCCTCTTTTGACCCTGTCCTTAAACTGGGAAACTTGTAACTATAGACTTTAATGGTTTGTTTTATTGCACAGTGAACCATCCTTCCAGTAAATGGGTGGAAAGGAGTCAACGAGGCAAAGAAAGTGAGAACATAGGGAGAGATCCACCTTGAGTATCACGATTATGCAAGCTTGGAAGTGTTCAGACATTAGATATGTGATGGTAAAGCTGCCTTTTGAAGTGTGACTTACAAAGATACACTCATATCTCATGATATAGAGAAAAGAAATGTGTATGTATGCTTGCATTAAATACCCTTTTACACATGCATACGTAGCTAAGAAGATGTGTGCACATGAACAAATATTACATAGTTAATGCTGCATTTACCATGAGACATCTACAGTATTCAAATACAGCAGTTTGGTGTGTTTTTTTTTCCTCTCTGTCTGGCTACATCTTCCATTCCCTTAAATGGGGTCACCAGTGGAACCATTCATAATGCTTAATAACACACTCTACCAGTGATGCACTCTTCAGAATACTGAAATTGATTTTTCTTCTCTAAAAGTATGACCTGCCAGTGTAGCCTTTGTCCTAACGCCTAATAATACGTGATGTTCCTGACAGCACAGGATGTGAGCGCAGATGTTCTGCAGGCATCAGAAAAAAGCAGGCTCGGTGCAATGTCTAATGCTGTTGAAGGCATTTCATTTGCTGCAGATCAATGTCTGCTTTGAAGAAGAATAATTAAGGTGTTTTGTTCCTTTTGAAATGGGTTCCCAAAATTAGGTTTGTATCGTCTAAAACTTGATACGGGGCTAGATAGATATGTGTGAGGTATGAGCATCTTATTAAACTCATGGATGCTTAGCACTTTTGAAATTCAGAGTATTAAGGTAAGAATCTAGCTTTAGGCAGCCACTTTAATGATAATGGTTAATATTGTTAAAGCTGTTAAAAATACTACAGTGGGTCTGAGCAACTACTTGTCTGTTCTATAGCACCTTTGCTGTAGTGCTTATCCTGAGATAACTTTTTAGAAAAATGGTATTCTGTTCACTGCTATATTATACCTGCAGCATAGGAAATTATACTGTTCATTCTGCATCGCGCAGAGCTTCTATCTGAAATTGTCGTCCCACCAAGATGAGAGAAACATTTCCAAAGACTTTATTTAGTCCTTCAAGGTTGGATGGACAGATTGCTTATTTGTTGGTGGTAGTTTAGTTTCACTGTAAGTAAATCAGAATTTACAAGGTTGGTGCAAAAATTGCCAGATAAGGATCTGTGTGATGCAGATGAGTCAGTAATTCCTTGTGGTCTTGAACTCTGTGAATTTAATACTTCTGCAGTGTCGGACTGCATCTTGTTTGGTAGTTGCACAGCCAGAGCTGTCCCTGTTCCTGGGGGTGGGAGCCACTCTTGTTTCTACTTATGCTTCGTATCGCAGTGGCAGCGATGGCAAATGTGGCAAAGTACAGTTAAGCATGCTAACTGTAGAATCCAGTTGTCTTTTAATGCAAGTTGACAGCTGCTGGCAAAGCAGGTTGGGAGGCTTCTGCTACAGATCAGTCTGAAAAAATCCCAATCCCTACAGCTCTTTCTTACAGGATTTTTTCAGCTCTGTTTGGTGTAAGAAGCACCATATTCTTCTACTGAACTAGCTCTTTGTAATGCTTGCTCACTCTCCACAATGTTGCTTGCTTATTAACAAAAATTTCAGAACAGCAACAGTGTACAGGCTTATGTTATTTACTATGTTTGTACATGATAATATTACCATTTATATTGGTGCAAAAGTGCATTTTTGTATAGCTAATTTAGTAATATATACAAGCACTAAGTCTTAACTAAGAGCTAAAGTACATTTGCAACCTGAATTTTTAACTTGCTGTCCTGAAGACAAAAAATGAAGTTAGCTTGTGATAAGAACACCCCCCACCCCATGTTTTCATTATTTCTGTCTTCAGAGGTGGTTTACAGCCATAAGGAGTTTCTTTCTGGCTGTCACCAGCAGCCACTTAATCGCAGCATGGCTGAGGCTGGAAGGCGCCTCTGGGGACTGTCTAGTCCCACACCCATGCTCAGAGCAGGTTGCCCAGGTCAGGATTTGAGCATGTCATGGTTTTGACCGGATTGACCAATCAGAACGACAGATGGCCCCTCTGTCCCCCCTCTAAGAAAAAGAGAGGAGAGGAAGAGAGAAAGAGATTTATGAGTTTAGAAAAAAACTAAACTACTTTAATAAAAGTATTAATAAATAATGATAAGAAAATTTTAAAAAGGGAAAAAAAAGTATACAGTGTATACAGAACCATATCAGGCTCCCAGGATGATGATCATGTCACCAGCAGGTACAAGGAAAAGTCCCAGACTGGACTCGGTGATGGACAGGAGCTAGATTCTGGGTCTGGATTCAGGAATGCTCGGATTGGGATCAAAGGCAGAAGAACAGACAGGGCTCTCCTCGGATGTCGGCCATTGAAGAAAGAGAGTTGACCCTTTGATCCCTCAGCTTTTATACTGAGTGTGATACAGATGGGTTGAAATAGCTTGTTGGTCAGGTTTGGGTCACCTGTCCTGTCCGCTCCTCCCTACAGGTGTGGCCCCTCTACGCTTTTCCGCTTCTGACCCTCCAACGGGGCAAATAATGCAGTTAGCTGACCTTGGTTGTTATAGCAATAAGTATAAGCAAGGGCCTCTCTGCATACCATTCCTTGGTATTATCAGGTCTTATCACTGTGAGAGTGAACAGTTTCTGAACAATATGCTGCTAATTTTAGAGTTTAGTTAGTTAGAAGAGGCCCAGCTAAAAAAGTAAAATTACCGAACAGAAAATTAGTTCTGTTTTACCTCAAACCAGGACAGAGCATCTCAGAGGATGGAGGTTCCAGGGAATATGTATTATCTTATTTATAGTTTCACAGTGATGTTTTAACTGTGTAAAAATTTACTAACTCAGTAGGCATATTTAGTCTTGGTCATGTGCTGCTTTTCCTCTTGTATACACTACTAGATCTACTTGTGAATTTTCCAGGTTTCTGAAACTTTAAAGCATTGTTTCGTAATAGCAGTGTTGTTTATTAGGGAATATGGCATAATCTGGGACTCAGGCTTATCTGTTTCTGGACCAGTTGTGTCTCCTTATGAAAGCTGTATCTGTTTTCTTTGTCAGTCCTCTCCAGTGAATTTCTTTTCTGTGTAGTTTTCAGTGTTTCTGGTGCATGGATGGGTGTGCTTTGGGAATGAGCTGGGCAACAGTGGAATCCTGATCACCTCATGAAGATTCTCTTGTGTAATATGTAGGAAGTAAGATGTTTGCCTTGGAGGCTAGTTTAGTCTTGTTTAAGTCTAGAAGTATTATTGAATGTGAAACTCTGATCTCTGATTCTTAGAAAATATGCTTTCTGTGAGTGAGCATTTGTCTTTTCAATAACTTCTTGACGCAAAGACAGCTAAGACTTTTGCTGTTGTCTGACAGGGATTGATGGCCCAGCTGCTTTTCAAGATGATGTTCAGAAGATAGGAAGTCAAGTGCAGATTCTCACTGTTGGACAGTCTAGTCATGATGAAGATGATGGAGAGAGAATGGCTAGTGGCCAACAACAACAAAGCAAACAAGATCTTAGAACAGCAATGCAGAAAAAAGGTAAGTAGCCAAAGCTGCCTTCAAGTTCTCATTGCTTGTTTTATGTACGTTGACTCCTTTTTTCATTCTTACTCTCACCCCTAGCCTAAGTGGAGATTGTTACTCTGTATTTATTCTCCTCAGAGCCTGTTATGCTCTATTCTATTACCTAAAAAAAAAAATTCTCTCTTGTCCCAAGGAACAAGAGTTCTCCAGGCTCACAGGGATGTGGCTCTCCCTTCTGCAGTGTAGTGCTGCTATTAAGGTACCAGGCAGATGCTAATGCTAATATCCATCTGTTCACATTTTTCTATTGCACAAGTCTGGAAATCACTTACTTGAAGGTTAAGGAAAGAATATGGAATAGCAACATTCAAGCTAGAATATTAATTTTAGTTGTGCTGTCAGTTAAATATTGTTCATGTTTTCATAAAGTGTGTTCATACTTGCAGAGGTGAAAATTACAGCACTGTGTATTCTGCAGTATTTCCCATGCATAGTCCTCAAATGTTCTGGAATGGGGTTTTTTGGGAGATAGATTGTGTATGTGCACATTCATACATCCGTCTCTTCCTTCCTGCACTGTTGTTATCTCTCATTAGACATTAACTGTAGGGATGAAAAAAAAAAACCAACTTAAAATCCTCACAAAGCTATTTCTGAAGACATTTGCTTTAGAGTTGTTCTTCTTCAGTGTACAGCTTTTGAAGCAAAGGTGGCTCAAGCCAAGAGTGTTCTGATGCTTTAAGAATAAATTCTTTGTGTATAAACAGCAAAATGTAAGTGCAAAATTGACTGATCTAGAATAGACTATTCATACCTAAATGCCCGCCTCTTGTCTGTAGAGCGGTTCTCACTAAGATTCATTTTTTCTGGGATGTTACTTTGCAGATGTGAGCAACTTCAACTGAAATGGGCAGATTTTCTCCGAGTGTGGTATTTCCTGGGCATTTGAGTCAGAGGGATGTTGGCATGCCTAACAAGTTCTGATCTGTGTGGTGATTGTGTTGCCTTAGACATGGCTCAGAATATTTAATCATCAGGCACACTACTTACTAAAGCTGATTGACTTTAAAACTATCATCAGACGTCTCAAATTAGGTCAGAGCACTCAGATTTTTACTCTGGGGGACATTTCTATTTTTGAGGTTTTTTCCAGGTTAAGATACATTTTTATTCTTCCCAATTTTTTGTTTGCTTTTTAAAAGAAGCTGTGGGTGGTGATTTTTTTTTTTTGTTTTGATTTGGTTTTGTTTTGCTTTGTTGCTTCATATTCTTGTATATATGATATGACCTTTTTTTACCAGGTCTGAGTATACTCCTGATCAGGGGCGGAGGCAAGGGGGGCATAACATACCTGTTTTTAAATGGGAATGCTGAGGTTTACTCTTTTTCTTAACAACAGACCTATGCTCTGTGAAACACATAAAATATTTTTACTGTGCGTGTATATTTTGCCACTTGATACCAGCAGAGGAGGCTTGTTTGTTAGAAAGTTTTGAGTATCCCATTATTTATTGGAAACTTTATTTAGAGCTAGGACTTTTCACGTGGATTCCCACTGCCACTTCACTGCTTGTGGCATGTCCTTGCTGGCATGTCCTATTGGTCTGAAACGCACTTAGAATTGCAGTCTCCCATCAGTCCTTCTCTTGCATGTAATAGGAGTAAAAGGAGTAGAACACAGAGATAAATACTAACTGGCCTAAGGGGAAAGGCTGAGTTCCATCAGATTTGCATAGCCTCATTTGTGCCCGTTCTGCTCTTTGACACTAACTTTGTGGAGAGAACCCTCTCTCAGCACGTGTCTCTGCTTCCCCAGCGAGACAAGTTCAGTTACAAGACAAGAGGTTATAGGCTACCCAAGTGTGAAAAGAATATGCCACTTGTAAGAAAATGCCAAATGTTTTATTTGCTTTCTCCATCTGTTGGAAATTGCCACACTAGAGTAATTTTCTTTCTGCAGGAAATATTTGTCCTTTTGATTTCAGAAGTCATAATATGTAGAGTTCCTCTCTGGCAAATGAGTCACTAGAACAGAGCCACACTTTCATAAATTTTAACACTGAATAACTAACACTTAGTCTTCACGTTTACCAGTTTCCTGTATGTCTCTGTAAAGACTTGGAATGAGCAATTTGGTCTTAGTTCTTCTTCGCCACCTGAAGTTAGAACTGTTTTGACATTTAGGGAAGGAATAGATTTGATTTCTGGGTTCAAAAACAAAACAGGAGCTCTCTGAAGCATTCTTTCTCACGGGTCATGAGTGCAGACTTTTCTAAGGCTGGCACAGAATTTTCACCACCAAAATATTGGTGGTGAAATAGTGAACATGGATGTAGAAATAAACTGATTACATCTGTACATATGGAGTATGGCATTGCACAGCTGCCAGCTGAGGAGATGGACCGTCTCTATTACCCATGCATAGTTGACTAGAATGTGGTTGTCATTATTAAGAAATAATGCGTTGTGATTAATGAGTGTGTGATTAATCATGAGTGAGTTCTACAGGTTTTGAAAATATCTGGTGACCTGTAAATTCAGGACTCCCTTGCATAACCAGATCCTATTGAAATTTGTTGCTGTCATGCTGTGTGGTGTATGTCCAGACTGGGGGAACTGAAGAAGTGGATAACAAGACCACTCATGGTGCGGCTGAATGGAATGCAAGCAGTGCATTGCATATGCTTCTGTTTTAGTTTTATACACTCGCTCTTACTACTCTGGTGTTGTTTCATTATCCAGTGTGTACCTGGTGTCAAAAGGGATATGCATTGAAGTTATTGGAAGCAGCAATAACATAAAAAGTATTTAAATGCCTTTTTTGATGTCTTTTTTTCCTCATTCTGTTCTAAAATTTGAACTGAAGAAAACTATTACTGATACTATCTCTAATGTTTATATTTCTGTACATTAGTTTGGTTCAGCTTCTGCTTGTTGCAGACCAAGCTCATATTCCAAAAGACTAAGCTACATGAAAGTCTCTGCGTGTAGCCTTGGAAGTCCTGGAAGAACAGTTTAGAGAGCCTGAGAAAGATGATGAGGACACACTGGGCACAGGGATTTTGGTAGAATTCAGGCCATCTGAATATGACTCTGAATACTTTTTTCAATATTACTGAATTAATATTTGTGCAGAGTCTGTGCATATCACTTGTTTCAATCAGGTTGTTTGGTTGGTTTTTTTTGTGTTAGAATTCAAAAGTAGGCCAAATACCTACCATGCAGGGCACATTGTGCACAGAAGGGTTTGTGGCATAACCATTCAGCATGGATGATGACCATTCAGCTCTATGATCCAGGGCTTTTTGACATTATTCAAAGTACTAAAAAAGAAGGTGACAACAGGTATAAGCAGGTAGAAGGTGAATTTGATTGTGCAGAAAGAAAAATGTCCATAATTGAGAATTAAGGCAGCAGCATTATGGCCCCATCCAGTAAGCCTTTAGCCCTGTGCGGAGTCCTGTTGGCAAGTAAGGCTTGTTCACTCAATTAAGGGTTTGCAGAATCAAGCCCGTGGATTTTTTCCTTTCCCAGATCCCCATGCAAATACATCCTGGTCCTCTTCCACCTCCCAATCCAGTCTTGTCGCCCTGGATCATGTTCCTGGTAAGTACAGAAGGAAAAAGTTAATTACGCCCATGCTGCTTGGCTCTGGAAATCTTTGCATTTCATTTATCCTTCTGCATTGAACTTGCCAACAGTGGAAATTTTGGACCAAGTGATTTATTTATTATTTTTTTTTAGGAAAAAAATATTGCATAGTTAGCCTCTAATATGTGGAACTTAGGCTTGAACCTGAATACAGGGTGGCTTCATCTGCATGATGCTCCTTGAAAAAGTAGGCCTGGCAAATGTCCCACCATTGATGCTTTCTGCTGCTAAGTCCTATTTGATGTTCAAAGTTGTGTTTCCCTTTGAAATGTCTGAGGTTTTGAATTCTTGTAAAGTCAAATTTTTAAGTGCTGCAAGGCAGTTCCTTTAGCCTGGGCTGATACTGGTTTTTACATGAAATAAATATGCATGAAAACATTTCCTTGACGTGAATGATTCTTCTCAGTCGAAGATCTGGTCTTCATCAGATCACATAGGAACAGCTAAAAGTGTGCTGTAGAAGGGCTTGTATTTTAATTGTTAAGGTTTCCAAATGGCTGTGATAGGTTCTCCACTCAGCTCCAGTTTCAGGTTTAAGATTTTGTGTTGTGTTTGAAGCACTTGACTGGATGAAGAAGAGCTGAATTTAATTCCTAACTGTATCACTGGGTAATCTGGTCTTCTCTATGGACTGGAAACCATGATATTTCCTTTCTTGTTTGATGAAATGTTTTGGCTTCTCAGGGCAGGTGCTGTCTCACCCACGTATTTGTACACTGCCTCGCACAGTCAACCTCCCTCACACACACCCTCTCTCACCTGTGAGCCTAAGGGTGCCACAGTATAATAGGTGATGTTTTACAGCAAGTATGAACAGCTTTAATGAATTAGTATTTCATGTAAGTGCACTGCTTTCTCCTCAGGCATTTCAAGTAGCATGAATTTTGATGAGGAAGAAGACGAGGAAGATGAAGATAGCTCTAGTTCTTCACAGTTAAACAGTAACACCCGACCTGGTTCTGCCACGAGCAAGAAATCCAATAAGGTAAGGGGTGAGTGCCGAAGAAGGAGCACGCAGGATGCTATGTACTGCGTGACTTCAGAGTGCAGTCAGGATAGGCCTGGCTTTCTTGTTCTGTTTTCACTATGCACTAGAGTATCTCCAAGGTGATGTACTATAGTAGCTCTCAGGGCTCACAGGAGCAAGCAATGAAAATAATGACTTGGTTAGAAAAGAATAACAAATATTGTCTGAACTTGAATAAAGAGAAAGGTAAACAGTAAATATTTGCTTTTCTACCTCTTGCAGGTGCTCAGAAGGATCTTTTGCTTCTGTTGCCTTTTTCTGAGCATTTTCCCACCCTGTTCTCGCTGCTACCATCCAAACATAAAATAAGACTTTGACTTGTTCAAATATTCTAAATCACAAGCTCTTGCTAAACCAGTTGATGGTGCCCCACTCTTTTATATACTTCACTGACTTCTCATCTCTGTTATAACAATCTCTATCTACCTTAACCTGTCTCTCCTATCCCATTTCATGCTTTTGTCAAAGGCCATCATTGTCCTTGGGTATGGCCTTTCTGACAAAAGAGGTGTGGTGAGATGGGAAGGTGTGAGCCAGTGTTTGCTTTGTAACATTACGGCACTCTCCCTCTGCAGCCACCCCGTTCTGCTTTGACAGATGTGTCTGTAGGCTGAGTATCAGCAGCACAGAGAACTGCTCCCTGGGCCTTTGGTAGCCGAGAGCTTGACCGATTGGATGGGGAGAGATCTTTGGCTTGATAAGCTGCCCTCAAGGCTGCTGAGGAATCAGAATGGGGAAGACAATATGTCCATTTTAAAATTTTTTTTTAAAGCGCATCTTCTATCAATTCTTCTATTCAAATCTTCTATCTATGTCATTCCTTTCTGCTTATAACCTTGTAAATCAAAACTGAAGAAACCTGAATTTTGATTACTGTTTTAGGAAGCGGCCTCAGCCCCCAGTCCTTCTACAAATGAGCCTCTCATAGATGTCGATGACCTGGAGGAATTTGCCATAAGACCTGCTCCACAGGGTGTCACTGTCAAATGCAGAATCACAAGAGACAAGAAGGGAATGGACAGAGGGATGTACCCTACTTATTACCTCCACTTGGAAAGGGAGCATGGTAAAAAGGTCATAAAATAACTTGAATGGCATACCAGTTGCATCTGAATATAAAAAAAACTATTAAAAGTCTGAAGAAGTCTTACAAAGAAAATACAATCTTATATTTTAAATATATTTTCACTTTTATTGAGATCTGCCCTACAGTCTTCCAAAAGCGAAACAATAGTATCATTTTGTTCTGCTGCTTTTCTTCATACGTTTAATCTTTGGCCTTAAATAATCCATGCATGGCACCTTTATGTGACAGTCGGCAGTTGGGGCTCTGCATTCTGTGGCCTGAAAAGCATCTATTTTCAATTCAACTGGAAAAGCCAGAGCAACTTAGAATGAAACATTTAACAAAAGAAATCGAATTTAATTATTTATACCATAAATAATGGACTGAGTGGTTGAGAAGTCACTTTCCCTTTCCAGATTTTTATCTGGTTTTGCTAGGTCCCTGGAGACCTTCTGTTACTTCACTAAGAATGCTGGAAGACAGAAAAATTGCCAATGGTTTCCTTATATCAAAGCAGAAAGTGATGTGTGCTAACCCCTTTGGCATTCTAGAATATGTTTTTTTGCACTGCTTAGGTGTTTCTGTTAGCTGGAAGGAAACGAAAGAAGAGTAAAACCTCTAATTACCTCATCTCCATAGACCCAACTGACCTGTCTCGGGGTGGAGAGAGTTTTATTGGAAAACTGAGGTAAACACTGATACATCTAAGAATTTTCCTTCTATAATATAAAGTTCATTTGAAATTAAGAAGCCTGAAAGCCAGTATTAATTAGAGGCTTGACTGCATCAAGTGATAATGGTCTTAAATTTCACCAGTATCCAAGGCATGTTTTCAAAACGTCTCAAGTACTCACAAGGTAACATTTTATTAAAAGTCAGCAGGACTGATGCTCTCAAGTGCTCAAAGGCCAGGTTCTCAAGGGTGTACGAGCACAACTTATCTTAATGGGATTTTCAGAAGTGCATGAGTAGGTTGTGTCTAGCCCCTATTGATATAAATACTTTAGAATGGAATTTCTGTCTGTCAGACAATCTGAAAATCTCTTTGGTTTTGCCATTTCTTAAGATCTGAATTAGAGTTATTTGCAAGTGGTGGAACTCTTTCAGAAGCACTTGTTTCTTTTCTGTCTGTCACCCCATCATACATCAGTCTGTTGTTGATGTGGAGCCTCTTAATGTAATGTTTAGATCGTCTGTGCCTGAGGAAAGGGACTGTGTTGCTAATTCCTATTTGCCTGTGTGGATGTCAGAACTTCATGTGCTATTTATTGCAGTGCAAACACAGAATGAGGATAACGTGATTTTAGTATGTTCTAAGTTTTTGCTTCTTGGTGTGATTTCCATTTAAATAGGAAAGACTGATCTTATTTATAACTTTATGAAAATCACTCTCTGTTTTCCAATAGAGTTAGTAGTCAGGGAAGAAAGCAGATAGTTCTGTAGAAAGTAAGCATATTTTAAAAACCAAGCAAACAAACAAAATAACCCCACTTGAGTGTTCCCTTACTGCTTTCTGGAATTTTCTAGTTTGCAAGACGTCTTGATAAGTCTCCACTGTAATAAGGGACATTTAGTATACTCTGCTGTACTGTACCTGTACATTTTTGTTATGGCCTTTAATCCAGGAGTTACCTTTTAGTTGGGATCAGAATTAACAACTATTTGTACTTGATATTACCTGTCTTTCCTCCGGGGCTACAATGCAGTAAAGGATAGATGTCTCGGGCAGCATTACTGACAGATGGTGATTGGATTTTCCTTTTTTTCTGATAGATCAAATCTTATGGGAACTAAGTTTACAGTTTATGACAATGGAGTAAATCCAATGAAAACAACATCAAGCCTGGAGGCGAGTATCCTGCGTCAGGAGCTAGCTGCTATTTGTTACGTAAGTACTGCTCACAGGCAAAAGATGCACGAAAGGGCAATTCAGTTTCTGAAATAGCACACTGAATTTCCTTCTCACTTATGATTATGTAAATCAGCATTTATACTTTGATGTAATCAAACAGCTGATCTTCACTAGAGAGACCAGGGAATTCAATGGAAAGTAGAGGTGAAAAACGTTGTGCATAGAACCAGGTTGCCCAGTTCTCACTTTTGGTTGGAAGGTGTTGGAGCTTTTACATAACCCTCTGGGAGGGGTAGGAGGCTTCACAGCCTGCATGCACCGACTGAGGGAGTCTCCTGAACTGGAAAGTGTTGTGTGCATGGAATTACTGCACTAAAGTACAATCATTTTTAATGGCATTTTGTAGGAGGCCTCTCTGATCCAACACACGGGTACCTGGATAGCTAGGTCTGCAGCAGTGGCTGAGAGACTAGGATAAAAACTCTGAAACTCCTTTTTACCTGGAAAAAACCCAAACAAACCCCAAAATTGAATTGAATGAGAGAAACCAGCCTCTTATAGGACAGTAAATGGCATTTGTTAGGGGCAATGCAGACATCAAGGCTTGAAATACAGTTGCTGTTGTTTCATGATCACTGGATGACTAACTATTTTATTTAGAGTATTCTTTCTGTCCAGAAATATCAGGGCCCAAGAGACTCTTCAAGTTAAAATTGGTCCATACACTGCTACAGAAAGTTTTCTGTTTACACAAATCATCAGCTTCTGACAAAAATACCCAAGAACCACTTTTCAGAAAAGTTCTTGCCCAGCTCTAATCAAGGATGCCTGGAGCTCTGTCAGATTGAGGTCCAGCCATCCCGGCATATACCCTGCGTATGCAGAGAATGCGTTCCTGGAAAGGTCAGCTTCAGGTTGTGGGGAGCAATGCATCTGAAAGCTTTTGGCATGTGAGAAGGAAAGCAGAGAGCCATCCTTTCCGTGCAAAGTGTTGAGAGCACTGAGGGGCGGCAGTATTAGCTGCTAATAGATTCTTTTCCTGCTGCTTAGGGTGCAGTTTTTCTTGAGTTTGGGGTCACATGTGATATTATTCAGGCATATGGCCTATGGTTGCAGACACACACACATCCCTCCATTCCTTTGGATTTAAAACTCTCTGAGAATTTCAGAAAATCCAGCTAACAGGATTTAACAAGAGAGTCCAGGATTTAATGTCAGTTTAGAGTTTGACTGAAGCTTCGGTAGGAACCTAAGAGAATGTACATGTTTAAATAAAGGTAATTTTACTGGTTTATATAGGAGGGCATTCCCTGAAGCCAAGCAACTAATCTTCTGCTGCAAACTGGAAATACAAGGATAAAATGAAAAAAAGTTTAAAAACATGTTGTATATTGAAAAATTTAAGCATTGCTTGTTTAAGTCAACAAGAATGGCATTTGAACTATTAACATTACCAAGTAAAAAACTTAATTGCAGTCAGCAGAGGTAATTAGAAGT
The DNA here is from genome assembly GCF_964106895.1 of Numenius arquata. Taxonomy (NCBI): domain Eukaryota; kingdom Metazoa; phylum Chordata; class Aves; order Charadriiformes; family Scolopacidae; genus Numenius; species Numenius arquata. Next base: position 20,544,535 of record NC_133581.1, read on the forward strand.
GTTGGAAAGAACAGAACCATGGCCACTGTTTGGAGAATGTGGCTAAGATGAGCTGCTTATGTATGTCTATTTTGAGATCAGCCATTTAAAACCCTTATGTTTGTATAAGAAAAAGACTTGTTCCATTGATATTCTGATTCTTGTGGAGAAAGGCAGCGGGCTTGCAGGTGTGCTATGGTCAGAGGACGAAAGGAAATCAGAATGCTATTTCATTACTAGCCAGGTTTGCTAAAGTGAGATGGTTGTTCCTGGCTGCAGCAGAGCCACAGAGCCAGAAAGAGCACCCCCGAAACACCCTTGTTCTAAGGTAACCTCTTAATTCTCGCCTTGAGAATTTTCCTGCAGCAAAAACTATAATAAACAATACTTTGGAAGCACCACTATGCCTCTCGCTGTCTCTCAGCTCATCCGATCGAGCACCCATCTGGAGAGCAAGCTGTACCCGTTTCCACCAGCTTTACTGAGCCTGACCTGCTGAATCATCTCAGCAGGTCTTGTTGATTAGTGATGCAGCTATTGTTAACCGTGGGATAAACATGTTGAGAACTCTCATTGTGGAGCTCACCTTAGGACATGTTTCAAGCAACAGGAATAAAATTAGTGCAAAGACTGAGTTTTATCAGGTGCTGTTAACCATTTTTCCTCTCCCTGCTGATGGCAGGCTGGCATATTAATAAACCTGCAGCAGCACCTAATGGCCGACTTCAGAATCACTTGGCAAAATTTATTGAGAAGCAGGGAGGTGTAGCTACCATTTGTACCAGGATTTTCTGTGCTGGATTCCTTTATATCCATAGTGTCTCACAGTTCAGTTTGCATCAGATTCTGCAGGCAGGGAGCTCAGCTGATATTCTGAGGTGTGACTCAGTAAAGTAATAAAACTACATGTTTCTACTCAGGCCTCGGTCACTTGCGTTGTGCTCCATTGTAGTGGGTTCTGTGGTCTGGGCTTTCTACGGAGTGATAGTTTCTACAGAATATATTAAGGACAAGACACAGATGTGTGAATCAAGTCCGGAAAGGGAAGTGGCTGAAAGAAAGTTGGGATAATTAAATTGTGAATCTCCTGGGAGCTGTTGGGATATACACCTTGCCACTTCTATCATGGCAGCGATTGCCACCGTAGCAAAATGCTTACAGAACTTTATGAAAGTGTGTGAGATTTTAAAAGCAACTCTGGGGAGAGGCTCTGTGTTCTTCCAGTCCAGTTTGTTTTGACACATACTCACAGGAACAGCTTACTGGTTGGGCTAAGGCAGAGGGTGCAGTTTCTGAGCAATACTGGGCCAAGTCCTTAGCCGATTTAAATCATTGGTGTGCTGGTTGAGTCAAGAGGGCTCTGCCAGCTAACAACCCTTACTTTGAGTTTTTATATAAACCAAGATTGTCAGTGGCATTAAAATGATGCGAAATCAGAATTTGGCCTATGTTCCCCTAATAATGCCATTTGTGGTCTTGAATTTGCGCACACAAAATAGTGGAGGAGGCAAATAAAAGAGAAACAGAGAATGAGACAGGAGATAAGGGGAATTAATTTTATTTGGATGCAAGTAAATTGGAAAGGTCTGCTCTTAGTTGAAGCTTTTCTTTTGTCCCTACTGTTTCCCTCTTATAGTCCATGTTTGTAGAATTTCTATTCTGTACCTTGATTTTAGCAAAAGGATAGCATTTGCCAGTAAAACGTTTGATAGAATTGGTGATTGATGTAATGTGCAACTAAAAGCCATTCCCTTATCATTTGGTAGAAGTATTGATTTTAGAGTTTCTGAGTAAATCCAAAGACTATAGTCCTGTTTTTTCAGTGACAATACTGCTTATTGGGAGGGAAGTGATTCAGCGCTATTATTTAATTTTTCCTTGAACAATGTCTTCAACGAGTCAGCATCTAAATTAATTCTTTATAGCATAACTGCAGCTTGATGAGAAGAAAAGCTTGTAAAGCATTGCAGAGAAGATCAAAATTGTCAGTAGTTAGTGGAAAATAAGCATAAGCATGAATCTTTTCTTAGAAACTGTCCTCTGCTGTGCTGAGTCTCTCCTGTTTATAAAATCCGCTGGCAGTCATTTTAGTTTGAGTCTCGCCGTGATGCAGAACCAAGTGTATGCTTCCAGCTGAACTGATACCATTGGTTTATTCTGCCAAAGGCCATGACATAAGTGGTTCAGAAAAGAGGTAGAATCTTCCGATTAATGTATATAATTCTGAAGATTTATGAATATACCTGGATTGCTTCAAGAATATTCAGTAAAATAACTCAGTGGAATTTTTCTTGCATTAATGAAAATCTGTAATGAGTTGTGTAAAATCTCCAGATGGTTTGCTGAAACAAGCAAAGTTATTCCAAAGGTTGATGGATGACAAAACTTCTGCACATGTAAATTTTAGGCTGTTATTTTCCGATGTTTCCAGTGAGTTGACATGTGTGGATTTTTGCTTGTAAAAGTAGAGATGTTTTAAAAAGTTTAATGTTCCTTAAAATCAGCCTACCAATATCTGAAGGGAGCCTACAGGAGAGCCAGAGAGGGACTCTTTGTCAGGAAGTGTAGCGATAGGATGAGGGGTAATGGTTTTAAAATGAACGAGAGAAGATTTAGATTAGATATTTGGAAGAAATTCTTTACTGTGAGGGTGGTGAGGCACTGGAACAGGTTGCCTAGAGAAGTTGTGGATGCCCCATCCCTGGAAGTGTTTAAGGCCAGGCTGGATGGGGCTTTGAGCAACCTGGTCTAGTGGGAGGTGTCCCTGCCCACGGCAGGGGGGTTGGAACTAGATGATCTTTAAGGGCCTTTCCAACTCTAACCATTCTATGATCAGGACACTTGCATTAGATACATAAAAGCAGAGACACCTCGATATGTCACTTCTGAATGTTCTGATGGTAGAGCCACACCAGCTGGAGCCTGCGGGTGTCCAGTTCTTGGCGTTTTGTGGTACATTGTTGGGAATAGCGCCAATGTGAATTTCCTTCCTGAGATTCCTCAGTGTGTGTCTGCAGCCCTTGACTTGGGGAACAATGAGGGGAGAAAATGTATGTGACCCAAAAAAAAAGTATCACAAAACATGAGGAGATGGACTTTCAGAGGTGTCACTGTTTTGTTCATTGCAGTTAATGCTGAAGTAGGCAATCAGGTTTTACTGAGTGGGTTGGAAAATACTGCCCTTTATTTTTTCTTTTTCAAAAGTAGATGACAACTTACTGAAATATTTGGCCCCAGTTTCTTCTGTGGAAAAAAGAAAACCTCAGATTAAAATAAGACTTGTGACCTATTTAGATTTTAGTTGTTGTGTTCTGAGAGCATAGCGCAGTATTAGAACGCTTTTGTGAAACGCTAGTCAGAAAGGCATCAAATCATGTTTAATGAAAGAACTTGTATTTTCCACAGATTTGTTTTTGCTGTCCATGTTATTTTTTACTTTCTCTGCCTTCATAGCTCAAATTTGCATTCATGCTAATGTGTTTGTTTTTTACCATGCTCATCTCTAAGCAGAATATAACTGAAGACTTTGAAAACCACAGCACTCCTAACAGATGCTTTTACTGGCAGCTTCTTCTTGTTTGCTTTTGTCCTGGCTCTAGAATAAATGGAATTGGTCCCATATATTTAATTTTGTCTCTCATCAAAATGTGTGACTGCATTTTATGATTTTTAAATTACAACTATTTTATTTTGGGATGTAGCAGTAGCCAAGCAATCTGGTTAGTTCATATCCTTTTTCAACAAAGGGATTTTTTTTTTTTAACTTGTATTAAGGTTGCTGGCAGCCAATGCTAGGAGTGTTTTTGGAAACCTCTCTATTTCCATTTTTCCTGTTGTCGGAGCTTCTAAGACAAAGCTAGAATGTTTGGCAGTGCCAGTGAAGGTAGGAGTTTCAAAATGTTTTTTGAATTGTCTAACAAATAAGTTCCCCAGGCTGCCACTGTGTCCCTCTGTTGAAGAAATTAACTTTAAAAATACAGAACATGACAAGCTCTTTTCTAAACATTTTTAGGAAACAAATGTCTTGGGGTTTAAAGGACCTCGTAAAATGAGTGTGATCATACCAGGAATGAATATGGACCACGAAAGAGTTTCCATCAGACCACGAAATGTAAGTCATACCATCAGTCAACTCGATGATACTGTTTTGAGGGTCGAGGGTGACAATTTAGTCTTTGGGCAGTTTTTTGGTGAATTTATTTTTTTGTATTGTGAGAGTGTTAAACTGAAGTTTGTATCTGTGGTGTGTGCAGGAACATGAGACACTTCTTGCAAGATGGCAGAACAAAAATACAGAGAGTGTCATTGAGCTGCATAACAAAACGCCAGTCTGGAATGATGACACCCAGTCCTATGTTTTAAATTTCCATGGTCGAGTCACACAGGCCTCAGTGAAAAACTTCCAAATTATTCATGATAATGATCGTAAGTATAGCTCTCTGTCTGTAATGTGTAGAAACAGTATTGCATACACAGCCTGACAGTGATTTTGCCATTACTGATGTTACCTGAGTGAGTTTAATTTAGTCGTGTGGGTCAGGCTTAATGCTGCTCTGCCTCGTGGCCATGACATTGATGCAAGTCGGGCGTTTAAGTGCTCATGCTTGCAACAGGTGATTCTGCTATGTGCTATCACATTTTTCTCCCTTGGCTGCCCAGCTTACGAACTGAGCAACAGTCATTTCTGCTCTCAGAGTGGCAGTACTTTCAGTCAGCAGGACCACGGGGCAGTATAACTCCACTCAAACGCTTGTATCACACAGTGCTTTCTTGGTTTTTTTTGTTCACTCCAACCCCCATACACTGCCCAGTTGAAGATGGTGGCAGTCAGACCAATCCCACTGCACATCCACTTTGCAATTACTACTCTTTGTAGCATTAGCCCTACAGACTCATAGAATGGTTAGAGTTGGAAAGGCCCTTAAAGATCATCTAGTTCCAACCCCCCTGCCGTGGGCAGGGACACCTCCCACTAGACCAGGTTGCTCAAAGCCCCATCCAGCCTGGCCTTAAACACTTCCAGGGATGGGGCATCCACAACTTCTCTGGGCAACCTGTTCCAGTGCCTCACCACCCTCACAGTAAAGAATTTCTTCCAAATATCTAATCTAAATCTTCTCTCGTTCATTTTAAAACCGTTACCCCTCATCCTATCGCTACACTTCCTGACAAAGAGTCCCTCTCCGGCTCTCCTGTAGGCTCCCTTCAGGTACTGGAAGGCTGCTATAAGGTCTCCCCAGAGCCTTCTCTTCTCCAGGCTGAACAACCCCAACTCTCTCAGCCTGTTTTCATAGCAGAGGTGCTCCAGCTCTCTGATCATCACCTTCATGGTCCTCGTCTGGACTTGCTCCAACAGGTCCATGTCATTCTTTTGCTGGGGGCCCCAGAGCTGGACGCAGTACTCCAGGTGGGGTCTCACCAGAGCAGAGTAGAGGGGCAGAATCATCTCCCTTGACCTGCTAGCCGTGCTTCTTTTGATGCAGCCCAGCATATGGTTCGTTTTCTGGGCTGTGAGCGTGTATTGCCAGGTCAAGTTGAGCTTCTCGTCAACTAGCACCCTAATACCCCCAAGCCCTTCTCCTCAGGGTTGCTCTCAATCCATTCTCCATCCAGCCTGTATATGTGCTGGGGATTGCCCCAACCCACATGTGAGACCTTGCCTGTGGCCTTGTTGAATTTAATGAGCACCCTGAAAATGTCAGAACTGCCTTTCACACTATCAGTAGGACCTTACCGATGTGCTGCTTTCTGCCAGCAACGTACAGCCCCGTTTTTCTCAGTCTTAGGTACAGTTGTTGGAGCAGGGATAAAGACAAGTGCTTGAATGGAGTAATACTGCCCCACTTTACACTCACTTTAGGTAAGCACAGTCACTAGGTGCTGGACCACACTGGGCCACAGCAGCGCCATGCTTAGACTGCCGGGAATATTGGAAGCTGGTGAAAGTTGCTGAGAGCATCACTGAGTTTGAAACATTGGGCGAGGCATTTGCTACATTTTATAAGGTGAAACAATTACACCTGCTTCTACAGTGAAACATTCAAAGGATGAATGAGGCTGAGATTTCCTCTCGCTGACAGAGTACAAAAGAGAAAAGATGTTGAGGAAGGATTTCTGAATATGATAAAATAGAGAGACATGATTAGGTCTAGATCACAATCATGCTGCCTTTCCCTCATTATCCTTGCTTGTCCACTTGCCTGAAGTTAAGTAGGAATATTATTGATTGGTTCTTGGTACATGTGAAACTCTGCACTAGGTCTATATAAAAGACTTGAGTATTTTATACAGAAGCAATTTTCCCACTGTGTTTAAAAAACCACTTTTTATCTGTGTAATTTTTTTTAAGACAGTAACAAGTCTTGCAATCCTTTATCATTCAGCTGTTCTTCATTCAAGGAACTTGCTTCTCCCTCTGATATCAGCACACCCACTTGCATGAATAAGTGTTGCAAAGTTTGATGAGCGAGCATGTTTTGGTTTTATTTTGTTGAGCTGGGCCAGGGTATGATGTTGAATACTTACTTAGTAATGGCTGCAAACAAAAGTAACACTTTGTCACTTTTTTATGGCCTCTCTTGCAGCTGACTACATAGTGATGCAGTTTGGCCGTGTGGCTGAGGATGTGTTCACCATGGACTACAACTACCCAATGTGCGCACTACAAGCCTTTGCTATTGCCCTTTCAAGTTTTGACAGCAAGCTGGCTTGTGAGTAAAGGGGCATGGGTGAGCATCCTCTCAAAGGAAGCCGTTTGCCATATGATTCCCAATTCCTGCTGGTGTCACTTACGGTCCATACTAAACAGGTGAGGGAAAAAGCAGTTCTGGAGGACTACTCTATTGCTGAAGAGAAAGTACAAGGAATCTTCTAAAAATTCAGGACATTCAGGAAATAATATTTTCCTTTTTTTCTGTCATATTTTTCTGGAAGTGGCATCAAGTTGTGTAAATAGAAGTTCTATCTCATGTCCTTGATTATGTTATGGAGATGTGCCATGATGTACTGTACCGTGGCTCTAGTAGCACCATTATAACGGTGTCTTTTTTAAATCCAGAAAGGGCGTGCACGCTCAAAAATTTCTTTTTACATTTAAGAATTATTCTGAGGCTGCAATCATACCTCAAGGTTGCATTCCTACATCGACTAATCAGAGCTTCACATCATCCAACGTCACAAAAAAAGATGCACTTTTTTGAATTTGCAAGGATCTTGTGTAGTATAAAGCCAAGTCTGAGGGTTGCAAACCTGTGCTGGACTGAACTTGATGCATTGCTATTGAATATGTGGAAGGGCATGATGAATTTTAATTGCAGTAGGAGGAAATGGAGAAGTAGAAAGCACAAAATAATGTTGCACAAGTCACTTGAATTCTAAGATGTCATTATGTTTTAACATCTTCATGCTTTTTAATTTGTTTTAAATGGAAATGTATTTGGAGTATAGAAAAGAAAAAGGAAAAGGTCTAGATGCCAAGAAAGCATAACTTATGTTGAATTTGGCATGTCACGTGTTGGGAATTTATATCCTTGTATTGCTGTGGTAATTCAAACATATTTTGTATGAAGTGATACAAACAGTTGGATAAAGGCTCTCTACAGAGAATCCTATTATTTTGAACAGGCTGTGTAAAGCTGAGGAAGGTAAATGGAAATATTTTATTAAATTTGTCTGGCCTTTTGCTATTTTACAATTTGTTGATTGTGTTTTTTGAACTTTCAGCAACAACCACTTTTCATATTTATTTCCCATTGGAAGAACGCTTGAAATCGATTGAAACTGTGTATGTTGTTCTCTAATGTAAACGTGCCAGCTACTGAGCTAAATCCTTCTAGGCAAATCTAGTGTATGCTGCATACAAATGAGACACTGGCAGGACACAGAAGAGCTTAAACTAGTGTGGATTTTTTGTTTCTTTTTTTTTCTGATTTATCTGGAATATATAAACAAGTACCATGTCAAAACACAAGCAAAGAACATGCCATTCTCTTATCTTCTCAACATCTCAAAAGCCAAGAGCTGCAACTGAAAGCACACTGTAAAACACCTTTAAAATTAACAAGTCTTTCTGCCATTGTTCTGAACAATGTCATCCTAAACGGCACACAAAGTAATAGAATTTATACATAGTTCACCAGAAGGGTATTGAAATGGGAGTGAAGAAGTAGTTGCATTTTATACCGTATGTATTCAGATTCTCCTTTTTACTCCTTATAGACTCCTGCATTGCACAACCAAATATTATGTAATGAGAAAATGAGATCAAATCTGCTCGTCTTGTAGCTGTCAGTCCCTTTTTGACTATAAGGGACTATAGGCCATAAGGTTGTGCCATTTGGTCTGTATAATTTCAACTAATAAAAGAAATATACTTTCTTCTTCACATTTGCCTTCAGGTCTCCTTCCCAGTACACAGACAAGGAGATTTCAGATAAGAGATGTAAATACGTAATTGCCAGCATTTTTTCTAATCCTTTTTAAAATCTAGGGGAAAAAAGTCTGTTGGCTTTGAACAGTGTTTTGTTGATGGACTCAGCCTGTCAAATGTCATCTTTAAATAACAGTAATTTTTTTCACATCTTTTTGCAAGGAGCCTTTCCACGCAATGGTATAAAATGGAAAGACACCTTTTGTTTGAGAGAAATGAGCAGTCGGTTCCCTCAATGAACAACCAAAATGATGAGCCGTGAGCTGCGGTGTGAAACTTTGGCTTTGCACATGGTTCTTTGTTTTCGCCTGTAGTTGGTGGTTTCCCACCACTTCACATCCCTATCTGTGATCTCACTTTTGAATTTTAACCCTCACGCCTTTGGTTACCTCATGTCAGTCTTTAAAAACTTGCTACGATGATAACCAGAATCTTTTCTTTAGACTACTGCAAAACCAGACAGGAATTCCCACTGCTGGTATTTAGGTGCGATGCAGATTTCAAGAACTCTGCAGCATAGGAATGGGAATCTGCGTGGCTTTAATTCTGTGGCTCACCAGTCATACGTTTTCTTTAAAGCCTGAGAAAGTGGCACCTGACATAGTTTTCTGCCTCTCTCTGTGCACAACACTGTGTCAAAGGAACAAAGTGTCTTATGGTGCAAATACACGATCTGTTGTTGGATTTAGTAATGGTTTAGGAAGGGTTATTTTTAATGCAGATCATAACAATGGTCTGACTTGCATCATGGCCCCACAGGGAATTGGCATGAGAAGGAAACTCATGTGCAGCAACCTCCTGCACAAGGGTGAAAATGGGAGGCTGGGGAAAGGCGAGAGTTCAGCTTCTTGGGACAGTTTTGCTGCCAGCACATTGTGTAACTTCACTCTCACTGCGTGTTCTTCCCAGGCCAGGTATTTTTTTAACTTGTAAGCATGCCAGAAGGAAAGCGGTGACTCAAATTCCTATCATCTTAATACAGAGACATCAGCCAATATGCTGCTGAGGAAAAAATTCCCCACCATAAACTGAGATCACTAGAGGGGGATGTTAACCTGGGACTAAGAGGAATGAGGACCTCTCATTAAATCTGCTTCATTTACAATAGGATTTGTGCCTACTGGTCTTTGCCAAAATCCTGATTCCTCACTGTTGTTGAGCAAGGTACTGGGTTCTTCAGTTTCACTTGACCATTGCCATCTGCTCCAAAAGCAGTTTCTTTTAATTCAGCATCCATATGATCTCTGATGGACGCTTTCTGGTGAAGGACACTACTGCATATGAATGCAAGGTGGTATCACAAGTTTTTCAGCACATCTCCAAATTTTGGTTTCCTAACTTGGTAAAGTCGCAGCAGGTTTTGTCTTAACATACAGTCATACCTGAGATTACACAGTCCTCACAAAGTTAGATTTTCTTCCTCACCAGCAATAAAACCTTGGCACCAGTATATGTTTTCAGAGACATATGCATACTAAAGTAACCGAAGAGTAGTTAGAGGCACACTCGTATTAGCAGAAGCTTCTGCAGGGCCTGCATGTCAATGTGCAACAGGGCATAACCTTGTTTACTTGGTGTGACAAAGAATATCATGGCACCCAGCTGTGCATTTCCTTCACATAGTCCTAGTGACTGTTTGGATAAAGTAGATGTAATATTCTTTAAAATCCCAACATTTATGATTTTTTGCATCTGCTGTTGATTTTGGCAGAGAGTTGTAAACAAATTCCTTCCCTGAATTGCTTATAGGCGAATACTGCATGCTTTAATGAGAGTTCTTAATCTAACTTGTCATTCTGTTTACATCAAACAGTTTCTTCCTGGCTCTTTATCTACTTTTCTTCATCTCTGACGTTCTGTTTCTTCTCATTCTCTTCACAATCCCTTTATCTTTTCTTCAAGGATGTGCAACTCAAAAGTGTTTACTTTGACAATATTACTCAGTGATCTCTCCACAGATGAATAATGCCTTCGGTGCACATCCAGTGATGCTCCTACAATAGGAGCCTTATCAGAGGGGTGAATTTGGCCCTTTGGCTTTTCAGCAGAGTAAATTAACACATTAAAAGGTAGCAGATAAAAAAGCTTGCCTAAAATATAATCAGAATTTTTCTCAGTAAACATTCAGTAACCAGAGTTTCCAAACCATTGGTTGCAAATCAACGAGCAGAACTGTCCAGAAGCCTCGAGGCAGACTGTTAGACAGATTCCCTTTGTAGTGCTGCCTTATTTCTCCTTTTTCAAAAGGCTGAAAGTGATTTTATAAGCTAAAATGTGTTGGTGCCCTAAAATAGAGTTTATTTTTTAGAAGCTAGACATCACTCCACGTCTTTTGTAGGGTAATATATGGCACACAGCATAGTGATGTTGTAGGCCATTGTTACAAATTCTGATGCTAATACATCTGTGCAAATGGTTTTGTAATAATTACTGGACAAGTCTCTCACTATTCAAGTTGCCTTACGAAACACTGGAGTTCCCAGCTGACTGCCCTCATGAGGCACTAGAACTGAAGGAGCTTTAGTGAAAGGGGCTCTGTAATAAAATCTGGTAGCTGCCTCGATTGAAAAACATTATTGTGGAGTCAAATGACACCACTGATTTTTATCAGTCATGGTGAACCGACACCATCAATTTGAACTTTCTGGTTTTTTGCTCCCTGTTGATGAACAAGCAGAGACATCAGTGAGGTCTCTAGAAGTAATAAGCATTAGACCTTCTTTTCTGCCTATAAAGATCTTAACCCTACCTGAGTGCTGCCAATTAAAAACAAAGGAAATCAATCCATTCCTTAGTATAGAAAATCATTTCCAGTTCTTGTATCTTAGCTTTTTACAGATTTTATTAGTTTATTAGTGGTTTCATATAAGGATATGGCAGGAACTGGATGTCACACAGCAAATGAGTTCTTGCCCTGACGAGATGATGACTCTAGACTGGTACCAGAGTATTTTGTCTTTGATTATTTTAGTAGGATAGGACAGGGGTTTGCCTGGTGGTTTTGACGGAGGGAGTTTCTCCTGATGCGTGGCAGGTGTCAGAGAGAAGATTTTGGGGTTGAGCCTGTGGTGTCCTAACTAGTCCCCTCATACTATCATGTTGCTGCCCTGAAACATCTCTTGCAAGATTTTTCCTGGGTTATAGAGAAGTATGTGCTGACCAGTAAAATATGGCAAATAAGGACAGCACACGTGATAAAACAGCAGTCACCTCTCTCAGAATTGTGGGCTGATGACTCGGATTTCTCAAAAGGCATCATTTTGATTACTAGAAGAAAGTAGTTTTATGCATCTAAATCTTGCACTAGAATTAATCTAACTGTAGATGCAGGCTTCTCTTATATGGGCTACTTAATGATAAAGGGTATCTGCTGGTCTACGTGTGTGAAATTTACCTTCCAGGGTTCTGCTCTCTAAGTATTTGAAATGAATTAGCCAGATATTTTTCAGTTCTTTCTGTTGCTTGCCAAGGAACTAAGAAAAAGAATTGCACAACTATCTTGATGTTTTGGTATTTTGCTATGAACTCAGTAGCTCAGTAGCTGATACTCACAAATGCCTGTATATTGGATGAAAATGCATTAAAAAGTTATTTTATATATTGTATTTTATTTAACTGCCTAGAAATTTTAGATTCCTCTTTTTCAGTAAGGGTATGTTTATCCATACCTTTGCTGAGACTTGCATTAACTGGCCGTCTTGAAACTGTTTAATGGATCCTGTACACTGGTTTGCTGAATCGCTTTAGGAAGAGGACACAGTTCAGAAAAATTATGCTTACGTTTTTGAGAAAAAAACCCACCTTCCTATTCGCTTTATAATTGGATCACTGAATAACACTGATAGCTTACCATGGTTTTATTTAAGTCTACAATGGCAGTTTGAAATTACTCTGACAAAAGCTTGCTAGCACATGGACTGGTACGAAGGCCTACTTGAAAGTCACAACCTAGCAAGTACCAGTGAATACTCCTGCATCTATTCTGTACTTAGGTACTGCCTGCATGCAAAAAAAAAAAGTCCTCAAGAGTCAAAAATCTGTGTTAAAATCAGCCTAATCTTTTAGGCTGTCCAACAGCTGTTAGAACATATATAGGCCTGAGGAATCGGGTCACCTGGGTTTTAATCCCAACTGACTGTGTGGCTTTGTGCAAATTTTGTAACTTCTTTGTGCCTCCGTTCCAACAAGTTGAATGGAAATAATAGTTTTTGGACCTGCCTACATTCCTGTTCTGCTGAGAGGCTTCTCAGGAGTGTTCTGAGGCTGGTGGATGGCAGGTGGTGTTGGCATGCCAAGTACCCTATTAAATTCTCACTGAAGGAACCACAGTAAAATATGAACAGTTTTCTGCCAGGTATGTAGAAACTAAATAGCTAACCATTCTCCTAGGATAAAATCTTAACGCTGTTGAATTCTATGGAAATCTTGTCAACGATTTCAGTGAGGCTTTAATTTTTTACCTTGTGTCATTTTTGGTCACTAAATGTTCAGAAAAAATAGTAAGGACAAACCATCTGATACACTTTTCCTTCTCACAGTGATGTATTGTTGGTTGTGTTTTAGTTTGCACCATCACTTGTTTTAGAATTATTATTCCTGACACATTGCAGTGGTTCAGTTAATGCAACTGCCTATTTATGCTTTTATGTAGCAAACTGAGACACTTGGCGATTGTGCTGCAAATTGCCTTTTTGTACTTTTGGGGGTTTTTTTTGTTGGATGTGACTCAGCTGTTCAAAACTGTTGTTACTGCAGACTTTGACTCTGTCACGCACCTCTGATTTAAAAACAATGAGTCTCGTGATTTATGACTACCTTTATACTCACATGGGATGTTTACAATGCAATCTGTTTCTTACATTTGACCCTGTATCTGTGGCTTCTTACCGAGGTTATCCCAGTTGGCACAATGCCATTCGAAGTATCAGTAATTTAGAAAGTGAACTCTCTCAAAGTAACAGAATGTAATTTATAAACATTTTTATAGATTTTAACATTAAAATCAATCTGATTTTAATGCTTACAATGAAAGTACAGGGAAATTATTTGTTCAAAATTTTCTTTCCTTAAGCTTGTCTTGAAGTTTGAACTCTCATTTCAGCACTAAGCTCCTGATCCTGCAGCTCCATCTGTGCAAGCAGAACACAGTTTGAGCTGTGCAGACTGACAGACTTTGGCTACAGGAATCTGTCAGTGTGATCAGACGCAGTAAGTGATGGGATTTCTAAAGTTTAACAAGACCGCACGTCCTAATTCTCTTAAGCACTCTTGAACATCACGTAAGAAATCATGCACCTTTTCTATGTTGACTTAACAAGTAACAGCAGGAATATTTTCACTCCTTTTTAGTTTTTTAAATCTTTTTAGAAAGGCAATGCTTACGGTCTAGGCAAGTGTGATTTTATCAGACATTATTTTGCTTATTTTGCCAGTGCACAAAATCTCACAAGTACACAAAACCAGAATATATTTTGTGATATTTGGCTTCTTCTTGCTATGAAGTTCAGCGTTGTCAAACAAGTTTCTGAGCTCTGGCACCTCATAACAGGAGGATTTCATTCCAGATCGGGGACATCAGAAGATAACCCACTTATTACCATCCTGTTCTCTTCCTTAGGGAAGAATCTCCTCTCCTCAGTGGCTAGAAGTAGAACTATATTGATACTGATGTGTCTTTAAACATTATGGTATTTTTTAGCTATTTTAAAAATGTTTTCAAAGATGTAGTTTGAGCTCAAATAAAATAGTTTTTGAAGTAGCTATAGGTGTACCAAGTTGATTTGGTTAAAAGGCAGCTGCCTTTTCCAAGAGTTTTCTCGGTTGACATGAGCAGTGCTTGATAGTCCCGCTGGAAGAAACATAACATAGCTATAATAATACGCTTTCCTTGGGTTTTGCCTTATGATACTGCTTTTTTTGTGCACCAATACGTTTATTTCTGAAGGTCAGTAATTCCAGTCCTAAACACAAATAGAGCAGTGTTTTCTACTAAAGTCTCTGCCTCATTTTCTGCTGCCTTACATGTGGAGATTTGATACTAAAAATAGAAACTTTTGATCTAAGAATAAAACAGGCTTTCTAGGCAAAATCATTAAGTTTTAGTGCTATGTGCCTGGATTGACAGAGGGCTTTTTTTTTCCAACCAGGAATGTTATTACTGGCAGAGTATTGTGTGCTGTGAAACATCCTCTGATACCCTGTTGCTTACTACATCTGGAACACAGCGTGAGGACCTTACCCAAAGATACAGCCCTCTCTCACCAGCATGGCACCGCTTTTCCCTTTTGGGGGGCTTTATATTGCTACTTCTATGCTTATTGCAGTGTCTTCCATCTTGGGGCCAACCTGTGATTAGGTTAGTAAATATTAGCCTTAACAAACAAACACAAGCTAAAATTAACACTTCACAAAGACGCTACACATCAGCTAGGAAAGCCTTAAAGCAGTCCAGGAGCAGCAGGTAAGTAGTATTATCCTTTTAATGGCAGCAAAGATGTAATTTACAGTTTATAAAAGCAAACAGAAAAACAAAGAGTCCTTTTTAGAGCTGGCACTAGAATTAAGTTTTTAGACCCCAAACCTGTGTTCTAGTTATTGCCATGGGTGACCAACTAGTAGGCATAAGGTCTCTGTTTTGAACTTAATTGTGAAGACTAACGTGTTTCACTTCAGTTTGGAACACTGGAAAGCCAAACTATATTACTACAGAGAGTTTTCATCAGGCAATTGAAATTAAACTGAAATCAAATTTCATGCTTATTAATTCATGAGAATCGCCCAGAACAAAAATGAAAGTGCTGTGCAAGTGTCAGGAACTGAAAAGTTGCTCTGCAAATAACTTAAATCAGGCCCATTGAGTTTTCCTAAGTGAAAAAACAATGGGGCTATATTGCATTCCTAACTGTATTTATTTGGATATTAACTGTTTTATAATGTAGGCTGAAAATATAAAAATGCTGTGTACTGTTAATTCTAACTTCTGGTTTAAAGTAGGGCTACAGCTGTAATGCTTACTCTTAAAAGATTTGTAACTGTCTCCTTTAAAAGCTGATTGTGGAATAGGGCTCTAACTATGATGGATTCTCAAGAGCTGCTGAATTCAATGACACTATGACAAGGTTGGTTTGGTTTTTGTTTTTTTAGAAACGCTGTTTTCAAAAGCACTGTTTATTCTGTCTTTTGGACTACATAGCACAAGTCCATGAGGATGAATTCCTATTTGGTATCACTTCAAACACTTTCTTGCAGGTGGTAGATGCTTTTCAGCTTCTTAGTCATCTGTGTTACTACAATTTCCATGTTTTGTTTTAAGCTCCCCGATTTTCTTTTCCATCTATAAGTTTCTCGTCTCAAACATGTACAGGTTTTTCCATATGGGGAGACTCCAGAAAGCTAAGTCAGTGAAACCTATAAAGTTAATGTCTGTGAATTAAAGCGTGTTAAATCCTTGTGTATATGTTCTCATTTCGATGTAGGGTGGCCTTCAATTCCGGTTGCATAATCTGCAGTGGGGGTATTCATCACATTGTGCAGCTCAAGGTTGTTGGTGAATATTAAAGTGCAGAATAGGTTTCTGACCAAGATACTGGAGAAGTCTTGCGTATTCTCAGGGTGGCAATTATGGCTTACAGTACAGCGTTTCTAACAGTTGGCTCCTTGAATTGTACTCGCAAAGCTCGGCACCTACACACTAGAGGCCATGTTTCTGAAGTCCTCTTTTTCTACAGCAGTACTTTTCAGCCCTCTCTGATTCACTGCCACCTGTATGATGAATTTAAGCTTCCTGACAACAATGTGCTTTCTTCTTTGGAATTTGTGGACGCCAGGGGTCTGGGGGCTGTATGCTGAAAGCTACTGCTTTACTGGTATAGCAGAGCTTGATGCTAGGAGCATGGTGTAAACGATGCCAGTATAACTAGGTTTATTTTTACAGTGGCCATCAGAGATATGCTTGTTTCTCAGACAATAATCTTTCTTTCTCTTTTTCTTCTTCATTTATATCTGCCTGGATCTGGAGGATGAGAGCCCCTCTTAGCACTCATGGAAGCAGCCACCATATAAGAAAAACACACACACTGGGTTTATTGTGGATGGGTTTATCACTAAGCAATGCAACTATTACATGCTTACTGTCACCCTGCTCTGTAACAGCACACGTGTTCCCTCGCATGCTGTTTCCCACCCTGGGTGCTTGTCACCAGCCAGAGGACACTGCTGCAAAGACGTGCGTGGAAGCTTAGCAAAGTAACTGCAGAGCTGACGCCATTAAGATACAGCTCTCCTAATACTGAAGAAAGGGCTCCTCCTGAAGGCAAAAATCGGGACCCTGTGGCTCTTCGAAGTTATTTGAACTTCCCATGTGTTTGCATTGCATATAAGAAGATAACACCTTTTTTAAATTGTACTTGCACTACATTGAGGCCTAAGCCCAGAAAATGGAATATACAATCCAAGGAGAGCAGTTACGGAAAACCAAACAAAAGCGCAAACAAGCTCCATTTGCAGATGTGGAGGAACTCCAGCGTGCAGGCAAGGCAGTAGTACATGCTGGGGAATGACAGTAGAGTGATTCCTTGCTGGTGAATTGGCACACTTCTTTAGCGTTACTTAGAGCAAGTAATGGATTTCGGTGTTCATTGATAGACTATGATGGTCACTGCTTATGTTGTGTTACATTAGAAAGAACTCCGCCCATACCATTTTTTTTCTCTCCTAAACAGCTTGATTTCTGTGCAGATTTCTTCATGATGACGTTTTCAGCCATTTATTTCTGTTTAGGGCCTAATGCAAAGCCTGCTGCTGTAGCTGCAAGTTCCTTTCTAACTCCTGCTGGGTCTCCATAACACCACATTTGTGTGTCTCTACAAGAGTCCTAATGTCTTCTGGCCTGTCTTTGCTTAAAAGTGGGCTTATCTGGATCTCAAAATTGGGCAGTATTGGCAGCAATACTTTGGAAAGTGGATTTGGAAGGGAGGCCAAATTTTGCTCTTACGTACATCCCATGAAGTCTTGTTCACACTCAAGGGGGGATCTGGAACATCTATCAGTGAAGAAGTTGACCTTTTCTATTAAATGTGACATCAAATTCTGTGATGTCATTACTGCAACTAAACAGGGCATTTAGAAAAACAAAACATTGCTAATAATTGCCCATGTTTTACGGGATAATACTGGATTAATTGACCCTGCACAAGAATTAGCAAATCACACAGCAAGTTCCCCCTAAGAGATGAAGCCTGTAAGAAACAAATCTCTTACAGTGCGTTTTTGTAAAACCTGTATAAAAAAAGACAAATATTGGAGCTTTGTTAAATTTGTTAACATCTTGAGAGTGCAAAATTATTTTCTTGTGATTGAAACTAAGAGTTTATTTCAAGTAAAAAATCTTGTACTCAGTGACAAGAAAATAAGGTCATCTGGAAGTTATATGCAAAGTATAAAGGGGGCACATGTACATGCCCAGTACAGCAGGATTCGCAGTATGGACTAGGTTTTAATTTATGACTTTCTCAGCATTTTCCAATGTTGGATATGCAAATATATGTGCTGTGCGCACATACATACGCAGTCTTAAAAAATTTCCATTGGTGGTGTCTGGGGGATTACTCAGTCTTCTTTCCCACTGTTCATACTGACAGTATAAACCATGATATTAATTTGTCTTGATATTAATTATTGCAAAATATCGCTAAAGGACGCTGTTATTTGAAACTCCTTTTAAAATAATTTTTAACACATGAAATCTTTATGTGGAAAAGGTTAAAAAAAAGTTCTCTCTTAAATGTTGTCCCTGTAAGTGTCTGTATTTATTACAAATAGCTATCTGCTTTTCCCTTTTCCTTTGAGCTCACTTTTCAGTCGTATTGATCCATGCAGTGAGTCAGTCTGTACCCCGTGATTACAAGACTGGGGCTTTTGTTTCTCCTTTTTAAACAGTTTCTTATACTCAAGAATATGGGAACAAGGGAAAAATTATCTGTGAAGGATGTTTGTATTATGAGACAGCTTTAGAAGTACCTCACAAAGTAAATACTTTTGAGGTGGTTAATTTCTGAGAGTTCCTAGTAGACATTGAACCATTTTTGTATTTCCCACTACTGTCTTCATCCAACTAATGACAGTCTGAAAGATCCAGAGTTTGGCAGCAGCTCTAGAAATACCCATTTTGGGTATATATAGTGTTGGGACAGTATATATATATATACACACTATATACTATATATATATATATATATATCACACACTATATCTCTCTCTCTATATATATATATATGTATCTATATATATATCTATATCTGCCTGTAAAGAAAAATACACCTTTGTTTCTGACTTGTTTACTTAAACTTCAAGAAGTAGAAAATGTAGGTGCTACATGAATGTTTCTGTCCCTATAAAATGAAAAAGCAGGTTAGTTAGGGGTTTGGAGTTTTTTTATTCCCATGTAAACATCTAATTAATCTCTTTGCCTTTCTTAAACAAACTAATGATATACAGCAGAATTTGAGTATGTTATGGTCTAGATTTCCTTTACACTATATGGGATTTGAAGAGTGGAAAATATCAAAACTGACAAAAAAGTCTTAATCTTGAGAACTAATATTTAACCAGTCATGTTTTTTCATAATGCCTGTAATACATTACCCTTCTTTGCACATAAGACTGTCTTGACCTGTTTCGAGTAGTCAGCCATCTCATTTTTGTTCAGACCTATATGGAGTTTTAGATAAACCTGCAAGAATGTGCTCTTACAAAGTAAATTTTTTAAAGAAACTCTTTGGTATTCTGGAGTAAAAGTATTTATTTAACAGTATGTGCAACGACTGATTTTTGTATTTTCACATAATTTACCTTATGTATGTCATAGAGGTTCCAGTATTTGTCAATACAGAATGCTGTGCAGAAATATTAAACTTAATTTGTTTGAAACAACTATGTCTTTCCCTACCCAAGGTAAGAAATAGCTTGATAAATTACCTACGCAGAGTATGGAGGTTATTTAACATAAGGAGTTTCCACTGCTGTCTATATTGTATTTTTACCTTTAACACTAATATCAATTAAAAACACAGAGTCATAGAAATTATACTATCAGTCCTGACTTTACCAGATCTGTAGTCATTTTCAGCCTGTAAGTTTTCTCAAACTGTGAGCTCGAAGACTTGAAATTGGTAATCACTGTAGAAATGCTCCTCTTACCCATTTTCATGAAAAGGACAGAGAGGTTCCTAATGAACACCGGCCGAGCAGAGGCCCAGTTGTTTGCTGCTTTAGGTCCCTACTGTCCCATTCTTGCTGCCTCAGTGCTGTTTGCTAGGAGCTAAACCAACTCTTTCCAAGTCTAGCTGTTGTTAGGGACTGCATTTTTGGCCTGCTCATTTCTACAAAAATTAGTCTGGAAAACAGTCAGAAAAACCTGGAATGTAGTTTAGTAAGGACAAGAGCAAAGAACTATACTTAGGCAGGAATGATCAACTGGACAATTACAAAATAAACCAACCTTGAAATAGGTAAAAAGCTACTGGAAAGCAGAAGTGAAGGATCTGTCCTCCATACCTCTGAAAGACAGAACTGATTCAAACTGGTTGAGGTTAGACATCAGAAAATTTTCTGACTACGGGGCCAGTGAACAAACCTTTTTATCTGGGAAATTTTCAGTGACAGGAGACTCGCTATTTCCTCTGTCAGGAGCAATATAGGTTTGGGTAATCTTGCATTTTGGCAGATGGTTGATCACAACAGGAATTACCAGCAGAGAGGAGGAGTGGTCTCTGGGCACTGTCTAAGCCATCCTGGGCAGATCACTGAGAAAAATAAGCATATTGTCAGGTGTTTATTTGCTCTCTAGGAATCTGTGACCCCCCCTGAAAACTCATGAAGCTCCAAAGCTGAGAAAAATCACTTGACTAGACCAAACTTTCCAGCTGTATTTGTACACGCCGTGCTCACTCTGCCTGATCTGATGTTGCATTCATTTGCTTTGAAATATGTGGTTGGTATAAAACCACTGAAAAAAACAATTTCTAAAATGATTTCTAAATGATTTTCTAACTCTTACCTGGGTTCTCTTGTCCGGTGTTTGGAATACATAAGAGTCATAGAGGGGAGCCCTGGCATGGTGTAGTGGTGCTGGGGAGCCATGCTGAGGAGCCATGCTGGAGGTGGATCCAATTCCATTGGTTCTTCTTGATCGTAAGGTGGATCCATGGGCTCCACACCATCAGCCACATGAGTGACGGCCATAGCCACCATGCAGCTGATGGTGTCCCCCGCTAAAGCTGCCTCCTCTTCCTCCACTTCTCCTGCAGCTGCCTCTCTGCCTTCCCACACAAACGTGGGCAGCCACTTGCCTTGCTGCTGTGGGACCTCTTTCTTCCAGTCATCCTTGGAACTTGAAGGTCAGTGAGTTGTGGGCCAGCTGCCAGGGTCCCTGTATTTATAGGGTCCGGAATAAACGGCAGTGAGGTAACCCATGACATTAGGAGGCCACTGTGATGGGGATGCATGTGGCCAAATATGGGCCCCTTTCCTAGGTATTACTCCCTTTGGCACAGGGACTGATGCCCTCCACCTCCCCTTGTGGGCCTGGGCTCCAGCTCCCTCCTCATCCTGTGGCTCCCCTGGACGAGATGGCAGCAAGGGTGTTCCAGGAGGGTCAGGTGTCCCCCATGACCCCCCACTGACCTGGCTCCCTGCAAGTGGCACAGTCCTCCATATCCCATAGTGGCTGAGAGGGAGCAAAGCATCCAGACATCCCACCAGCGGGAAAGGGAGGCACAGCTGGCGTGCGCATGTCTCTAGCACACCATAAAAGAAGTGCTGATTGCCAAGTGTTGCATCCGCCCTTCTTTCCAGTCCCCCCGGCCCTGCGTGGGGAGTTGCTATCTCCTCTGCACAGAGCCCCGAGGGAGAGGGGTGGAGAGGGCCTGGCATCCCTTGGGCCACTGTGCCAGCTCCACATGAGGAGTTTGTCAGAGGCCACCAAGGGAGGTCCGTGGGGCCTGCAGGTGGTGGGGTTTCTTTTCAGTCTGAGGTTCACCCTCACTCTATTCTCTACTTTTAAGGACAAACCTCACTGCTTTTTTTTTTCCAATCCCCAGGGATATTTTTAATGTTCTTCTCTAACACAAAGGTCCAATTCCTGCACTTATCTGGGAGTCTCACCAAGAGGCTTCACCACAGCTATGGCAAAGACAAAGAACAATTCATAACACCTCAGTCTTGCTCACGCTCTTCCTGGAACACAACACAGATTAGGCTACTGGTCCTGTGGCGTGGAATAAGATGGGAAATGGGCTGTGGGTTGGGGTTGCATATGAATTTTGTGGATTGTAGTGACAACAGTTTCTTGGGCATACAGCAGCAATGACACGGTTGAGGAAGTCAGCTGTAGAACTAGGGTCTGTTCTGCTGATCAGTTAACATTCAGGTAAGAGAAAGAAGACATACTTCCTCCTCCAGCTTCCTGGTAATCTCATAAATACATATCCACTTGATTAATTTTCATATCTGGCAGCACACAAACAGATATTTTTGAAAGTCAGAAGACACATTTGGATAACTCTGGGATGACAATGGGTAAAGACAAGGACTGTTTGTTCAGAATTGGAAAGAATCACAAGTATCTGAATGGAATAATCTGCTCTAAGATACCAGTCTCCAAAAGCAAGGGCAAAGCGCTGTTGGCAACACCATGGTAAGCCGTGACGAGACTGCATGAAAGAGGGCACTGGCTTCCAGTTCAGGTAGATGATGTGACTGATTGTTACCACGGGAATTAAATCAGTACAAGGAGATGAACACAGAGAAGTCTGCGTTGGGAACAAAAACCACACGAATGACAGTTTATGACCTCTACTTTTACCTTCTAGATAACATCCACCATTGTCCCTCTTACTCAAGTCCTTTTGTGTTGCGCTTTCTCAGTGTGCCTGTTTCATCTGAATCACTGGCTTTTTGCTTTTTCAGTGCTGCATTTTCATTTTCAGACTCTACAGACAGGTCCTCTTGGCTTGACTCTTCTGCTTCACTGCAGCTGTCAGAGTGGAATCCAGCATTCTCTGCTATGACAGCAGGATCATCATCCTCATAACAACAGCAGCACTCCTCAATGCTTTGGCTGTGATGAAGGCCCCTCTCCTCTTCACTGGTGTCAGTTATCTCGTCCTTTTTCTGCATTAAAGCAAGGCCACCCCTTCCCGTGGTGAGATCAGTTAGCAGGGTTTCATTGCACAGATGCCCTTCATCTTCCATGCCCTCCATTCTTTCTGCCAGCTCTTCTGCAGAAGGCTGGCTCAGGTCAGGGTAATCTACAAGGATTGTGTCCTGTTTGCGCTTGAAGCAATCAGAATTATCATAGACAGGATAGGTCTCTTCTGGATAACCTTGGGAATAAATTGATAGGCAACTTGAAGTATTACCAGCATTTAAAAGTAGTACTGACTTCAGTGTTGGATGCATAAGTTTGTTAAAAGAGTTGTTTTTAGCACTGCCAGTATGTGTGTCATCCATTTAATACCATGTATATGTCACAGTATTAAATCCATGGCAAGAATGTGCATAACATGACTTCGTGGGAGATGATGAGAAAGCACTTATTTTTAGGGAGCCAGAATATCAACCCTGACTTTCAGAAGTGAGTATCTGAGCTTTGCTGAAAGCTATGGGAGCTAACAGGTGAAAACTGCGTGTCTTAGATCTTTAAATAGATTTTCCCCCCCCCTCCTTTTTTCTGTCTACAGATTGACTGATTCATGTTTTGAAGACTTTTGCTATAAACAGCATTATTTATAAAGTTGAAAAAACAGATATGTCAATGATTTTGTGCATTTCGTTTTAGAAAATGTCTCATGAACTTGACTTAAGAAAACAGAGCTTGAAGCCACTGTTTATGTTTTGGATCATTTTTGAAAGCTTCTTAAAGAGCAAGGAATTAAGCCTGCATTTCAAATTATCATAGTGAGTAGCTCAGCTAGGATATCTTGAAAACACATTTATGTAACACGTAAACATCAAGGAACGGAAAGGAAATTCAAATAAATAATTTTTAGAAGACAGACTTCTTGGAGTTTACTTTTACAACATTGGAGCAAACGAAGAATGACTAATCAAAAGTAGAAACTCTAAGTTATCCAAAACATATTGATTCTGATACCCAAGGGGTTTATGATTTTGCATGAAATCTAGCCCAGCAAAGAAAGGGAAAGATATAAACCTACAGCAGCCAAGACCCAGCAGCAGATGAAGCATATGTGAATATTCGTATGCCACTTTTGGCAGCAGATGGTGTAGTGTTTACACTAAAGGAAATGCTGGATGCCTCAAAATGTATTTTCTTTCTATTATGGTCAGGAAAATAAACCACCTCTTGCAAAGTTTTGAATACTGACTTCTGAGAAGGAAGGATAAAGTTAGCAAAAATTTTGAAAGGACCTGGGACTATAAGTAATCCTTACTCAATTTTTTTCATCAGGGTAATTGTAAGAAAGGCTCTTGCTTACCTTCCCAATCCTCCATGTAAGGAGCTTCTTCAGCTTCCTTCTCAGGAGAGATGCCATCTATGAATTTTCCTTCTTTCATAACTCTAGTAATTTCTCGGAGTTGCTGAAGTAACCGTTTTTCCTGGTCTGTGGTAACATTTTGAGTCCTGCTAGAAAATATTAAACACCAGAATTCAGACCACTATCATTACAAACTATTAACAGAGATTGAACCCAACTGTTTGGTTCGTCCAAGCAGCACAGTCTGAAGAAACCTGGCTGCAGTATGATCACAATTCAACATCTGCATGTGGTCTGCCCTCCAGCTCAGTATAAAGGTTTAGCCATTTATCTAGAAAGCCTGCAAACTCAAACAGGTAAAGGAAGGCAGGTAGCACAAATGTGCGAGCAAGATGGAAGTGACACACAAGCAAGAGTTATGGTACAGAAGACAGTATGGAAATTTCTGTCTTTTTTTAAAAGAGCATTAGGTGGAGAATTAGAGGGCCATACCTGGTTTGAAGCATTACAAGAAAATACAATTCAGAATCTATGCTACATTTAAAACAACTAGTGGGGCTGACCAAAAATGTCTCTCACAGACATTAGTCTCAAGAGTCTGATGAGCCCTAATTATGGCCATTAAAGGTATGAAATTTGCAAGGCCTCATTAAGAAATGTCAGTTGGACAGATCATCATCATATAGAGTCAACAATGCTGCCTGGTGGGGGGGGCAGGGGAGAAGCAGGAAGGAAGAATTAAAAATGAAAAGAATGTGTTAGATGTAACTTTAACTTGCCTTTAGAATCAGAGGGAGAGTGGAAGAGGACTGAGATTTTTATCACATTTAAAGTAAATTATAATTTTGGCTGATTCTACACTGCTGATTCTAGTAATTACTACTGCTCAGGTAATACCATTACTTACTGTTGTAACAAAAATGCTTCCAACAGATAAGATCATGTAGTCATTACATGTTATTTTCTCTGGAAAAAAAAACCAAACAGCGTCCTAATAATCTTATGGGCAAAAAGAAGTACTTGGAGGGTGGTGATCTGAGCTCTACTAACTCACTCAGTAGGTCAGAATAAGAAAGACAGAATAGGAAAGAATGATGCTTAGGGGTGAAAATCATTCTGACTGTTGCACTTGTTTCATCTTAAGTTTCAGGTCGCTGAGTAGGTGTTTGATCTCTGTGTAAGTGCCAGTTCAAGCCCCTCAGGGGACCTAGGCACTACTCTGGTGCTCTTTTGAATCTCACTGTGGTTTAGGCAGGATCTATTGCCCCTAGTGACTCAGAGAGGGTGACCCTCAGCATGCGCAGAATGCTCAACTGTAGGTGGTACGTGAGGTCAGACAGATGATCTCTGGTGATCTCCAGATCATCAGATAGACAGATAATCTCCAAGATTAGACAGCTGCTCAGTGAATCTTAGGGGTGAGATGGGAAGAGAGGAGCTAGAAATAGATTAATGATTTTGGATTTAAGTGATTATTACCTATCTAAACCTTGTTTCAAGTACCTGAATTCTCATAAACTTGAAAGCTTGCAGCTTCCATCTTCAGTTTTTCCTCTTACTAACTGTTGTGAATAGAGTGGCACTTTAAATAGGTACTTCGTGCTACTCTACATATACGGGAATGATGATGACACGATAGTTACTCCATTAAAGGCAGCAGAGTCATACTGGTTTAAAGCCAAAGAGATTAGCATCATACTGCTGTTTTGTGTGATGGTGATCAAAGTGCTGACCCTGGGGTAGATTTTGAGCACAGTTCCGTAACTGAACTTAGCTCAGGAGCAGGCCCACCAGTTTCATTACCAGCTACCCAGATGAAACATTTTAGATTGAGATCACAAGGCTAAACATCACTTTTCTGAGCTTCCCCTGAGGGGCACTTTGCCCCACAGATTGAAAAGCTGATATAGTCCCAATGTTATAGGAAGATTGCACTGGGTCCCCTCAAGTTGCAGTGGCAGTTTTTTCCACAGACCAAGTGTAGATGTGAAACAGCATCTTCTCAAAAGCCTGCATTATGCAGATGTAGAATTTGAGATGTGAATTAACAGGGACACAAAAATAACTGGTTTTATCAGCTAGCTGCCTTTGACAGAAGCTGTAATAGAACTGTCAAACTAATCCTCCTTTGATAGACAATAGTGTATGTAATTTTAATATCTATCACCTGGATAAAGACAGAAAGGTCTGTCTGTTTAGCACAATGGGGAGATATGCTAACTCAGATAATAGGATCAACCAATGCAGCTGAAATACTGTGGGATTTCCTACAGGAAAATTCCTAATATGCTGGATACTCTCATTAGAAAGCACTGTCTTATTGCAACACAAGGTCTCTGTGAGTTTTTCAGAGTATTCCTCCTCCAAGATACCTTGCTTAAAAGACAAATTCCCCTATAGAGAGGGAGAAACCAAAGCCCATGCAGTATTTTCACTTAATTTAAAACCTCTACGGAGACCTACTACAGGATGCTGACAATGTATAAGACATCTGACTGTCTGCACAGTGGAGATTTACTAGAGTATAATTCACTTATGAATACTAAGAGGACAACAAATGCAAAAGGTTTACAGTATAAGAAAAGGACAATATTTTTGCTGTGTGTATTTGTAGCTCCAACGCAGCTATTACTTTTCATAGTGGCAATGCTTATGTTTTGTAGAGTCCCAAAGTGCTCACTAACAGGTAAAGGTTTCTTATTCTTACACTGAGATCAGAACATTTCCTAAAGAGCTATCTTGACTGCAGTGAAAATCCATAATCTAACATGATATCTCAGACATGTCAACTGGTATTTTGTTGTTTCATGATCTTAAAATGATCTCTATTAAAATGCAGCTATAGGCCCAAAATAGAACCCTACAGAGTACAGCCTCTATCTCTCTTCCGTATCACATTTGCTCAGTTCATGTTAAGTTTTTCCAATTGACAGCCTGGTAAACAGGACTTTAAAAACAGGTAATTGAGCTGTGTTATTCCTATCTATTTCTAAAACAGCACGTATACTTGCTACAGAAGAAAGCAGAATAATATCACAGAGCACAGGATATATTATTCCTTTGAAACAGAATTTCTTCTTATGGTACAGCATTATCTAAGAATAAACTGTCCTTCCAAACTCATCCGCATTTCAAAAGCAATGGGTTTTTCTGAAGAAAATATACAAAATTAGAATGTCTTTGGATTTTAAGAATCTCCACCAGAAGGAGAAAGCCGGGATGAATCCTGGAATAGTTCAGCTGGAAGGAGAACTCTCCTGAAGTATAGCAAGAGGAAAATGAGGCGTGACCTCAGACATCAGTGCTATTACAAACTCTGTGTATTATGATGATACACTGTATTTGTGACAATGAAAAATAAGTCTTTTGTTTTGGTTACTAATATTTCACTTGACAGTCTAGGAGTTACTTTGCCATATCTAGTATAATGGGCCATGGTCTCACTTGGGATCTTTCAGCATTAGTTTAAATTTAATACCAGTTATTTCTTTCTCTGACTTTTCTGTTGTAAGGATTTCTGTTTATCTGCATTTTAATAAATAGAGCGCAAGTAATTTTTGCTCTCTTCCTCTTTCCTTTTTATTTAAATCTGTCAACATCCAGATTGAATAAGTCTAACACTATACTCTTGTGCTCTAATTACACTTTCTAACCATACATTTTATTTTAAGACATTCATCCAGTATTACTGAACTTAATGAGTATCACAGTGTAGACTAAGAAAGCTTCAAAGTCTGGGTGTATTTGAAAAACAGTTATTTGCTCCATCTAGAGGTGCTTTTCACGTTCTCTTTAAAGAGGCTATATACAAAATGCTTTATTAGATTCAGATTCTGATTTCCCCTGAGGCCTTTAGATCCATCTATAAAAATAGTTTGGTTGAACAAAGAAGGGAAGTTCTACTAAATAAAGGCTCTGAGCCAATAACACATAGCGGAACAAATACTGGATCAGGCCCTAAACCCATTTCTCAATAAAAAATATCCTATCCCAAGAGTCAGCACAGTATCTGGGCATCTCATAAGCCTATTTCTGGCAGCTTAAAGGTATGCATAGAGCATTGCATTAGCGCTCCAAAACAGAGATGAGTAATAGACAAAATAGTACCCTTCTGTTTCACTAGCAAAACCAGGGCAGCTTACGGGTTCTCCTGCTGGAACCTGGCCTAACACGGGCAAGTTCGGCACCTTGTCTTACTGACATGAGTGCAGGGCTGCAATACGGGGCATGGTGCAAAGTAGTCAAAACTACATGCTCAAGGAGAATGCAGTTTGAAGCATAAATGAACATAACGCGCGAGTTCGGCAAGGAATTGTTCCTACAGAATAGGTTAAAAAAGGCATTGATTGATCCTGACAAAGTTAACATGCGTTACAACCTGAAGAGCTATCTTTTTTGCTTGCAAACCTCACCTTAATATTCATGGTATTTAAATTTTCAAACACTGCAGTTACGCATTGTCCTATTCGTGTTGTTACATTCCTTGTGAAAAACATAGACCTGCTTCCAGTGCTTCTTTATAATGTAGAACACTGATCTCAGATTTATAGCAAACATTAATAAACATAATAATTTTTTAAATCCTGATTTTACAACTGCTTTTTTCTTTTATATTCAGAAGCAAATGCATTGATTTACTGGTTACAGGGTGGAACTAAGTAATGGAATCAGATTATTATATAATTCTGCCCTTAAAGAAATATTTTATGAATATTCTAACAAGCATTTACATAGATTATAACAGCATTTCTATTTAGAAAAATAACCCTATTTAGAAAAGGGTTATATAAATAACCATAAATAACTATTTAGAAAAATGGAACTGGAAAAAGAGCCATAAAACAAATGGGTCTCTTAGGAATCACTCAAAGTATTACTTTGGTCATATTAGGACAGGTTGGTTTATATACTTCAAATGTAGCGTTTTATTTTCTGTTTACACATACACATCATTATCTTCCAAACAATGTACTGTACAAAGGGGGAGGGTAGGGATAGTTGCATATCTGTTTAAGGAAAATTAAGTTGGAAAAAATTATTTATTTTAAATGTAGATGCTGAAAAGAGAAAAACTGCAGAACAAAAAGTGTGATGTTTAAAATAAAATTTCTACAATTTGAAGTAGTGATAAAAATGCTATTTTAATATAGCCAATGTAAGAAAGTTTAATTTCTAATCAGAGCAGAATCTCTCCTTAAAATGCTGTAATTTGAAACATACCTGTCACAGTTAGGTCCTACTCTGTTGATTAGTTTTTCCATAGCTTCTTCTGTCTCTCTCAGTTTTTCCTGGAGTTGAGTGAGCTCATAGTCAGCTGTAAAACAAGAAAAACCCAAGATCTGTCAGTAGGAGCTTTGAAAACGTATCCCTGTCCCATTACCACATGCTGTACCAAACCAAACTGGCTGTGAGGAAACTAAAACATGCAGCTTAAAGAGTTCTACCTACTTTTCCTGGTACAAGAAGGTGAAGACTATTGCCAATGGTAATAGGACGCACAGAAAGCACGTTCTTTCAAAGGCTCCCAAACAACCTCCCAATAAGCAGAGTGAGTGGGCCACTGTAAATGCCCGGGAGATTAAAGTTAGAAAAAAGAAAATACTGTACTTTTTTTTTCTAAGGAAACCAGAGTGTTTTACTGCCTACCGCAAAATTAATGGTTCTCATGGAATTTCCCTGCTAAATCCTTGGGAACAGAGACAAAAGGTCACTCGAGCATTTTCTAATGACTCTAAGGTTTGAGAAGCCACATCTTTATCAAAGAGAATAAAGTTCATGGGCTTGATGGCATCTAACCCTGCACAGATGTGCCACGGTAGGCAGCAAATGCAGTCTGCCAGGCTTACCAGGATGAACAACAGCTAACCCCATCATGTCTGCCTGGGGAGCAAAGCACGGTATTTCCACAGCTGCACTTTTTTTCAAGATATGTGTCCATATTTCAATAGTAGACACACAGGCATGCATGCCTGCAGGAACACCCATACTGGCTTTAATTTAGCTGAAAGCATTAACAGCAAAGACATAGCAGCATGGTTGTCAACAGAAATGCTTGAGCTTCTCGTTTGGCTTTTGTAGCTCACACCCAAAATCCTATACCTGTGACTTCATTGTTCCCAGCTGCAGAACAAAACGAAACCAGCCTGGGTTAAGTTAAATATTCAGCTGCTACAGGCACACCCATTTAAGCAGCACAAAGCCACATAGTAGGGATAGAAAAAGCCATCCACAAACATCCTGCTTTTGGGAAGATCTCTATTCTGCAGAGAATGTCATTATTTAGCATGTCTGAGACTTTAAAAATATGGGAAAGTAAATTGGCAAAGAGAAAGTTACTCCCTCCAAGTCACTACGTAAGTGGTTGCGAGTCCAGTGGCTTGTCCCCTGCTCTGCTAAAGCTTGCAATGAATGCGTTAGGAATACAAATGAAGAACTCTAGAAAAAGGCAGAATAATTTTCACCACTAAAATTCTTTGAGTTATAATGATGGTAAATATTTAACTTACTGCAAAGTTAGTTTCTCTTACCAAGCATTAGAGAAAAAAATACAATTACCTTCACTAATAAATTGCACAAAATTGCTAGGCACAATGCGGTGCAAGTGCACTGAAAATACAATCTATATCACTGAGTACATTAGGTGTTCCTAATATATGCATTAATGTCAAGATAATTACAGCTATGTTAAGAGAATTACCTTACTGCTAGCACTTTCTATAAAGCTCTAAGTACTTTTCTTTCCTATTACAATTTAGCCAGCTAAACACAAAATACTTAAATACTGGTATGGTAACTACTCATCCAATCTTCAATAGGAAGCTCATTAATTTATCTAATAAATGTCTACAAATAGTTGAATCTATCCCATCAATGTTTAGGTAAAACCACAATAACATTTCAGAATACTGCTTGCTTTCTCATCAAAACTTAGAGCATTGCTAAAACGGAAGGGAAAAAGTAGGGAAGTGCCTGGTGATGCCTAAGAATTCACAAATTAAAAAAAATGAAGGTAGCTTTTAATATCTTTATATACTATTACTAGAACATTATGGATTATAGAATAATTATAAATGGACATCCTATTATCCATTTTTAATCATTAGCTGCATAGCTTTTCAGCAAATCCATACAGTTAATTCGGTGAACCTTATGAAAAGCCAGTGCTTCCACTGGGACTTGACATCAGGCTACTATCACAGAGTCTCATTAGCTGAATGCGATTAGAAAGTGATGGTGCAGCAATTCACTTTAACTCTTGATCATTCCAACACAGAATCTTCTGGCTTGTTCTTCATGGGTGGGAAACAGCGGCTTTACAGTGAAGAAACCAGTTGGACCGTGCCTCTACAGAGTCAACAGCTACACAGATACAACTTAGAAGTCATACTCACTGATTTTCCTCTTCATGTTTCCAGGTGCAGCAATAGGGCATTTCCGCTCTCCAGCAATAGTTTTTCCCTTGGAAGCCAGCTGATGAGTGAAAAAAGACCATGCTTCTATGAGTTACAGAAATAGTAACAGATAAGCCCCAAAGGCAACACCAAAAAGGACAGAAAACTAAAATATGCCAGAAAGTAACCACACAAAAGGATGGCCAGCAGCAAAATCAGACAACCATGAAAGATGCCTAGGAGATATTGCCAGCTTAAAACTGCTAAAAGACACTTGGAACAAATTATATTTTTAAGCATAGTGAAACCATAACTCATCAAAAATAACTTTTTCATTTTAGAATATTTACCTGTTCTAGCCTGATCCTGTAATTCTTCGGTGTATAGGAAGGAAAAAACAGTGTATTGGGCAATTACTGTGAAATGAAGGACGGGTTTTGAAGGAATTGTATGTGACTCCACCTATCCTTCTTGCAACAGTTTCTGCCATTATTCCTCGCCAACTTTGTACCTGCAGCAAAGATACTGGCTGTCTCTATACAGAAACTGCAAGCAATCTATTTCTTTTGTCTTTGTGTTTGATCAGCTCACCCAATTCACCTTGCTCTTGCCTCTTGTCTGTCCAGAGCAGGCTCAAGTGTTTGGACACTGCTCAGTCTGGATTCAGCACCCACTCAAAGGAAAAAACATTTCCACAAGTCCACTTCTCCCTCCCCCCACACAGCTGACTGTCATCACCTACATGGGAGTCATGTCTGTATAACAAAAAGTCATGAGAAGTTTAAATCAGGTGTGAAATACTGGAGGGGAATTTGGGCTGTGCTTTTTTAAACTAGCTTTCAACCAGTTCCTCAGCTGGGGTAGTTCCAGCGTGGTCAATACAACCCCAAACTCCCATTCTCTAACGATGTGGTGTTTTTGTTCCAGAAGGTATGCAATAACTGTACTCCCTCTCTCCCACCTTAAATGTGTAACACAATACATGACATATATAGTATATATATGTAGTCACACATGATAGAAAAGAATACTACGTGTACATTCAAAATTAATCTAACATTGTTCTAGACACGAACATTTTCCAGGGAGGGGAAATCCTTAAAAAAAATGTAAGAGTTCAGAGGCCAATACAAGATTTCAGCAACCCATCCCTACATTCTTAACTACAGTCTCTGCAATAGCGAAAACCACACGACACGCCAATCTTTCAACCACCAAAGGCCCACCATAAACAGGTTTTTTTGAGCAAGGCTGCAATGGAACCAAGTACAGAATGGGACTATTGTTTCTGTTTTGAGGATTTTTTAGCTGCTATTTCCCTGACTTTTCAATTTATGTCGGTCTTACCTTAAATAAAATGTATAGGATATATAAGAAGATGCCAAATCCATATATAGGGATAATCTGCCCCACAAGACCTCTCCCAGATCCACCAGTGCTTCCACCACCACCTCCACCTGCCTTGGCTTTGGCAACTGCTTCAGCAAGGTGAGACCTTGGAAAATGAGGGGTAGCTCGGCTGTCGGGAGTGACCTGGTAATGCATCCTTGGTGGAAAGCGACCAAGCTTCCCTGCAAGAAAACACACAATAATTATGTTTCTTCTATTACTTTTCACCCTTTTACATGCAGCCAAAACTGCAGCAGGTGCGGCTTACTTCTTTCCTCTACTTTTAAATACACCACCACTGATTAATAAAGTAACTTGTTGGACTGTAAGTACCAAGTCTGTAAACTCAGTCCTTGGTCACTTGCTATATGCAGTGCTAGGAGTTAGGTATGCACAATTACTCTCTTGAGAAAAAGCTGGCAGGGCAATTAACAAAACACAGAGTTTAACAGCTACACACTTGTCCAATGACCCTATGAAACAGCATCCCTAACAGAATGAAAACCTAAACTCTTACTTCTGGTTCTCTGCTCAGAAAAACCCCAATAACATATTAGTTTGCTGCTATGAACCTGGTCTTTCAGTATCATGCAAAGATGTTCATGTATAAACCGCTACCCATCTAGTGTCCTGATACACAACTGCAGTGTTTGCACAGTATAGATTTTCGTCTATTGGCATATGAAGTAGTTACCTGATTTTACCAAATGAGTAATGAAAGATAAAGAAAAGTGATAGCACCTTAAACTGTTCTCCTTAAAGAAGTGTTGGGTAAAGCAGTTAAAAAGGTGTTGGTAAGAGAGGAGATTGAATATAGCTTAGGACATTCAGCATTTTAGAGGGGAAACAATGGTTTCTAGCATTGAGAGAGGCGGAGAGAATTTAAAACAAGAAAGGGGAGTGAGCATAAATGGGTGCATGGATGCTACAGTAAGACTGCAAAGAGCCTGAAATGCTCCTGTGGATGATTTCATTCAACTGAAAGGCACTAGAATCTCAATAAATCTAAGTTCATGCAGTTACTGTATTTTCTTGTTGCCATGAATTCAACAATTTTGCCATGAAATTCACTATTTCACTCCTCTGTGTACTAGACATCCTGCTTTCTATCTCCATACCTACCCTGGGCTTGCCCTTGCACCCCCTTCCACGATTTGGGACTGACGTGAATGACTCAGCTACTCCATCACCACATCTGGTGGTGGGAGGCACTGGATGGAAGCACCAGATCCAGGGACTGTCAGGCTGGGTGGCAGCTTACCCCAACACCAGCTGCAAAATGTCCCCGTCCCCATCCCCGGCAGCAGGAAAGCCAGGCAGCCTGGACACTAGTCACTGGCACTGGGGCAGGCTGCATGCACTTGCATAAGGATAATGAAAACTAGGTTTGAAGTAGCACCGCAAACAACTAACTTTACTTCTGTAAGTACCCAGCTGCAACTAATTTTAAGAGAAGCGGGACAAGAGAAAATTAGATTAAATAAACATTTGCTCTTGCTAGGAAACACCATCATAGGCAGCTAAATTCCTGAGCACAGAAAATTACAGTAAATACATATTAGGAAGTGATAGCAATAATTTGTGAAGTTCTTCACATTTTTCTTTTAGGTGACGGATGCTGTAGGCATTACTGAAACTGCCTAGGTATACCACCACTGACCAAAACCTCTCTCAGATTAGCTCAGGCTTAAGTTTGAGGAAGCTGTTATCATGCACTTTAATTTTAGTGAATTATTCAAAGTCTGTGATGGAAAGCATAGCATCTTATTTACAAGAAAATCCTACTTCCAGCAGGAATGCCTTGTAGCAGTAGGTCACTGGGGAAATAACTGGTGTGTAGAGAGCAGCATCACTGAGGGAGGGATGAAACAGCAGGGTAGATAAACCTTTGTAAAACATCTTATACTCATGCAGAAATTATTTATAAAAAAGGAGATAAAGAAAGCAGAAAATAATTGACAAAGGTGAAACTGCACTTAACAGGAATTTAAAGGGAATAGTTTTCTAAATTATCCACAAGGCCTCATTTGTGCTTTAAAAGATTCAATTCAATTAAAGATAATCAGGCCAAAGGGACACACACTAGTCATCTCATTATCAAAATAAGGGAAATTTCATGGCTTCTAGTTCTAAATCTTCCCTGTTGATTTTTAAACTTTTATAATGATTTCCTTATTTAAAAAAAATAAAATTATTTTTAATTTTAGCTTTTTAAAGAACCCATGTAAATTGCAGAGGAAATCGACAGCACAGGTAACTTAAAAGCACCATATGCAAAAATATGTCAAATAGTATATAAATGAAATGCATAGCAATTTGGATGCCGCTGTCAATTAAACAACATACCTCACGTTATAAAAAAGCCCAACACTGTCCCACAGTGTCCCACACCAGTAGATGATGTGACTGGATTCAACATTTCCAGGGACAAAAACAAGCCACTTTCAAATGGAGACAACGACATACTCTCCATCAATAAAATCAAGTGACACTTCTACATGAGCACAGAGGACCACGTGATGGGTCCTTGTTTGCTGCGCCATCCAGTTGCCAGTGCAGATGGTGAGCACTTCAAGAGAACATTTTCCATGCTGTGGGAAGGGAAGAGCACTAACCTCCATTTAGCTTTGAGGGGTGCCCCGGTACAGCTCTCCTTTTGAAATGTCTCTCAGCTCCCATGTGACAGCGTGAGCTTCACACAGACCTCCTCGCTGCCTGTGGTAACTCCACACAATACATCCTACCTGGCTTTGCGATCTTTTTACCTAAGTTTTACCTAACATGCTTAATAATTTGTCGGTTTAATGCTTCAAATCAACTTTGCAAACCAGCTACAGGGCAAGCAGAGCATGTTTTGTCTAATCCTGTCCCTTCAATAGCTTTAGGTCCAAAAATAAAATTATGCCCCAGCTAATACTTGTGTTGTTTAAGAGACTAGTTCTGAATGTAGATGAAGTCCCTAATAGCAGTATCACACTAAATTTACTGTGGGTTTTTTAAACTTTTAACAATATTATCACTCAGCTGAAAAAAAGCAAATCTTAAAAAGTATATTTATAGCACACCTAATACAATGGCCAACCAGCTGATAATATTCAGACTACGCAAGCGTCTTTTTTCCAAGAAAGCTGTTATGTGTTCTGTCTAATGGGGTTTAGGAATTGCTACTGAACCCACCATGACTATTCATAAAGTTACTTAGACTTGAGTTATTGTACGATTCAGCAACTCTTAATCTAGATAATATGTCTTTCTGCAACATTTGACCAGCTGTAAAATGCTGGGATACATACATACACGTATAATAAAAAAATAAAGTTTGACATACAGTACATGTGGGCTGCTGCTACATTAAGTTTGCACTTCGTTCATCAAGAGATTTACGGTACATGACTTAATTTATAAAATACGCATGTTCTGCAGACCCCAGGAAGCGTAGGAGAAGGATTATTGATGGGGAATGGGAAGCACGTATGACTTGTCCACGCTGACAGCAAAGCAAAGGATGCTGTCTCACTGCTCCTCAAATCTCATCCATGCTGCTCCTTGGGACAGCACCCACAGTTCTGCTCATCCTCTGCAAGAGGTGGTCTGCCTTTTTTCTTCGTTTCCATCCCAAAACCATGGTTACATTACTTTGGTTTGGAAATACTAAGAATGTGTTTTTTCCAAGTAGGCCACTTACTATTCCTTACTGTGCATGCAAAACCAACCAAGCAACAAAACCACAGCCCAAGATCAAACCAGCTAGACGTTTTGCAAAAGCTTTAACTGAAAAACATGTGACAGTGGGATACAGAACTATCCTCCTGCCTCAGCAATGCAAATTCCAGTCCTCAAACCTATCTTCCAACTGTACTCTCACTCCCACGTTTAGGGATGCTTAGGTGCCATTTACATTTCCCTGGTAAAATGTTCATCATAGTGACTGAAAAAGAAAATGACCGCTTTCTCAGTCACAGGGATCAGAAATGAAATACGCTTTTGTGAGAACCAGAACTCAAGAGTTTTGTACATTTTTGTCCCCTGCTCTGTTGGACATGACATTTAAAGAAGATGAGTGCTCTAAGCAAAGCTTTTGCTAAGGGAAGTAGGATATGCAAGACCTCCCTCTCTGGTAAATGCAATAAAAAGGCATTCTACTGAAGCCTTCGTCTCAGGACACTTGCATCAATCTTCAGCCCTCTCAGAAGTGTATTTTTATAAAAGATTTATTTTCTCTGTCTCTGTGTCCAATGAGATGAATTGGCTACAGGGCTCTAAACCTGCAAGCGGCAACAAACAGACAGACACAGGCTCTGTGACAAAGTAACTTGATCTTCTCCAGACTGAAAGTGTCCTCCAAGGTTTTCTTGCATAGCCTCCATGTCTAGCATAATAGCTTAGAATAATCTATACACAAACTGTTTTCTTGACATTAAATCTAAATCCTCTTTCAAGCCCCTATATGATTTCTGCTGCTATTCTTTAACACTGTTTCCCCCAACACCTCTGCCCAAAGAAAGCCCAAGTAATTAATCATTTTTACAACACTACAAGTTCACGTTCGGTTCATTGTTGAGGCCACTCCCTATTTCAGTATTATACACTATCACAAGACCCATGTTTTAGATTTTTAACACATGCAGTCATTTATGTTTTTCCCTTCTAAATCTTTTTATAAATACTTCTGATTCTGGCAGACAGAGTAACATCAAGACGAACTGGACAAACAGTATGCATTCATTTAGTTCTTGCTCTTTCACTGACATTTACAAAGTAGCTCTAGCTGTGATCCCAACAACACACCTTTACAAACCTACCCAAAAATGGTTAGAAGGAATGACAATTTTGAAATCCTTACTTTAAACCACTGCACAGGTGTTTCTAAGGGAAACAGTCAAATGCTTGAACATTTTTTATTAAATAATGCAGGTGGAGGTTAAAAAGGAAAACACAGAAACTACCCCAAATGGAAAAAAGGTAATTTTCTTAAGGACACCGGCAGGCAACTGATGTGTGTGCATTGCACAAATCCAAGCTGGGCAGAGGCGTTACCTGAACCCTGAACAGTTGTGCATTTTTCTTGTAAAGCTCATGCCACTTTATTGTTCATAAGAATGCAGACAGACTATACACCTATTGTCATGGAGCTGTAAGGTTTTGCTTAAACTACCAACTTAAGAGAGTAGCTTTACAAAATGCACGGCATGTATTTATGAACATTAGACTTAAAAGTACTTTTTAAACTGCTCTTTTTTTCCTCTTTTCCAAAAGCTAAAAAAAACCAAAACACCAAACTAATGCCTGTCCATGAAATAAACTAGAAATGTGATACATGCACAGTTAGTTCTTTAAGTAAGTTCTTTCATTACATGAAACTACTACTGTGAAAAAGAGCAACCTGTCTGAAAGATAATATTAATTTCTATAGTACTGTGCTCACCATTTTCAAAAAAGAGACCTCTGAAAATGCCTTTATTAGAGAAAGCACCATTCCCATGCTTAAAGCCTGTTTCGATAAGCCTTCCGGTAACATTGAGTTCTAACAAATGGTAGTAAACTTTAAGAATGTTTTATTCAGAGGCATTTTGCCCCCAAGACTACAATAAGCACTTTATTAACTTCAAGAATGACACGATTACTTCAAGTCCCTGGAACTGCTGTCAGGTAACTGCAGTTATCAGTTCACTGAAGAGGATGATGAATGACAGAGATAAGAATTGAACTGTTCAATCGAAGTTTATTCTTCCAATAAAAAAATAACTCCAGGTGAAATAAAGTTTGGTCTACAGAGCAGATGTAATGAAATTCTTGCTATCAAATTGAAAATACAGACTATAATTTCTCCTCTGAAATGGATCAGCTGAGGCGAGGTATTACATCCTCGGCCGAAGACTGGGATGCAAGAGAGGAGCATGCTGAGGGCTCACTCTGCACCAGACACACGCTAACTCCTGCTGTGCTGCAGTCTCTTCCAGGATGATGGACGGAGTATTTATGCTACCTATTGATGATGGAAAAAGAGCATTAATGATACCTACATCAAGCATTTAACTGTGGCTGTGATTAGCCAGCTTGGGACAGCACTGCTTAAAGTAGGCTGTGCTAGAACAGGTATGAACATCGTTCATCAAAAATGTCACTGAAAATAATTTGGGTGCAAGGGGTTTTTCTGGGTTTTTTTAGCTAATTTTTCTGTTACATCAATTCAGTCCATCCTGCAGGCAAAGAAAGAAGCACCAAAATATTAACTGACAACTGCCTAAGACTGCACTGCTGTGGGAAAACAGTTTGTCAAACCCTGCCATCTGGTATCACTGTGGGATCAGGGCTGGGAGCGGCACAGGAGCAGAAGTTAAGGGAGAGACAGGTACTACCTCCCAGAACATCTCCTCTCATCCCTGCTTCAGGCAGGTGACCCACGGTCCTCACCCAGCCCCTGTGCTGTCTGCTGGGCCTTTGCGGGCCCCAGCATCATGCCCTCACAGTACTGCTTTTGATGTGCTATCAAAAAAATCAGCTACCATTCAGGTTTCCTGTGTTAGAGATTACAGAATGAAACTATAAACCTATAAATCTACATGCTGATGAACCTGTATTTAAGTTAAAGACCAAGAACCAACCAAAAGAATACACACAGCAACCATGAAAGAGTAACCACAGTATAGGTCATGTATTTTGGTTCAACA
This sequence comes from Numenius arquata, assembly GCF_964106895.1. NCBI lineage: Eukaryota > Metazoa > Chordata > Aves > Charadriiformes > Scolopacidae > Numenius > Numenius arquata. Next base: position 20,583,890 of record NC_133581.1, read on the forward strand.
TAATGTTTCAGCACCAACTTCAGCCTGAACGTCCTTAAAAAACCCTGGCCAAATTAAACCAGTGTCACTAAACCATACGGTCACGTAAGAACCAGGCTGTTGGAAAGATGCAGAAGATCAAGTCACTGAACATGAGACCCTGTGGGACAGCATCCAGTACAACCCAGAGGTTCTCTAGACCTCCATCAGCCTCATCTCTGGCTTAACGGCAGCCCTGGGCAAAACTCTTTCTCTGCGAAGACCTGGGGCTATGATACTCACTACTTCTCTGAAGCACCTTTCGGAGAAAAACCTACAGTAAAGGGCAATGGGCATAAAAAGAATGGGAGGTGCTTGTATGAATCCATTCCTCTAGAACTTAAGAGGGGACATGCAAAGTGGGAGGGCAGGCAAGCAGACAGAGCTCAAGGGATTGCAAGGACAGCATCCAAGTCTAAGTGAGCCATCATGTGGCGTGTTCATTATGAGAATCTGGTGCATGAATGCCAAGTTTAAAATACTGGAGTAGGAAACTAAACAATGAAGATGATTCAAATGAACTTTTATTTCATATTCAATAACAAAAGCATTCGATACAGAAAATAACAAAATAATGAAGCTTTCAAATAAAAAGTGATGTATCGCAATGAAAAAAGTGGTATGAGTATCTCTCTTTTCAGTAGCGTTAGTGCCCTACTTAAACAAATAAAATGAAACTTGCAAGTTTTTAAACTATCTTTCTCTGAAGGGATCAGAAAAAGGTAGCTCACAGCAAGAATACTAAATTCAATCTGTGACACTTCACACGCACCAATGAGAGAGTGACGCGGTAACACTTATGGGAACAATTAACTACGCTACGTTTTCATACCAGGCGGCAGAGCACCCCCCGGACGCGCGTTCCGACAGAGGCCCGCTCGCACACCGCCCGCCCGGCGGCAGCAGCACCCCCAGGGGCGGAGAGCTGACGGGCCGGGAGCCCAGCGCCACCGCCCGCCCCGCCTCGGGCTCACCGCTGAGCCACCCCCCGCATTTCACGCTCGGCCCCCGAGCAGCAGCCGAAACACGGACCTGGGCGTAACGGTGCGGGGGGGAATGGCGGCGAGGAGCGGCTCGCCCTCCCCTCAGGGGAGCCGCCACCGGCGGCGGGGCCCGCGGCGGCCTCTTACCCTCGGGCGGTGCGGGCGCTGCGAGCGGCGCAGCCCCAGGCTCCTGCCTCCCGCCGCCCCGAGACAGGAAGGTCCGCGGCAGGAGGAGGGAGACGCAGAGGACCAGGCAGGAGACCATAGCCACCCTGCAGCACGTCGAGTACGCCATGGCGGCTCGCGCGCCGCGGCCGTTGCGGAGGCGTTGGCTGGCCGTTACCCGGCCGTTACCCCACCGTTAGTCTCCGCGCAGGCGCGCGCATGCGCCGGGCGGCGGCGCGGCCGGGAGGGAGGGAGCCTGGGGAAGGCGCCTGAGAGGCGGTGGAGCGTCGTCCTCCCTGAGGGAAAAGTGTTGAGAAGCGGGGTGCGGGAAGTCCCAGTCCTGGTCTGGGTTAGGTCCCTGTGGAAACGGCCATCAAAGACGCGGGTCAGGGCGGGAGGGGGCATGTGGATCCCCTCTTCGTAATCCCACCATACTTGTTTTCCAGACTCTCTGTCCTCCCTTGACTGTAGCACTGCAGACATTGGGCAAGAGGAAAAGCAAAAGAAATCAATCCTGCACCTTTTTTTCTCCCCTGTGAAGGGTTTCAGTGGTGTCACAGCTGGTCTCTGCAGGTGGCAGCGATGGCAGGATGGGTCAGGTGGGCGCTGAAAGCTCTGTGGTGCCCTGCCATGGTGAGAGGCGATTTCGGTAGTGGCAACGTGGCTACTGGGGGGCTCCCTGGGCTAGAAAGGGACCAGGGCCCCACCTGCGGTAGGGCTGTTGGCGTGATGGCAGTGGGACTTGCAGGAAAGTGTCTTGGCTAAAAGCTGGTTAAGGCCATGGCTTGCCTGGGTTCTCCATGCGGGATTGTTTTCCCTCTCTTAGAGCACAGAGAACAGATGTAGAAAAGTCCAGACTGTATTTAAAATTTAATTCAATTTACTGCAACTATCTAAGAAATTTCAAAATTATAAATGTGCATATATTTTCAAAAGAGAGCTTGAAACTTGCATATTGTCAGTGCATTTGTTTAGGCTGCTGCTGTGCAAAGTCATCCTGAAACCACCTTCCCACTATACTAACAATAAAAGATCGAAGTGAAGAGGGAGGTTCATTGTTTGTATTCGTTCATTTTCACCGACTTAAGCAAAACACTGCCAGTCATGTCAAATTAAATTATATGGTTTTGTATTTCCATTATATTTATATTACACTGTATTACTGTAGTTGAATTAGACTATTTTCCATGGGGCCTGGGCTGTGACTACTGAATTTAACTCACTTTACGCAAGAGCTACCCTTAATTAGACTTGAGCTGAGAGCAGAATTGCTTTGACTAACGCTGCAGACCACTACAGCAGCAGAATACCACAGACTCTTAAATTACTACAAAAGAGATAACCGCTGACTGAACAGCTGGAACTGGGCAGGTGATGCCGGAAATCGTTCTTACTGAGCACCTCAGCTGGAGGGAGACGTCAGCCCTTGGCCAGGTCCCACCAACCATTACCAGACTAACCTGGCTGGACTGTCCCCTTCCACAGCTCCTTCACCCACCACTCATTCACTGGTTCTCAGGCATCTCGCAGTATGACTTCTGTGACTCCCCGCTTTGCTCCTGGGAATAAGAATTGTTACGGTGTCTATACCTCTTCCCTGAACTTGCCATCAGCTCTTGATGCCTGCAGTGGCAAAGTTAGCAGGTAGCGACATCAAAAGGAGCATCGCCCTGATCCAGAATGTGTCATCAGTCCCTAACAAGAAATAATTCACTCAATCTGTCACAAAAAATATACTGTTATTCTCTGGCAATGATGTACTACCATGAGCAGCAGCTTTTGTCTCTTACATTGAGGAGAAAAAGCTTTTTAGCATAGTACAGTGGTTAGATTTTGCAGTTGCTTAGGTCAGTCATCTTCAACATCGGAGGATGCTGAAGTTACCCAAAGCATCAGCCAAAAGCAAAACAACCTTCCACGACCTTGGCCAGTAGTGTTCCATGAGAACACTACTGGCCAAATGGCAACGGGGAAAGCAGCAGCAGCACCACCTGAGCCTTTTTAGCCTTAAGCTGCAACTGTCAAAGGGTGGTTTCACCATTTTAAGTGCTGTGGGTGTCATCAAGGCAGTTGTTTCAAAACACTGGTATGTGGGGTTTTCCTTGATGATTAGGTTTGGATGAAGCAGATTGCCTTTTCATTCTTACCTTGTCCCTAAGAAGGTCACTGGAAGAAAGAAAGAAATGCTTAGGGCAGTTTTCTCAGTATTTTTCCCTACACCATTCAAAGCCAAGGAGGAATGGGGAGACTGATACTCTCCAACTAGCATTTCATGTGGAATCACCAGCTTTCTGATCCCAGCATGGTACTTGGTCACTCAAGAAGCCTACGGCAGCTCAAAGCCAAAGCAAGGAATTTAATACTGGGATTATACACAGAGACTGCATAGATGTAATGGCTCTTTGTGAAGTCTTCAATCATCAAGGGTTATGTTTTAAAAAAAGGAGGACTTGATAAACCCCATTTTTGTTCTACAGTCAAATACAGAAGTCCTGCAGAGGAAGCCTAGGGTACAAGTCTTGGGCTTCACAAAAAGGACAGTCCTTTGTGGAAGTCACAGGTCAAATACTTCTGGTTCAGCTTGCTGTAGAACCCATTTCTAATAGTACAAAACAACCATTGAAAACAGCATCATAACAATTAAGATCAAGAGGATGTTTTAGATGATTTTACATTCTGGAGAGGGAAAATAAATATATTCTGATCTGAATATGTGTTTTTCAGACCATGATCCGAGTACCACAAATGCACTAATTGCAGGGCCTCAAAAAGGTCAGCCTCCTGAAGTGGATTTTGCTGTATGTAGATTGCTTGGAATTGTGTTTGCCTTGAATTGTGTTTGCCATCACATAAAAAGAGATATTTTCACAGAACAATGTCCTCGTAAGTGCTAGTGTTCATAAATATCTTCTTTGATTTATGTTTCCAAACTGATATAAGTACAGCCTTTATAGTATTCAGAAACAACACTTACATAGCAAAATACCTTCCAGGTAGTATTGTAGATATTCAGCAGGTATTGATAGCAATCTCGAACAAAGTATTTATTTTGAACTTCTGGAGAGGAGCATTGGAAATTAATTTAATTTTCTTCCTACTTACTTAACCCTGATATTCTCCCACTTGCCTGCCTCTCTGCTGTCCTGTGCTTACCAACCTTCTCAGTTTCTCTTCTTTGTGGGACAAATGTTGAAAAAGTTTTTAAAGGCAATTTATCCAGTATGAATCAGACTTCTATTTCCTTGTTTTTATTCTTTTTTTCCTAAGGATGCTCTTGGGCTACTTTATTTTGCAAGAAAGCTCAAAATCCAGGAAACGACAGTGTGAGTTGAGGAAATTGTACACATTCATGCTACTGTCTACGCTGGCAACACCAGGATCGAAGCCAGCATCCATTTGCACAAATATTTGCAACTTATTGTAACATAAGGGCAGGGTCATCTTCACAATCTAGAACATTTTTCACATGTGTAGGTAAAGATCTGCATGAGCCACAGTCTATGGCTTAATGAATACCAAAATACGGATTATGTAAAAAAATACTCAACAATTTTGAAAAACAGGAGAGGCATGAATGCTCAAGTATGATTGCTGATAATTCAGTGAAGAGAAAATTAGTGTGAAAGAATTTGAATGAATCATTTTAAGCCCGTCTTTTTTTTGTCTGCTCATTCTTGACGGGCCACATATAAATTGCCATAAAAATGAACAATCATCTTAGATATAAATGTAAATTAGGAACAAATTCCTTAACTTAATCAAACTGACAAATGACTCAAGAGCCTCCCCATCTGCCAAAAGCTGTGCCATCACACCTCACCTTCTCACCTACCTTAGGAAGGTGTCTGTGTGCGTGCTGCAAGCATACTTCTCATTGCTGAGTATCTTAGTAGTAAAGGGCCAAATGGCCATTAGGTAAATGCAGACACCAGTAGGAAGCCCGAGAGCTTTTTCTGAGGAAGAATGTAATGCCTTGGCAATTCCCAAATTGATTATTACCTGCAGAGCCGTCAAAAATCAATGGTTAGGCTGCACTGGCAGTATTTGCTGGGAAGACCACTGTGGAACGTTGCGGTCACTAGTCTGCAGCGAGGATTTTGTGCGCAGCACCACAGCCGGCACAGCTAGCCTCCTTGCAGTATGTGTTAAGCCAGTGCTGCACCTAAGCGGTGAAAATGGGTCACATCCGCTGTGCCTTCTGTGGGTAGCCTGGAACAAGGATGTGGTTTCTTGTTTTCTGTGCGTGAGCAAACCTATTTGGCATATCTTCTAGTCTTCCCCTTACTGAGAACTGGAGGAGTTGCCCCTCAGTGAGCAGTGTTGACTAGAGGCTGCCTGTGTGTTTTCCAACTCCACGGCAAGTTGACAAGGTAACATCAGGTAACAGATGGGGTTGCTTACACAGTGTGATCAGGAGCACATTGAGGGGGATGGTTTACCCTATGGACAAGGTGATGCCTTGCAGAGGGATGACCCTTTCCCTTCACCTTTCTTGCTGTCATTCATCGGCGGAAAGAAAGCTCGGACTTGAATTCTGTGGGCCCTTCTGTCACAAAAAAAAAAAAAAAAAAAAGGGAAGTAGTATTTTGCACCAATTAATTAAACAAACTGATATAAATTCCCCGCTTAAATCGTACTTTGCATATCCATAATCTCTGCACTACATTTTATGTATACTTTACCCTTGGGTAAAAATTTGTAGGCATATAAATGCTTTCTCATATAATCTTGCTAAAGCACGCTCTTCCCTATAAATATTCATACCACTGCCAAAACATTTGCAAGCTTTCCCCAAAGGTGAAATATGTGTAATGTACTTTGCCTTCTGGGTATAAATATTATCCAATACATTTTGGTTAATATGAATACACTAATTATTCTTGTAACCCTTTTTAAAAGGGTCATCCTCATGATGTGAATTTTTTTAAAATGTAATTACAGTAATTGGATACTTAATCTAATTAAAATTGGCTTTATCTTTAATGGGAATTTTTCTAAAGAGGCAGAATGACAATTGACTTTCTGATAATCACTGTTTTCTTTCAGCTAGAGGATGCATTTAGTACAGTTGGAATCAGAGAACATGGCCTCTTTACTACATGCCAGCCACCTTTTGGGCCAGTTAAAATATAATTTTATCCATTACCAGGCAAAACTTCCACTTTACTTAAAAATGAAAGTTCTTCATCTTGAATAGATTTCATTGTGGCTCAAGTACAGATAATTTAGGGAGTGTTTATTGTGCTGACTATGATGCAAAGCCTCCCTTAGAGAAGATGCTCTATGGGGGAAGGTGCCAACCTCACAAAGCCTGCCTCTTTTGGTGGCTGTAGGCACAGTCACATGTATGATGAGCTCCGCTCTCTTTAGGAGGTACACCTGGATGCTTGGGGTACATGTAAATTCTCACTGAAGTTAAGAGAAGTTCAGTACAGAGCTAACTGGGGTTATCCCCTGGGTGTATAAGTGGGATCAGCATTTCTAGTGCGCTCTCTAAAGTCCTCGTAGTGTGACTGGCAGGACTGTCACTGTTCAAAAGGTGAAAACTATTTTGAGTCCACATTGCCAGTTATAGGGAGCATCCTTTACTGTGGGAAGCCAGAGGGAACAAGGCAATGGAAAAGCTGAGGGTCGTTTAAGAATGAGACTGGAGAAGTAGATTCATGTCACTAGCTTCAGATACCTGGGACAGACACATTTATGTCTGAGACATGTCTGTATTGATCAGTGGGAAATTGGTACGTTTAAGGTATAATTCACCTGATCATAGGTGTAGGTCTACTTTCAGATGTGATAGATCACACTCTATTTTCATTCCTTGACAATAAAGGGGACAGGGCATGCCTTGCCCAGAAATTGATGGGCACCCTGTAGATGTGAATATTGAGTCAGATAAATGCCGCCAGCTGAGAAGCAACACAAACCCCTGTCTATGGAGCACATCAATTCACTCAGGATGTGCAAAAGAGAATACCAGCATAAGAAGCCAGATAAGGTTCATAAAGTTTTGCTTTCTCGATCTCTGAAGATTCAGAAAACCAGCTGAAAGCCAGGTAAAAAGAAATAAAAAAAAAAAATGAAAAAATTACCTTGAGAAAGAAATTAAAATGGACATTCCCTGGTAATATGGGTGATTTGGAATTGTCATTGTGAAACAGTTCAAAATTGGGGAAGAGCTTCCCTGGTGAGCTCAACAAATGAAAGTCTGGCAAAAAAAACCAGAAAAGGCAATTCCTGTGAGCAAATATGACTGACCCATCTCTGGTGATGTTACAGAGATGGCACTGTCAGCAAAGACTCTTAGTCATTGGATTGGTGCAAGCTGTTGACATGTGGTTTGATCCAGTCATAAGGCCAAACTAACTCGAGCACAACTAATACCATGACCTGGAGAACACAGCTGCAGGTTGAAATACCTGGAAGGAGGTATGTTATAAAGCTGCTGCACCTTTCAGGGTCTTTGCTTCTAGCAAAAGAGATTACCATAAACCAGGCAAGAGAGAAGGAACTTCTATGAAAATTGACTGTTTTGTAGGCTCATCCTGCCAATCAGTGTGTCCCTCATAGACTGGTATGTTTTCATATGACTAAAGGCAAAGAGCAATATTTCATTTCATAGAGGAACTGGTCATTGCTTACTAAAAAGGATAATCATGTACATCTACACAGCATTTGCTTAAAAAAAAAGAAAGAAAGATTGTGTAGACTGGGCCAAATCATCACCTACTGCAAAGAGGCCCCACTGTTTTTTGAGGTACCTGTACTCCACTTGTATCAGTAGGGGAATGATACAATTGCCAGAAGAGTCTTCTGGGTTTCAGCCCCGCAGTATGGTGTCTGCTACAGCGAGACCCACTTGCAGAGTGGCTGTGGCAGTGTTTGATAGAAAATCTGTGCCTGTGTCTCTATAAGTGCTCTCTGTGCCTCTCACATCTGCCCAAGTGCTGTGCCTGGTGGGTCTGTCTGAGGTGACAGACCAGAAGCACCACCCTTAAGTTTCCATAGGAAGCCATTGTTTGTGCCCAGAGAGTTTCTGCTGAGCTCAGCCCTCTTGTAGCCTCCTCCAACAGGCAACTGGCTAATGAACAAAGAGAACAGGTTGTATTACTGTGACACTTTTTGGGCCAGGGTGAATGAATATGTATCTAGTTCTGTTGAGCATGGTGTGAAGTAGCAGTGACTGCAGAGGAGCTGAGGAAGGGGAGGATGGAGACGATGCTATGATTGAAACGCTATGTTTCAGCGCCAACCCATACATAATACACATGATAGAAGAGAGGCTTCTAAGAGAGCCATTTATGTATTGAGAAAAATCATTAACTTTGGAGTGAAATTAGCGCTGATGAAAAGAAGCATTTAAATTAAAAACAGGTACCGGGAAAAGTTGATCAGAAAATGAGTGCTTAAGTTCAAAACAGCATCAGACGTACCAAGGAAGGCCTCAAGCTTCATTTGACAGCTGTTGGTGGTCTTGAACTGCAGCTTTCAGCTTATTAAAAACATTTGCCCTACGAAAGTATTTGATGCTGAGAATATTGAAAGGTATGCCATTTCCCATCAGTTTGTTTTACCAAAGCGATTTCTTTGTGTAAGACGAACTGTTGGATCAAGAAATAATGACATTATCTGGTAGTCTTCACTAAATTTAAAGCTTCCAGATTGAAATTAAACGTGGAGGCAACACTGAACCATTCCACGGGGAGCACTTTCAGTGGCAAAAACCTGGTGCAGGTAAGCAGTCCTTTACCTGAGACACACAGAAATGTGAAATGTGGTGATGTTCTGTTGCTATTACAGAAAATGTGTTTGTGGGTTTGGCAGTACTTCATAAATGTTGTGGGAGGTGAGAAAAGGGAGTGTTGCAATGGTCAGCAGTGTGAGCTGTCATATTTTCAGAGCTGAAGATCGTTCTAGCTAGCATTTTTGCTTTGAGGCCACTTTTGGCTACTCAGTACAGAGGAGCTGGGAGGATAACGGCTTGCTAGAAAAATGTGAGCTCTTTGGAAATAAATGTTTGTTGTAGGTATTCCTGTCCCTATTTACGAGGCCAGTTCAAACTATGCTTCTTGCAGTAGCTCATGACTGAGAAATCTTGTCAGATGCCCATCTGAATCCTTAAGAAATCAGAAGCAATTTGGGTTTGCAATCTGTCTTGGGTAAAAACTCTGCATTACTGATGTTCTTTGGAGATAGGCTTATTGGGGAGCTAATGTCAAACACTGCCCTAAGCATGAGAGAAAAGTATTGGCAGCTGAAGGGAATAAATGTGTTCAGGGAGGGGAAAAAGTCTGTTGCCTCTCTTCTGTTTGCAGACATGCAAATGTTCCTTCCTCCATCCTTCAGTGGTCCATTTGCAGGAAGAGGCTGCCAAGTAAATGCCTTGGCACATACATATCCTGCAGTATCATAGGAAAGGTTTTCTTGTCTAAGAGAAAACTTGAAACTTTAAAGAGTTCTTGTAGGTTGGGAACGAATTCTTCATCGGTATTGGTACAAGTATCAACTGGTTATACTGAATTTATTTAAAAGAAAATAAAACCCTGATGCTGTTTCACAATTTTAAAAAGGAAGGACAGTCTGAAGTTACAAAAAATTTAGCAAGTCTTTGACAAGGTGTGATATAAAAATCTTGCAGAGGAGATTAGGTGTTTCTAATAAAAGGAAAATCCCCAACAGACCAGACATGACTTTTGCTTTGACCACAGTCAAAAAGGTGGGTGCCACTTTCTACAATCCTACTATCCACAGGATTATTTCAGAGAGCAATTTGCCACTATGCAGTATATGAAATGAATAGGCTGGGCAACTGAGTGCTAGCGACTTTCTTTGCAGCAGCTCTGATGTCTTGCATGCATCACAGACATACACACAAAAAAATTTGAATCCAAAGTATTAGTGAAAGTCTGTGCGATTTCTGGATGTTTATGAGGCCTGCATCCCTGCAGCATCCAGGGCGTGATGGGAGGGGGAACTGTTCAGTTGGAGCTGTGTGTGTCTGGCTGACCAAGCAGCCAGCGTACCCGTATTCCAGCACTGCAGAGACGGGAATGGGACCAGCTGAGGCAGGTGTGGGAGTAATGGGTTGCCATTACAGTAGAGCGTGGATAATAAACCCTGTATAGTTCAGATATAGCTTCTCCCCAGCAGAGAGACAGTAATTGTAAGAGGAATTTGGGTAAAAAAAAACAACTTGGGTTTGACTTCAAATAGGAAAATAGCCTGAAAACAAAGCCTTGTAAATTTGAAAGTAGTTAGAATTGCACTGTCATTTGAGGGATGGGGGTGGGTGAGGTGTAAAATGCGTGGTCTCACAGGCTACCTGGTAAATGCAAGTAAAGAAGGATTTCATCTTTTGTAGTTGAACGCAATTCTATAATTTGAGGAAGCAGTAAGAAACTGTTTCGCTGAAACAAGAGCAGCCTTCCCCAAGCCCTGTCACTATGCAGAGAGAAAAGGCTTGAAGTAGCTGGGCCTGGAGGGGGATTTCAGTCCTGCTTGCGAGATAATGCCGGTGAGCAGCTACGTGCTTCACCTGTCTGTCTCCTGAGGAAGGGCAGCCCCACGTGAGACGTGGGTGTCCACCTCCCACTCCTTCTGCAAGCGGGAGCTGAGGCAGGGAGAAGAGTCCCCCTCTGCTGTGGGCAGAGCCACAGCTTCATCTGGGTCTGGGACCTGGTCTGAGAAGTTGAGCCTGGGAAGAGTGTGAGAGGCTCTTACTACAGTTTCTCTTCAGGCTGAAGGTCACACATAGCAGCCAGAGGTCCAAGCTAATTGATGGAAAAGCTGGCATTGGGGCAGAGGACAACTGGGGAGATGGACAAACGTAAAATCTGAGTAACAAAACTAATACACCACCCAGAGACAGGGGAGGTGTGTTTTGGGTTGGGGGAGATCCTTCAGTGGCAGCCAGAACCACTGCTTAGTAAGTTGGTAGGATGGTCAACACTAGTTATCACAGCAGACAAAAAACTACAATACCATACCCTTTCAGATGAAAACTGCAATAGAAATCTCTTTAATGCTAAAATCCTGTAATCTGAAAGTGTCTGTTTCTGGGTTACTGACTGCTGGGGGCATTAAGTAAAGTAATACTGCACCATTTCTTGGTGGGAAATTCATGATGTGTTTAGGGAACTTATGCTTTGTAAAGAAACACCAAACTGCTGGAGCACTTAGCTGTTCTCACCATCTCCTTTTGATAGGAGTAGCCCACAACACTCCAAACATCACATCCATTCTTGTTCCTCAGCAAAATCCTTTGATAACAAAGCTGTGCAGCCATTTCTAACATTGAAACCAGGTATCTCAGCAACTCCTAACCCCTTAAATTTAAGAGGGTTTTGGCTTTTGTACTTAACCTCTTGCTCCTGAAAAGTTTCTTTCATCTCAAGACAAAAAATTTGGAAGCACAACTTCTGTTTTTCCAGGAGGTGGCAGTGCCACTACAGAAAATAGCTGAGCAGTTGAGCTTCTAAGGTGACTGTTCTGTAATTTGCCAGCTCAGAACTCATATATAACAAGTTTTGATTTTTTTTTTTTAAATAGATGATCAGATAATTATACTTCAATGACTGTCAAAAGCAATAATGATAGCACTCTTTACAACTTTAAAGTGTGTCTGGTTTCCCAAGGGCTCACAACAAACGTTAATTCATCTGAATGGAAACAGGAGACATAATTAGGCAGTAACTCATTTCTATCACATACAGTATAAGCTATAATTAATTTTTGCTTTGTGTGTTCACACTGGATGTTGAACTGCCCTCCTAACACCCATCTCCTTTGTCCTTACCTGGGGTAAGCGCAGGTGTTGCAGTAGTTGCAGTAGCAGGCAAGTAGATGGTAAACTCTGGACTCAGTCTGAGGAAATGGCATAGCACATCTGGCAGATCCGAAGTATACAGCAGGCAAATAAACGTATTGAAGATTAATAGGGAACACAGCACTGCACCAGATGCAGTGGTATGCTAACTACATTGCTAAATAGATTGCAATATGCTAACTAGACCATCCAAAATATATTCTTGCTTTCATGAACTGTGTGAGCTGATGCCTTTAATTTTCAGGTTGAGCTTGATTTCTGATTATTTTTGTCACATCATATTTCAAGGATTTTGTGTTATGATTACATGTGATTTACTAAAAATAACAGATCAATGAAAAGATGCAGAACTTACTGTGCTTCTCTTTCCATTCTTTTATTATATTTTCCTAAGTCTTTCATTACAAAAAAGGGCTCTATTCACACTAGAAAGGCTACCTACCAGTTCAGTGAGAAGAAGGCAAGCAAAGAGTTATTCTACACCCTGCTAACATATTCATAAAACTCATCCAATTTTGTTAAGACCTTTTGTGGAGAATCAAAAGTTAGTGAAGATTGTATTGTAATTCCTCTTCCTGACCTGAAAGTCACACAGCTGGATTCAAGTAGGCCAGAAATGTGTGCTTTATAGAAACACCTTATGGTTGGGGTTTTTTTGAAGCTCTGAAAGTTTATACCGCTGACCCTGCCCTCTGTACCAACAACCGAGTCTCTAGTAGGAACTCATGGCAGAAGACAATTTGTCACAACTGTCAAATAGCTGGCGGAAGGAAAGATCCACCTTGTTTCATCAGTGTCAGCCTCTACGTTTGCCTTGTAATGGGGCAAGAGTTATGCACTGCTCATTAGACCTGAGAGATTCTAGTTTTGTGGGACACAATCAAAATTTATATATGCTGGAAGGAAATAATTTGCTGCTTGATCCAACAGCACCTTTTGAAGTCAGTGTAAAAATGTTCATTAGCATCAATGAGATTCAGATTAGATCCTTGTTTCCTAGTCAGCAGTAATAGAACATAATTGGCTGGTCAACATCATCTTTTGCAAGTCATAGAAATTCGTGGAGAGCTGTGTCAACAGCGATCTCATTTATTGTAACAGCAACAGCAGAACCCCCCCGTGCTCTTTACAGCCTTATGAGCAAGCACGTTCTATGATTTGTATCCCTCCTAACTGGTGCTAAACCCTGTCCCACACCATGCAGGAACATGTTGCAAAACACACACCGCACATTTTGCTGGTGGGTGCTGGTAGAAGAGAGTGTGGCATTTGTGATAACGGAGGTAACTAAGGTACAAGAAGGAAATGCAGATATTGCATAATAGCATTTTATATACCAGTTACTTTTAATTCTCAGTATTAATGATGATGGTGAGGTAACTGGAAATGGTACTTTGCATTACCTATGTGATAAAAACATCAGGAAATGAGTGTATATTATGGAGAATCTCCCCATTATTTATGCTTTTCAATTTATTGCATAGACTATAACAAACCACGTAAATAAGGTATTTAAATAACAACTTTTCAGCTGTAACATTCCACATATTAAACTGTGCTTTGGATGAGTAGGACAGGCCAACACTAAGAGCTAATCAAAAAGGAGTTAAGGTCCTGTGACTGATACCCACCATGTTAGGAAAAAGAAAAACATAAATCATACTGATTTCTGACTAAGCTGCGCTTCAACCAGCCTCGTGAAGTCCATCATATGACTCTGCGCTCGTGGGTAAGAAGACAGCTAAGCAGAGATTGAAAACTGCAAGTCAGTAGAGCCATCTTGTTTTATATCCACTCAGGATTTAATTGTATGAAATGCTGTCATTTAATGCAAGCAATGCCAACACAGGTATCGCAGACCGTATTGATCAGAGGTGTTACTCGGTATGTGTGAATAACAACGAGCTGATACTGGAGCACATTTCAGTGCGATAACTAAACAGCCTATGTATGTGTAGAGTGTGAGGCATCAGAACGAGCAAAAAGAGCACAGCAGGTTTCTGTCACAAGTGAGAAACTACCAAATATCGGGGTAAAACACTTCTCATGCACATACCTGACAGCGTACACATGCATAGACCATAAAGCTCCAACCAGGTCCTGGAGGAACCCTCCCCTCAAGAATGATGGAGCTGAAAGCAAACTAGAAGAATATAAACTGATAAGTCTTCATAGTCATCTATTATCACCAAGGTAATTTTCAGAAGTGAAGCCCTATGCCTTTGGAGGCACGTGCAACTCCCACACAAGCTCAAGTGCAGCTTACTCTGGGGTGTGACTCAAATGCCATTCTTCTCATTCATGGGCAGCTCAACTCCATACAGCACATCCATCCCTCTGCATTTCTGCACTGCCAGGTAGGACTAGTCAGCAGAAGACAGGCAAATCAAAGAGCAGAATGTTATCCAAGGTCACAGGGCTCTTGTTATTTCTGGGACGGGTACTTACTTTCCATGTGTCTTTACAGTAATTCAACCTCTCTGCACCTTTTTTTTCTGTTTGGTTGGGCTCCTCCAGTTGCTACCAGGACTTCAGCCAGTGGTCACCATTTTGTATGTTTAGAGCTTGGTTGAGGCCTCTGGGCACAGGAGTATTGCTGCTGTTGACAGATGATTCCCACAAATGAGAAGAGGAAGAGCAGCATGAGTTATGTCTTGCTGTAGAAAGTCCCACTCAGAAATTGTAAGAGAAGGAGACAGCCTCAAAGAGGGATACTGCAACTGCAACAGCATAGGGATGAAGGAAGAATCAAGGGCTTGGCAAAAGGGTAGAAATGATAGCTTAAGATTTTCAATGATAAAGGCTGAGAAGACATTCAAGTTTAAATAATCTTTGTATGTGCAGCTGTAGGGACAGTTAATACTGAGTTCCCATTAACAATCTCTCAGGAGATCTTGTAAGATTAAGTAAAATTAGCCCAAAGGCCCAAATACTGCCTGCAAATCAGGCATCACCCACTGAAATTAAAAGAGCACAAGATCAGACTGCGTGGTCAGGCAGTCACCCCGTGCTTGCCTTCCCCACCTTGCCTTCCCCCTCAGCACCTCCCGCCTGTCCTACCTGATCCCTTCAGCTCTGGGCCCGGCCACCGAGACAGTTGACTCTCGAGCTTGTGGTTCTGCTCACGTACACAGTTACAATTTGAAAACTGCATAGAGAAAAGGCTGATCCCGCAAGGACCGAGGCTTGCACTCGCATGGCGTGGGTGTGACTTATATGACTGCTCTTGAAAACCTGAAAAGGCCAGGTACCTTCCTTTTGGCTGGGTATGGCCCCCTCTGAGGGCTGGGATTGTAGGCTCACACATCAGTGACAAATAGCTACAGTGTGTACATCTCGTGTTTCCTAACTTCTTACGACTAAAAATCGATGTAGCTATGAAAATGGGTGCTTTTAATTTTACATTAAGTGATTTAAAGAAAAAAAAAATTAAAAAAAGACAAAAGAAGAAAAAAGAAAGAAAAAGAAAAGAATGGGAAAAATACCCGAAGAGTTATTAAGGATTATGAGCTGATGCTGTAGGTTTTCCTTACTTTCCCCAGTCATCCCCATTATGTCCTTAGGCTGTGCAGCAGACCATCGTGTTGTGCCACAGCCTGCTTTTCAGGGCGTTACAACTACATCATGAGGCACTTCTCCTGATTGCAGACACGTAACTGGTGGAACTGCTACCGAACTGGGGGCAGGAGATATGCAAGCCGTGGCTTTGCGGTGTGCCCAGTTCATCTAATGCACTGGCCAAAGTTTTTATGCCAGTCATGACCGCCTGCATTTGGCAAGCCCCAGGCATTGCCAAGTACCTGCACCTGCAAGTAATTCCCCGGGAGTCGCTGGCGTTGCTGGTGCAGCTTGGAGCTCAGCAGCCTTGCTGCTGGTCCATTAACTCCGAGAGATGTTTATTATGAAGCTAAAATTTATTCAACCGAATCTCACAACGAATAGAAAGTGCAAGAGAAATATTAGGGCTGCACTTGGTAGAAACAGTAAAGAATATGCTGTTTACCAGGGCAGATAGGAATGCTGTTTAATTTGTGCCAGAAATAGTTGCAGGAGGAGACCTCCATACATTGCTACAAAACACAGCTTGAAGCAGACTTTTCCTCTCTGATACTTAAGAATATCTCTGTTCAGAATTTACCTTTTTTGGTTTTTTGCTCAGAAGGACTAAAAATTAGTACCTTTTCCTTTTATGAGCAGGTTGGTCCTCTGGCAGTCTATAGGGCAGATGAGTGGTTGAAAATACTCACATAATTTCAGACAGTAACTTGAGCCAGTCCTTTGGTGCAGATGCTTCAAGTTAGGTAATGTCCAACTCCTGATAAAAAATGACCAATGGGAGTCGCTCACCTGTGCTCCAGTCATTGGAAATGCCTTAACTGGTTAAGGGCAGGTGCCACAACACCTTGAGGACCAAATCTTTACAGTCAAATTTTAAACACTGTTGATGTGCCTAAGTAATTCACAGAGTACCCCAGGGCAGTCCCATGCTGGCTCTTTCAGGCCACCTCGGTGGGGCTGTACCACTCGGGGACATCAGCAGGACATGGGCATTGCTCCACGTCTGCCCATTTCGGGAGTGGGTTGCCATATTTTTGGCGGTGGCCATATGTGCCAGTGCTCACAAAGCTGTGGTGATCTTAAGGACGAAGCTGGGGCTGTTAAATCTTATCAAAACTCAGTGGGATTTAGACTAAGGAGGCTTGTATGTTTGAAGACGTTCAGGTGCCTCAGTCTGGCTGACTGGCTGCTTGGGGCTCGGGATGCAGTGCCTGTGCACAGATCCATCCCGCTGCACTGACAGATGGTCCAAGACATGGCGTAACTTCTCCAGGAGTGAAACTATGCACATCCATCATCAATAAGGGACAGTTTATAGATCGAAATGGAGGATAATGGGAAGACAGTAATTTAAATCATAGTACTTAATTGGACGTAAGGATCCCTAACATCCTCTTACTTTCCTAATTGCTAATATACTTAACATTGATTTTATCAATAGTCTATGATAAATAAAATTACTTCATATCAGCTCATTAGTTAATTAATTAGGAGGGGGAGGTGGGGAAAACAACAAAGCCAAAAGTAGATTGAGGACCCAACTCAACTTCTCCTTGAGAGAAAGGAGCACCTCTGCCTCTGGTGCAGTGGTGCTAATTGCCCCTGCCCTGCATGTATTTCAAGTTACCTGTTTAGAGTAATGCAGCTTTCCAAAGTACAAGTAAGGAAGAGGTGAGGCCACCACGCCTGGACCAGCCCTTCTTTTCAGCTTTTTGAGACTTTATCTTTAGGGGCAAAGAAGTTCCTGAGTGAAGCACAGCTCAGATCCACAGCCGGCAGAACCATGGCTGAATTAGAGAAACTACAGAAATAAAATTAATATATATATACTGCAGTTTTTAAAAAACCCTCTAAATAGCTGAATGAATATACTAAGAAATGCGATACAAAGTTAGTTTTTCAATGGGAGTTAATATCTTGACTAAACCAGAGGAGACAAACATTAGTTATAACTACCCAGACAAGCACTCTAAGCTATGTTTAGTAAATGCTTTCTGGATGACTGGTTTTGGTGAGAATGAAATACCATATATTTTTCGTACATTATACAAGCATTGGGTGAACTGAATGTTTCTGATTACCCAACAATATAAAGGCATTTCAAACCACCACATTTTGCTTCTAAAATAAGCTTAGAAAGGCCACAAGGCTGTTAAATGTAGCTCAACTGATGTGCGATGATCGTCTAAGTGATGGTCTGTCCATACCTGGATGTCAACTCATTTATTTACAAGTAAGGTTAGGTAGGATTGGTTCCTAGTTTGGGGGTTTTTTTCTTTGGGCTTTTTATTGTATTTTCTTTTTTTTTTCTTTTTTTTTTCTTCTTTTTTTTTTTTTCTTCCTTTTTTGCTGGTCAAAGTCAGGCAGGAAATGGAAGAAAACTCCTGCTTCAGTTGAAGGTTTTTGTCACACATTGATCTTCCCTTTTACTGTCCAGTCTGCCAAAATTTGATCTATTCTCTGTTATTAACATCCTCAACAGAGCAAAATGATCACACTTTCTTCCCAACACTGGTAAATGGATGGTTTCATTTTCCTCATCTAGGATATCTCCATACATGGCTTTTACTGGGATGGAGACCTCCCTTCCAGCTCGTTCATAGTCTTCTGTCCTTCAGCTTCTGCATGTAATATATATAAAAGGATGTCTACCATGGAAGAAAATTTGATTGCCCCACTAAAGCGAACAATGTGAATTTTAGATTTGCAGCCTTTCGATTTATCATCTACAGAGAAACTCAAACTCTGGTGTTTGCTTCATGCTGATTATCCTTCTGGGGATGCAAAAAAAAGTATCAGTTTTTCTGTTACCCTCCTTCCCCCACCGCTTCTATGCAGGCAGTTTAGAGACACTGTTACATGACTTTTTCCTTCTGTTGAAGACAAAAGTGAGGATTTTTTGCAGCCACAAACTGTTAAAACCGTCACCGTTTGTCCCATTTCTCCCCCCACTTACCCCTCTGGTTTCATGTGACGATTTATTGCTAAAGAGCATATTTTCCATTAGAGAAGAAGAAGGGGGGGAGTACCAAACAAACTCCAGTGGCTGTATTCAAAGTGTAATGCTTCTTATCACAAATAATTTAAAAAATGCAAGAACACCAATTTGCAGCTAGGAGGCCCACTTGAGGGATCAGTTAAAATTTACTCCTTTATACGCATGCCAACTTTGACTTCAAAAAGACTTTATTCCCAAGGATAAACAACCCAATATTTGTGTAATATAATTAAGTGAAGGCATCTTTAAATGTCATACCAGCTTGTGCCATGCTTTAAATTGTTATGCATCAACAGAATTTAACGAGATGGCCAAGGATCCTGCTTCCTGCGTGAATGCGATAAGCCACAAATACTGTATAGCTCTTTAATAGATTGCCAAAATAAAGCATTTTGTATGCAAATTATTCATGGAGTGGCAAAGCTAATATAGTGCCAAAATTACGCCCACTGGTCCTCTGCAATTAGTAGTTAAGTTGAAGTATCTTCAAACTGCAGAATTTCTTTCAGTGTCTCCCAATACTTGAAACATCTTTTCATTTATGAAAATAGGAAATAGCAGCTTTTATTTTCCTTTTAAGGTTTAGGGTATGCGTGCGCTATAGCAGAGAGGTGGCGAGCAGGATCTAATCAGAGTAATTGCACATAGGCTACCCGGGAAATAAATATAAAAGTCCAGTGACTTGCAAGAAAGTTGAAGGAGAAAGAAAAAAAAAATATTTCCCCCTCCCCAGCCCATGCCCCTAAAATAAAGTATGTGAGCCCTGTGAAGTCAGGCAGAAAAAGCTAACTGGAAAAACCGCAGTGAAGACTGAAGTGAAAACAGAAGCATCTGGCTGATGGCTTGGAGGTGCTGCCGGTGCCCCTCACGTACAGCACCTTCTTGTCTCCTCCAGAAATCTCCCTGTACAAAAAGCACCTGCGTCCTCCTAACAGCTCCAGCAGAAAACTTCCTCAGGGTGGACCAAGCAGAGGACCCCCTCCCACAAAAGGCCAGCACCTGTAAATCATTTAACTTATAGCTTCACTGGCAAGAAATCACCTGAAATGTCCTTTTTCAGCAGATTCAGGGATAAGCCATCCATAACCAGGAATCTCTAGTTGCAAGTTAAGTACACAAATAACTGACAGGCACGTCACCTGGGAAATACTTGCAAAATTCTTAATTTTTCGTTTTGTGTAATTATATTCTGCCCTGAGTATCAGCAACAGAAAGGGAAGGGGAGAAATAAGGACAAAAGGATTTCCTGGTCTCCAAATTTCCAGTGAAAAACCTCTTTCCCTCTTCTTCAGTTCTCCAAGATCCTCTCCCAGACAAACCCAGGGATGGTAAGGGAGCTGTGCAAAGCAGGAAAAGAATTGCTCCTTGGTGGAGAAGGAGAAACTTTTAGCAGCTGAATTAGGCAACGGCAAAGTATTCAGGCAATTTTTACTCTCCTCGGTGTCGCCTGCAATAGCATGTGGAGATGAAGCTCAGTGAAGTGGAGGGGCAGGTGGGTCCTGTAGATCATGTCCCCATTCTGTAAAGTTAACGCCAACTCTATTTTTCATTTACAACCTAATCATCAGAAGAGTATGGTAGATGTCAGGGACCTGGGGCAGTGATTTAAGGAGTCTGTGTCAAACTGCTTGGACCTAGATGGCCTTTCTAAGCTAACCTGGAGGATTTACTACCAGCTAAACAACAAATGTAATTTTGGTCACAAACTCTTTTATGAAATGTCATGGAATACCATAAACAATGGTATTCAGTCCAGCAAATTCCAAAAGCTGTAATCTACAGATTTCTCTTAACCTGGAGGGCAGCAGGGGGATCCAAACCCAACAACCCCCTCTTCCATACTTTGATATCAAGGGAAGAAACAGATAGTAGGTCTTACAGGAGAAAACAGCAGTCCCATGGAAGAACAAATATAAGCAGCTACCACCATTAATAACATAGATCTTTCATTTTGTCCTTTTTATAGTGATGCTGGTTTAAATATGTCCTTCTTTATAGTGATGCTATTTAAATGTCCGCCCTACAGAGATGACCATTACCACAGCATCTCCACCAGACAAGATCCCGCAGAAGGCATGGGGAGCACGCTGCCCTGGCACCTCCATGCACACCCAGCCGGCAGCATCCCTTGTGCTGTGGGGAGGACTTGCCGGATGCTATTGGTCCAGGTCCCGCACTGACAACTTGTCATCGATTTTGTTAAAAAAAAATAAAAAATGGCAACCAATGAAAATCAATCTTCTGATGCTCCGCTGCCTTAAATACCAGTAGAGCAAACAAACAGCCCTAAACAATACAGCAGAACCCATATATCAATTACCCTAAATGCTCAAGCATTTTTACTTCACAGCCTGCAACATCCGACTGTGGTACCCGCACCCACTGCGCCGAGATGATAATGGTGCTGCATTGTTCCTGGGCGCCTGGCGGCCAGATAAGGGCTGCCTGCGCTTAGATGATAATGAAAGTGGGCAGACTTAACATTGTGATTGGAAAATTTCTTGGGTCTCAGAAAAAGGTTCTATTAAGCCCACTGACCCCAATTGAATATTAATTAGCTAATTAACAGATTTATTGTTCCACGCAATTTCTGGAGAGGCAATTTTTTTTCAAGTGCCATTATTTTTTTAAATTATTTTTTGCATTGTGTATAATTGAATCTTTGCAGCTGCCAGCATCTTCTGCATGATTTGGCAAAAAAAAGAGAAAAAGCACTTATAGCTTTCCCTTTTTTTTCAGACCCAAATGTTTCCAATCATTTTAGTGAGTGTTTGGGGGTGGGGAAGGAAGGGAGGGGAAAAGAGGCAGCTGATTTATGTTGCATTCTACAGATTTATTTATTCTTAAAAGCTTAACTTAAAAATGTCCACACTTTTTTTTTTTTTTTCCCCTCTATTATGATTCACTGG
Source organism: Numenius arquata (assembly GCF_964106895.1). NCBI lineage: Eukaryota > Metazoa > Chordata > Aves > Charadriiformes > Scolopacidae > Numenius > Numenius arquata. Next base: position 20,605,343 of record NC_133581.1, read on the forward strand.
TCTCTCTTTTAGCCTGAGGTTACTATACAGTGCGATATTACTCCCGGGAAAGACACTGAGGTCTTTGCCCTGTCTCTCTTTATACATCCTTTTAAGCGTTGTGCATCTTTCCTCTCATTTTACCTGTTTGCTCCTGCTCTTTTCTGCCATGCAACTACTTTCTGCCCAGCTGGGGAGGGCAGAGGACTTGGGCAAGCTGGTCTCTGCCCTTCCTGCAGGAGGGTCCCTTGCATGGACCAACATGGTTCACATTTTTTTGCAAAGTACTTTTCTAAATACTGAATTATTGGTGAAGAGAGGCGAGATGGTATTTCACCATATGGATGATTTCTGACTGTTTCGAAGAAGTTTATTTGGCACAGAGCGCTCCAAGAGCTTCACACTTAAGTGAGCAAGGGCCTGCAGCAGTCTGTCGCATGATGCTATTACTGGGACAGGGGGTTCGTTGCAAATTTTTTACAAATCATTTACTGCATCGTATCTTTTCTTAAATAAGCAGGCTGTCTCTTAAATAACCTGTGGTATTTTTGCGAGTGCTGTCCAAAGACACTAATGTAAGCACTCTAAAGTTCCAGAATTAAAAATCTAGATATTCTTATAAGGTTACAAGCTGCACTGGAAAATGCCGACAGAGATCATTATTATCCTGTTAAAAGTAAAAAAGACAGAAATAATCTTTTATTAGAGAACAGAAAACATACCATTTATATGGTGCAAGACAGCATGCAGATCTCTTAAGTCCATACACCTGGGCTTAGGGCTACTTCTTGTGTCGAAATCCAGGATTTGTATAATCTGCTGTAGCAAGTGTGACTCAAGACTGAGACCTGCACCTTCTAACAGTGTCTTCTTTTAGGCCATATATCTTCCTTCTCTGACCATCGTGTAAACACACCGAGACATCTATATATTCAAAGTACCGTTAAAAATTACAAAAAGAGACCTCCTGCAGATGCCTGTGAAAACCTCTTCTGCACCTACAGAAGTGAAACCATGTTCGTCTCGTCCCCCATGGACAGAAAAGACTACAAGAGGGACAAGCTCATACGTGCCACAGCTATTGATGGGTAGGTGGCCAGTGAATTCTCACAGATAATTCCTCCTTGGTTTCCTCCTTAATCTGATGATTTTTCTGTTATTTTTCTTTCTTTCTTTTTTTAAAAAAAAAACAAAAACTGCCAGTGTTCAATGAAATAATTCATTCATATCTTCTAAACAATTCATATTTCTACAGCTTGTGGTAGTATTTGGAAACCCGTGAAATGGGTCCTCGATGTGTAAGGACACTTTGTGGATCCATAGAAAGACTGTGCTGCCAAATTAAATGAGTCAAAATGCATTCATCAAGTATCTCTTTCAACTGTTACAGGTGGCGCTGGTGCAGATTATGGACTATACTGCACAGTGACATAAAAAATCCCCAGCTTGTAACCCCATTTCTGAGGGCGAGACAGATACTTTCACTCAATATCCAGAGGTTGTACAGCCAAGAAGAAGACTAGCTACCAGGGGCAGCTCTGGGCCCTGGCTAAATTTGGATCCAACTAACAGTTTTACCAGTCATGGCGGGCAGAAGTGTTGGCATTTGGATGCTTTTGTCCATCACAGAGATATAAATGAACGGAAATATGCAAATCCGGGCCCATGTTCACAATGTTTTGCCTAGGACCTGCCTGAGGTCCCATGCGATGTTCTTCATGAGATTGGCCTAGGTGAATCAAGACATTTTAATGAACTGCTGTTGTCATGAACTTCTTTTAATTAAATTTCTGTACCTTTTTTTACAGCTATATCCTATCCTAAAATATGCTAGTCAGGGAGATAGTGTTTAAACCACATGATCATTTACTTAAAAATATTAGATGAAATACTACTGGGACTCCAAATGAGACCTAATAAAAACACCAAAAGATGTGATTTCTATTTAAGTATAAAACCACAAGGAACAGGGAAGGAGAAACACAAAGCTTGCACTAGGATTATAGAGATATGTGAACTGTGTCAGTAAAGAGCCTGGACTAGTCTCATCAAAAGGTTGGTGGATATTATTTCATATTGACTTTGACCTTCTACTCTAAAGTAATTACTAGGAACAATTTAAATAACTTTTTTTTTTTTTCAAAAAAAAAAAAGGAAAAAAAAAAAAGAAAGCATTTTCCATTGCTTAAAACTGGAAAACAAAATGTTTGATTGAGGTCATCTTGACATCCATTAGTGTGATAAATGAAGTGGAATTCAAGGCTGCTCCATTATCAAGGTTCATTTTCGTTGTTCAGATCTGGTTTCCCCCCTCTCTCTCCCTCTCCCTTCTTTTTTTTTTTTTAAAACAACATGGCCTTAGACTCAAGGCTGATTACAATAATTACATTTTCTACCCATAATAGTACAAATGATTCAAAGAGTTATTCAGAATGTTTCAATGTCAGCACTTAGATAAATGCTCCTTCTTTCCTAGGGATTGCATTTTTTATGCAGAAGGTTAGTTAGCAGCGGCAATAACGGTATAGCTGTCAGAAAGCCGTGAATTTACGGGCCCAGTAACTACATTCACAATTGTTTGGTACTCGGCGTGGCAACAAGACTGAATGGGATACCAGATAATTTATAACTGTTCCCCAATACAAGAAGAACAATTATATTGTGTGCAGTATAAAATGGCTATTATTTAGCTCAATTTTTAAAAATTATTTGAACAAAACGCCTATCCTTTGCAGGGCTATTTTCTTCTTGGGTCTAATTAGATACCGGAGGAATACAGGATATATAAATTTTAGCCAGCAAATATATTTATGGAATTTTAATTCGCTTCTTGTATACCTCTGCCATAAACCTTGTAAGCCTTCTTCAGGAGGTTTTTAATCTTAAAGGTAAAAAAAAAAAAAAGAAGTAAAAAAAAGTGAAAGAAAGCACTAGTCACACAAAAGGTAGCTGCCATTTTTCTGATGAGCAGCAAGACTCTGGCTGTACATCTCTCCTCTCATACTATAAAATTACTGCTGCGTGTTTTATGAGAACAAATTTCTTTCTGCAGACTTGACAGATTGCATCTCCTTGTAGGGAAGAGCGGGACCGGTGTTGGGCAGAGCTTCAGGGGGGACTCGAGCAGCCCAGGGGCCACCAGACCCTCCAGTGCTTGGGCTGAAGCCTCAGTCCCCTGCCCCAAGCCTCCCCTTTTGAAATGAGCAGGTGACATTGCTGTGGAGGAAACCTTTTCCTCATTTTCTTTCAAAGTATTTCAGGAATTGACAAAGCATGAATTGGAGGAGAGTCAGGTTTCACCAGTTTTTGTATAATTTGCACCCAAATGGGAATTCAGCTAGAGAAGGGAAAGACAGAGATATGGACAGATGTCAGAAAGCTCAGACTTCTTAGTAGCTGGGCCCAGTATAAGACATTGTCAAAACTTAAATTTTGCTGATTTGGAAAGGAAATTAGCCATGCTATTACCAAGATGGGCTTTCAATCAAAGTCTAAAATTAGGCTTTCTTCTCTTGAATGAGACCTTAAAATACCTAACATATATTAATCTAATCCAGCTGTCTAAGGGTTGGTATCTTCCATCACCATATAGCCAAGTTGCAAAACATTTCATTAACCCTTGCCTTCGGAAGGAGGTCTTTTATGGGATTGCATCTGCATTCGTCTAACAGAAGCAAATCCAGTCATGTCTCTCCTAGTGGAAAAAAAATTATCTATAGGAAAGTGGGGAGGCAGCTGGCAGGGTAATGGCTGCAGCGGTGTCCTGCCAGAATTCCAGCAAGGCTGTGCCACAGCAGTTCCCACCTGCCCTTTCCTTCAGAGAGTCCAAGGGTACGGATGGAGGAGAGAGCTGGGATGAGAGGCTGTGTTGAGTGCAATTAATTTATATCTCCATTTAAATAAAACCCTCTCATAGTCATAGCTTGGGAGGAGACAGCACCACTTGGCAAACAAAATTGTATTAAGTGCACTCCACTAGAAATGTTTATACTTTGTCCCTGAGAAATGTTTATGCTGGAGTACAGTATTTAACTTATCAATTTGAAAATGAATGACGAGGAGAGGAGTACAGAGGTTTTCTTATTTCAGAAACGTTTAAGTGCTTTTCATTTGCGACAGCTCCAAAGTCAGGGTAAGTTGTCTTTGTCTAGAGGAGTCTGCAGTGACCAGAGCAATGCTGACTGTGCTGGTGGGGACCCTCCAGCAAATGTATATCTCAAAAATGAATAAAAGTTTGGGAAAATTTCTTCATTTCTGATTAAACTGCTTTCTTCTCACTCTCTCCTGGTGCTGACTTGGCCTCGGGAGCCTAAAATTACATTAGAGCAGCCAGACCAGGGCTTTGAAATGTATGAGATTGCACCTGATTGTACCTTCCAAAAGACTCTTTTGATTAATATGTCCAGGTTAAACTCCAAATTCCTGAAGGTCAATGCACCCCTCATGCCCTTCACTCGCATTTCCAGCGCAGGGTGCAATCACACCCTCTCATCCATCTGCAGGGGTGCAGGAACAATGTATGCCTGTGTCCAACATATGCATTGCAGATGCTTTTTCATGCCAAGGGTGGCTGGCCTTCTGCTCTAAATACTTTTTTTCATAGGAGAAGAATAAAAAACCACCTATATTTACTGTCTCAGTCTTTTCCCCCTGCAGACTGCACAGGATGAGTGTAAACTAACCCATAGGATCCTCTCTGGGATTCAGGGCTTCAGATGCTGCTGAATGGTCTATTTTGCAGCCAACAAGAAAGTACATCCCCACTCTGATAATGTCACAAGCTACCCAGAGATTTTACGTTCTGCTAAAGGACAATGCAGGGGTTTCCTGCACTGGGCAGCTCCAGGAGGCTGAAAGCCAGCATTATCCTCTCTTCCCCACACAACAGCCCAGCTGGCGGCTACCAACTGGAGAGACCCAAACCACAAGAAATCCCAGCCACCATAAGACCAGATTCCTCTGCTGAAGGCGAACCTCAGCAGATGATGTGCAGTAATGGTCTGATGCTCCTTCGTGTGGTAGTTGGTGCTAGAGACCCCAACTTCAGACCTGAAAAGCTGCCATATGTGGACCCCAGCTGCACCTCTCCCCATGCTGGTGTGTGGGCGCTGGGGCAGCCCCACAGCCTTTCCTGTAGCCATGCTCCCAAAACAACCTGTGGATGACCAGAACCACCAACTGCTCTACCAGCGCTTTAATTCTCCCATCACACTCCAATGAAGCCATGAAGGACCATGCTTCCAGTGCTCCAGTTGCTTTTACTTAGTATAATGAGGATGGGGAGTATAACAAGGATGGGGAAAAGATCCACTGGAGGGGGAAAAATAAATTTTTTAAAAAAGAAGGAATAGGAGTAGGAGGGGAAGGAGCATTGCTCGCTCTAACCATCATCCATAACATCGTATTTGGTCTTTACATGAGGCTCCCAGAGAGACAAAGAGAGATGGTGTAGGTATGAATCCAGGAATAACAATGTGTACTTAATAGTTCTCATCATATGATGAAGTATGACACTGACATTTTACCAATGTATCTTCAAAGGGTGTTAATGAGAGAAAACCTGCCTGAAGCCATCAGCCCAGAACATGCCAAACAAGAGAAATTATTATGTCCAGGAGGAGAAGGGACCCAAAGGAGGGAATGAAGAGGCACAGAACAAAACCCCTTGTGCAACTGCATGATGTTTCAGTGCCCAATGACAGAGCAAAGGAGGGGCAACCTGCTGCCGGAGGGAAGGCAACGGGAGGTATTAAGCAGCTCATGGAGGAGGAGGAGGAAGAAGAGAAGAGCTGCACCTGCTCATGGCAGCCTCAGCATTGGGCAGACTCTTCATTGTGTCCCTAATGTACCCATTCCTGATATTTTTTCTCTCCTCAAATGTTTTGCTTTAGAATATACATGACCTAGGTGCATGAATCAGCTCAGGAGCAGCAGCATTGTGATTAAAATAATAATAACTTAAAAAAAAAATGCACGCAGAGTGCAAGAAGCGTGCCCAACCTCAGAGAAACCCAGAAAACTCTGCAACTCTTGGGTACGAGCAATAAATGAGGTTTAAAAGCTTGTCACCCTCTCTAGCGCATGTGTCAAGAGAAAAGGTGGTATAAGATTGAAGGAGAATAATTTGCAAAAGAGGGGTGTAATTTATCAAACTCTGGGAAACTCATCACTTTGCGTTGGACAGGAACTTGCAGCAAAAATAGCCAGTGGTGATGTGCACGTTTTAAAAGAGGCAGCTACTCAAGCAGTGCCCTGTATTACACAAAAACAGGTAATAATTTTAATTTAAAAATAATTTTGCTTTCCCCATCATTCATTTGGTCTCATCCCACTAAATGAACTAGACAAACAAAAAAAGGAAAGCTCTTTGAGAAAAGCAGCACACTTTAGCCCACTATTTACATACAGAATCATATAGATTCAGGTAATGGTAATACCAGCAGCTTCAGCCTTCAGTCTTATTCTCCACCTGTAGTTTCTATCACACCAAATTGCAATGCTGCAAACACCGAGTAACTAGGCAGAGGGTAGGACAGCAAGCCAAGCTCCTGCAGAGATGTGAGTTTTTCATTAGTTAGCACTAACCTGAAGGGAAAAGCCACATGCTTCATTGAGAACAGAGGGATTTTTAAAAAAGTAGTTTTTTTCAAGAGTTGCATCAGATTTGAGACGTCTCAGTTGAAGTAATTTGGAGACATTAAATAATTAGTTTGTTATTTCATAAAGAAAACAGGATGGAAAAAAGGATTCCTATAGTAAAATGTGGGAAACTGCTGTTCTGACATCAGACGAATAGGAAGCAGTGATGCCAGACTGCATTAACCCTGTCTGAGCTGCCCCAATTTATAAAAGCATAAGCCGGCCTGTCCTTAAGAAGTTTATAGCCAAGCAATAAATGCATGAGCTCTCATCTGTGGGAGAAGTGTCCTGGCAGCTGCACACCCACATCACCCTGCTGAGGCCAAGAGAGTTGCTGCCTTTGGGAGATCTTGGTCCAAAGGTTGCATTTTTTCCTGATTTATTTTAGGAAAATTATACATCATTGTTAAGAGTAACATTCCTCACCGATGCTTAAAAGCACATTCGTTTGCCTTGAACTACAGGAAAAGTTGTCTCCTGCTAATGGCATGTGGTCCTGGGGATGAGACCTCATGATCATGGCAAAGCTCAAAAGATCATGTGCCTCCTCTGGCAATTATTTCTGACTCTGACACACAGTGAACTATGGACCGGGCATAAGAGCTCTTTTAAATGTATCGGGGCAGGGGTAGGGGGGTCGACTGGCCATCCTCAGAGTTTTCCAGAGCAGCAAATCCCCCGTGTACCTTCAGGGTCATCCTGGGGAGATCCCCCTTTCTAGCCGTGGCTGCTTGCTGCTGCTTGCAATGTGATCTAACCCAGCCTAGTCCAGCCTAGTCATTTATTTCAGGCTTTCTCCATCACAAGAGCAAGACGGCGAGTGCCCAAAGCAGGCAGTGTGCCACCAAGGCCAGGTGTGTGAGGCTTGCCCCAGCTGATTCCCAGCCACTTGGAAACTGGTCTTGCATCAGCAACCACAGGGCTGAACAAAACCACCACCACCCATGCAAAAAGCCCCAAACCCCAAAGCCAGACCATCCTCCACAGGACCAGCACATCTTCTCTTTGCCCAGAGAAGTTGTGTATTCCCCATCCCTGGAAGACCTCAAGGCCAGGCTGGATGGGGCTTTGAGGAACCTGCTGTAGTGGGAGGTGTCCCTGCCCATGGCAGGGGGTTTGGAACTAGATGATCTTTAAGGTCCCTTCAAACTCTAACCATTCTATGATTCTATGATCTCCCAGATGCATAGGCGCAAGATGCATGACTCGGCAGCTAGCACAGCTTTGTGCCCATGGTGTCCCCAGGGACCATCATTGCTGCTGCTCTCCTGTGTTGGCAGCTCGGCCACAGAAGAAGAGAGGCACGGGCAAGACAAGTATGGAGTGCTGCCTGGCCTGCCCCTGGGCAGAGTAAACTTGTCCTTTATAAACACCGCCTGCTCCCAAGCTGGGAAACCACAGGGTCTCTCCCATCACCCAGAGCCAAGATTTATATGGCCGGAGGCCGGGGAGTGCTAGCACACAGTCTCGAGCAACTGGATACCCTTGGATTTATACTCCATTTGGGATGATAATGAGGTGGTTAATACAGAAATACAAGACAGTCATAAACCACTGACTTTTATAGATCTCGGTGTGAATCTGAATCCTCATTTGGTGACCAGGAGATGGGTGATATACAGCAGCCCATCCCGCTCCCACTCCTCTCACAGCTCACAGGGAGAGCAGCAGCACAAGGGACCCTGTGAGTGCCGAGGCTGATAAATCCCACCCAGCTATGAGGGGATGGTGTCCACAAGACAGGATTTTTTAATGGAATATGCATCAACTTATCTCAATTAAAAGCATGGGTTTTTTACATAGAGATCCCTTTTCCTTCACGCAAGTTGTGCTCATTTTTAAACCCCTGCAAATGCACACTGGTAGCTAAAGGCAGATTTTGCTGCTAGCTTTAATAAAAGGACTAGAAGCAACTTGTTTACTGATGACTGAGGAGTGTTAACTACCACCAAATGATCTACTTTCAGGTCACTTAAAGTCATCTAAACTTGCATTAATGTGCTTATAACTTTGAAAAACCATAAAACCATGGAATAAGTGTTGCAGATGCCTAAGAGTTCATATGAGTTTAAAAAAAAAAAAAAAGCAACTGGGCAAATTCATAGCAGAAAAGGTCCCTCAAGGGCTACAATACAACTCTCCCTTACAGCTGCCCCCAAAGCACAGACTGCCAGAGGCTGGAGAAACGGCGCAGGTGGCTGCACGGCCCTGGGTGCTCACCTGGCATTGCTGCAGGGTTGCTCCTGCAGCCGTGCCCTCATCTGCCACCGCAGACCTGCCGCACCACTCAAGTCCCACAGTCCTGGTTTGGGTGAGCCACGGCTCTGTCGTGGGCTGGGAGAGCTGACAAACTTTATATAAATATCTTCTGAAGTGAAATAGTGGCTTTAGGGTATCCAGCTTTAACAGAAAGCCCAAGTGCTGAGAGCAGACACTCTCAGCAGCTCCCAGCAGCAGAGGTGCCTGTGAGCTGTTGCCAGCTGGGCTTCCCCAGCAGCAAGGCAATAAAATCACAAGCAGCTTCCAAAAGTATTCCTCTTTGTGTGTGTGTGTGCGTATTTTTCTGTGAGAGAGACTTAGGAGCTGAAGTGATATTTCATTAATGTAGCCAGAGCTAATCCTTCCCAAGCCTATTCTTCTCGGTGGCGGTGTGGGCAGACAGGGCTGGGCGGCAGGGCTCCTGCTGCCTCCAGACCCCAAACCTGCCCGTTCCTCCAGGAACCGAATATATGAGGATTTATATGATGGAAGAAAAAAGATAAAATGTTAGAGGAAATGGTCCAGAAATGCTGAAATAGAAATGAAGAACTGAAATAATCTACCTATACTTTATGCAGTGGCATAGATATAAAAAAATACCATTGTGGGTTTTTTTTATTTATTGAGAATCCTTTTTCTTCCCAAGAAAATTGTTTATGCAGAATCTCCTGAGAAGCTTCATTTTTTATTTATATATCCATATATATGAGTGGTGGTAATTTGAAGTCCTCCAAACAATCACCTGTAAATTACAGTCTTTCTAAGCAGCAATATATATCCACAAATCAGTCCCAGGACACTGAAGCTATATGTGAAAAGGTCTATTTATGTCACTCCAGGCAGAGAAAAAAATTTGCCTGGTTTTATATAAAAAGAAAATTTCTTATTAACATGTATAGTTAATTGGATAATAAAAAAAGAAGAGCCCTTTAGAAGACCTGGGATGACTAGAAAGTGAATCTACTGAACTCCTGAGCGGCATGATTTACCAGGGCAGTGATACCCATGCCGCTCCCTGCTCTGCAGGTACAGATTTATCTGCTGCACAGCACGGAGCACAACCCCTGGGTATGGCTCTTGTGCTGCACACACACACTGGGGCAGCTGCTGAGCGTTGGGCAGCAACAGAGAAGTCACCAGGAGTGACTCTGCAAAAAAGCCCAGGGCAGAGAGGACGTGAGGGGAGGCAGGCTCAGAGCAGGATGCTGAGGGGACAAGACTGCAGCCGGCATGGAGCCCAGGAGGCCACTCCTGTGTCAGCCCATCACCAACCACGGGAAAGATGTACTGGTTTGGGCTATTGCTAGGTGGTGATAAAATCTGAGCCTATTTTACCTGCCTAGCATAGTCAGCCATCGCCATATACACAATAGATGTTGCCTATCACACCTTCATGCTGAATAATTATCTGCCCAAGTTACCTCCTTGGGACACTGATTTGGGATGAGGTGGACAGCAATGGGCAGAGCTAACTTTGCCACATCAGCACCGCCAGTGATCCATATGCAAGGAAAGACGACAGCAGTTCAAAGCACAGTGTGTTTGTACCTGCAGCTTTCTCATAGCCGTTATCTCACCCGTATCTCCTGCTGCAAGTACCACATTTTGGGGATGTGAGGGAGGCAGGTTTCAGGAGAGCTGCTAAATCGTGTTACCAGCAATAAGGAAGGTGAGTTTCCAGGACCTTGAGCCTCATTACTTACAACAGTAGAGTCCAAATCATGCACGTGCATCTTTTAAAATATGCTTTTCCTCAGAGATTTTGGAAGAAGCCACTCAAGAAGCCAGCCAATGACATCAACCGAAAGTGCTATTCAACAAGTGGGCATTTGGGTGTCAGCAGTACTTTACAGAGGACAAAACTTCTGATGGCTGCAGCTTTTCATCCCATAAATTACATTCTCGGCTTCCCTCTCCCCCTCCTGCCCGGCTGAGCGCTGCTGAAGATACAAAAGATAACTACCAGTTGTATTGGGTCGAAGATATGAAATTAAAAATTACTGGGCAAGTGTGTCCAGGGCATTTTCTCAAAACACTCAGAACAATGAGTTTAGACATGAGCTTGCAGCAGCCCGGCTTAGGTGGCTTTTGTCTTCATCTTCCAACAATAACCAAGGTTTGCCTACACAGTTTTTTGTGCCCTAACAAAAGGACACAAAATAGTAAGCCTGTCCACACAAGTCCTTGCATTTTTGGGGAAATGGAAGGTTTCTAGGGCCTTTACCATGGCGAGGCCGAGGGGTAGTGCCAGGGTACTCTGACAAGGTAGCAGAGTGAACAACTGGCGTGAGCCATCGCAGCTCACCAGGAGAGCCTGAGCACGGCCAGCACACTCTCACCCATCCCAAACCAGAAGGAGAAAAAGCAAAATCTATTACTTCTGGACACCAACAAGGAAAAGCACAGCCCCTTCGCAGACCTTCAGAAGTAGGAGCTGTGTTTGTTGAAGAAATTATTCCCTGTGAATTATTTGCTTACACTAGTAAGCTGCTGCCCCTCCATGTCTCACACTCATCTCTCCTCCCACGTACATGGCTATCAATCAGGCCTCGCTCTGTAGATATTACCAGAATCACCCCAAATTTACAGCAGTGCTGGGGTGAGGATGCATCATCGGGACACGGGGACTGAGGGGAAAAGTCCCTGGACCTTAAGGCAAGCGAGGAGCCTCTGCTGCAGCCCCGGGCTTGGTGGCAGGGGGCTGTCATGCCGCAGAGATGCTCTCCTGGAGCAAAGCCGGAGCCACCTGGTGCCGCGGTCTGTCTGTGGTGGTTTAATAGTGGGAAAGCAAAAGGAGCATATGCCGGGGGACATGAGGGGACAGGGGAGCAGGACGCTGGTGCTCAGAGCAGGTGTTGGTGCCCAGAAATAACCATAAAGCTCACTTTACAGCCAGTGTGCTTCTTCCTATGGATTTCCCAAGCTGAGGGTTCTGCTCATGAATCATTCCCTGTGGTACCCCCACCACCAGGACCGGACTGCAGGGCCACTCCACTGTCCCAGGAGCCCTGTCCTCCACTGCCAGCCAGTGCAGAGATGGATCATGTTCTCTGGATGTTATCTCCCCAAAACTGCCCAGTGAATGTCTGCTTGAGTTTTGGGCTTGATTCTGCAATCCCTCTCCCACACTGCTGGCCAAATCAGCGCAGGGCCAACATGTTCCAACCTTGGGAAAATTACACCCAAAAAGGGGCTCTCCCTGCTGTACTTACTGCAGGGGACAGCAAATGCCATGAGGGTTGAAAGGCTTCAGTAATTCAAAGATTTTTGATCTTGCAATAATCCCTTTACACAGTGCAACTTAGAGCAGACTTTGATTACGGGATATCTTGTTAACTGATGTTTAAAAGAGGGGTTTTATTTTGTAGTTTTTGCTTTTTTAAGAGAGTTTTAATGCTCATGCTGTCCCCACGCCCACCTGAGCACTGTGACACAGCCGGGCATCGCAGCAGCCTGGCAAGTGCCAAGCTCCTGGCCGTTAATTGCCCAGTGGCTCAATGTCCTCCAGCTCCTTCCCCCCTTCCAGCTCCAGACATTGATGAATTTTAAGCTAAAAGGCCAGCCGAATTTATTGTCTTCCATTAGTCTAATACAATGCAATTTATTTTTAAACAGCTTCTCTCATGCAAAAGCATCCCAAAATGATTCACAGCAGATGACAGACTCTGCATGCAAATCTGGGCAGTTTATACCCTCCTGTGTGATGCAGCGTGGATCGTCCTGCTGGCTGGACCGCACCCAGACAAATTTAATTATCCACAAAATGGCATCATTGCGCTTTGTCCCAGAGAACGTGCAATCAAAACAAGGTAAATACAGGCAGCAACAGATATAGGCAGAGCCAGAAAAGAGACTGACATGGATTAAAACACAAAATGCAGGTTGAACAAATCACACTGTGACTAAAGATGCTCAAGAACTTGGGAGGGGGGAGAAAAGCAAAGAAAAAGCAAGGCAGTGGTTGGAAACCAGCAGTACAGAAAGCAGAAGCTCCTATGGAGGAGCAGGGAGCAGACCCAGGACTCAGAGGTTGAGAGCAACACAGGAAACTGATCGGAGATGAGCCAGTTTGCATCAGTTCATCACCAGACCTAGCCGGGTGCATTTCCACAAACAAACAACAAACACTACTAAAAACTTACCAGCCAAACCTCTCCCCTGCATTTCCACCAGCAAACACTACTAAAACCTTACCAATCAAATCCCTCCCCTACCTTAAAGTCAGGACAGGCTTATTTAAACAATGGGGACACACCCAGAATCTGTAGCCCAAGAGCATCTCCCTGCAAACAACCTGCAGCTGTTTCAACACAATCCCTTGGGACAATTAAAGAGACAGGATAATGACCTGCGGGAAGCAGCAAGTCAGGAACTTGCCTTTCCCCTCATCAGCAAGGAAGGCTTCCCTTTGATTTCCCTGGACTGCCTGCCTCTCTACAAATAAATGAATAAATAAAATTCAAGGATCATCAGGGTGAGCTGTGCTGCTGATGACTCTCATTTTTATAAAAGCTCATCAACAAGTCCCACCAGGGACCAGGAGCATGTGGGCTGTCTCACCAATAGAGCTGGTCACCTGCTGGAAGTGAAAACTGAAGTGATGGTTGGGTGGTGGCTTGTGGCGAGTCACACTGCAGAGCACTGCTTGTGGCCCTGTGGGCCAGGAGGTGACCATCCCCACAGCATCTCACCTTTGTGCTGTGGCCACATGGTCTCCAAGCATGCCCCAGCAATTGTCGAGCACATACCCACGTGCACTGGGGAGGCTCTATGCCCTCAGTGGTGTTCCGGTGAGGCTCCCAGAGGGGTAGTCAGGGTTTTGATCAAGCTCAAGATAGGTGCTTAGTAGCTTTTCAGGATTTCATACTTCACAATTTTATTCAGTGGTGTAATAATCATGGTGCTTCAGCTGTTTCTAAAAAGGACAGTGACTCTGCAAGAAGAGAACTTAATAGAAAGCTCATTCTTTATTTAAAAGCCAGAATAAAGTTCTTTGGGGAGAAATTAAATCATAGAAGTAAAGAGCCATGAAAGGGTAAAAGTGTGGGGTTAAGCAGTATGTGGCTCAGAGCTTGGCTTTTTTGGTTCCTGGCTAAACTTGCCAGAGCAGGGCCTCCAAAAACCAAGGGTGGTGGCGCAGGCAAGTGGCATCGCCCACCAGTGGCATAAAACCAGTGGTAAGAGCAAAAGAAATCATATGTGCATGAGGACATGCTGTAGTAACAATGGAGCAATAGGGAAGCCCGTATGGCCCAGCAGGTCATGGTAAAGTGGCCTTCCCTGCTGTGCCCTGCCCAGCCGCCAGCCCCAGCCAAAGAGGGACCAACCCCTTCGCCTCCCCAGTACACTGGTGCCACCGTCTCTGTGCCACAGCCCCTCGTGAAACCAGGGCTGTCTTTAACCCTGGCTGTGGGTTTGGGGGCACTACTTGGCACACACTCACCAATTTCGTATGTTTTATCTGGGAAACAACTCCCTAGGCATTATTTCAAGTCAGACGCCCCAAAAATCAAAGCATCCTACATGATTAATCACTTCCCACATGATTAATCACATAAAAGCTGTCTTGAATGCCTTGATTCTTTTTTTTTTTCCCCATAAAGAAACAGACAGCTCGTGCCATGTGAGAAATAAATTTATCTTTCTGATTTTCTCCTTGTCTGTAGAACATTTATAAAGTAGAAAAGCCAGCGGCAAAGTATGTCAGAATTGTCTTTTAAGGGGTTAACATTTGTAAGATGAATGCTGCACGAACTTTTTTTTTAATTAAAAAATATATTTCTGGAGCAAAACCACAAGCAATAAAGAGTGTTTGCCTGTTGGGAGGCTTGTTTTGTGATGCGGTATGAATAACCAGCTGACAATCCGGGTTTTTGTTTTCTCTTCGTATGGGCAATGGCCATGAGCCAGCCAACTTTATTGTCCTTGAAATGTCATGATTTTGAGTATGCACAGAATTCTTAACTGCCCAAATTACTGCATAACATCCCTTTTTATTATATGGCAACAATGTGATCCTGGGCTCAAAGACTTACTAGTTAAGAAGATTATGTGTTTTCCTTTTTCTGTTTTGTTAAAGTGCCAAGTCTTGCATTTTTGGCATCTTCTAAAGAATAAAATGTCTTCTGAAATATTCTCTCCAAGCACAGAAGTTACCTCAGAGGAGCTCGGCAATGCAAGGCTTTTCAGTACTTTCTCGTTTGCTCAGAAGTTCAGACGCATTTCTTTTCCTCAAAAGCTTCCAATTTTTCCCTCTTTGTGTGTATTGACAGCAAAAAAAATTGTCCTTCATAAGTTTGTGTTGCTTTACTTTACTGATAATTTATTTCTCTCTCTTCTTTTTTTTTTTTCCCTCCTTCCCAAGTGTTGAACGTTTGCGCTAGTGAGCATGGTCCCACCTCACCCTGCCTGCACCCTTGGCTGCATCCCTGCATCCACTGTCGCAGCAGCCCCCTCCTGCAAAGTGCCCCCTGCCCCATAGCCTCTGCTGGGGTCCACTCACCCCCAGTCCGCCCCACCGGCATTCCCATGGCTCAGCCACTTTGGTTAGACAGGCGTGCCAGGAGAACCAGCACAGTTTGGGCCAAATTTAGCCCCAGCACAAGTGGGAAACCCACCGTCGGTGGGAGATGTTCTTGTTGACAGTGGGATGGTGCTGGCTACCGCCGGCCTGGTCACCAACAAGCGGGGACACGGCGCAGACGGAGAGTGCGGGGGGGTCCATCACCCCAGCCCGGGCTTCAGCGCGGCAAGAAACGCTGTGAGTTTTCAGAGCTGCCTTGTCCGCTCATCTTCTCCGACAGCTTGTGCTTCCCCGGCAAGGGAGCCTTTTAAATATGTTTTCACCAGCTGACATTTAAATATGAATAAACAACTATTATGCAGGCACTAAATATTCATGTTTTACAACACTGCTATTACACTGAGGAATTATTTATGAGGCTTCCGCTCCCCACCAGGGTGAGGGGACGCAGCGCGGCGTGGCCGGCAGCAGCCCCCAGGCCTGCCAGTGCGGCCACGGCTGAGCAGTAATGTTGATGTTTCTTTCTTGCCAAAGGCTGGGGTTTCCCGGAGCCTCGTCTGGAGCACAGAGGCAGGGTGTCTTGCTCTGGAGGATGTTGTGTTCTGAACCTTTGTGTTCCCATCTGGGCTTTTGGGACACCTCTCCCCATCCATGGCAGGCAGAAGATAGGGCATCGCCTCAGCCCCCCAGGGATCCTCTTACTGCACCATGTGCGCTACCCAGGCAAGATGCTTCACTGCATCTCTGAGCTGTGTTTGGCAAGAAATTAAGAAATAATAATTAACAAAAAATAAATTATGACAAAGATATGTTGTTTTCCGAAATCCAAACTGCAAACAGAAGTCCCTACTGAATCTGAGTGTTCAACTTTGAAGGGGTTGCTTAGGTTGAATAATAGACTTACTGAAAAGCCATTCTTAAACACTGCTGGTAACAGTGGCATGGTCTCTGCCATCTGGCGCGATTTGTATGTGTGCCTAACTGCAGTGTGGGGCTGCAGGACAGCCGTACGCCTCTCCTCAGCCCCAGCAGCCCACTGTGCACAGGGTCCTCCCCTTTCTACAGCTGCTGCTGGAGGATAGGGACAGGGACAACTCAGACAGTGTTCGGGCCACCCATTGCCCTTGAGTCACCAACTGGAGGCCTTGGCTGGAGGAGTCACAGCTGTGATGGGGCCCGAAGCCGAGGGGAGAAGAGGGATCCATCAGCTGTTGGGGTGGATGCTTCCCACAGGCTGGCCTTGGACAGTGGCAGCACATTTCTGAGCACCAATGACCGCCCTATTACCACCAACGGGCTATGTGTAACTCCACTGGGATAAGCATGGATGGCAAAGTGCATAGGGAAGCATTTTAAAGGTGAAAAAAGCAGGTGAGCTGCACAGGGAGAAGCAGACCAGAGGGAATTGGTGCTTTCCCTGCCTCAGTGCGCCTGCCATGTGCAGGCACCGGCTGCTGGGATGTGCGTGGGGCCGCAGGACAAGCCCCAGAGTGACACACTGGTTTTGAACAACAAGGTTTTCATTAAATAAAACCACAATTTTCTGTGGTTTCTAACAGGGATGTCAAGACCTTTAAGTAAATACCTGATTCTATTTAATAATAATAAAGCTATTCCCGAGCTCATTTTCTTAGTAAAATTGCCCATGAAACCTTAGGTTGCATTAGCAACATCTCTTTCCAGCAGTATTACTGGTGAGGGCTAAACTGAGCAGCAAGTCCCGTCTGCCTGCCCACAGTGCCTGCTGTCCCAGCGCTGGCCTGACCAGCCTGCTTGGGGACAGCTGATTTGCCCCGTTAATCCTGCTTCGGCCCAGCTTAGCGATAGGAAAAGGTGCGAGCTGCGTGCATTTTGCGGCACTGAGAAACAAAAGGGGCAACCCAACAACTTCTTCTCAAAATAAATTTATTTCATTACCAAAATATTCATGGCGGCTCAGGCTGCCAGGCACTGATTAGGGGCGAAGGGCAGCATTTCCAAGGGGCTCACAGCCAATGTCTCTGGGGCCTGAGGGATGCTCAGGGCAGTCCTAGGTAGCCGGGCTGTCACCTAAATACCAATGGAAAAGGGCCAGGGGTTTTGGCACTCAGCTGCTCACACCGGCAAATGCTCCAGGGAGAGCAGATTTTCAGTCTGAGGTGGAAGGATTGTTGGCCATCAGGAGGGCTAATGGACAAGCAATGCAGCAGCAACTTAACTCATCCCACCACAGCCTGCCCTGCTGCCTGAAGCCTTGGCCAGGGAGGTTTTGCTGGGACAGCTGTGGGAGCTCACACCAGCATCAAAGCTGTGGGGCTGTGGTCAGTGCAATATATTTATATTCATAGTATTTATATTTACACTTATACTAACATTTGCATTACTTCTGAGGTGTTTCAGAGTGCTTTTGTGGCAAAATTGATCTCTGTTTCAGGCACTTGCCCTCCAATTGCTCACGGTAATGTACCAATATTTGGTACTTTCGTCCGAAGCTGATCCCCTGCTTTGATGCACCTCTGGCTCCTCCTGCTTCTCCAGGACCAAACCTTGCTCCCAGCGGCTGCTTCTCCTCCTCCTCCTCCAGCCCTGCTTTCTCTCAGACCTTCAGTAAAAACCTTCTTCACCATCACAAAGCAGCCACCCCGGAGGCATCTCAGCCTGGCCAGAGTCATCCTTGGCATCCTTCAGCATTTTGCGCTTAAAAGCAGAGTGAGACGGACAGACAGACAGAGTAATTTGGTTCCCGTAAGCTGAGATACCTAAATGGAGCTGTGCAAATTGAGGCTCCCCACAAAGCTGATGCCTCCAGTGGGGGCTCAGCCCTGCCCTGGGGGATGCTGCAGGGGATACTTTGCCCCAGGGGGCTGGTTCTCACTCCCTATGGAGAGCATGGGTGTGCGTGCCCCACCTTCCCCTCCCTGGGTCAATTCAAACAGCTCGACTGGAGAGACGAGCACCAGCAGAGGAGAAGCTGGAACAACCTGATGAGTCAGGGCACAGCGGGACCGGCAGCAGGGGGACAACCCTGCAATGAAATGGCCTCCCCTAGCAAAATGTTTGCAACCTTTCCCTCTGCTAAAAAGCCCATTTTTGTGGGAGAGGTTGATGTTGGGGACATGGGGATGTGGGGTGGTGACACAGGGGGTGAGTGGCATCACCCCACACTGTCCCTTCCCTTTTGGAAATAATATTACAAACTCAGTGCAGGCAACTCTGCTACTTTCTGGCCAGTGCAGCGAAAGGGAGTGATCGCTGGGGCATGTGGCAAGCCAGTGCCCCATCAAGAGGGACAGGGTTTAGAAATGTAGCACATAGCAAGCTAATCAAGAATTAGGCCAAAACTAACCAAAAGCCAAACTAGAGAAAGCCCCATCTCCAACTCCAGTAACGTCACATCCTGTAGCCCTCAGGGGACCAGCCCCTGGCACTGATGTCACCTACTGCCACTGTGGAGCATCCCCAGCCCCACCACCCCTCCCAGCCTTGCAGCCAGCACGGCTCCACGTGGCCGCAGGAGAAAAGCCTTCCTGTCTGAGAGCTGCCAAGGTCTGGGAGCTGGGTCCTTCAGGGAAGCAGCTTTTGAGCAATTGCTTGGAGGGATTTACTCACTGTTTTCCGCCACCCCAGCAATTTGGAAGTGAGGCACAGGGCCCCGCCACGATGGCGGAGGAACCTCGGCGAGTCCAGGCATGGAAGAACCCCCTAAAAGCCTGAGGAACCTGTTGGTGTTGCAAATGTCTGACGCTGTGCCCATATGTCTGCGGATTTCCATACTAAAGACATTTACTGTATATGTTTGCCACCAGGGAAAACTACTGTCTACGACTCAGCTATATTACTGGAAGAGCAGCAGCGGTATTTGTGCTATTCTGGATATTGCATTTCCAGGACCTGCTCTATGGCTTTCGAGATCCTCCTTCCAACTCCCCACGTTCCCCCTGGCCAATTAGTGAAAATGCCTGGTTGGGGTGATGGCCCCCTCCTCCTCCATGTGGCAACGCCACGCCGAGAGACTCGCGCAAAACTGCAAGCAATCCCTTCTTGGCACTGGGAAGCATCCTTCGCAAGCCAGTGACAGAGGGATGAAATGCAAATATAGCATTTCCTGTAAAGTAAATTAAGCTAACAACGAGGTAACAAACTGCTGTTAATATTAGATTAACTTGTTTGGCAAGATATGAAGCCGGGCGAGCTGGATTGTTGATAGCGCCGTGCTCAATAGCGCTAACGCTGCTCAGGGAAGTATAACATCCCTCTGAAAGACAGAGGCATGCACCAAAAAAAAAAAAAAAAAAAAAAAAAAAAAAAAATTAAGACTGGAGGAAGAGCCAGAATCTGTGCAGCAATTACACCAGCATTAAAGATGAATGGAGAAGCAGCTTGAGATTTTGATTGCCTTTAAATACTGGCTTGTTTTTAATCTCAGAATCAGTCTGTGCTGTGATCAGCCATTAGCCCCAACCAAAAAAAAAAAAAAAAGAGAGGAAAAGATCTAGATTTTAACATTTGTAGTATGAACTTAAAATACCACTTTGATCTAAGATGAGGAGGCAAATGGCAGATAATTCAGAACTTAAAGCCAGTTGCGTGTGGTTGGCAGTGGGCCAGTGGCTGGGCCGAGTTTGGGAGTGATGGAGAATTGGGCAGAGGGGTCACCAGCAGCCGTGTCCTCAAGGCGGGGACTGAGGCACAAGCTTAAATGTCATACTGTATGCCCATGGTCACTAAACTGATTAAGCAGTGGTTATCTTTAGCAGTAAAAAGGCTATCTGCTAATACTAAATGATTAGAGTCTAAAATGCCATTTACTCTGCTCTGATTCCTTGAATGAATATTTATGCCAAGTGATGACTATAACACCATCAAAAGGTTTCCGTGTTCTGCTCCATAGAGTGGAAGTGATTATTCAACAGCAGGTCTACACTCCAGCACTTGTTTCTATTAAGCAAATTTGCAGCGTTCAGACAAAAATTCATGATTGCATTGTCCTCCTGGGATTTTTATTTTTAAAGGAATCCCACCTCCAGTGCTCTCTGGGGCATGGGCTGTGGCAGGTGGACCTGTGTACAGACACAGAAAAGGAGGATACAGGTGCTACACAAATTCTCCCTTGTATTATTTTTTTTTAATATAAGAGAACTGGACATTTGCTGCACCCCATTCACAGCAAGAAGCCATGTCCTGTCCCAGGCTTTCATTCCAACCACCCAGTCACCAGTTGGGTCTTCTGCATGAAACAGCAGCCAGAAATTCCTCGTTAGGCATAAGGAATCAGATCTACAGCCATGGTGTCAAATCAAGAGGGCTAACCATCAAAAATGAAGCCCCTACACCCTGGTGGGGGAGCACTGCCTGCATTTCATAGCGTGACGTGCAAGGAGGCAACAAGATGCCCAAAGTGCCACCACATGAGTCACAGCCCAAGGCATCTTGGCAGAGGTGCTCTTCATGGGGGTTCAGTCTCTCATAATAAACCACCCTGCTGTTTGCCTCTCCCCAGGAGGAGAGACCCATATTGTTCTGGTAACATCCCTGCTCCCACGTTTCTAACCATTGTTTCTTTCATCATTGGCTCCAGGCTTCCTCTGCACCTCATCACCGTGCTGCCAGTACTGTATAGATGGCAGCCACTGAGACTAGACCCTACCATAGCTGTTTCACCTTACGGATTATTTTGGCCCATTTACCAGTCCATGACTCATTTTTTTCTCCAAGTTTCTGGGCTGCCTTCTGCTGGGTTTGCTAACTCAGCCTGTTGCATCGCCACATATCAAAAAAGGCCCCACTAAACCACCCCTGTCCTCAGATGTATCCCAACGTGCCCAGCTCAGCTGTGCCTCCCCTGCAGAGCCAGCGTGGGGACTCATGCACTCAGAAAGGCATGGCTCACACCAACCAAGTGCCAGTTTTATTCACCCAACAGTACAGTGGAATCTCCCACAGGAGTGACCTCCTCCTCCATCACGTTCCTGCTGCTGGGGTGACATTTCTGCAGCTTTCCCAGCTATATATGAGAGATGTGGCAGCTGTGGAGCCATTAGCCGTCATAAGCCAAGCAGCTCTAAAAAGTTACACTTTCTTCCTCCCTTTCTTCTGAAGCAAGGAGACCACCTAAGCCAAGAAAAAAAATGCTTTCTAGAAGATTTAAGTACCATTCACTGAAGGATTTTTTTGGCCAAAACTGGTGACAAAACTCTCCTTAAGAGTCTGAACTAAATGCAAATACCCACCCCCCACAGCTTGTTTGGTGAGGGGTTTGATTTTGGTTTGGTTTTACTTCCCTCATCCTCACCATGGGACAACAGCTGTGCGCTGCCAGTGTGTGTTGAATTACAGCAAACCCCATGGGCAGGTGGATACCCGTCACTCTGGAGCACAGGCAGTGGCAGGCTGGCAGCCCATTTCAAAGCAAGGAATCAAAATGTTTGGGCAATAAGCTGCTCCTTCAGTAGCCCCAGTCTGACCGCCTGCAACAGCCTCTACAAGAGCATCAACTCTACAGTTTCTCAATAGACACCCCCCCCAACCCCAAAAGGCACTAAAATGGAATCGCAATTAAAACACCACCTATCCATAGGCAGCTATAGCTGGCTTTTTAATTGCTATTCCACTTTTATGGGAATAAAAGGAGGATGGGGCCACATATTTTTAACAGGTCTCCCAACCCAAAACATAGAATCATAGAATTGTCTAGGTTGGAAGGGACCTTTAAGATCATCTAGTCCAACCACCAACCTAACTCTGATAAAAAACCAAACGAAAACGAAACCAAATCTATATTACTAAACCATGTCTCTAAGCTCTATATCAACCCGTCTTTTGAATACCTCCAGGGATGGTGCCTCAACCACCTCCCTGGGCAGCCCATTCCAATGCTTAATAACCCCTTCAGTGCAAAAATTTTTCCTAATATCCAATCTGAACCTCCCCTGGCGCAACTTGAGGCCATTTCCTCTTGTCCTATTGCCTCTGTGACTTGAGAGAAGAGACCAAGCCTTGCCTCTCTACAACCTCCTTTCAGGTAGTTGTAGAGAGTGATAAGGTCTCCCCTCAGCCTCCTTTTGTCTAGGCTGAATGACCCCACCTCCCTCAGCCGCTCCTCATAAGACTTACTCTCCAGACCCCTCACCAGCTTCGTTGCCCTTCTCTGGACCCACTCCAGCACCTCAGTGTCTTTTTTTTAGTGCGGGGCCCAAAACTGGACACAGTACACAACATGTCGCCTCACCAGTGCTGAGCACAGGGGGACGATCACCTCCCGAGTCCTACTCACCACACTGTTCCTGATACAGGCCAAGATGCTGTTGGCCTTGGCCACCTGGGCACACTGCTGGCTCATGTTCAGCCGACAGTTGACCAACACCCCCAGTTCCTTTTCTGTCAGGCAGCTCTTCAGCCAATCTTCCCCAGGCCTGTAGCGCTCCAGGGGGTTGTTGTGACCCAAGTGCAGGACCCGGCACTTGGCCTTGTTGAACCTCATCCCATTGGCATCAGCCCATCAATCCAGCCTGTTTATGAAAAAAAAATCACCCGATCAATCCACGTGTTTGAGGTGGCTTCAGATGACAGGTAATATTTTGAAGCATACCAAGTGTCTGGAGGTGTTTTGCTTCTGTTTAGCCACTATTCAACCTAGATGTACATAAAAGCATTTCATGCAACAGGCAGAGCAGCACCAAGCTGCACTGTGTGTGGCATTTGCAATTCAGAGAACATACACATGACCCAGGACAAATAACTGATGAAGTCACCTCAGAAAAAAGTACCTGATGTCTACTTATTAGAGGAAAGTTGGGTAAATCTAAGAAAAAGCAAGAAGACAAAATAAATAGAATTGCAGCCATCCTTTACAGCTACTGGTGCACTGTATTAAAGTGACACTCACAGCACAAAGAAACGTGTTTGGTACAGTCCAGTGGGTTGCACATGAATTGCATAACCTTGAAAATCATTGCACAAAGCATCGCAGCAGGAACACAGTTCAGAGCTTTTCCATGGGAGATGCTTCAAATCCGATAGCTTTCGTTACATGGGAGGTTGAAGCGCCTGGCACTGAGTAAGCAAAGAGGGCTGCAGAAAGGGATGCTGCGTCAGCACCCGGTTGTGTTCGAGCCCCGACATCAGCTGGACAAGTGATGCCTCGCAGGAAAACCCCACTGCCTATGAAAGCCTTGAAATTAATATTCTGATCGATACCTGGGCACCTGTTGGCAGGGCTGGAGTGAGCCTGTTCCTCACAGCCCAGACTGGAGACACCATATCAGCTGGCCAACAAGCTCTCCTGGCAGTGGAAACACTCTGTCTAAATTCATTGAGGTGAAAAGCAAGGCGACGCTCAGCCAGCAGCTCAGCGCTGCACAGCAGCCTTGGTGGGACCCGGCCAGTGACACCGACGGTTCCCAGCCATCACCCACCCACAGCTCGTTTCCTCCCGCGCAGCAGGTTTTTGGAGACAAGTCTCCGCATGGTTCAAGCAGAGAGGTCTAACTCTGCAGCAGCATTTCTTCCCCCAGTGTGTGTGTGTGAACTCCTGCCTCTGTTTTTATTCCTGCAGCTTCCAGAGATGAGTGTATATATTTCTAATAGTCTGCGCAACACCAAGCACAGGAAATACAGGCTTTCACCGCATGGGGAACAAACCACAGCAAAGACGACCAGGAAACATTCATAATTTTTAATTCACACCAGTAATAAAATTGCATTACATTTTTCATAAAATAAATGTTCCAGTTTATATACAGAAAACAGACTGTACAGAGCCCTCCCCCAGACCCCAAAAACTCACAAACATACAGGCAATGCAGTGCTCAGCTAAGCAGGCACAACTGTACATCTAAAATTGTAACTGCTTTGTGTTGGGGGGGAAAAGTACTACAATGTATATAGTCCTCTCTGGACCAAGAATTAAAAAAATATTGCAGGCAAGCTGACAGGCGCCCTCGCTGCTCGCGCGGCTGGGCGCCCATCCCACAGTGCTTCAGCAAAGCAGGGTTTGTTATTGGACCTGGGACTCGAAGCTCCCGTTCAGCTGCCCTTCCTCATAGTCCATCTGACACAAGATCATGTTGTTCTTCAGGAAAAATTTGTCTCCCACACAGAACCTGGAAGATAAAAAGAAGTAATAGGTGTAAGTATGAATAGAGGTTAGAACGGGGAATTTGAGGCACTTTGGGTCTGACAGTGATGCTGGGGACCAGAGTTTGATACCCAGGCGCCCAGGAAAGCCTGCATGCTTCTCCCCTGGCTCCCTTTCCCTGCACACGCCCTGGGGTTTTGCCATCCCTTTTCCTGGCACGGCGATGCTCAGCTCCCAGGACACGGTTGTACAAAACAGCTTGGGAAAAGCAGCTCCTGGTCTCTGCCGGGTCTCGAGCCAGTGGCGGGAGGAGGCCGGGAGCAGTTAAGGGATTTGTCCCTGCAGATGAGAGATGTCCGATCTACAGCTGGGAAATCAAACGGGTGATATTACACAGAGACTATTTGAAGTTTTTGCTGGTATCCACATTTCCACGGTTCCCTCGGGTGAGGCAGTATTTACACTAATTTCCAGGCAAGGACTGGCTATTAAGTCCTTCCTCACCCCCTTGTGTACAGTGCCGAACAATAAACAGAAATTTCCTAGTGGCTGGACTCCTAACCTTTATCTTCATTGAGCGAAGGGCACTGCTCTCTATATACCATGTAAATTGTTCTGTTTGTCTTGAAGTTGACAGAGAGGCCTGTGATATTTAACAATTTTATTTGACCATTAAGGTCAAAAAAGTTCCTCATATAAGATCTGAAAAGTGTGAATTGACAGCCAATAGCTTTTTCCACCCTGCCTGCTTGCTCAAGAATCAGAAGCTAATCTTAACTTCTTAAGATAACAAATAACGCTCTTTGCACCCAATTCAGGGGCTGTTTTTTGTCCATCACGCTAGCAGGGCAATGACAGACCAGAGCTCATGGCTGCACCTCCCTGCCCCAATGGCAGAGTCTTAAATCAGCCCCAGGTCCCTAAAGCAGAAAATCACCCCAGCCCCTGCCCCAAAAGGCAGCTCTGAACCCAGAGGAATGGGTAGGTACCAGCCTCTGGTGAGGCCAAATATTTACTGGGTTTTGAAGGAAGATCAGTGGAGATGACCCCCGTCCTCAGGAGACTCAGCAGACCTCAAATGCCCCTCTGCTCCCAGGCAGAGCTTTGGCAGGGACATCACCTACTCCTTGTCAAAAATGCTTTTTATATTTGTAACTTAGGCAGCTGTGGGCAGAGCATCTCCATAAATTGGAATATTTTCAGCTACAACAACAGGATTGATCATTTTAGAGCCCCTTTCTAGGTCTGACATGGGCACAAGTTTTCTCCAACTGGACACCTGCAAATAAGCTGATTAATTTGCCAAGTCAGTACAGAGAGAACTGGGCTTTGGTTCTCACTTTATATGATTTCACTGGAGACTTTCCATCATCTTCCTTCTGTGGAACATGCCTTAGTAGTTCTGAAATTCAACCTTTTTTTTGTACATTAAAAAGCTAAAAATTAATATCAATTTAAGTTAATGGCTTTTATGCTAAAAAACTGTACTGCACACACACTCCTTAACATCATCTTCCCCACCAGTAGGTTTACTCACTACAAATAACAGACACAGCTTCTTGCTTTTTGCTACTTATCCCTACCTTAAGTACAATATAAATCTCCAGGAAGAGAAACGCAAAAATTACTCTTACAAAATTACACCAGCATCCCCAACAGCTGTCTCATGCCAAACCTGGTTTGGGTCTAGAGGAGCCAAAAGAGGAGTTGGAGAAGTAGGAAGTTGGGGGCAGTGTGTGTGTATGAGCACATGGAAACAAAAATGCGCAGCAGGGGTACTCGCAGACCCTGTGAAGTCTGGGGAGAAGGCCTTGATTCATGGGAAAGGTGACTATTTCTTTCTACCTGCCCGTTCTGCAAACCCAGCAGTAAACTGGCATCTCTTCAGCTGATGCATTGCAACTAGAGACAGAGGATGTCCAGGGTGGCTTCAGACGCAGTCCCGTGTGTCCCAGCCCGCAGCTCTCTTCGGAGTGAGACGTGGTACCACACCGCCAGCCCCATGCTCAGAGCAGGTCTGTCACACAGCTTGTCCAGCTCATCGAGTTCCAGTGAGAAACACGTGCTGAACCTACCCTGCCATTTCTGTGGGGTTTCTTTCATCAGTTCTATGATTTTCTTCCAAGCAAAACCACATTTTAGATAATGGCAACACAAGCAGCTGGATTTCCTGCAACCCTTGCAATACTGACCTATCAGCCAGTTACAGCTGTGACCAACTTTTATTCAGTATTGTGACAAGCAACGTCGACCTTATAACAGTTTTAAGCACAGTAGGCTGAGTAGTATTATAGGGCTTGCTGCAAACCTGATGTTTTGGAGCTAATGAAAACACTGCATACTCAGTGAAAGCATTAGAGATTTTGCTGTGATGGATTTAACATGCTACACAGACAAGAGTCTAGCTATAGAGGGGCAAGTAAGCTGGAAGAGAACTACAGAAAGGTCTTCACAATCAAATCTTTTCATAGTTGAAGAATGAGGTGGTTTCAAATGGGGTTTCCGATTCAGAAACTAGTTTTGGCATCCACCTCTGCAATTTTGTCTTTAGCGTTATTTAAACTCATTGTTCTTGGTCCAGCTTCCAATGTCGTCTGTTACAGCAGCACTGCCAGTCTGCCCGTTCAGGCCAAAATCTCTAGAGGATAAGTCATAAAAGTTTGTAGCCTTCTGATCTCAGCCCAAAATAACAATTTACACATAGCTCTATGCTGTCCACTCAGCCCGTCTTTCAGAAAAAACTCAGCTCCCCCCAAACTGGGCAAATCCCCTGTGCATCAAAGCACGACTCTGCCAGAACGGGGGGATTACCTGCACTTTCCTGCCAGGCACTGACAGCACACGGAGGTTATTTTAGGGCAGAGTAGGACCGCACTTTGCACTGAGTGCAGTAACAGCATTAGCAATCAAAGAAGGAAGAGAGAGAGTGAAGTGCTTTGGAGCCTTTGCAACAAAAGGTGAAATTTAAAAGAAATTCCTGAAAATGAAAACTAGGTGGTTCTAAGCTTTTTCATGAGAGGAGCTAGGGTAAAGTAGGGGTTTGATGACAAATACTCATCCTACAGACTCCAAGGCCAACCCAGCACTCCTGCTTGTGCAGCCCAGAGCTGCGACTCACCTCTGCCAGAAGGGACATTTGAGATGCTCTAACCCTATTATTGGTGTGGATTTTGGGAGCACCCCTTTGCTGCCCGGCCTTTATCGGCAGGCTGAAGAAAGCCGAGCCTGAGGGCTGAGCCTGGCAGCACCTTGAAACCCTTCTGAGCCTGGAGACAAACCCCACACCTAACCAGCTATTTCAGCTGTGTGAAAACAGACCATCTCGTATCAGCTCTGCAAACAGTCGCACGCTGCTGAGCAGGAATCACAGCTGTTGCAGGAGCATGTTGAAGAGTGGCAAAACAAGACTGGGCAACTGAAAGCCTTAGCGCGGCTTCCGGAAAAGAGCTCAAGGCTGGGAACCACTAGATGTCACTGCCGCCTCGGCACTGCCACCGCGCTGGTGGACTCCGCCAATATTAATAGCAGAGTTTTCCACCTTGAACAAACACCACCTCTGCCTTCAATAACGTGATTGAGTAAAGCCACCTGAGCTACAAACAGCTCACCCGATTCTCCTCTTCCACGCCGTGGCACCAACCAGCCATACATCTCCCTGGACTAAGCCATTGCCAGAGGGCATGGAAGGAGAATCAGACCCCAGTTTGCATGGTCTCCTAAGTTTAGTGGGAAAGGTGGCAGGGGTTTGCATCCATACATGCACGGTGTATGACTACTTCATTAGAGATCCCACTGTGAATTCTGTTCTAGGGCGAGCAATGAATTTTTAAGTTAGGCTTTTAGCTTGACTTTTAGAGAATTAGGTTCTCCATCTTCCCACGAGTTTTGTCATCTTTCTCACACCTTCACATGGGATGAAGCATTGCCTCCTAATTTCTTCTTTCAATCACATGGCCAGAAGAGGAGCCCCAGCACAGCCCTTGGGCCCTGGGCAGTCACTACAGCCCAACTAAACAAGCAGTAAGAACACACACTTTCAGGCCTGTCTTAGACAAGGTGGATAGATGCATTAGAGACGACACTATCACGTTTGTCTCTGGGGGCTTCCATTCTGCCTACAATGACCAACAAACAGGGTGCTGGGAAGATTTTTCACAGCCCTCCCAGAATCAGCTGGCTACAGGTAGCCGACGTGAAAACTTTTTGCATGACCCTTTATTATACTCCTTGAAGTGCATTTTCCACTGGGTAAAACCCAGCAGAAATAGACAAGCCCCACTCAAAATTACACCACCAAGATCCTCTGTTAAGTACACAACAACTAAGGGGATTTGTTCCTAGTGTTGGAAAGGGCTTATTTAGAGTATTTTTCTCCATCCCATCCCTTCTCTTCCTCCTCCTTCTTTATTGTCCCCAGTTTTGAGCCTGTCAGAAACCTGATTTAAGCAAAATAACGTCGGATTTCCAGAGAAGGTCCAGTCTCCATCATCTGTGTTCTGCAAAGAGGGTAGATCCTGAAAGGACGCTGAAGCCGTTTGTTTTATTCAGCAGCAGCTGTGCCGTGTACAACCGTGGCCAGATCTGCAGTCTGTGTGCCCCCCCTCTTCACCCCAACTCCCACCAGCTCCAAGGGGATTTGCAGTAAAGGGGCTACAGGTATCACATGCATCACCCAGGTCAGCCTAATAACCCAGCCCAAGCCACATCAGCAGGCTGTGAACCCCAGACAGGTAGCGTGGATCAAACGCTTCCGCTATTTTGCAGGCAAAGGTATAAATTAGTTTGTGTTTGTGTGTATAATAACCATGTCCTCACCGCTGGTTGCAGAGCTGACAGGCAAAGCAGTCCAAATGGTAAACATTATCTCTGGCCCTCATCACCATCTCAAAGGCAGGGATCAGTTTACTGCAGGCAGCACAATTCCCGGTGGTACCAAAGAGCCTGCCAAAGAAGCACAATCATTAGAAGCCATTTTAATTAAATGGTGGAAGGACTAATTAAGTGTAATTAGCAGTATCAAATACTGTATTGCACCAATAAATAGAAGTTGCAGTCTCCATTTCGCTGACCAACCAGTGTGCGGGAACTTGGGATAAAACTGCCTGGTGAGCAGGCTCCAATTGTCGAGATGAAACTTCATTTGGTTTGCGAGCCTAGGGCTAATTTGCTGTCTAATGGAGAAAAGCATTAAACACTTAGAGCACTATTTTGGGGCTCACAAAATTTCAGTCAAAAACTATTGGCCTCTCTGCAGCGGTGGGGTAGGTGCCCGGAGCTGCTCGTCCTCCTCTGCATGTGCTTGCCCCGTCTGTGCTCAGCCACAACTTAATGGAGGGAGGCAGGCTGGCCACCTCTCACAGCAAGGTGGAGAAGACCTGCAAACTTTGCCAACCCTGGCTGGCAGTGCCATAATATAGCTCAGGAAGAACCTCATTTACCTGCTGTTTAAAGCTAAAAAGGACAATTTCTCTCATGATGAGTACAACAGCATTTTGCAAGGCATCTCGGAAAGCAAGCCCTCCTCCCTGGCTGTGCCCCCCTCCTCCCACCTCCCCATCCCTCCCGGGAGCCAGCTAAGCCCTTCCACCGAGGCCCGAACAGCATGCTCAGCCGTTCCACTTCAGCTCCCCTGTCCTCGAGGACAGCCCTTCAGCACTGGAAGCTTTGCCATTTTTATCTTGGCTTTCACTATCAGTCTCCCCAGATGTCTGCTGCTGTTACAGCTCCTGCCGGGGGACTCAACCAAGACTGCAGCATCCTTCCCCCAGCCCCCTTCTCCAAGATGTCCCTGCAGACCCCTGCATGCGCCAGGGGCAGCACGCCACTGCGATGTGGCGTTAAAGCCACACGAACCAGCTGGGACACGAATCAACAGGCCGACAAAACCAAGTTTCACCTGAGACTGCGGTCAATACACATGTGGTTAGTTACTTTGCCTAGGAGATTATAAAAACTGCATTCTTGGGGCGATGAGCTTCAAGACATACAGTTGCTGCTGACCATTAGCTCTGCGCATGCAACGCGTCGCTGCCCGCAGACAGATTTGGGCTCACGGCTTGTTTCAAGCCATTGGTTCTGGCTGATTCTACAACAGGCAGGATGAGAAGCATCAGGAAAATCTATAACCAATTTCTAAACCTGCAATTTGCCAAGCTAATCAATACTAATTATTACTGGCCAGTAATTGTGAATTAAAACACCCAGAAATGTTATAGAAACCTCCACACAACTCTCCCAGCCGCCCACAGCACCGTCCTACCGCAGTCAGCCTGCTCTTCAGTGATAAAAAAAGGCTACCCTTGTTTTTCATTAGAAGCGGTGTCAGTGGTCTTTCATTACGCCTGGCTGGAAAACCCCAAGAATTTCCATGAAGAAAAAGCACTACATTTTCCCTGAAAGTTAAACAACGCAAACCAAATGAAATACCTGCATTATAATGGGGCAGGACAGAAAAATCGCGATGGGAGTACCGAAATTTCTTCCCCTAAGATCCATCATAGCAGGGCTGAAAGGCACAGTAAAATCCCAGCTACGGGGTTTGCACTGGCAAACTGAGACCATGTAATCCGTAACGGGGCAGTCCCTTTCTCCCCGCAAGCTGGCTCTGGCTTGCTCCTGCCCCCGCAGGCAGGCAGGCAGGCAGGGGAGGCAGCTGAGCGCGGTGCTTGGCTGCCTAATGCCAGCAGACAGGACTAAAATAATGTGGCACTGAAAAGCATACAGGTCTCCACCCTGAAACGCCCTGGCTCTCATTCAGCACCCGCTCACAAATCAAGCCATTAATACAGACATCCCTCCCTCCCTCCCCCAACGTAGCTGCCCCCTTCTTATGGTACCACACTTGGGCATAGCAAAATCTTACAGCTTTTGTCGGGGTTTTGCCATTTTCCATAAATCCAGGCATCCGTTCTTAGAGTACCCAAGTCACAGCAAACTCAAAAAATGAGTCCAATACGTGTTAGGCAGGGAAAGTGGGAGGTTAATCCTAGATTTGCTCTGTGCCCAGCACTGCTACATGCACAAGTATAAAATATCCATTATTCATTAGCATCACAGTTGTGTGGAGCTCAATCTAGATTAAACAAAATAAAGGGGCCCCAGACAGCACCATTTGCATTGTTAAGCAGGCGCTTTTCTTCAGCCTTCAAATAGGAGACTTTTCTAAATGGAAATGATGGGGAAATTTGGACAGATGTTCACTTAACTATTTAAACAGTTAGCTTAAGAAACATGAAAAATGTATTTGGCATCGTATTCACCTGTCTCCTTTCAGGGGTTTTGGGGGTAAACCAATTGTTAAACAGCTTTGACTGTTTGCATAAGATCTGAAGCTTATGTTCTGTCCAGCTGAAATCGTGTTGCCTTCTAATGTCTACATAAACGTAGCTTCCAGCTAGTCAGTGTGCTAATCTTTTTCTCTTCTATCAAGTTTCACAGTCCTCCATACCCTCCCTTTCCCAACAGATGAACATTTCACACTTATTCTAGCACTTCCTAATTTTAATCTGCTTTTCAGGGAGTGATTTAGAGCCCTGTATATTCACCAAGCTTCTAAAAATACACTGTAACTTGTAGCTCAGTGAACATGATTATTTTTTTTTTTTTTTTAATCTGCTGGAAGAAAAAGCAAAATGAACACAGATTTCTGCCTTTTGTGTTTGCTTGTAAAAAACCTGCCACCTCTGATACCTACTTACCCAGAAGCTTCTTGAGCTGAAACTTTCTGAGGTGGGGAGCTTAACATTGCTGGAGGAAGGAGAGAAGACAAGGAGCAGGAGGAAAATCTTCCACCCTGAGCCCCATCTGTGGTTAAATTTAAAATAACCCCACATGAACAAACTGATCTGCATTCTGTCCCCCAGACACCTTCGTAACAGATGCAATACTCACTCGCAGATTCATGCACACAAAGTTGAAGTGCATTAGAAAAAAATCTATCAGAAGATGCTCAGCATCTACTTACCAGCTTGGCGCCATTGGCGTAAAAGAAGCTGGAAATACAGAAAGGTTTCAGTTTTGGAGTTGTTTTGCCTCTTCTAAAAAACCCATTTTTCTTCACCTCCCTTTGAAGTTAAAAGGCAACAATTTTTCAGTACAGGTTTATTCCCCCTTATGTAACAGGAAGGCTTAGCCAGCTTGTAAATAAGCATAGACTATGCAGATTTAAAATTTAGCACAATTAAACTTTTACCCTGTAGTAGTAATTATGTTTAATGGGTCTTAGCCTGAACTTAACCATGTCTATTGTTGTCAGCCAGTCTAAAAGCAGGAGTTTGTCCAAGGACAATTTTCTGTAGTTTATAGGCACACTAAAAACCCCGCTACGCGCTGTTCTCATTGGCCATTGATGTCAGTGTGTATAGTAGAAATTAAAGCTAATTGGTATACAGGAGCAGCAGTGAATGCAAATGAATTAATGGGAAACGAAGGGAGCGCTCCTGGAAGCGGTAGGCAACTGTTGAAGGATGCTTTTTATGTAGTCTTGTCAGGGCTAAGGGGTAGTCTTCTGCACAATGATCCAGACCTCACCAGCTCCGTAAATACACCTGAAGTTAATTCAAACTACAGTAAAGTCAACAACACCCTGCAGGTTTTTGGGGAAAAAAAGAATGGTAAAGGGTCCTTACTGCAGGGAAAACAGGAAGAAACTTCTCATATGAACACACTGAATTTAGCACCTTTCAACAGGTTTTTCCTTCTCTGACCAAAATGTGCAGAGTGGCTAAACTGAGAACCTGATTGCCTATTTCTGTCACCACTAGAAACAACAATCTGCTTTCGTCATTGCCTACAAGGAGAGAATCCCCATTTCTTCTCTTCTCTTTAGTCTGGTGTCTCACTAGCTAGCAGTTTGCAATCAAGAAAGAAGGAGAAAACCTCCCCTCCACAGAAAGAGT
The DNA here is from genome assembly GCF_964106895.1 of Numenius arquata. Classification (NCBI taxonomy): domain Eukaryota; kingdom Metazoa; phylum Chordata; class Aves; order Charadriiformes; family Scolopacidae; genus Numenius; species Numenius arquata. The sequence goes on from NC_133581.1 coordinate 20,638,695, forward strand.
GAAAATCTTGGAGCTGTTGACTTCATAGGAGACCAAAAAAAAAAGAACCAGGACAGGTGAATATAAATAACGAGTGGTACAGAAAGGATAGGTTGGGAGTGTCAATTGCATTTTTTTTAAACAACACAAGAACAAGACAAGTTCAAAATTAAACAGCTGAGTTGAGACTGATAATTCCCCAAAACAAGAGGCTTTGTCAACACTGAAAGGTAAGAATTATGAGTTGGAAAAGGACTAAACACTTACCTACAGATAAATATCTACATTTGTAGATATTGTGTACAGCTATGTGTTTCTCTATATATTTGTATGTCCAGATTATCTGGATATAAAAGCTTTTGAAGAGCTACCAAACCCCATGCTCATATCCTCTCTAGCTAGTAGGTGAAATAGGTTTTCCCATACACCTTCCCTATATGCCTGCTGCCATTCATTTCCTAGCAGGACCTGCTGTAGAAGACGACTTGCTTTACGTACCTGAAACTGATCATCCTGAAAAAAAAAAAAGGTTTTGCCTCTACTATTTGAAACAAACCAACAACTAGTCTTCCAGTGAGGATGGCTTTAACAGCTTGCAATCAGTATTTTTCCCATCCATGGATATTAGAAATATGCTGAGCTACAAGTCTGATTTGACCAAAGTACTGAATATGCCAATAATTGCAAGGAATGCCTGAACACCACTTAAAAAGATAAAAAGAATAAGCTTAAAAGCAACTTCAGACTTGAGATTCCCTATTCCCCTGTAATCAGTGTTTGTGTAATATTCAGAGAAAGTCTTAGCGATAGGTGTTTCAGCATGGTAAACACATATTAGCTGGTGCACCTTCATATCCAGGACACCATTGTCAGTGCTGCAGTGGGAAGTCACATCAGCTGAAGGAAAGGGAATGGCATTTTGATAATAATGAAGTTGGTCAAGCTGTCCTCTCACGAAGCCTTCAAGTTCAGTCCCAAAGAATTTATATCTTGCATGCCAAAGGGTTGGGCATTCATGGATAGCATGGCAGGAGGAGTTGAACCAGCATGGTACAAAAAAGCCCTCCGGGTTGAGTGACCGCACTAGTTCAGAGATTACTGAGCATAAACTTCAAGATTGCTGAAGGGCATCTGTTTTCAGTTGAAGAACACATCTGATTGTTCACTTATTTTTACTCCTTTGGTCTCTCCCTCCATATTTTCAGTAGATATTTACAGCGGAACTGGGACTCCTAGCAGGTAGGAGAGGTCCTCCTGTCCTGCCCTGCCCTAGCCTTCCTTATGGTATAACTGAAGCCACTGACCTTAAAACCCACCTTGGCTGTCTCTGGCACTGTTGAACACACGTGCAACAACATCCTCTTAGGGGAGTTTAAAAACAGCAAAGTGCTAGAGGCATGCTAGTTTACCACAGCCAGGAAGAATTCCTCCCCATAACCTTTCCTCCTCACTGGGAGGTTGTGGAGAAGGAAAAAAAAGGAGAGAAAAAGCAAGTGAACAAACCAAGCATTGCTTGTTTATCCTGAAAGGCATGGGCTGTGAGAAACTCCTGGACCAGCTACTACTGAGAAGAAAAGTCTCTGCTTTAACACCACAAAGCCCAGCAATGTTGCCAAGGCACGCTGTATTTTGAGCCTAATTAATCCTCCTTAATCTGTAGAGATACCAAGTGTAGAAGTGAGGGTATGCTACATAGCAAGCAAGACGCTCCCTGTTGCGATGCAAGAACAGCACTTCAGTTTAGCAACATTTTTAGGCTCTGAGCAGATACCATTTGTTCAGCCACACTGCATTTATACCTCTCCTCCCCACACTAAACGTGTCACTTGAAAAACAGGCAGGGCACGCTCTCAGTGCCTGCCTGCACACTAAGCTTCTCTGGTGGAAAAAAATCCCAAAGACTCTCCTTGCTGCTCTAAAGGTGTTGCAGCTCCTGCAGGCTGAAGCTACATTCAGACTATTACTGATGTCTCTGGGAGATTAACTTAAATTCTGCTAGTTTCAGCATGCACTTTTCAGTTCCTGAAGACTTGTGCCTACACGTCCAACTGTGGTTTAAATGTCTGGCTTAGGGCCTTCGTTACCGACTTGGGGAAGCCCACTAGAAGGAGGGTATTTGCCTGCATCCTCCTGGGCCAGAGAGCAGAGTGCCTGTATTTGTGCAAGATCACTTTTCATATCCCACATCAAAATTAAACCCTGCCCATTTTCCAGAAACAGAACGCTTCATCTAAAGGGCTCCCAAAGCGATTCACTGACATAATGAACCCACTGGGGCATTTGGAGCAGAGCAAAAGCCAGTATCCAACGACAGGAAACCCCAGTCCTGGGCAGCTGACTCACATGGACGAGGAGCTGCCCAGGGTGGCGTTCAAGCCTCCATGATGCTAACAGTGCTGAGGGGTGCCAGTGACAGCGGATGGCTGTCCTGCCAGGACCATCTCCATCCCTCAGACAGGGTGTGCAGGGCTGTTCCACCTGCCAGAGGCACTGACCCCATGCTCAGGTTGTGGCACTGATATTGTGCTGGGGTTGCAGCACCAATCAAAACACATGGGAAGTCAAATGAAAAGAATTTCCATGAAATCCAGTGAGAACAGCATCAGGGCTTCCCAGAGAGCTGTTCTATCTTACTGATTCACCATCATTTTTTTAATGCAGGTTTTGAGCTTTCTTTGGAGTCTAATTAAGGCCCTAATCAGTTTAAACGATGAAAAACTTTACCAACACCAGCATATCAAACATGCAGAAGCGACACTTCTGCTCCTGTCAAAGCGAGCCTAACTCATCTTTGCTCGTGTGAGGGCACCATGCCGAGTAAAAAGGAAAAATCACGTTCTTCATCAGCACTTCACAGTGAAATTTAAGTTGTCAGTTCCTCCCGGGAAATCCTGATGCAACACCCAAATCGTCCCTGTGAACTGGAGCTTGGTGAATGTTTAATTACGCCTAGGAACAAACACACATTGCTGTGTGGGGGCTGCGAGGAGCCATCCGAGCCTCACGCTAAGCTTCTCTGTCCCAGAAGCTGTTTCTTCAATAGCATTTGCTTATCAAAAATAATTAGAGGTAGGAATGCTGGAACTGTGATTATGAAACAAATGGTAAATCTATTTGCTCAGAAGAAATGTATCGAAAGATACATCTAGACACAGCTGGAGACTGAGGTGATACCGCAAGGATAACAACTCGAGATCCAATTTCATCTTTCATGATTAAAAAATGAGCAAGAAAGTGTTTTATGAAATGTGAAGGTTAACAAATGTTCCTTCACAAGCAATGACGACAGTTTATCTTTTGAAACAAATGATCAGGCTATAGTCTGCTAGCAGCTCCTGAAATCCCCCTGAACGATTTCTTCTAAAAACCCATGAAGGACCAACGCATGCAGCCGGGAGCCCACCGCACTGCCAACACCTTGGACACAGCCAGCTCCAAAGCAATACCGGTGGAGTGGGGCAGGAGACAGCCATGCTCCTGTCCCAATGCTCTGCCCCATGGTGATGACAGAAGTCCAGAAGCTCATCCCTGTCCCCAACACCCGCCCACAGGAGGGGTGGCACAGGCAGGGTTCCAGACCTGCAAATTAAACACCACTTCAGCCAAATTTTTAAGCTGCCTAAAATAATCCAGGAGCCCTTTCTGTCTATAGGTAAGCACCTATACATTTCTGCCTCCATGGAGATGAGGCAAGCAGGAGTCTGCTGCAGGCTCGTCGATGGAGACCGAGCAACGGGAGGGCAAAGAACATCTCACCAGGTATTCCTAAATGACACAATCAGCTCACAGGCAAATTCAAAGAAACATTGGTCTATAAAGAGATTATGAAACACCCATTTTTTTCTCCTGGTCATTACACAGCAATATGCCTTTCGAACTTCAGATATAAAAGATGCATATATTTACATTTATGGGTGCAGAATCAGTCTAGCTTTTAATTTTTCACATGATAGTTGACCTACTGAATACCAGTGCAATATTCACTCTGTTCTTATTCAAAGGCATATAGAGGAAGTGGCCAACAATAAATTCCTTTGACTGTCCTCCAGATAAAGTACTCCCTTTATGGTGCGAGTACTGTGTGAAGTATGAAAACTTATTTTTAGGAATGTATTCTACTAAAATTTGACTAGTAGAACAAATACCGTGAGTTGTTTAATGAGGAAAAAAAAAATGTGGATAGAGGCTCTAAAACTGTTGAAGTGAAGGAATTATATAATGATGGGAATGGGTAATTCTCCAAAAAGAAAAATTTAAATTACCAGGAGTGAACAGACAGTAGAAAAGATGGTGATAGCAACTTTAGTTCCTTCTATTAATAGAACTAATAGTTAAAATTGAGAGAGAAAGAAATATTATGTGTAGAAGGCAACAGAAGATGTTTTAAAGTAAAAAAAAAAAAAAAAAAGCTTTATACTTTCATAAAATATGCGACTCCATAGCAATGCCCTTATTCCTGTCCTGGCACCCTGAAAGGGCTCCTTACCATCAGAAGAACAGAACCCAGGAGTCTGGCAGAACCCCCACATAACAGTATAAAACTATATTTACTTATTAGTGAGAATACAAAACATCATAGCTGTAAAGCTGGCTAAAAAGCTGAACGCTAGTTAACAGCTGCATTACAGAATTAATGTGATTCCTTCCTACTCAACCTTTGGTCAAAGTTCCTGGGATATGACAATTAAATTGCTCTTCCCAATAAAATATTTCTAGTGGTCAAAGCTTCTATAATGGAGTAAATTCAGATAGGGGAAAAATATTTAAAGTAAAGGCCACATAAGCCTTCCCTCCACAATTTAACCATGCTGCGCAAATAGCAACAGACTCCCCCCGTGGTGGGCTGGGGATTATTCTAACCCAACAAATGGAGGCAGAGGGGCTATAAGATCCCTTTCAGGCACAGAAGTTTGTTTCAGAGACCACGCTTAACTGCTGCTGTGACAGAAACTGTGTGGATGTGGTCAAACACTAGCCCCAACTGTTGCCTTCTGTGTTTCACGTCACAAATTGCCCTCTCTTCTCAAAGATGGGACATGGGCCCTTTCCTGGGGTCTGCAACTCCTGGCTTCTTTCCCATCTCTACCACAGGCTTCTGGTGTGCCTCAGAAAGTCGTGCCATCTGGGGGCCAGCAAGAAGATCACAGATTAAGCTTTTCCACCTGAAAGCAGCTTTCTCAGGATAAACCAACAAAAGGAAGAAATGCTCTACAATTGCAGTAATAAAAACATTCTTTAAGTTTAATGGCATCAATCCTGCTCTCCTTCAGCACTTTAACATGTCTGATTTGATGCTGCACATTATTTTTGTTATGAAACTAGAACAAACCAAAATCAATATGGTGCTCATTAAATGGACAAAACATGGGGTAGCTCATAGGTCTCAAAAAGCAAATGTAAGTGGGAATCACCGCCCAGCTGAGTATTTCTAGTAGGGTCCTATAACACGTAGAATAACGCTGAATATCTATCATTTGGGTCAGGTTTAAAAAACCCAATAAACTAAACACAACTCTGCATATCAATGCACAAATGGCAAAGTCCAGAGAAGTGATAAATAATGAAGAGGAGGATGACTGATGGAGAGACCTGGATCGCTTGGCAAGTTGGGTGCAAACAAAGAATATAAACAAGATAAAGTGTAAATAAACACTCCAGAAACTAATGTAGCCTTTGCTTTCTGGAAGGAAGACTATTCCTGGAAGAAGCTCTCCTGAGAGGTTTTGGGGGTCCTTGTGATTAGCACTCAGCACGACCCAATTGTGATACTCTGACGAAAAGAAATTATGCAATCCTCAACACGGGAAGATCAAGAGCTGTGATAGTCTTCATTGCCACATCAAGATTGTGTCCACAACACAGAAGGAGCACAGCTGAACTGAAGTCAGTGAAGGACCAAAATGCTAATTTGGGGCTGGAAAACTGTGTGTTAAAGAACCTTCTGGAGCTCATTTTTTCAGCTTAGCACAGACAGGGTTAAGGATACTTCTAGAGCAAGTGCGGCATTGGTAAATGTGCAGACTTAAGCAAGGTACAAAAATTATTTCATGACAGTGAAGATAGCTAACTCTGCCCTCACTGTATGCTTTCCACCTTTCCAAAGGCTGTTTATACTGTCTTTTCCCCTTCAGATGTGTTCCACCCCTATCCAAGCTACTCTTCACTTATGTTTTGAGGACACATTCCACCTAACCCGGTGTGGACCTGTGACTGCTGCCAGTGTGGCATAATTTCAGCTGAGACATTTCATTTGTGCCCTGGAGAATTTCAGCTCAAACAGGAGCAAAAATCCTCATGTGGGCAGGATGCTCTTGTACACTGCCTGGCTGAAAGGCAAGGTGGCAACTCCCATATGGCACCTAGCAGACTAATTTCTTCTATTTGGCTCAGTGCTTAATCTCTCATCTTTAGAAGGAGAAACTTGTTTGTTCAAGTTTACTAAGAAAATATTTACTGAAGATTTTCAGGAATATGTTTTACATTGAAACACATAAAACATCTGATCATTGAGACTAATCTAGCCTGCCTCTGGACACCACAAGGTTAGATGGCATTTTACCTCCCTACCTTAAAACAGTGTTTTGTTTTGCTTCAGATCTGTTTGCTGGTTGAGGTTGCATAGGAAATGCTATCAGTGCTTTAGGAAAAAAAAAAAGAAAACACACACATTAGCTGGAGATCAAGTGCATTCTTCCAAAGGAAAAACAAAGAATAACTCAGAGTGTTTTCCAGTGTGACCCTCATAAGAATGTTTGCATTAGGCCTGCTGTCTTATTAAAATTCATTTGTGTTTATATAAAGTATTTTGTACAAAACCCCCATACACGCCAGGCAAAAAATCCCATGTGTTGTTATGTATTGCAGACACACACTGACAGGGTAGTTCTAACTAAGAGTTAGTGATGGTCTCTGCAGACTTCCTCACGAAAGAAAATTTTTTTGAAGTTGATCTGTAATTTTGGAGTGTTTTGCTCTGTTTACTTAGGGAAGAGACAAGACCCCCTTGGGAGGAACCTTACTCAATATAAGCACTAGAAAATATCTAAAAGCTATCACTGAAAAAACTAAAAAGGTAAAGGTTTGGTCAGGTGTCAGTCAATATGCAGGAGTATAATCAATGATATGCGCGAAGAATTAACAGTCTTTTCCTAATTTTCTCAGCAAGCACTGTTTGTTCTTGTTGTTCATAATAATAAAGAGTTAAGTCATGCCCTCCTCCTTCTACCTTGACCTAAAAATAGGATTCCACCTCCCTGACTACAAAATACATTAAGTGCAAATAAAAAGCCATGCTTAGACAGAGGAAGAAACTCCACCCTCTCCTGGGCAGGGCTGACCATGCACAAGTACATGTTTTCGTAGTAGAGATTTAGAAAGACAAACAGCTGGCAGCACACTGAGAGGCTTTGGGAAGAGCCTACAGTACGTTCCTCTATTTACCTCAGGTAATCTCTGCGGCAAAGAATGAGATTTGCTTTTGTGTAAAGAGTTGATCCAACCTCTCCAAGACGACAGTCACAGCAGGCACACTTGAGACAGTCTTCATGCCAATACTTATCCAGAGCCTTCAGCAGGTACCGGTCCTTGATCTTCCGGTTGCAGCCAGCACAGCCCTTCTGCTTCCCTTTGGGTTGTACGGATAACATCGGCACACCTGCAATGCAAACAAAGTGTTTTGTTTAGAAGATATCCAAACAGCTTGAACAGGTCGCCTGCATTTGGGGTAGATTTGTGAGCAAATACTGCTATTGGTTTCATTACAAGGAGTCCACATTGCAAGAAGCTGATAGCCAGAGGAATTCAAACTTCATTTGCTGTCGCAGGGTAAGTGGGAGTGTGACACTCACAGGAACGCAGCCCTTTTTTCCTAAGGGTAGGGCTGATACAAGGCACCAGGCTTTTTTAAATTAACGTCTTGCAGCAGAATAAACTGGCTGCCATTTCAACATTTGCTTTTTCCCCTCATTACCAGCACCCTTGTGTTGTTAATTACCTGCCACAGGCAATTACAAAGATCAGAAAGGCCACCACTGTATGCACCCATGCACCCCCAGTCCAACATCTTGGCTGGATCAAGCTTGATAGGGAAAGGAGAGTAGTGGGTATAAAAAGATGTGGTACTCCACCATTTTTCCTCTCTTGTGAATCCTGCTAGTCACAGATGTCTCAGTGACAGCTAAAATAAATGTTATTCAAAAGCCCTTGATAACTGCTGAGAATAACCCAACCAGTGTCCCTCTACCACTAGTGAAGCCAGGCTCCTTAAGCAAAACAGAGGTTTCCTTCTCCTCTTGTACTACTGGAGAAGGTATTAAAAAGCCAGGATGTTTTACTCCTGGAAAGCCCTGCTGGGACTGCAAAGCAAGCATGAGTTAGCTGGGTGTGAGTTGATGACAGGACACTCAAGTCACTAGGCTGGTGGAGACTTGCCATGGCTACCTTCCTCTCACTGCTGTTTCCAGCTTTTTCCTCTCCTCCAAGGAGCTAGTGCCTCCCATGATGGGCACTCACATGGGTGTGAGACCCAGTGCCCTTTTCCTGTTTAAGAGGGAGGAAGGGGAGGATTTTAAGGAAGCAACAGGCAAGGTGGAAAAATAAACAAGGATTGTACTGTGGTGGAGGAAGGGGACAGGAGATGATGAAAGAAGAAATGATGCCAGAATCCCATTCTCTCTGGAGCCTTGATTTTACTTTGTTACCGATTTTTATTTTTACTAGTGTCAATCACTAAAATGACAATGCTGGGCCTGTAACGAGCAAGCCATGGGCTTAACTGATGCAGAAAAGATGAGAGGGGACACTCTGGCTACAGTAGCAGGTGTCACTGGCTGTATACTCTTACACAAAGTTAAGCCACCATTTCTGTAGGAAGCGCCGGATGTCCCAGAAAGTAGCAGCTTGATAATGGAATTGTTAACAGTCCCTTAACCGGAGAGGACCGAGTCAGTGCCACTGTATTAAGTGACATTTGCTGCTTTCCTTAAAAGCCAGGGTGACCTGACAGCGGCTGATGCTCAGCAGATGTAAAACCCACCACTCCTACAGTAATAATTGCTTTGTCAGAGCTGCAAGCAGACGACAATGGCACTTAAGACACCTCTACACAAACAGCAAGGTATTGATCCATTTATTATCAAAGTGGTCTCAGCAGCACGGAGACAGGTCAAGTAACATTCAAAAACTCTTAAGGCTTAAAGAGCCCTCCTGTTCTTTGCTGCAGCACACTCGAAACCCGCTTGCAAAGTCGATACAAGTAAACTTTTGACGCCAGTGACAAATATGCAATAATTAAGTGAAAACTTAAATCTGTGTTTGACTGCTATGTACGCATCCCATAATGTTCCTGAGAGAAATTCTCCGTACGCTGCCACAGAGAAACACCCACACATTTGGAAAGAGGGAAAAGACAGGGATGTGTCAGAAGTGTAATATACTGCGGGTGCTGGAGGTCAGACTGCAGAAGTCCTGTGCTCCTGGTGAGAGTTATGAGAACGAGGGAAGTGGCCCCATGGACACCACTTTTTTTTTTTTTTTTTTTTTTTTTGAGTACATTTTGGGAGCAAAGAGAAGCTTAAGTCTTCTGAAAAAGAAATTATTCGAAAAGTGAAAACCTTCATCCCATGCTCTCTCCAACTCCACGCCAGGAAAACAGCACATCATGAGAAGAGGCTGCCTTATTCTGAGGCAGAGAAGGGCACATACATAAATTTTTATTTGCAAGTTGTGTAAGATCAGTACCAGTGATGAAAGAAAATAGTTCGCGCCTATGAAAATTAAGACCCAGATGTGCGAATTACATTTTAAGATAGGAGCCCTAGACACCAGTGAGTAAGTACCCAGCCCCCAAGCAGGCTTTCTAAATGTGAGCTGTGTACCCTTAGAAGCAGAAGAGGATTTCTTAGAAGAGGGAGTCATCATACAGTTCTTTTGTTCATCTAGGTAATTTGGGGATCCTACATCTGGAGGCGATGCAGATTTCAAAATGCAGATTCCAGATAACCCCCTCGCAAAGGAACCGCTGGATGGGTGGGATCTGAGATCTTCACTGTGATTCAGAAATACAAGATCTTCATCCAGATGGGACTTCCCAAGGCCCTCGAGCGCTCTTGAAATCAGTGCCCTTTCAGAGTTACAGCTGCCCTCACCCAGAGCAAGGGTCCACTGTAAGAGCAGCATGGTCAAGCACAAGGGCAGTTGTGTAGGGATGAAACTCTGGCTGGACCATAAGGAGAGGTTGGTTTGATCACTAAGGGCAGGTTGGTGGGTTTGGAGGGTCTCCTGAGGTGGTAAGCAGGCCCAGGCAGCTGTGGGCTGGCTGTAGTGGCGGTTCTTGCTCTATCTGTGGCCTTGGCAGCCCCCACTTACCACAGCCATCTCAGTTCCTCATCATTGCAAGCACACCATTGTCTTATGAGAGGCTTCCGCAAATAAGGGGAATCTAACACTTTGATTTTCTTCTAATAACTAGCAAAGGAACATATATATATTTTTTTAAACAGTACCTTAAGCGAGGAAAAAAGCTATGTATTTGGTCAGTGTTCAGCAGGGGGCTTTCTAATGAAAAAAGGTACCATTTCAGAGATCATATGATGTTCAAAGCTGCTATTCCCACTCAGATAATAACGAGCAAGGTCAGCCTCTGCTGGTCAGGTTCAGTGTTTTGAAATTACATTTTGGTCTGTGAGGCTTCCCTCCGACATCCGAACCAACCGATGTGCGTGGAGCACACACGCCACTACAGAAAGTTGCAGCTGCAATTAGCTGGTGAGTTGACACAGCAGGCAAGGCGTGAAACAAAATTTCAAAAACTGCCAAACTTGATCAGCAAGGGTTCCTCGCACACTTGCCATGTCATTTCCAAGCAACAAGAGAGCAGCATTTCAGAAGCTTAACCCCTTTCACGGTCGGAAGCTTGCAGAGAGAGGACACAGCCAAGACCAAACTCCACTTTCCTCCTCCTGCCTCAATTCCAGCAAACCCCAAGCAGTCTGGGCTTTGCAGGCAGAAACCACCTGGAGAGCTGCCCTTTCTTTTTGGAAGTTTCCCCACTGCAAGACTATGATGCTGCTTCATTTCTCTATATAAATTTTCCCCCAGTATGCCAAGATACCTAGTTCAGTTTGATCAGAGGCATGTGGAATCTAACTGGGGGTGTCAAGAATCAAAGGGCTCACCTTTGACAAATCCCACGTGTGGAGGATTCCATGTGGGCAAGGATTAGAAAATGAGAAGTAGTGTGGCAGAGAGAGGAAAATTAACAGCTGGACACTCACCCATTTAAATATGTGATCACAAAGGGAATGCTGATTGATTACCAAATTCTGAAAGTACCATCAAGTTGCTCTCTCATCTCCTGTTGCTAGCCATCCATCGCTATCTTTTCTTAGAAACAGTAGATGAAGCCTTTCTATTTTTGGCTACCTACACTCCCTTCCTTTGCCCTTTACAACTTAATAGACTTGCTGCTGGTAAATACAAAACAAAACCTGTTCTGAGTGCTCGGAGCTCCAATGCACATTAAAAAAATATAGACACCACCTCTGGACATACTGAAATTTATGGCTGTGTCTAAAGAGGCTGTTATTGTAGTGAGTAATCTAAACTTTACCTCTATTCACAGTTGGACAAACTAGCTTTAATCAGCCCGTATCTTCTCAGTCGGGGTCTTTCTGTAAAATTATTCAGCTGACTTTATAACACAAGTGTCCACTAAGTACACCTCTAAATTTTTCTAAGCCATTTTACTGATATTTCTATTCACATGGCAATCAGCTGCAGTTCCTCTAAGGGCACTGTTCATAAAGTCTCATTTCCAAGTGAGCCTGGGAACTTTTTATAAATGGTAGACCTTTTAAATAACAGTTATCTACAATGGTCCTATGGTGTATGGCTCCACAGTGCTCTGGTCTGCAAGAGAGCTACTGGTCCCCTCTGAAAGCATGGAAGTTCACCACCTAATTTCTTTAATGCAACTCTAAAGGTTAATTGGTCTGAAAGCGTAATGCGGGACTGCTAGCTAATGATATATGCCTCAAGGCTTTGCAGCTTGCCTGTATTTTATATAGTCAAGTCCAGAGCATTAAACACAGGTGATATCACCAGGACTTTTCAGACCCCCCTCCAACTTCCCACAGCCCCCTTTGGCCTCCCTCTCTTCCCACCGAATCCTCTGCTACACCCACATGTGCCAGGTGAGAGCGGCAGGAGCCGAAGGCGGTTCTCCTCCACCTGCATTTCATGCCTTGTTAGAGGGGGCTCCGAGAAGTGCCGCCACTGCACTCCTCATTACCACCGCAGAGAACTAAAAACAACCCTAATGAGGAGCGTACAGTACGGGGTGGGAGGAGGGACGTCCTCCCACACTCCCCAAGGAATCTGGCCAAAATCTTCAATTTGCCATTTATGACAGCTAATTAGTTATTCTATTCAAAATCTTTGCTTTAAATAAAAGAACTAATTATACACAAAGGTCAGTCCCCCACCTCCTGTGAAGCACACATAATTGGCTTATTTCCCCAACATTGTGTGTATGTTTTACACAATGCTTTCAGGCAGATGGCTTTAACTCTTTCCCTCTGCAAGTTTTTTTATTGGGTTTTTTGGCTTGGGTTTTTTTTTTTTTTGTTTTGTTTTGTTTTTTTAAAAAGCAAAACAAAACAACTTTTCCTCAGATTAGCTACTTTTACCATAAAAGCTTGCTCAACAACAAAGCAGTTAACTACACACACACAAAATATATCTACTCCCTGAAAGGTTTGTGACCACCACTCCAGAGCAGTGCCTCCTATGCTGTTGTACAGCACCTTGCACAACACAGTACCGGAATTATGTTGTTTTTTTCTCCACTACGAATTCTTGCTTGAGCAGTGCCTTTCAGACACAGTTACCACATTTCTGAACAACCCTCCTGCCAAAGACCACGATTATTGCAGGCTTATGTTACACCGCTTTTTTCTCTCTCTCTCTCTTTTTTTTTTTTTTTTAAAGTTGTTAGGTGTTTTTTGATTTTTGGTTTGGTTTGGTTTTATGGGGTTTTTGGGTTTTTGGGTTTTTTTTGGTAATTTACTTACATAATTATAATAGGGATGCAGCATTCCAGTGCTAAAAGCAATTCTGGTTTAAAGACCAGAGTTTTGGCAGTCGGGCAATTGAGCCTAGGTTTCAGAGTTCTACTTGAGGGAAAAAATGTTTATTTCTAGCATCAACACTCTTTAAATGAGCTGACCTCCTTTTGCTCTAACAAAAACCCCAGCACTTGGCTGCAAAAGATGAAAAAGTAACTGAAGGGTAAGAGTAATCTTATTAACTCCTGTCTCATCACAATAAATAAGCTGCAGTCTTATGTCTTTTATCAGAGGATCTGATATCATTTAAAAGCATTAGAGCCCTGCATCACCCATTTAAGTAAATGCAGACAGTCATTGCCAAAAAGATGCAGTGAATTTCATTCCCTTAAAAAGAAACTCACTTTGTGTTCCCAGTATTGTATTACTCACCTTCTATGAATATTACACCCTGCAAAACAAGTTAAACCGTGCACTTCCATTGAACTGAGAGTGCGTCATCTCGGGCATCTTCACCAAGGATTTCATTTGAAGAATTACAGCCAGCAAGGTGAAACTCATCATGTCATCTGTATATCCAATTAAAACATTACATTTGGAACATCGAATACTTGCAACTAAATGCTTATGAACAAGCCTTAGACCATTCATCAAAATTATTCAATGGGTAACCACAATCTTTTTTCATTTCCAGTTTCATGCTGCAATATACAGCAGGTGATTTTTACAGTGGCTTTAGCAATTCATTTGTGGTCTTTCTTCTGAATCATTACTGAGCATATTTCCCAAGCATGGCAAAAAACTAGTTGGAGAGGGCAGTTAATAGGACAAACAACATTTTGACCAGTACTTCTATTTTAACTATGCTACAGTCCTCCTCCCAATAACATAGCGGGTTTTTTGGCCCTACAGTTCTGAACAAGCTTTAGAGAAACATATTTTAGAGTCTAGTGTCCCCTGGCAGTTTCAGCTACTTAAGAGGTGGGCTTAGCCCCCACCTCTAATCCCCCATGCAGAGACCCTGTTTTTAAGCCATTTGCTCAGACCAAGATACGCAAAATAATCATTCTCATCATCTGAATCTGTACCAAGGTAGGTCCTGATTCAGGACACAAGGTTCAGGGTTAGAATCTAGATTTTCATTTTCCCCAAAAGTTTTGAGACTCCCAGCATCTGTTTCAAGACTCTCTCTATTACAGAGGTGCTCTTACCAGAGAACAACCTATAGCTATAAAGGAACACATGGCAGCAGGACTGAATGCAAACCATAATAATTTTTGCTGCAAAACAGTTTCCATAAATCATTACGGTAATTTCCCTGTGCTCATAAAATATGCTTGTTTGAGCTTTAATTTTTCATAATTGGCATATGTCCAACGCTTATTCTTAGCACATGTAGTGTTTCAGTAAAATCCATTTTTACTGTTTGAAGCCCTGGGAACAGTAAAAAGACATGCAGATTTCTTCCACCTTCGACCTAGTCTGAGAACATTCTGATCAAGCTTTCTCGATTAGTCACAATTTAGCTTCCTAGAGTCTAGCAAAGGTCCTGATTTTAGGTGGCCAGTTCCCTCCTTCAGTGTCTAGTAGAAAAAACTCTGGCAATGGAGAGACTACCCTCCAACCACCTTTCCAGCACTGTAAGATCATCACAGATGAGAAAATTATTATGAGGGATGACTAGCCTGGAATTCTTCCCATATTCCTCAATATTCCATTGATTTGCAAGTGACCACTGAAAACACACTAAGCTCCAAATTTTTCTGTTGGGGGATTTAGACGTTAGAGCAAACCAATGGAAGCAGAGTCTCTGAGTCAAATGATTACAGAGGTAAGAACTCATCCCTCCCTTTTCAGCTCACTTAGGAATAAGCTATGTACCAATATCAAACACAGGGAGCTTTTTGTCCCTCCTCCTTCAAAAAGGAAAGAAAATCCCATAGAAAAACCCTATATCAAGTTAAAAATCCCAAAGAGTGTTGGAGAAGTAAAAACTCAAGTAAATTATTTCAAGCACACGTGTATTACTACACGATTCACATCTTCCAGTTAAAATGCACCGCTTAACATATTACTACTGAGGTTTCAAGACGTGCAAAGATGTGCGATGCAGCAGAGCTCTGGTTTAGCAGTGAAACATTAACATCACCCTGATAGATTTGGTATGCTATGTATGTGAATATTTTAAGGAGAACAGAACTATATCATTGCACAATCATCATCATCTTTTCTTCTGCCTCTTTGCAGACATATACAATGTCAACCTAAGCTTTCGGCAACCTTAATAGAATTTCAGTGCCCACTGCCAAATGGCCATTTGATGTTCTACTCTGTGTACACTGATGAAGCAATCTGTCACAGGCCTTAATGCAGGCACTGATGACTATCCAGTCTAAAGCTTTCACAGGCTTATAGAAATTTCTCAAGACTTTTGGAGCCTATAATAATTTGTGCAATACCACAAAAGAATTTGGAATCCTGGTGCTCTGTGTTTAATGAAATATGAATATAGTCTTTTAAATGTTTCTAGAAGAAATCCTAGTCAGGCCAAAAGCATATTTTACACCATCAATCACCAGAAAGTTGTGCTGGCAACTCTGAAATAGCAAACGCTACAGTGATTGCAAGTTATTGGTGTATGAAAATAACAGCCTGTCCTGCCCCTGTCCAAACTTACTGCAAAGCCAAACACCGATGCTCATGCCCTCCACGAGACCAGTACGTTAAATATACAAGGACTACAATTTATTTGCGTATTTTCTTCATTTCCAAGAGATGAGTAGAGATTCACCTATAAAGAATGCAGAGAGAGTCCCTCTACTTAATGCAATCCATGTAAGAGATACTATTGCTGCTGACCTTCTAGAAGTCGTGAAATACACCTCCCAAGTGATTCAGAAAGGCAGTTATCCCCAAAAGCAAGCCTCTTCTCCCTTTCCTGGCAAAACCAGAGCAACCCATCTGCTATTAAAAGTTGAAAGGAGAAGGGCAAGGAGAGCTGTTTCCTTCTTTTCTTGTTGAAAGGAAAAAACACAACACACAGTCCTTTGCGGGACCATTTGCATGCTGAGCTGTCAGACCATGCACTTTCCATTAAAGAGATAGCATCCCTTTTCATAAGTCCATTTGGGATCCATTTTAGTGTTATCTAAAAATCAAATCTACATGGTAATCCTTTTAATGTACTCTTGACTTTTAAAAACAGCTTTATGTTCCTTCAGGAAATGTTTTAAGCCATTACTCAGTAATTACTACTCACCCATGAAAACACTGATCTTTTACAATATATAATCAGTTTGCTGACTTAAAAAATAAAGCAGACTAGAATTTTGTCTGATGAAAGTACTGAAGAAAAACCAAGGTTAAGAGAGCATCCTGCTGCCCCCTCCAATATTTCAAAGTGGTGTGTTGTTCCTGTTGTATAAGAGAGGGGCTGAGGTGGTCACAGTTGAAAGTTTCTGTGTTAAACTCTGGGTGTGGAGACTCTCAATCTCAGCCCTGCATTGGTGATCAC
The DNA here is from genome assembly GCF_964106895.1 of Numenius arquata. NCBI lineage: Eukaryota > Metazoa > Chordata > Aves > Charadriiformes > Scolopacidae > Numenius > Numenius arquata. The sequence continues at coordinate 20,655,252 of NC_133581.1, forward strand.
TGCACAAATAACCAATAAATAATTACCAATTTAGGAAGCAGAATTTGTGTCATCTTGGATATAAACAATACCCTAACCTTTTGCAAGACCCGAAGTTCTGAATGACACCATACAGCCTCCTGAAAGGCTGGCAATGTAGAAAAGCCATGGAATTTGTGGAGTTGCTTTGGTAAGCTTCAGCTGCACATGAACAAGTCTCAGAAGAGGTACCAAAAATGGTTCACATCTAGTGCAACTTTACTGGCACACCTGCAGTCAACACAGCAATGCCTTGCCAAAATTTAGGGGCCTGCAATTACCTTGAAAGTCCTACCATCATCTCCGAAAGGTTTTGTATTGCTCCCTTCCAAACTCCTCTGCTGACCTGGAGGTGGTTGGGAGGTAGAGGAAGGTCTGAGCAGGATGGGAAGCCAGCACTGGCTTGCCTTTTCTAGCAGAAGCCAGAAAGAGAACAAGAGTGCATTTTGCTCAGTTACAGCTCCTGTCTGAGGATGACCATTAACTTCTGTAATGGAGATGCTCAGACTATAGGAGGTCCCTGGATATCCTAGACTTGGATGCAGTTTAAGACCCTAGATGTTTATACAAAGTATAGCCCACCAAAAATTGGAACGAACCTTCTCATCCCACTGCTGACCCCAGAGAGCACAGCACCCTTCTCACTCAACTGTTCCGGAAAAGGAAGTTTAGTATTTCAAGACTAGAAAAATGGCAGAGTGAAGTTTGCCCAAAAGAACTTGCTGTACCTTGCAAATAACATCAACTAAAGTTGTTGTTCTCTTAATGCCACGAAGATAGAGAAGACAGAGAAAGCAAAGGGTAAATACTTTCATTGCTTCTGTCCTTCTGTTTACTGAGGTCTAGCTTAAGCTTTTCTTAGCCACAGTTGGCTTCCACAGATTTTACTCTACCCCATTTCACTACTACAATTAGGACAGACAAAGTCCTGCTTTTGGCCATTTCCCCTTTCATTCACAGGGAAAGGTATGCAGACCCCAGTGCAACACTGTTCATTAAACATTTGTTATAGCTGCAGTTGGCTAGTAACTATATGCCTCAAACTAATTTTTGTTATTCACAACTGATTAAGTCAGGGCTCACAAGCCACAGCTGGCCATTAATGCTACCCTTCTTTAGAAGAAATTATGCTGATAAGAATTAAAAGTGGTTTCTTGGCATTAGCTGTTGTACACTTATTCTATAATGAGTTCCTTTGAGGTGACGTATAGAGACAGGATTTGAGCACTATTACCCTGGACATAGAAAAGACCCAAGTAAAATTCCAAGACTTTTTTTTTTTTTTTCTTTTGTTTCTTTTTTGTGAAATGCCCCAGAAAGGCTTTGAAAACTCTGTTGCAATTCACTATATATTTCAGAATAAAGTGAGCACTAAGGGTTTGGGGCAAGTTAGCATGACATTTAGTTTGCAGTAAAGCATCTTAGAAGTCATATGAAATATACCGTAACAGACCATATTCTACTCTATTAAGCATTCCAGAGCATTGCAGTATTCAGAATATGGATGAGAAGCTGGAATTGCACAAGACATTCCTCTTCTTATGGTTGACCACTGAATTGAATTCAAGCTGATCCTAAGGGAGCCGTTTTCATTAACCTACAGTAGCTCTCTAATCCTATTCCTTGAATTTCAGACCACCACCACTACAAGAATTTATGACCTGCTGCCTGCACTTTGGATGGTACTCACACTTTACTCTTTTCCTCAATGCATCCTGCTCCTCTGGAACATTACCACTGCTTCGTGCAGGAACTGATCCCCTTAAAGTGGAAGTCTGTTCTTCAACTCAGTTATTTATGCTCCATTAATTCTCACCAACATATGTGAAGATGCCGATGGCTACACTTGGTTAAAAACAATGAAAAAAAATAATCGTATGTCCTAGCCCAGTGTGCAGAACTGAAAGCCTCCTGAAATGTACCTCCTGAAGTCTGGCCTGGATATGTATCTACTAATGCTTTGCCTGAAACCTCAGACTAAAAAGAAATTCTAAACCACTAACCTTCAGCTCCAAAAATGCTACACTTCGGGCCAAAAAACTCATTGAGCAGCTTTTCCTCCGCTGCATTTCCATGGGAGTCTCTACCGTTTGATTTGCTCTGTTTTCGTCCACCTCATCACGAGATCCCTGAGTGCTGAAAAGAACTCTTTCACTGAACTAATGAAATAAGGAGTCTTAAGTGCCCTGCAATGCTTTTTAGAAAAGTCTGTATCTCCAGATGAGTCTCAATTTCACAGCATCAGGGAACTGTGTGCCAATGCACTGAACTGGAACACCAGGGCTAGCAGGAGTTGCAGACAACAATGCTAACATCAGGGTTATTTTAGATTAGACTACTTCCAAATCAATTTTGGATTCAAACTTTTAAATGCACTCTCCAGAAGGAATCTGCACTGACTGAGTATTTTCAAGGCTAATTTTCTAAGCTTGAATGAAACTCATTCTTATCTAAGAAAAAGAGGCAACTAACCTTTGCCACAAAGACTGGGTCATAGCTAGAAAATTAGGCAGACAACAGCCCTAAAGAAGAATAAACTACCTAAGAAAACAGCTGTAAAGCTGCAAACAAAAAGCACTAGTGATTCTGTTGGGAAGAGATTTTAACCGAGACTGGAAAATGTGACAACATTTTGTATCCAAGGCATTTCTCCTACAGCTGAGGTAGCCCATCTTTCACAAGCAGCCCCGTTCTAGCAGGGGTAAAGGCATGCTCTGGGCTACCCCGGGCTGCACTCCAGGAACAGGCATTGTGCTGCAGCGGGATAAAGGAGGAGCTGATCATCCACAGTCTGATGGCAGTTTTTTTACCAGACTAAAAATCCTGCAGAATTCAGACAGATCCTCAGCACTCTATAGAAAAACAGTGGTTATGCTGAGAAGGGAATGTGTAAGACAGATGGGAGAGTTAAGGTTAAAGTTCAGACCAGAAGCAATTAAGACGGGTAAGAGTGCCCTGCAACTTGACACAGGTTTGCTTTGTATTCAGAACTTTTCACTAGCATTAAGTGTCTTAACTTGTGTATAGAGAGATTATAATTAAGACCTGACAAGCTTAAATTAGCCATTTATAAAAGGTTCTCCAGAAAGCTTTTAAAGTAGACTAAACATATCTATTAAAATGGAAGAAAGGGAAAAAAAAATCAGAGCCATTTTCAGTTACAATAGTTTTCCCTCCCTAGATATCTCAAGAGATTAGACAAATTTAAAATCAAAGTTCTGCAACTGTCCACAGCCACTTAAAAGGGGGGAAAGGGAGGAAGTGTGGCAATTAGAAAAACCTTTAAAAAACCCTCTATTTAATAGCCCACAGTCCTTTGGATTAACATAAGCACTCCAGAAACCCCATTAAAAAAAAAGGGACCCTAATTTCCCTTCAGGATTTTGAGCACTTCAGGGAGCACTCTATTATGGTTCCCCAGGGACGGGGGAATTATGTCAATCTGCCACGAGGCTGGGCAGTTAGCAAGGGAGGCAGCCCGAGAGCTGGCTTTCACCGGGCCACACCAATTAGAGCAGAGGGAGCATTGTCACCTCACACTGGCTATTTAGATTAACTCCTAGCATTTCAATGCTATACAATTTTCCTACAAGCTCAAGAAACTGAATCTAAAGAAAATTTGCTCTTTATCAAAGAAAGAAACATATTCACCAGTGTCAAATGACACCAGGTAATTTATGCCCCCTCAAAAGAAAAAAAAAAGAAAAAAAAAAGAAAATAGCTACAAATATTTTGATATTTCAAGAAAAAGTTCACAGACTATAAATATCTGGAAACCAGGTTTATGAGAATAAAAGTAATTAAGGGCAGGGCTGCTGCAAACTCTACCTTAATACTTCCAAATTGTATTAGATCCCTCCTTTCCCTGCCTCGCTTTTTCTTAAAGTGAATGCAGTACTCGAGAAATATGGTTGGACATCTAGCTGGGGCACAACCAGCAAGCTTTGGCTTCCTGGCACACATCGCCAGCCCTGCGATGTCCTCCTCTTCTCTGCTGCACAGGTCGAGGGAACAATCCCAGCTCACTCTCAGTACACCTTTCGGCAAGGAAACAGCTTCAGATATTTGCTTACTAACCTAAACAGCTCCTGAACAACTCTACATTATTCCTAGCTCTGATTGCTCCCAAGACCACGCCAGCCTCTTTGCAACCCTCATTTTTAAAGCTCTGGAATAGATGCTTCTATATGCATGAAGTACATGATACGGGTATTTTCATAGGCCGTAGGATGCTACCTGCTGTAGTGGCCTGTTGCCACTGCTGAAGACTCAGAAGTTTCATAATCGCAGCATCCTACTTTTGGGTGAGAAAGGGAGGCAGATAGGAGTGGAAGAACATAAGTCAGTGCAAACACTATATGAAATATGGTGCAGACGCAAGTACAATAGTTCTTCAAAGCAAGGAGAGAGCCAGCCTGTCTCTCAGAAAAATAATAAAGCTGTAGCAGCAATGATCGCTCTAAACCCATGTTGTTTATCTACAACCTACATTCATTGCTTCTGCACGCAAAATGAAATCCTTCTCTCAAATTTACCTCAACTCTACTGCACTCCACGTGGTACCTCTTTTCAGAGGAGTGTCTAAATTATCTAAGCTCAGGAAAAAAGAATGCTACTTTAAAGCAAGCCATGATCTGCAACAGCAAAGCGCAAGATGAGTAATTTGTTACTTCAAGTGCTAGAAGGTTTTTTTTTGGTTTTTTTTTTTTTTTTTTTGAGAGCCAAGAGTATTTGAAGTAGTAATGTGCATATCCAAATCTTAATTTATTTTGCCTCATCTTTATATACCACTAATGTACTTATACCTAATCCACAGTGAACCAAAAATCTGGTAAGGAAAAACGACTGCTCTGGATCCAATATCTAATGGAAGCATGTGAATGAATATTTGCAAAATCAAAGATACATTTGATTCCTTAATTGAAGTGCTTACAAACGGGAACCGGGTGAAAAAGAATAGATATCTGCATTTCAGGCACCCCAAAGTTCGAGTGAAAAAAAATCTATCCCATTTTTGGTTATCCATAGCATCAATTTCACAGCAACTGCTGGGTGTGCAATTGCCACTCCGCTTTCGGAGAATTAAACAGCAGAAGACTTCTCCAGAGACTTCTCACTTTTTATGCAGGTTCAGCCTTATTTTCACTTAATTCCCAAACCTACTGCAGCTGATATCTGGCCTGTCCCAAACAGGTCCATCAGGCCACACAAGAGGACTGGCAGATTGCCGCTGAAAGCCAATGCAGCCCAGGAAGCTGACAGCCAGTTTCTCCTCACACTGTTGTAGTGGGACTATTGCCGTATCATCCACCACCCCATCCCACCGTGCCTCTGCCTGCTCCTGCCCACAGCTGCCTGGAGCTGGGGTTATTTTCCCATGGAAGTGCCTGGCACAAATTCCTCTCCCAGGGGAAAGCCTCTGCCCCACTCTTTGAAGCGTTTGGCTCAGCCATCTCTGAACCTCCAACAGTGACATCTCGCTGTTGCCTTCTCCTCTCCAGGCTGGAAAACCCAATTCCCTCAGCCTCTCCCTGTAGGTACCACCACTAAGATGGCCCTGGGTTGACATCAGACTTGCTAGGCTCTCGTTTGCCTGTCAATAGGACAGCTGGCCAACCTCAAGTGACTGACACTGACTTTGTGCTCAAAGGCCTACCGCTGATTTCACAATTGACGTGCTGACCTCTGGGAAGCAAAAACTTGTCACTCATATGATAGCACCAATGATATGAATCAGGTACCTCCAAAATGTTTACTTTTTAAAAAAATATGCTTCCAGTGCTGACACTGCATGTCTTTTGCCTAGAGACCCCCGTATCACAACCATAGACAACTGGAGGGATGAAACATGGCCATCTCCAGAGAAGTGAAGCCAACAGACAGCATGCAGACAGCACTGTTTAAACAGCCTTCCTGTGTATTAGTGCTCTGAGGCATCCTGTATCTATGCAAAACAGGCACCACTTCCATGTTTAAGATTTGCCCATCCGTCTCTCCGAGATCAACCCTCAGCAATAACAGCAGTTCATCTCCTGCTATAAGGTCAAGGGCTCCGCCAGCCCTCTGGAGATTTGAGCTACTGGTTCCACAGAGTCTGCCAGTATCAAACCTGACACTTAGATTAGTAGTTAATCCCCAGACATATCTAGTTTCCCATTTCTTCAGTTTCTAGTGTCAAAATACACTTGCAGTACAATATGCAAACCTCCACAGACAATATCCTCTCTGCTGTTCAGTTGTGGTGGGAGGAATGGCTATTTTTGCAGGAAAAAGGTGTACTTTATGTTAATGTATTATCATACTAATAATACCCCTGAGCTCGTATTTTTGTTATAGAGCATCGAAAATGGTAAAGCTGCATCCCACAGTTAGCATCACATTATCAGTGCACAGAGAAATATTTTAGAAGTTAGCTTTTAAAACAGATGCTCTGCATTACAAACACCGGAGAACGATCCGTCTTTGATATGCAGTTCATGGATGGCTTCATCACAGCTCCATTTGGTGGCTTTATGTGAACCAATACACTGCAACACTATATATCACCCTGTTAAGGTTTGAATCAGCATGGGTACCTGCACATTACCTTCGTCCGGGGGCAGTGAAGAGTTAAACCAAGGGGCTGCTTCTTCCAGTTCCACATGATCAAGTCGAAGCAATCCTGTGCCCCTACCTCTTACACAGCCTTAACATATTAAAACCATTGCTCACTTTTACTTGTCATGCACAGGATTTACTTCAGTTTCATCCCAAACTGAAGTGGCAAATCCCCTGGTGCTTCTGCAGTCCAGAACCACTCTCGTACACCCAGGACAAACTCCTACAATGTCATACAAAAGCCACCGTCCCCCTGTTTCGGGATGCCAACATCATAAAAGTCTTACAAGTAGAAGGGCCAACTTGGGTAATTTCTTGCCCAGATGCAAGGAATTTTTAACAAGGAGAGACAAACCAAAGCTTAACCAGAAGGCATTAAATCTCACCAGGCCACTATGCACCAAGATTATTAAGAAAGTCTGAAATTACAACAGAGCTCTACTTAAAAACTTACAGACCTGGTTCTCCAAGGCTACGCATTCAAGTAGCTTGCAGATAGACTTTGTATGACACTTACACAAGCCCAAAACTGTACCAGCAGACTGCACACAGAAGTTGCTGTACGCAGCATGTGGTGGCAGAGAGCAACTTGTCTTCATCGGCTCCACTGGGGTAAACGGGCACCAACTTTGTTCCCACTGACTACATTTATTAAGTAGCTGCATTGGTCCCTTTCCCCCTCCCTTTGTTTGCCAAAGGACATGCTAGTTCCGAATTCTAGGACTTTATGTAAAACTGCCATTGGCTATTTTTCAGTTCCATTAATTCACGGACACTTCTGCAAAGAAGGTCCACGTTTGGATGTGGCACACCTTGTAAAGTGTTGAGAGAAGAAAAATAAGCTGTGGCAATGCAGAGCTCAGGCCGCGGGATCAGCAAGAGGATATCAAATGCTGCTTTAAGTGCTGATATATTTGTGCTTTGAAGGAAAAATGCCTTCAGGAATCGCAGCAGGAGTCACCTCTCTATATAAAGACTTTGCATATAAAGGGACATTTATTATTCTCAATTAATGGCATTCTGATAGACACGTTTACATTTCTAAGTGTTAGATTCAGCAGAATACAAAATGAAATGACTGAAGGCCTCTTATTTCACTCTGAAAATGGCCATAAAAGGATCTAAAGATGACAAAAAAAATTTTCACATTTTCTAGAAGACATAAGATGTCCTTTGATTCCTTGCAGCTCTGAAACCTGGTTAGTACAGCAAGGCTTTCCAAATACAGATTTAAACACCTGCAAACAGCAAAGCGAATTGCCACTACAGTTCCTTAGCAGAATTCGGTGACGTCCACATCGAGAGGCAGTAATAGATCTTGATCACATCTTCCCATGGATTATTAAGGAAACCTAATGTGGCAGAACACTGTATAGTAGGTTTCTGGAAAAATGAATAGCTAGAAGTCTCAAAAAAATTCACACTTTGCAAGCAAAATGTGTATAATGTTACTGGATTTTAAACCAACACATCAGAAATATTGTGTAAAAGGAGGCAGAGAATAAACATCTTGATCTTGTAAGAGAAAACTATTTGTTTGGGAGAAAATCTAGAAATTGAAAGCCACTTTAGTGACATTTATGTAACCGAAGCACCAATAAATTCTTCACACATACACATAGATGCCCACAGGTTGCTGGTGGCACGGCATGTGTGTGGCTAGGACTGATGCGCAAGTGTTTGTCACTTTTGAACCTCCCTAAGGTTAAAGAGAAAAAAATAACATTCACTCAACCATGAGCAGCTAAGGACCATATTAAAAAAAATAGCAAAAATAAAAGTGCAGATACTTAAGGCCCAAAGCTATTCCAGTACCTAACTCCCCATGGCAAAAGGAGGTCTTTCTCACGTATGTGCTCACACACACCAGCCATCAAATCCTTCAAACACTCTCAGCCGCAGAAACACTGACGTGAATTGTTAAGCAGTCAACACACCTCCACCGAGCGCCGGAGACAGCTCACAGGGGGACCGACTCCGAACGTTTGAACGGAAAGGGTCGGGACACGCACGAGGCCAGAGTACGGGTTTGCAGGAGAAACAAGCTGAAATCCCAGAGGCAGTCCAGCATGGTGGTTTGCAGCTTCCACAAGTGATTTGGAAAAGCTACTGCATGAAGGCCCAAGCAGTCCTTGCTTCTGGTCCCAGCTGAACCCCATCCCCGCTCCTCTCCCGGTGCCACTGCGTTCTGCGCCTGCTTCTCACGGACTCCACGTGCATCCTCCCAGCACTTCATTTTAAGTCACCTCCTCCAGATAATATAAGTAGCAAAAAAAACCAATTTTACTTATATTTATTACTTATCTCCTTTCTCTGCTCGAAAGAGCTGCAGACTGTTTGCTTTACCAGAAATTGGAACACTGGTTAATTTTGGGGGTTGGTTGTTGGGTTTTTTAAAAATTAAGACTATCCCATAGAAAATGAAACCTCCCCATCCAGTTACACGTAGTTCACAGTTCTGAGGACTTCAAATTAAAAATGCCTAACCACCTATTCAACAATATAAATCAACATGTTGCGGGTATTCCTGCCTGGTGGCCTGATGTTAGACCTGTAAATAAATAATTCAGTACTCAAATAATAGCAGCTAAATTTAAAAAGCACCCACAAAACCTGCTAGCGTTAACTGGAGGTTTCAATGGTTAGGTTTAGTTTCCTGGGCAGGGTGGGAAAACCAATTTACTACCATGAGGAAAGCACGGGTGTTGAAAACTAATTCAGCAACACCTCCAAATATGAAAGCTGTTCCTCAGCCCCAGCCAGCGGGCTGCAAATCCCCATGGACCATGGCTTCCTACGCCCTCACACATGGCACTGTGACCACCTCCAGACTCGCAGGACAAGCCCACTTTAAAAACCCACAGGATGAGCTGAGATGCCAGCAGCTCCCCAGTTTGGGTTAAGAACAGCACCACAAACCACAAAAATCTCAGACTATAATTGCAGTTCGGCTACTGATTTTCCACATGCAAATCTCCACATCCGCGTCTTCACCTGTGACATGGAACCAGCAATGCCAGTTATCTCCAGGAGTTTTCGAGTGGTCGCCAGCACTCTGAAAGCATGAAGTTGCTGTATGTGTGCTGCCAGATTAAATGTTACAAGCTATGCTTACCTTTTCCTAAAATCCTTTAGCAAAGGCCAGGTAGATTAAAGAGATGAAACTTTCCACTGGATTATTTTAAAACTTCCATAAAGTCCCCACAACTATTTTCTCTGAGAACATAAGTTTACATTTTGTTTAGCAAAAAACCTTTGGAAGCTGTGAGGCTCTGTGGCATATATGCATAGATATATATTACCAGCAAAAAGGCAGTTTTCCCTCCTTTTAAGTGATGGAAAGTCAATTTGCATCATAATTACAACCAAGGCCCTGTAACATTACTTTTAGTTAAAACAGTAAACTACTATAATAAAAGTGTACCTGGGGAATATTTAGAGAAAGCACTAATGATTTCTTCCCTAGTGGTTAATAAATTCACTTCCAGATCAATTTGTTCATGATAGAAACTTGAGAGCATAAACAGTTACACAAGCATATTAGAGTGTGTCTTTCTCAGTGTATATGATTTATTATAATGATTAGCGGCACATAAACAATTTAAAATACAACTGTAATTAGCTTTTTGGAAGAAAAGGAGAAAAACCTTCCTGACTCCCTCTACACATTATGTTTTACTTTTCTAAGTGTGTACTTTTTAATTAAATCCAAATGTCACAATAAATTTAAAGTGTTTTATTACCACCCTGGCTAACTAAGCCATTCATGCAAACACCCATTATATTAAACCAGATGCAGGACTAAAGTGGTTGAGGAGAGAGGAAAAAGAAAGGGGAGAAAAGGCAATTACTTCTATATTTGACAAGAGATTTGTACAAATGTTTAAAGACAAGAAGATCTTTGGCAAGCTTTCTCTGTTTTATCCAGAGAGGCCGGCCAGCTAATTGCTCTTTAATACCTGCTTCCAAGTTTGAAAACGTCACACCCTGTTAAACTTTCCTCATTGAAAGCAAAAGGAGGAGGAGGAGGAGACAAAGGTAGGAACACCGGTCTGTGTAAAATCTAGCGCAGTTTACCACAAACAGCCAAAGCAAACCGCCTCTTGACCCGTACATACATAGCTCCCTTTTTACGTCTGGGGAGAGCAGAGGGATAAAAAACAGTTACTTCTCTAAAAGTGCTGAGAGCTGCCCCACAAGAAGGCTGACAATGAGCCCTTGCCCTTCATGGTGCCATCTGGCCATCGCTCCTCTGCAGGGTGAAGTGCCACCTCCCCTGAACCTCCTCAGCTCAGAGGACACAGCAATCTGTAAGGCAGGCAGGTGCTCATCCTCCTGATGTTACTGGCCATCCCAAACAGCTCGCCCGCAGCTTACACACACTCACGGTGCAATCGGAGTAACGAGGGACCGCTGCCAGCAGCCACAGCCATTTGCCTATTACTTACAGGGGGAAAATGGAAAGGCTTCCAAACAGGGTTGGCGAGGTGCAAGAGCATCTAAGCTGGGATGCTGAAGATACTGCCCGGGGTGGCTCCTGAGCGCTGCAGACCCATGACCTGCCTCTATGCACTTTGCAGAGGGGCAGGTTAGGGGAGCTGTGGGGCTGGATGTGCTGGAAGCTGTGCTGAGAGCTGTACTGGGAGGGAAACCCGGCCCCAGAGCCTCCCCGACCCAGGCAGGGATCCCAAAGCCTCAGGGCCACTCAGAGACACTTTGTTTTACTGCTACATCAGCAGCCTGGTCTAAACAGGACAGATTTAGCATAGTTCAGACAAAAGCTACCCATTAAAGAAAGCAGCTACAATTATTAAAATAGGTTAAAGTAAATGGGCACTGTGCAGATAAAGCTTTTGACCTTAGTGTACAGCGCTCTTGAGAACACTTTAGCATAATTTATCTAAATTAAAAACCAAACACCAAATTCTAAAATGGCACAAAAAGATCGTTTAAAAAATGCGATTAAAAAAGCGGGTCAAGGGTTGGAAATTAGTAATTACTACTACAATTAACCAAAATCAGACAGAGACACGTAAATTGTGCATATTACTGCAGTTCACGTCAGAAAGGCAAATGCGAGTGGAGCACAGAAGAAAAAGCCTGCAAGTTGCAGAACCACTCGTATAATTAACCTCTGCCGCAGCAGAAGACCCGCTCTTGTAAGTTTGCGTCATTTGTTTCTGGAGAGAAGTGCTGCTAGTTACTATGCCCAGCTATTAGACCAAGCTCTTCACCGGTTACGCATTCTTTGGAAACCGATATTTTGATTTTCATCTTGACTAAGAGATTAGTGCATCTTCACCCTATTAGTAGTACATTTGCCCTTCACCTCCTATTTTAACAGTTCTGAAAAAGATGAGAAAGGCCAACTTCTGAACATCCTATTATTGAGAAGAGGTCATTTGCCAAAAAACGCCACCTGCTAGAGTCCATATTGTTTGAGTGCAAAAGCCTATTGAGAACTGCAAAGGACAAAACATAAAGAAAGGTTTTCTAAAACAGACTACTTAACCCTGGATGGAGACAGAAATACTCTGTATGCAACTAACATCCTTCAGATGATTTTCCTTAGGTTTTGGGGGGCAAAAGATAATTTAACAATTAACACTTTGTTCCCAGTTCAATCTCAGAAGGGCTCTTTGTGAGATTCCTTGGAGCGATGTTGAAAGAGCACAGTGGGAAAGAACAGACTGACTACTGTTTTGAACTATAAGCAAAATGAACTATTCTCTAGGTCCTCCCTTGAAGCTATCATCTACTTTAGGTTAGATGAGGAAAATCTAGGTTCAAATCTTATTCAGGCTCCAGTTTAATTTTGAGAGCTCAGAAGGCTCCACAAATCATTTTAAGTTAAAGTAATGAAAATAGGTGAACTTGAGAAGGTGGACAGGCACGAATGATCTCTTCCAAAATAGGGAAGAATCCATCTGTTCCCTTTTAAAGTGCATAAAAGTCTTTGTAGCAGTAATGAAAATTCAGGGATGTAAGTCATGGACATCATAGCAGTCTATTAGAGAGAGGAGTAGGGCTGTATTACAGAATACTGCGAGCAGCGATGATTATATAAAAGGGATGCTGCAAAGGCAGCATAGCAGAGGGCAAGTCAAATGATTCAAGGACTCAAGAATCTCAGTTCTTCAAAAATGGAGGGAGAAACGAAGATTTCTGTCTTTTGAAGAGGCAGGATGAGTACAGAGCCACATGGCTGTCTGAAAGAAGTGGGGAAGATGGAGGTATAAAGCAGGATGCGCTCCTCAGGTGCAGAAGGTAAATGGCTGCAGCTCCAGGTGAAACACAGACAGTGGTTTGCACTACACCCAGCACAGGGGCAAACAGGAAGGCTCTGTCTGCCACAGGGCTTGGAAGGTCTCTGCTCTTCCTCTCCATTCCACACGTCAAACCTTGCCTTTTGGCCACACACTCTAAGCAGGAGCAAGGCACAGCCTCCACAGCAAGCACCTCAGGTGAGGCAGAGCCAGTCAGGGTATCAGACACCCTGGCCGGGGGCTGACCAGCAGCTCACGTGGTGGCTCTTCAGCTGCTCTCAGCAGGGTCTCCTGTCTCCCAGCTCTCTGCCAGCATGCACCACCAGCTCCCTCTGTGACACATCCTGCAGGACGGACACCAAGGGCTGAAGGCAATGAGTGCTTGCAAGCACCCCACTGCCACCCCACAGCAGAGCTGGCTGTGAAACCTTCTGCACAAGACCAGGGCACAAAGAGGAGCAATGCTACACTCACCACCTCTTCAGATCCTGTTCTTATGGGGCACCCTCTGCAAAACCAGCCAAACCCACCCAAGACCCAGGAGGAGACTAATTACTAGTTGATCAGTCATGTAAAATAAAGAGTAAAATGTTGACAAACCCTTAACTAGTTAGGAATATTTTTCTGCGTACGTTTTAAAGTGGCAAGTTCCATACAACTTCTGTTTACCTCTGTATTGGTTCTTCTGATTTAGAGCCAGTAACACCCAAAACCCACAGAAAAACCCAGTATGTCCTGCTTCCAATCCATGCACACCCTTCTCCTCCTATTCCCCTGCTGGGCAATTACCTGGTATCTCCTCTCATACATGAAGACCCACTTTACTTTAACATTTCCAAAGATAGTTATGTGCTTTATTGCAGATCTCCTTGCTAATATTTTTAAAACATCATTGTCAACCAATCTTCCAGTAGAGCATGTGTTTCATTTGGTTCACACATTGTTCCCAAATTATTTTTCTCTATTTTAGAGGAAAACCACTTTGCCATAATACCTATTATACAGTACAGTAAATCCAGCAAGGGGGAAAGTTAGGATGACATATTAAATTGCGTAAGGAATATAAAAAGCCTAAGCCAGATTAGCATTTGACACAGTATAACATAAAATCTTACTCTCAAAGTAAACTGGAAAGAGTCTGACAGGCAGCACCCATGCTGATCTGCCCTTGGGTATGGTACTGAAGCAAGAATCACATGAACTTACATGTTTTTTTGCAATTCAGCATATAGTGTTCAGGCCAGAGATGTGGAGACCAGAATTTCGTCTCACCACAGATTATCAAAATGCTGCTATTTTGGGAAAGTTACTTTCCTTTCATTGCCCTTCTCAACTTTTTTTATTTTGGATGCTTAATTCAATCATTTTAACTTTAGAGATTATTTCTTGCTATTCTGTGTGCATACACTGCCTTACATAGCATAGTACTCAACAAATATAAACGCAAGCTGGGTCAAGTCCTGGGTTGTTTTTTTCCTACGTGATGTCTTAGTGATTTCTTCCAGGACATAAAAAGCATCTTTAGCACTTATTTCATGGACATACTGTCATTTGGCATCCACAGGACGTGTAAGATGTTTCCTTCACTGGGTAGGCACCTCTGCTAAACTCAAGGGTAAACACTTACATGGAAGGAGCACTCTGAGAGCTTGCAGGGAAATGCTGAGTAAACACAGCCCTGCTATTAACACTACTCCTTTAACGATGAACTCATTCAGATGTTAAAGTTGCCTCAAGCGCTTGATCATGATATGCAGCGTGAGGAAAGTTCAAAATCAACTCCTCCTCCTGCACTCTCGTACAACTTCAAACAGTAATACTTACCTGGCTTACTTTACAGATCTTTGATAAGCAAAATTTAACTAGGTTAATACCATTTGAGGAGTATTCATTTAATTGAAACAAAATGAGACTTGTCACACTAGTTCACAGCTGGTACTGTAGTAACAACTCGTGTGACTCTTGTAGCAGGAACCAGCATAATCATCTTCACAACTGGCTTCCTCTGTAGATCTAATGAAAATTTAAGCCAAGACCAAAAAATATTTGGTTTCTTTGATTAAGCATCACCAAGGAGTGTTCTTTGGAGAGTCAGTACTGTGAGCTTGCAAGCTAAATGGGAACAGCACACAATGAGAAACGCTAAGTACAGATAAGGATTTGGCAAGGGTTTTGTTGAGCTCAAATTTTTATCTCGTTCCTTGGGGTGGGAGAGCAGTGGGAAACAAGTCATCATTTGAGACTTAAACACACGGAGCTTGCTTAGCAATGAGGAAGGAGCCAACCATCCCAAGCAGAAAGACCGCAGGATGAAAAGAAGCGGAAGCAAACACTGAGTATCCATCAAGTGTAGCACGGGGGATACTGCGACATGTCCACAGCTTTAGTTGATAGCACTGTGTCATTTGATAAAAAGTTTATAATGACAAAAGACGGTCAAAATATTTGTCACAAGAAGCAATCAGAGCTTTGTTTACTGTACAGAAAATGGAACCAATTGTGCATAGTGAAACATGCCACAACTAAACTGCAGTGACCACGAGGCAGTGGTTCCTCCAGCTTGGGATGGGAGGTGAGGGGAGGAGGGACAAGACAGTCTCTGGTGCCATTTTTTAGGTCTTGCAAATAGAAAACTGTCTGACTTCATGGTTGGTAACCTACAGGAGACATCAAAATCATTCTCCTTTTTTCTACCTTGGCTGGTACAGTTGCTCTTGCCTTCAGCTTGCTCAGGAACCCTCCAGGGCACATTTTTCTTCTAAGAGTGACCACTGGCAAGTTGCAACTGTGGATGCAAGCAGGGCCACCACACAGGAGCACTGCACAGTATCTGCCCACAGGGAACACAAAAATGGCACTAGGCACAATTAAAGCTGAGCAGTACATTACTGGAGCATGGCCTCTCTGGTTGCTTTAACTCAGACCCTCTCAGCTTTTCCAGCATCTCTTCTTCGCAGACTCATTATAACAGTTGCAAGACAATAAAAGCAAGAAAAAGCAAAAAGACACACCAAGGCTTTAGGTTAGCCTAAAATCTCAGCCTACAGCTGTGCTGCACTCACTCCAAGACAACACTAGGAAGAATCCTCACGAAATTTACCAGGGAAATCTGAACCCTTTAATACATACGCACCCAGACCCTTGAGATTGTTCACTTATGGACAGCACTGATTCATCTACGAAACCCCAAAAAGGGCCTAGGTTCTGTGACTGTATCACCAGAAAAGCCTTTAGCTTACCAGACATTAGAGGAAGCAAGAAATCAGGAATCCTGACCTCTGCTTTGAAGCATCAAGATGCTGACTTACACCAGCTGACCCCTGCATTCTGGTTGAAGGTTTAATGCTGATGAGGCACTTTCTCTGGTTGCTTCATCAGCTAGAGGCAACCGCTGGCTTAGCGGAGAAGTTGGCAGGTCCTCAGGAGCACAGCTCGTCTCAGCCCATTTTCTTTCCATAAGGTGTTCAGAACTTCCACACGATAGGCTGAGCTGCAGCAGGAGCAGCAGTGCTGCCTGCCTTGGTGCATGCACTGACAGCACTAGAATACACCGGTTTTCAGCCTGGCATTGCTTCCCACAGAGCACATCATTATGTCAGGTGGTTGCATTCAGTGGGGCCTTTTTAAAAGCTATTCTAAGGCTAGCAACTGGAAGCATGGCACCACAAACCCCACAGCTTTGCGCGAGTCAACACCAGCTGTTTCCCGCATTAATGCATGATGCCTTTGAGCATTGATGCTCACATGAAACCAGGTTAAAAATCTTATTGTTACAACCAATTTCTGCAAAAGGGCCAGCAATAATACTGCAACAAATTCATTTTATTGGGTCTGGGTTTTTTTTCCCCATTCAAAAGAGCACTCTGCTGCTGTTTACACTACAAGCAATCCCATTTCATTAAGGTCAAGCCTACAGGGTGGGCCATGCGTAGGGAAAAAGAAGAAAAAAAGATTATGCAAAACTTAAGAGCTGCACTTGGTGAAGAACAGCCGCAGCAGTCAGTACCCCAAGCATGTTAGCACGAGAATTATGTTTCTCTCCCACCCTCCCCAAAGTATTTAATTCAGGGCAGAAGGGGTAGAACGCGTTCACCTTTGAGCTCCCATGCCACAAGCAACCATATTCATTCAGCTTTCCTATTTAACTAAATGGAGTTCACACATGCTGCAGTATAAAGTTACCTCTTGCCATCTGAAAGCAGTCCAATCAATGCTATACGCAGAGAGTAGCATTTGAATCAGCCTTAAGTTAATTCTTAGTTGTCGAAACTGTGACAGCATGCTGACCCTTTCAAGTCAACTGGGAGCAGGCAATCTTTGCAGAAGATCCTCAGGCCTTTAATCAGATTCTCAGTGGGTTTTAAAGAGATACTACAGCATCAGTTTGTAAACATCTCTCTAGTGAAAATAAAGATTACTTCTGACCTAGCCAATTACTCAGTCCCAGAAGATATATCCTAGAGTTATAATTGAATGAACCATAGGGAAAGAAAATATATTTTAGGTAGGGGGTAGCAAACCCAAATCCCAACTTAGGATGCAGGCAACACTGTATTCTGTGGAAAGAACAGATACAGAGAGAAATGCTTATAAAAAAAAGTCTATTAAATCATATAGTCCTTTCTCCTACCAAGAGGGCAAGATTGCTCTCTTGAGCACAGAGCCCTACTAAGATAAGTGCAAATTATCAGCTGAAGCTTTTCCTGAAAAGCAGGTGTGATGGGGAAAGACCAAAGCATTATTTTGAGGAGACCCATAATATCAGGTACTTGTTTGCCACATCACAGAGAATCTGGGGTGAGATGTCAGCTCCTGGTAGCATGGATGTGCTGTAATCTGAGTAAGCAATGAGAAAGAAAATGCTGGAGAAAGAAAGTAGAGGTCTTGTGCTCAGTGCCGAGACTGTCAGAGACATTAAACAGTCTCTTGTTGCATTACTTTAAAACTGCATTTTAGCATGCGGAGCCATTGCACTCCATTGCGGAGAGATATAATTACTGACTTTGAAAAAAAAAAAAAAACCAAGTTATTTATTCTGGAGCTATTACAGACTAATGCGTAACAGACATCACCCGATGGGCCGTAAAGGCTCCAAGGGCCATTACAGCCTCACAGGTCAAGACCTATTTGAAGGTTTTAAAGTTTGTGGATCACTGCTCTCAAGCTGAACAGCACAGGCAACACCTGCACATCAACACACATGCAGAAAGGCTAGGGGGACTTCTGGGAACAGCAGCAGCTTATGCATTTTCACACTTGGATCAAACCAAATCAGATCATTGACAAGAAGTTCGAAACCTGCAGGCTTGGCCTATGCCATTCCTGTCTAGGAGTTCACCCATAAGCTTGTAGCTTGTGCCTTTGTTCTTTTTTTTTTTTTTTTTTTAAAAAGGGAACATTGAGGAAGAAAATGACACTATACTCTCCACGCTTCCCCATTAGGGCCCTCCTATTTTACTTTCACCGAGAACTAAAAATCCTAGCCAAGTGACGGGTTTATAAAATTTTAATAGGAAAGAAAAAGGTATCCTCAGGCAGGATCTTATGTGCAGACTTTCACCATAAATGAATGTTCATGAAAATATGGGTTTTATATGGAAACACTCACCGAGCTTCATACACTGTGACATAAATGCCTCAGCATGGACTGACAACTGAGAAGGACTAGTAAGTCCTGCCTCCTGCAGCCGGAGGCTATCATACCACCTCTTTCTCTAACCCAAACAATTCAGCTTCATGTCTCCACTATTCTCTGTGGAAGGTTGATCTAGAAACCAACTCTTTTGAAGACCAGAATCTTTCAAGTTCCTAGCCTAGAAATATTCTTAGCCATTTCCAACTACTTGTTCTAATGATAATAAAATATTTTGGGGTAAAAAGCCCATTTTCCTTCCTCCATGGTGTTTCCCCTCCTAATGTGCTCATATAGGGCAGATCAGTCAGCCTTCATTTTGCAAAGGAGAATGAGTAATCTGTGGTTTACCCACAATAGACAAGGTCTATCAGTGCCCCTCTCCAGCATTATTAACATATTTGGTCATTATTAGTGATTATTATTAGCAGTTTCTTGTTCAATCCATTCCAGGATTGCATTTGCCTTTTTCCAGCTGCCTCATACCTCAGGCCTTTTGAGGTCATCCACCACATGTTCTTGCCACCCTTCCCCTCTTCTTCTGCTGTTTCCAGCTGATGGTAATTCCTGCTTGTAGCTGGTGCAGTGATCCCAGCAGAGATCAGCTGGGGCTCCCGGACTCCTTTTCTTACTGTTGTGAGCTTCACACAGGAATGAAACCAAAGGGCAACAGAACAAGACTTCAGTCCCCCTCCCATCAGTTACTTGCACTGCAAAACCTTTCAGTGTCATTTTCATGAGATGAGGAAATTTGTACTTAGTGCTCACAAAGTAGCTTTCCCACCTTCTATACTAAAAGGAAAAGCTGAACAACTTCTGTTTGAAAGCAGAATTCATGGCTTTGGTTTCAGGAGCTAAAATACCACTTCTGAAAACTGTGATGCTTGAGGTTCATTTCCCCTGATCTTCCCGGTTTGGAATAGAAGCATTATTTCTCGTTCACTAAAAAAGAAAGAGATGCCACAAGGAACAGTCACATCCTGTTTAGGCTGTCATTTCTTAAAGCAGCAGCAATCTAAAAGCAGAGCTCCATAGCTAAGGTACAACAATTCTGTACAGAGCTAAAGCAGTTTGTTATTTTTTGTCAGCCATTGGGTGTGTACACACACTTCTGCAAGTCAAAAGTTTTGCTTTTAGGAAAACCTGAAGCTTCTTAACTGCATGAGGAAGATGGGTAACCAGGGAGGGTACCTTTGTGATGGACAAAACCAGTGGTTCTCTCAAGTGTGACAGAAATCTAAAGTGGCCAAGAGCCAGCTCCACCCAAAACCTACTCCTGATCTCTTCAGAATTTAATTGTCATTCTCTTTAGCATACACATACACAAGGCAGATTTAAAACAAAAAGAAACAATGTGCAGGGTGGAAGCAGCATTACACAGTATTAAAATGTCAGAGGTTTAAGCTCTGTGTTGGTTTAGTCCTAAGTTACCAACAACCACCGATGGCTGACATAAAGCTTCCCTTAAATTATTAAGCATAAAACAGCAGACTGTAATATTTTGCTAAACCAAAGTACAGACACAGACAAAGATGTCATTTCAATATTTGAAACCAGCAAGTTTAATTTAAAATAAGAGCAAACCAATAAGCTCAGAAAATAGCAATGTGTGAGAGGAAAATTACACTGCTAGAGAAAAAAGTGGAAGGACTTAAGAAATTTATAAAAGTAATCTCCAAGTGGAAATTAGAAATCAACCCCTAGAAACAGAATAACACAAAAGAAATATTACTGTCCACTTTCTAAATCAATATAACACTGCTACACGACAGAATTACCATGGTAACTCAAGTAAAAAGAATAAAGCAATTCTTATTATTTCAAAATAAAATCACAGCCTGAAGCCCAGCTTTTATTACAACTGCTGATAGATCGCTGGCTTGTATTTATCTGAAATATTGCTTTTCAATCAGCTATTTTATGAATGTACAAATTTCACTGAGCAGCCCACTTAGACTGAATGCTTAAAAAACCCCAAAAAGACTAGTCAATGAATCGATTATACATATGCATACATTTTTTTAAAGGAAGCCTTTTTTTTTTTTTTTTTTTACTCTATCCAAATTAAAGAGAGATAAGGAAATGAACGAGAGTAAGTTAAAACCTTGTTTAGTCTGACCTCTCTAAATTCCTACTTAGATTCCCTGGGAAAAAAAAAAAAAAACAAAAAAAAAAACAAAACAGTAATAAGAAAGAACAAAGAGGAGTAACAGCCTACCCTAAATACTGCAGCCCCTGCACAAGGACAGGGAATGCGTGTGCATCAGGGGGTGTGTGCAAACACGCACATAAGAAGAGACACATCTGTTCCCTCCTGATCAAAGGAAAAGAGAAAACAAAGTTGCTCAAGGACATTTTGACTTGCCCTGCTGGGTACTTCAGACATTTAAAGCATTGTTTGTACAGCTTGGAAAGTGCATCAAGCACAGGCTACTTGTTTGCATTGAAGCCGTGCTAAAGGCAGAGCTCAGTCAAGTTCCCCCACGCCTCCACTGCTGGTGCCACCTTTTAAACACATTAGTGCAAGGAGAAAACCAGCAGGTTACCTTCTGGCTCCCTCCCCCCAGGACATTCAAAAGGGCATCTATCAGGGAAAACTGAAAGCAACAGTCCTCTTAAAAATAACAGCGCTCCTCTTCTGCCCCTGCCCCTCCAGTCCCTCCGTCCTCTGGCACAGCAAACACCCCTGGACCAGCTGAATACCAGACAGTCACGAGATTTGGGGCAGAGCTCCATGGGGCCTTGAAGCAATCGCATGGAGAACCAACACACCAGCTGGCTGAGAAGTTAAGGCACCATCTACCAAGGGTCGCTAAGGAAGTGCCTGGAGACTGTCAGGATGTTTTACAGAACAGTCTTACTTAATTTTTCTGTCACCCGCATGAAACAGCGTAGGGGAACACAGCCAACACTTACAATCATGGCAGGAATTGGAGGGGAAAGCGACTGATGCTCATAATTATGGCAGGAAGATAGGGTAGTGAAGGTTTATCCTCAACAATTTGCAATTACTTGGACTGAACCTCAGGGACATAAAAAAATAAAATTGCCTATTGAGAGGGGATCAACACAGCTGCCTTAACAACAGTCAAGGAGAGCAACTGTTGCAATTAGCGCTCCATCCTTCCCAGGAGATCCAGAAGTTATTTCTCCCTTCCTCTGTGGAGCTCTGACCTCCAAACCCAGCATGGGGGAGCAGGCAAGGTGGGACCCAGCCCCAGAACTGTGCCACAAGAGATGGCGCTGCTGATACCACCCTCCTCTTTTGCTAGGCAGGGCAGGGCAGCAAGGGTGGTGCAGAGAGAAAGCAGAGCTGAACAAGTCTGGGAGAACTTGTACAGAAGCCCACCCAAGCCTCGGGGTGGGGGGTTGGTCAGGCACACACCCCCGGCACACATGGGAATGCTGACCTGGGGTGCACAAATTCCTTAATACTGGGAAAGTGCTTTGAGGATTAAAAGCAGCAGCAATACGCCAAGTATCATAGCTAGAAGTAAAGACAAATGCTGCAACAAGAGCAATAAGCCACCTGCCAGCTGTCTTTTATATTAAAAATATTTCAATTTTCTTAGAGCTGCTTAATTTCCCATCTCGCTCCAAGTCCAGAGGAACTTTGTGGGTTGCTAATTTTGCCATGCAGCAGTGACATTGCTCATTATTTTTAAAATAGATTTAGAAGCTGTGATCACACACAACTCAATCTAAAAGTATGCACTGTCTTCGAGTGTAATGTGGTCCTTTGCCATCTACTGCAAATGGGGTTTAAAAGCAATGGTGGAAACAATGTGTGCTTAATCTGAGCATGGACTGCAGAGAGGTCACACACTCAAATATCCTGTTTTATGTGGTATCTGGTTGTATTTTAAAACAGTCTTTCTAGAGACTTCAAGCCAGCTGAGGTCACAAACAATCATATACACATTAGAAAAGGGAAGGAGCTGGGGGAAGCAAAGGGGAGCCTTGTCTGACATACTGAAATAGGACACTCTAAATTGCACTTAGTATTTCTTTAAAAGAAAAAAATGGCTGAAGTAGTAAGCTTCAGCAAAACAGTAAATACAGGGGTGGTTAAAGAGTTTTTATTCAAATAAACTCTTGCCCCAGGAGATGGAAGGAGATTCTTGAAATATGGAGATAGGATTTTACATGTGCTAAAAGCATCAGTGTGACACTTTTTGGAAAGAAAAGGGGGAAAAAAATACCTTCGTTGTTATACATGACGACATAGCAACTAAATGTTTGCTTTGATCCCAGCGCATAAAGGGTGAAGCTTTTAGGCAAGGAGCGGCAGGTGATCTCAGCTCTTCTGCAAGTCCTAATGCTCCTAAAAGCCACTCTTCCAGTTTCTGTAATTGGGCATCAGTAGTTAATGTAGTATTGACTGCATTACATGCTCCTGTGCATCCTCTCACTAATGCCAATTGCATCACCTTGTACATTTACCATATTGCTTAGCCAATAGCTGTTAAAAGCAATCCAAATCATGAATCATATAGGAAACTTTTAGCAAGACACGACATCCAAAGGAGACAATTTACAGTTGAGTTAATCTGGGTACATTAGCGAGACATGGATTCAGGAAGACAGACCAATTTATGTTACTTTAGTTTTACCCTTTATTGCTTTGTATAGGCAAATGAATGGAAGGGCACGGAGTAAAAACAGATATAAAGGAGTCCTTTTCAAAACAGATCTCCATTCTGTGCAGACAGGTCAAAGGGTTTGAGACTGATGCTTGGTTCGGGCTTTCATAACCATAACAGGGTACTTACAGAAATCATTTTCCACAAAGGAGTATAAAGATAAATATATAATGGATTCTGAATAATGTTCAATACCCACCCCCACTGCAAGTACATTAGGCAGAAACCAGGTTGCTCAACATTATTTAAGGCATGGCCTATCCGTGAGTTGCCTGCCATCAAGAGTGCCAGAAGGCGGCTTCACACAAGGTCCCAGGTAGGTCTGCTCACGAGCCCTTTCAGGTGGGAACCCAAGGCAGGAGGTGTTCTGCAAAACACACCAAGGCTCACCAGCTCAAGCTAGTCCTCCGCCCGTAGATCTCTACCGTGTCACTTGTCAATATACAGAAAGTGCGACCTTCCCCTGTCTACTCGACTCGAAGAGATTGCATCCTTTTGTAATGTATACCCATGTCTCTGGAACAGAAGGAAACGATACAAGCATTAAGGAGGTATTGGTTAACCCACATCAGCTGCAAGGTAGGGCCAATCAGGAAACAAGTTAGTAGCAAGTTCACTCTAAAAAAGTACATTTTACAGAACAATTTCACAATGGATGCTTGACCAAAAGTTGCATAGCAAATTGACATAGCACCTTTCTGCTTTTCTGATCAAGCTCTGTAGCACCAGGAAAATAGAGGAGATGAGTAAAAGAGGACAACTAGGAAGTGTGCTCTTGCCTCATCTCTTATGGGTAGCAAGTAGTTTGCAATATTTTTTGGAGAGCAAAGAAAAACGAAATAAAAAGAAGAGGGGTAAAGGAAATTTAGGGGAAGAAATGGCTCATCAGCCAAAAACTTTACAAAAAGAAAAACTGAACCGCATCCTTAAATATTGGATTCCAAATACTGGAAACTCTGGTGTTTTAAGCCTGGTTTAAAAAAAGATCATGATTCCCCTTTGAAAAGCTTCCAGAAGTACCTTCGAAAGAGTTGCACATGCAGGGGAAATGCCAAAACAAAACATTTTCACTAGCTGATCAATTTAAACAGCTGTGGTAAAGCTGCAGCCACTGGCACCATCATTAACAATTTAAAGCATGGCTGCTTTTGTCTTCCTTCCCAGTTACATTCTCATTATGCCTTTTTATTTATTAGAAACACAGTCCTCCGGAATACATTTCTATATCTCAGATCCATAATAAACCAAGTAGGAACATCCCTGGCTTCCACTCAAATGGATGTTTACATTGGCGAGAGGGTTAATTGTTTAATGCTGATCCAAGTTCTCTGCAGTTCAGTCATGAATATGCAACAATCATCCACTTTTTCTTTAAGAAAATCTAGAACTGTTGAAATCAATAGTTTAAAAAGAAGGCAAATACTACCTTCACTGCCCAAGTCAGCCTTTCACAGTTTGATTAGCATGCAAGGAACTCTGAACACTGGCGTAAAGAATTCAGAAATGTTCAATGAAATTAAAAAAACCTCTAAATTTGGACAACAGCATCCATTATCTGCTTTGATGTGCAATGTATGAAAAAACTAGTTTGCACGAACATTCACTGGAAAGGAGAGTTGAGCATCTGTTTGCATAGATAGCACCCAACATCGCGCTTGCAAACGGGCTCAGAAGACATCCTGTTGGAGGACAGAGAACACACACACACACTTACATACTGAGAATTAAAAAGCAGTAGCTGCGGTGAATTGTTCTCAGATCATCTATAGGTTTAATTATGTTAATCTAATAGTGAACAACTTTCATTTTAAATCGCCCTTCCCTCCACCCCCAAGTCTTCATTGAATAGGAGCTACATTCACTGAATAAATCATTCCCTGGCAACAGTTACGCGCATTATTGAAGTTGGGGGCAGTGATTTCTATATGGTTTAAAACAATGTCTATGTATTCTAAATGATGACAGTTCTGTCCAATTTTAAAAAGATATAGACCCATTAGAGTTTTATAGTTCAGCATTTAGCAGCATCTGCAGTGCCTTTTTTATTCTTACACCGCAACACTTAACGCTTGATACCATTATTCTGATTTTGAATTGATTTCAAGTAAAATACCTTATTTGCCATAAACTTTCATATTCTTTACTTAAGTAAGATTCCTCACAGATGCAGTCATAACGCTAAAAGAATGGTTTGCCTTTAGCAGAAATGTAATAGTTAATGCTAATGACAGCGAAGCAAAACTTTGAACAGCAAGCACATTTGCAAAGAGAGCAAAACCATCTCTAAACATAAAGCCTGAAAACCTTAAGAAAGCCTCCAAATGAAATCAATTAATCCTCCAACCATGATAAATTTCTTAACCATTTAAGAAACACTCTGCTGTGACCCTTTATCACCAGACCTAATGGATTACTTTATTAATAATGCACTGCTCTTAAAAGGAATTTTTCCAAAGATTCTACCATAAGAGAGCATTTTCGGAAAGGCTATGACAAACAGGCTGACATGTTCACATTGTATCTATTAAAGATAATAAAATTTAACACTAACTCCAAAGAAGACAAATTATGTTCCGCTGCCAGGGTATCAAGCATACTTTCTACTGTATTAAACCAAAATTAGAGCAAACTAATTTCCAAGAACCAGCTTATTTTGCCCTATTACCCAAGCTGAAAAATGTTCCTACACTGTTTTAACTGTTGTTATGTCAACCAGACAACTATCCCATGTTACTGGTGTCTAGGAACGAAGAACAATGACATCCTGTGCAAATGCCTATCCAGACTCTTCAGCTCTCTAGTCTGAGCAAACACTAGAAGCTACTTGATTGCCTAGCAGAAATACACCTATATGAAGTAGTTTACTCCTATTAGGCCTGCTAACTCCTTTCACTTCTCTTCTTCCCATAGGGTAAGTTTTCATTAAATAGAGATCTAGGTTACCAGTGCTCCAACTACAATACCTTCCATTTCTTGAAAAGGTTTAGGCAATTACTTTACTATCTTGTGGTTCTCTCATGCCTCTGTATTTGCCATTTCCAGGGGGCACCTCTATGAAGAGTACTTCTACCTCCACACTTGGTCAGCTTTGGAGAAACAGTCCAAAGTATTATTTTTTTTCTGATCCTTTCTGGCCAAACCAAGTCTCATGGTTTATTCTGCTGCCAAGTGTGTTCTGGCCTTATTCAGATTCCTGCTTTTACAACCTTCTGTCTCCTCTTCATAAATACATTAATCCACTGCTGAACATTTGAGTCACAAAAGGACATTGCGTCATGAACTAAAGCCAGGTTAAACCTCTGAAATTACACCAAGACCACATGTGTCAAGACAAAGCCCTCAAAAACCAACAGATAACTCAACTAAAAATGTAAATACAGGATCTTTGGAGACCTGTATCAAACATTCTTTGAATAAGCTGATGTCTGGGAAGTTGTGTAGTGGTTCTTTATACATGGGAAGCTAGCCAACGAAGGACCATGGAGAAGATCCAGGGCAGAGGGGTACAGGAGATAAAAAGAAGAAAAAAAAAAAAAAGAAAAAATAAAGAGGCAGCTTCAGGGATATTAGGCAACAGAAAAATTAAATTCCATGTCATATGAGGAAAAAGCCACCCTGCCACTTCCCCTCCTCTGTATGATTCCTCAATAGGTATGTGTGAGAAAGGTATGTTAAAAAGAAAATAAAAGATACCAGCAGCACGTAAAACAGCTC
This sequence comes from Numenius arquata, assembly GCF_964106895.1. Lineage (NCBI taxonomy): Eukaryota > Metazoa > Chordata > Aves > Charadriiformes > Scolopacidae > Numenius > Numenius arquata. Next base: position 20,682,122 of record NC_133581.1, read on the forward strand.
TTCCTCCTATATGACACTATTTATATTAGGATTGTGTACAACATGTACATGCCTTATTTTTGTGCGTATAATGATTTTTATGAACAGAAGCAGATTGACAGGACCTGTCTTCTGGAGGTAGATTTCTCTCAATATCCATCTACCTATCTATAGGTACCACTGCATGGCAGCTGGCACACTTATTTTTGAAGCCAACCCACAGCTCTGCTGTCCTGGCTAGGGCGCTGTGGCACCATTCTTGTAACTGCCATTATACAATCAATTTCACTGCTTTTCTAATTCCAAATGCTGCTTTTCTTTCCTTCTGTGCACGGTAAGATGGGCTCTTACACAACAGGGAACCCAACTGCTGCTACTAATCCAGTTTCAAATTACCTTATATTCATTGCCCTAAATACCTCCCATCAACCTAAGATTCTCCAACCCCAATGCACACAACCACCGAGTATCTGTATTTTTCTTTTCATTTTTAAAGGAACTATGGAAATTTTTTTGAAATAAAATCCAAGGTTTGGGTACTGCTACATGTTTAATGGAGTCCTCTGATACATTATTCACTTGACCTACTCTGGCCATCTATTTAATCAGAGTTCTGCTTGAAAACACAAAGGAACCATGATTTGGGGTGCTACTGTCTACACAAACATTGGGACAAATACACAGCTGATCAGTGTTTTACAAGTGCACACACAGTCAATAATTTGGTTGAAGGATACTATGTCTAGTTAACACAGTACAAGTTAGCTAAAAGGAAACTTTCACCCCCCGCACACATAACAAAGAGCCGTGATTTCTATTAGTGCATTTCATACCATACATGCTGATTACCAGCCTGTGCTTCATTGTTAGCAGAGATTACAGCTGGGATAAGCTGCAGCTTTTTCCTAATTGCTATTATGATGACTGAATTTTTGTTTTGTGTCAAGCATTATTCACACATTATACTCCAAAATTTGATCCCTCCATGATGCATTATTGATTCCATGCAGGCAATCATACTGCCGCCAATGTGAAGAATTAATTTGGGTTATTCTACTTGATTTGCATTGCTCCATCATAGCAGAACATAGTTCTATAGGGAAACACAAATTGAAGAGGAAGATTTAACAAAATATGGAAAATGCTGCTGTCCTTGAAAAAAGATGAGTACTAAAGAGGGGAAAACCCGAAAAAACCCCAAACCCAGCACAACACGTGTGGTCCAGAAAGAAATAAGGTCAGTCAGCCAAATTCATCTTCGTCAGAGAAAGGTTACAAAAGACCCTTATGCCTGTAATAAAGTAAACTAGCTTGCTTCAACTTATATTGCCAAAGAAAACAATTGAACACCTCTGAGAGCGACACTGCTTCAAAGCCTTTGAAACCCTGTTAGCTTCATTTGTTTTCCCAGCATAAGCAATACTCAACCACTTAGCGTGTCTTTTATCCACAGTCCAGTCAACTGCAAAGCTGATCTAGAAGATGTGTAACAGATGCTTCTCGTCTACTTCTTTTTTTAAAGTTCCACTGTGATAACAAAGAAACTCATGAGATCTCAACAGAAATAAAGCCTGGGATTTATTTTATTGTTTTCCCTGAATAAGATTATTTCACGGTTTTAGGATGCCAACTTAATTAGCACAGAATAAATTCAGAGGGGCAAGACAACTTATACCCAGGCACTGACTCCACATTGGTCAACTCTTAGCCAAAATTTGATCGAATCTGCATACAAGAGGGCACTGATAATGATGCATTTCTGCTTGGTCTTATATTTTAAAAGTGTAAAATATTTGTGAAATGTCCATTCACTTTTTTCATCATCCCAAGTGCTTCACATCCAAATGAAACAAAACCTCACATTCCATCCCAGAAACTTCAAATTCTACACACAAGAACATACCAGATATAAAACTTTAGAAATCAAACTTATAATGAGATAAAGATCTCAAAATGCCAAATGTAAAATACTATGTAGTATTTCCCCCTCACCCTTTTTTGGGAGGCAAGAAGGGGAGAGAGCAAAGAGAAATTTCAGTAGAAGACCTTGCGTAGAAGTGAGCATCCACCCACTGTTTTCAATAGTCAAGCCTTCTTTCCTAGTTATTCTCCAGTACAGCATTAATTCAGTTTTAAAATACCAGAAGACAGATAGGGGTCAGGGAACAAAAATCACATCGCTCCAACTTATTAGCATTGGGCAGCTTTCAGTACTATTCACAATACATGATTAGCACCAATCTGATGCGGGAAAGCAAGTGACTTTGAATTACAAGTTATTTTTCTCATAAATAGTTTAAAAAGCAATACATATATTCAAGTAAAATCAATGCTACTGCCAAAATGCTCAACTTCCCATTTCTCCAACCTCTTTGGCTGCCTGTGAAAGCTGTTTCCTGTTTCTCTTGTCTTGCAAATATTCATTAATTTCTTCTACTTCCAAATGACAGCTGCCTATGACTTACTTTTTTTTAACACTTAAAGAGATTCCTGAAAAAAAAAATATTTAAAAGATCAGAGAATCCATCAACACACCCATTACATGGCACACTTCATCAGTTTATAGAGATGAAATGAAACAATGAGATAATAGCTACAAATGTGCATTAAAAGTTAAGATGCGGTTCCCACTTTCAATACACAAAATGCTGCCAAGGTGGAGGTCTTCAGCAGAAGCAGCGCCATCGATGGAGGTCCATCTGGATGGCTACAGAAGTGTTCTGCTCTGCCTCAGTTTTAATCTTTGCATTCAGTGTACAAGCTATGAGGGAAGACCTAAGCCACAAAGCAGCCTTAGAAAAACCTCATTAAAAAGTTGTGATTAGACTTACCCCATTTGTCCTAGAAACTACTGGTGACTGAGCAGTTAAGTTGCACACTCTGGTAGGCAACGCGCGAAAGAAGGCACCAGGTCATTCAAACTACTAACTAACACTGTCTATTATTCTTTACATCTTAGTCATTCTTGGTAAGGACTAGTCAGCTTTAAAAAAATAAGTGTATGTGAAGTCCTAAAATAAGTCAAGCTCTCCTTCAGCTTCATTCATTAAATCACCTCCCAAATGAACTTCCACTTCTACCATTTAGAGAACAGAGTAAATTCTTAGAACAAGCCAACGTCTTTTTGACAGAGCAGCTTATTAGCTTATTGTCATTATGTTTATAGCTATGAAGAAAAGCTGCGAGAAATAGATATTAAAGGCGCACATTAAAGAGACCCAAATGACATGCAATAGAAGGGAAAGAAAATCTCAAAATTAGATTTACAATACAAGCTGTTAAAATAAACAGGCTAAAATGGATGTATTAGAGTAACAAGTAGAAATAAAAATCTAAATAGATATAAAAAAAACAAAATCAAGCTTTTTCTGCTATGTCCTTCAGCAAACAGAGCCTGGGGCAAACCCTCCTCGACTGGTTCGATGATGCCAGAGGCCAGAGAATGAAAAAAAAAAAAAAAAAGAGCAAGCATGCTTTTACCAACACAAGAGGAAAATATCAGAAGCTGAAAGCAGAACACTCCGATATGCACAGCGCGCCTCTGTTTCAAAACTATTTATTTCTACATTAGCAACACACAGAAGACACCAAGCAAAGGCTCACACAATCTCAGCCCACCTACCGTCCTCCTTGTCCAGCACCATCATCTCCGCAATCAAGAAAAGTCCGGGGACAGATGCTTCTTCTCCAGCAGCCTCCGCTCAGGGGAGAAGAGAACAAGTCTCTGGGAACACAAATGAGCTACGGTACAGCTGATCGTCCTTTAGCAGCAAGTGAGCTCTAATTACCCAGTTGTCCAGCTTTTAACCTAGATTGCACTCAGTTAGAATTACACTCAGAAATAAAGCACTTTGCAGATACAAAAGCAGTCTCACCTACTTTTGTGCCTCAGAATTGCAAGGAACTAAAACTGCAATTTAGAAAGAAGGGGGATCAGAGCTGTTTCTTTGGTTCTCACCTTCTAAATGGCTCAATTTACACAGTATAATCTATTTTAATGTAATTGCATTTGATAGCTCATAACCCTGGCTGTTGCAACTACACAGCTTTCAACCTTACAAAGAGTTTTCCCTTTGGATTTAAGCTGAATCTAAATCTAAAATTATATTGGGAGAGGGCAGAACACCTAAGCCTGCCTCCGTCTCTCAATTTGCGAGCTTCGCACACTTGCTATTGAATAAATGCGCATATTTCCCAGGGACCCCTCTCGTTCTGCTTGCCAGGCTTTCCTGGCGAGCCGCAGCCTTCCCGGCTCAGCAGCACCACCTGCAGCCCAGCCCCGGCCCCGCGGGGAGCGCCCGCCCCGGCTTCTCCTTACCGGGGACCGGGCGGCAGCGCGGCGGGGGGAAGCCCGGCCACGCAGCTCCAGAGCCTGCACCTTACATCAACGCTCTTCTCTTCGTCTTTATGAACGCGCGGGAGCCGGGGCAGGGCTGTTATTCCAGATTTGCTCCCGTAAGCGCGGGGATTCTGTCTGAAACCGGCCAGTAGCTTCTGGCAGGTCAGGGACTCGAAACTCCGCAGCGGGTGCCGGCGACCCAGGCAGGGTTCCACCAGCCCTGCTGCTCGCAGCTAGATTTCACACATCTGTTGCGACCTAAAACTTGATACTAATTTTCTGTACAAATATTTTGGGTTTGTTTTTGCACGTACGTATTAGTTTCAGGAAAGACTCTGGAGAATACAGCTCCATTTTCACTAGGTCGATATTAAAATAAATTTAACAGATCAAATGCAGTACAAACCCTTACAGGTTTGCTCCACGTTTCAGAGATGCCATCAATGCCCAAGTATAAAGTGACAAGTTTGGGGCCCGCGTCTTTTATCCTTCCTGTAGCAACCCACAATCCGTATTCAGACAAGTCATCTGTTGTCTCCGATGGCGCTCGTAAGGATTGCGGGATCAGACGCTTTACTACCAGGATCAACACTACCATTTTACTCCTCTCCGTCTTTTAATCTGACAAAACATTTCATTCCTCCTTTAATGACACTTCTTCCTCCCCTTTACAACTGATACAACGGTACTCTAAAAAGCATGATAGCGGGCTCAAGTTATATATCCTTAATACCGATTTTTAATTAGATTCCTTATCCCCAGCTGAAGTGGCTTTTCCTTCCCCTTTCATTCAGAATACTTAATCCTAACAGTTCTTGAGCATATTTGATGTTAAATGTATCATTTTATATTGAACCGTTTTCATCTAGTACTTTGAACAAGTCCTGTTTCCTAGTGACACTAGTTTGCAAGTGTTGAATATGTATTTTAGCGTAAGAGTGCAACCACCATAAATAATCATTTTATTTTAGGAAGTATGATAGGTTAAAAGGCAGGACTTTATCCCAAACATTAAAGTCTAATAGTTAAAAGCGTCAGTGCAAAAAGTAACAAAAATGCAGGCTTTCTAAATTTGAGGTATTTTAATACTTCTAACGTACTATTTGCCTCCATTAGAAAACGGCAAACTCCAAAAATCCTCCATCTTTGTGTGCATACTTTTCAACCCCATCACCTTCAAAAAAGACAAACTTACCCCCAAATATATGTTATATTTAAGCTTACACTATTTGGTAATTACAAGAAAGGCAGATTTTTGATAAAAATGAAGTTAGCCATTGTCTATCGCAGCTGACTTCTGTGGTAAAGCAAACTAGCAGACATAACGCACTTGTAAAAAATACGCAGTACAGGATCAATGTACATTTTATTCTTTTACTGCTCCAGCATATCATAGAGGCTGGATTACTCCCTTTGCAAATGCGTATTTTTAAACGCTTTATCTGCTTACTCATTTCACACACCAACAATAAAAAAAAGTTTTCTAACCCTCAACACATTTGTACAGCAATTAAAGTCAACTACAATTAACACAATCTGTTGGAATTAATCATGATACCTGATGTCAGTTTACTTTTTTTAAGCAAAAATCTGGTCTTTGCAATCAAAACATTTACGTATTTGAGAAATATCTTAACTCTCATTATCTTGAAATTTATAAATGCACTGCACGGTGCGTAGGTTGGCTTGCCCACAGCAAACTCAGCAGTGATGTACGCAGTAGAACTGACTAAAACACAAGCCTCGAAGTTTTTCACTCTCAATCGTTCTCTTTTTCCCCTCCCATCTCTCTTCTCTCACTTCCTAGCACTTGTTTCAGGGAGATATTTGCCAAAGTTCCACCGTAAAATGGTATTTTCTAATATCAAGTCATGTTGCATCAGTCAAGTTATATTATGTCACTTCAAACACACAAAATGATGTTACCTCCCTGACATAACTTGACGTGACGCCACAGCACATCAAGTCAAAAACATTATTATTGTTGTTATTTTTTCCATCTGCCCCTTCATCCTCAATGATATCTGTAAAGACCACCGGAAAGTATTTTTGCATCTCTACTACTTCTCTCGGCACCATGGACTGTGTTTGCCAAAGCAGCTTTTCCCTCGCAAAGCTGTAGAGCAGTTATTAGACTTCATGGGTGATACCAGTGTCACACTAGGGCTACCATGTGCCCCTAAGCCACTGTTACAGCCCCAACCCGGGGACTGGAACAGCGGGCAGCTGCCTCTCAGGCCATGGCCATGGCCCAGCTTGCCGAGTAGCCTTCAGGGATGCAAAAGCAAGGAGCACGTTGCAACCTCTACCTACTAGGCAGCAAGTGTCCTCCTTGCAATGCACCAGGACTACTTGGTGGGGGGGACACGTTTCTGAAACTCTGTCTTCTCCATGCAGTAATAACTACGAATACCCCTACTTCTGACAGAGACCTCAAAAGTAGAAAACTCGCAAAAAAACCCCATGTCGCAAAGCCTCTTAAAAATCAAGGGAAGAACTGGATACTATACACATTGCCAGGATTTTTAGATGGTAGAAATCAGACTGGCCTTTGGAAAAAATAAAAATAAAAATAAAAATAAAAGAGAGCCATTTACGTGAGTAAAACACCCATTTTTATTAACAAGCTCATTCAAGCTTGGTTTCAAAAGGAATTAGTTTATTTAGGAAAAGCTTCCATTTTAGTCCATTTGTAACCTATGCAGGTCCAGCATCCCCTTTTAACATTCACAGATGAGCGGGCAAGTAGAGCCCATTTGAATCAGGCAGAAAGAAACGTACAAAGGTAAAATAAACTCTTTGTAACAGGAGTTTCTTCTCTCAATCTCCCCTCCTGTCCCCAATTTCTCCAGTTCACTTTTAAAAGTGAGCCTAATTTCTCCCCGAGCATAACTGCTACAGGAGATTCCCAGGCATTACTGCAGTTTGTTGCTCTGGTCTCCACATCCCTCTCATCAGGGGTTTGTTTCCTACTTTACTCTCTTTTAAGTGCACCCTGTACTAATTTCCTCTTTACCTCTACCATTGCCACCATTATTCCCTTTTATACAGCCACTCATGAGATGTCCTGGAAGGAGGCTGTTGAGAACTATCTGGATAATCAACGGTTCCAGTTTCATTTCCTTACATCACCATCACACTGGCCCCGAGCTCCTTGTGTTTAATGAGTACATTTGTGACACTTGAAAGAACCCAAATACCCTTATTAGGAAACCCTCTTCAGATCTCAGCTTTTCCTCCCAGCTCACCTGTGCCTCTCGCTTCTGCAATGGAGGCAGAATCCTGCTGTTAGCCCGTCAATCAGATTGAAATGGATACAGGTTGGCAGGCACCCTCTGACAGACAGTCAGTGGGATTAAGACATCACCCAGTTATTGTTATTATCAGAGGGTATTAATGGAGATGTTAAGAGCCTCTCCTCCCTTTTCCTCCAACAGTTGAGCAAAATTCATGGGACTCTCACAACGCACGTCACCCCCGAAAGCGAGGTCAGAGAGGAACACGAACCGTGTTCCACACACTTACACCAGTAAGAATTTACCCTCTCTTAATTCCTCTGTCATTACTTAACCCTTTTACCTTTGTGCACAGGGCGTGCAGGATGAGAAAAGTCTTTCTACTGTTATCTTTCACTGACCAGTTAGATAAATTCAATCCCTCTTCTCCAACACGCGCTTTTGACCGGAACATTATAGACCCCATTAATAACACTACATCAGTTTACTTCAGAGGGCTTCGAGAAAGCGGAGGAAGAAAAGACTCTGGGAGAGGGATTCTCGGCCCGGAGGCATGTGACGAGTCTGCAGCAAGCTCCCTCCCCACGCACCTCTCTGGGGCAGTAAGCATTTAACCTTCTAGTTGTCAGCGCTTCGGCCCCCTCCCACACAGCCGGATCGCACAAGCCGGCCCGTGATTTCTCTTCGTGCCCCATCTGACTCCGCGGTGTCGTGGCGGGCGGGCTCTCACCTTTCTGAAGCAGAAACTCCAGATCAAATGAAAAGGGGAGGGGGGAGGGAAAAGGGGTAGAGAAACAGGGAAGAAAACAGCAAAGGAAAGCATCTCCCTCTTGCCTCTTTAGCCCGGTATCCACTTTTCCGAGTTAAAGCCCCCCGCCAGCCCGACAGAGAGACATGTTATGGCAATTTACGCAATCACGTAAGACAGCCCTGACTGCAATGGGAGCGCGGGGCGGCATTTCGGCACACCACAGCCTCGGATGCCACCGAAGTTGGCCCGGTGGTAACACACGCTAAGGCCACCAGTCCTGATGGCCGTCCCGGTGGACAGGGCTGCAGGCGTCAGGCACCTCCCCGCTATCCGCAGCGCTCGCCGGGGCCGGGACAAACCGCCGCCGGTGTCCTCAGCGCGGTCACCGCCACAGCGCGCCGCACGGAGGGACCCCGCAGCGCCCGGCCTTGAAACGGCGGCGGGGCGGCGGCAGCCCGCAGGGGAGAGCGGCTCCGCGGGGGCGGTGAGGGGGCACCGTCCCGGGATCAGTCGCTGGGCTCCGGGAGCCCTTTGTGCGGCGGCGGGTGGGGGGCTCCGCTACCCGCGGCACCGGCGGCGCGATGCGGGACAGGCCGGGCAGCAGCGCCCTGCCGCGGCGCAGCGAGCGGCGGCCCGGAGCGGGGCAGCTCCCTCCCTCCCTCCCAGTGCCCGTCCCTCCCCGCCCGCCACCTCCCGCGGCCGGGGCTCCCGGGCGGAGTTGGCGGCGGGTCTCCCGCGCACCCTCTCCCACCTACCGTCCTCCTTGTCCAGCACCATTGTCCCGGGCGCCGAGGGCGGCCGCCGCCGCTCCGGCTCCTTGGGGCGCTCCCCCTCCAGCCGCCGCCGAGCGGCTCCGGGGGAGGCGAGGCGAGGCGCCGGGCCGGGGAGCGGGGCGCTGCCGAGGCGGGGAGGCAGGGGCGCGGCCGCCCCGGCGCTGCCCCGGGACGCGAGTTTGGAGCGGGGCTGCGGCGAGCTACGTTCGCCCTGGGCGCCGGAGAGGTGGAGCGGGGCTGATGCACCAGCCGCCTCGCCCCCGACCCCGCCGCTGCAGCTCGAGTGCCAGTTTAGGTATAAAAAAGAAGAAGGTGGCGGGGGGAAGAGAAAAAAGGTAAGGGAGGAACAATATCGGGGGCTGGTTCCCCAGCTCCGTCCTTTCCCAACCTGCGCTGTCAAAAATTGTCCTAATGTAATCGCGTGTGATAGCTCACAACCTCTCCCCCCTTTGCTGTTGCTACTGCAAAAGCTTTCCAGGCTTCTAAAGTGCTTTTCTCTTGATTTCACTCTAAATCTAAAATTATATTCAAAGGAAGGGGGGGGTGGGAGGGAGGAAAGATGTGAACCTATCACTGAAAGCAAAAGCACTTGCCGCCTGCCTCTCTCGCTCGCTCCCTCTCTCTCAATTTATGTGCTTTGCACTCTCTCCTGCTGCTGAATAAATGCACACATTTCCCAGGGACCCTCAGATTCCCCTGTTAATTAAATCAATTCATTATGCTCAGATCTGATTAGCAGCCCCTTCCCCCCCTCTTTGAATCAATTATTCAATACACAAACATAATTGCCTGTGCCAGAGGTGTCTAAGTATTAGCTTATTTAACTCCAAGGACACTAATTACCCCTAGGGCAAGGGAACTTTTCTCATTAATTCTGACAAAACACAAAAGCACAGTTAAAGTGTGTGTGTATATACGTGTGTGAGAGAGAAAATGGGGGAGCGTATAGCCGCGGAAGGGAAGCATTACTCTAACGCACGTGTTACTGTATAAATAAGCTCAATTTTCTTTCTACCTTTGCATTAGATTATTCTTCACGTTTCCCTTTCGCTAAACTTGCCTTCCGCCCCCCCCTTTTTTAAAGCAAGGAACAGATCGGCGTTGCAATGGTGGCAGTTCTGCAGCGAAAGCCCTTGCAACCAAATCCAAAAAGTAAAAAGTATATAGGACTGATGGGGAGCAAAGCAGCATTTGGAAATAGCTTTGTTTACCAAAGCAGAAAACTCTGTGGCAGACAATCTTCTGTACTTTAAAAACCTGTGAAAGAAGCGGCCCTCTGAAGCAGCAGGTAAGATGATATATAATCTAGTATGTACTAGGAGCGGTTCTGAATTGTTTACCATTTGAATTAATGTCAGTGCCCACTATTAATGTACTTGCTTCCTACATTTACCATAATGGGCTTGATTTCCATTAGCTGAAGGTGGAACGCTAAAAAGAGCCGAGGCAAGACTGATGCAAACCGAGATCGACCATCATTGTAGCCTCTAAGATGCGTGACTTCTGGCTTGCACGTTACCCAAATTTTACCTCTGTGTGAACCTCCTTTAAATAAAAAAGTGTAAGAAAAAAGAAGTAGTAATTGATTCCCACAAATTAGGTTTTTACTTTCTAAAGACCTTTATTGTTCATGTCCTCAATGTGCACAGAAGTATTGAAGATTTTCTTTTTGTTTCCTTAGGCAATGCATGAGCTGATCCATTAATCCATTTGGCTTTACATATCAGGAAACTAATATTAGCTCAGCTCATCTATTAGCCTTTATTTAGGTCCCCCCATGTTGCCTTTTTTTGGACTTTTGTTCAGGCTGGTTCCCCTTGAGGGGAGACAATTTCTCATAGATTTCAGGGGATAAAATGCTGCACATCATCTCACAGGAATGGTCTCCTCCCCAGTTCCCCATCCTCACATTCACCCATGTCAAGACAGCCATGATTAAACTTGCTTGTTTGGCAACTCTGCCAATGCTAAAGCACACCTTGTACACATCACTAAAAGCCAAGGGGGAGAAACCCTCCCAAACAAGTCCTCTCCTCCTCTACCAAAAAAACCCACCTCGTAGCCAAGCTTGAGCTTGCTTGGCAACAAACTTACTGAGATACGTTCATTCTCTGCAAGCATAAATATGACTGGGAAGACAAAGTTGTGTTTCATTAGTGGAGTATTTTTTCTGTGAGTACACATATACAAGGATAAAAATGCCTTCAGCTCTGTAACACAACAGACCCTGTTAATTCTCTGGTCTTTAATTTCCACTGTATGGCACATAGTGCACCCACAGGAACTTGGTCGATCTAACTCCATGAATCTTTTTTTTTTTTTTCCTGCAAGAACACAGCAGCACTTGAAAAATACTGACCCCAGAGAACATCATGCATCGACTCATTTCTAAGTGTACTTTTGGTCCTTGAGCCCATTCCTTTTATCACTGTGGCCAACAAGACTTTTGGGTGCAAAGCGAGAATCTCAGGATCTTAGTACGCAACTCTTGAGCCTTAATTCCAAGTTTGCTACAGGGCTGATGCAGTTTTATCTAAACACACGCTTACGGAGTAGCAGGCATTTGTCTGCAGGCACTGAAGCTCAAGATCACTGTTGGGATGCCAAAGGCAGAACAGGAAGAAACTGAGGAAACAGATGTTGACTTTGGTATCGTTCTTAAGAAGTGGTGTTCACACTCGAGCTGTGAGAGATGTGGTCACTGGAGACAAGAAAGAAAGAGGTGGAGGGAGAAAGCAAGAGACAAATTTTCACATGTGCATGCATGTGAGGGAGCATCACACAAGGAGGGGAAAATAATGCAAAAGAGTACAAACCCCAAAACGTTCCATTCCCAACCACACATCCTGCGGTTTGAACAGTCTGCTTTAATCCTACAGTTATCATTATGGGGATTTTTAGGTTTACAGCTTTAATAAGATGAATGGATGAACCCCAGTGTAAAGGTCCCCACTTTAGGTAAATGACTCTTTTTACAGTGTGGTGAAGCATTGTTCTGCATGGGTTTTCAATTATATCTGTTCAGTGAGTAATTTTAGAGAAGTGAGCGAGTTTCAGTAATTTTTGAGCCTCCTTCACCCAGTAGACTGGAAATCTCATACAAAGAATTTTACCACACTTATTTTTTAGTACCTCAACACTAGAGCTAGATCACATCCACATCACTCCTTCCAAAAGCACTTACGTAGGTAATGGGCGCCATAACAAGTGACTGGGAAAACTTGACACAGATCAGTGGCAGAACTGGGAATAAGCCTCAGTTCCCGGATGCTCCACTCTCTGGAACAAGGCGCTAAAGCAGCTTGCTGCCAGAGGAGGACCAGAAAACACCGTCGCTGAGGTGCCAGTTTATCATTAACATGCACTGTTATTCATTCAGTTATGGTACCTTACACACGCCCTGTCTAGGCAGTACTGAGAAGTCGTCATGCTCGATACTGTAGAAACTACAGAAAAAAGAGTATAGCTGTGCTGTGCCCATGAAAGCTTCTGGTCTAACACTAGTTCCTGATATTCCTGGTACAGGAGGGAAGAGGCACACAGGAATAAAAACTCCTCTGTGCTGCAGTAAGGGCTACGGCTCAGGCCTCTGAGCTGCTTGCTCGCTAGCTACCCTTACTTTTCTTTTGCTAGTCTTGAACACAAGCAAGAGCAAATGAAATTTCTTAAGAACACCGTGCTGTTCTTATTAAATTGCAAAGGAAGTCTGCAATATACTTAAGTCAAGCCTTTAGCAGACCCGTGAGGTTTCATATTATCCTATGCTTGAATGAGGCAGATGACTGGAGCAAAAACCAGCTAATGACATAAAAGCATTCTTCTACTTTCAGCCTCTCTTAATTAAGGAGTTGGTTAATGTTTCAGTGTTGGGAATTATAAAGCTTCGTCAGGGAGGTTAATATGTTTTTTATTTTATCTTTCAGCTGGAGGAAAAGAAATCAAAACAAAAAAAGAAAGAGAGGTGATTAGGTCATGTGCCAGTCAATCCCACAGTGAAGCCAGTATCAGGCCATACCAAAGACCACTGCTGCACATGGTGAATTTAGCAGCTATTTCCAAAGTCAGATTTCTGAGCAGATGAGACTTTTGTCTACCAGTTTAGACATATGGGCTTTATTTCTTGAATTCACACAAATAACCAATACAATTTGCACACGTCTATACTAGATTAGCTACAAAAGATCTCTATGTTATTACCCATTTCAGAATCACTTGCACCTACCTTGCCAGTGTCAGAACAGAGTGACCACGTGCCTGACCTTATACCGCAATTCAGCAGTCCTGTAAAGGAGAAAAATCACAAGTGCTCTAAAAAGTTATGTTCACACAGAACATGGGCTGCAGTTCAAAAGACCACTTAAATACATACCTGAGATCTACAGACCTCAATTATATCTAAACTCCTGCTTGATCTACTTAACTTTTCTGCCTATACATTGTAAAAATAAATCATTTGATTCTGTTACCATGTTTTGCGTGAAATGAATGTTAAATATTTTCATAAATATAGGCCATTCTTTAAAAAAGAAAAGAGTGTTAAAAATAAAGCATTTCCTTTGATAGAAGAAAACTGGCAATGTTTCAAAAATACTACCTCTAGAGAATGAGTTCTTTACCACTGTGATACAAGGCTGGCACTTTAAGCCATTAGGCTTTACAATCTGTAATGGCATTTAGAGAAATTTACAGCTGATAAATTAGTTATTCCGAAGTTTTGCTCCTCCTCTCCATAGCACAAAGTTAAAAAGAAAAATATTTTTTTCAAAAATAAAAGTAGCAAGACCTAAATTCTTAGTCTGCTTCTTGTTTGATAAGAAGTTTAACAGGCAGATTCTGTCTCCCCACAACAGCTCAGCTGCAATGAACTCTGTGAAGTTTCTTTCTACATGAGAAACCAGCATCAGAAAGGGTTTGTGAACGGGTATAAACTGCTGGAGGACCAGGCTGGGTTTGACATTTTGCACATCACCCAGCGTCTCCCCAGTACCAATGCATCTGGGGAGAAGAGCAGGTATAAAGCAGAGGAATTTATGACCCAAGTGAATGGCTTTAAAGGAGGCCAGAGTAGGAGCTGGGACACGCTGGCTTCCCCTGGGCTCCAGGGAAAGCATACTTAGAGGAGATGCATCTTTTCCAGGAGAAGCCTCCTTTTTCTACTTCTTGAAACTTTCCCAGGCTCAAGTGAGACATGTTCTTCCACTTGTATGGTGATTCAGTTCTCAAAGGTGATATGAAATTTCAATTCATACTGAAGTTGAGCAAAAGTTCAGGAATGCACTTTTAGCCCAACCTCTCTGAGCAAGTCAACACATGGACTCTTGACTCTGCTTCCTCTTCACACAGCAGTATCTGTTCCAAATTTCCAGAGTCCTTTATAGTAAGTGGAAAAGAAGCCTTTAAAAAAACACCCCAAAATCAACTGAAAACCAACCCCAGCAATCCTCCCCCCCCCCAACCTTATGGGTAAATTCTGGTGATGGTGTTTCTATAATGTCTCTTACTTTCATTTGGATCAATAATCAACTTTTCTGTATATCCTTCTCTACTTCAAAGTTCATTGCTACTGCAGTGTTTTCTTGCAGATAGTCCTGCCTTTTAGTCCTTACCTTGGTGGGTGCAGTAGATAGACCTGAAAGAGAAATCTGACATCCACACATATGCCTCAGTTGTTCTATGGAGGAATCCAGTGAGACAGTGTCTGGTTCTGAAGTGACACATGGAGCTCTCGGGCTTGTTGCCACATCCACTGTTCTGATCAGAGCTTATTGCTCCCAGCCTGATGTCAAGCAGAGGCTAATCAAATGTGAGATGGGTGAACAGAGGCAGAGCCACAGAGCTGGCTCTTCGTAATCTGTTACTATCAGTTCTTCTTTATACTGCAGCAACACACAGGGGTCCCTGTGATGGAACCAGACCATAATACATTGTCCAAAAATCCCAATGCCTTTCTTCAAAAAGATACTTTCTTTCTTCACTGTCTTGCTGCTGAAGAGCCAAGACAGAATTGACACAGAATAGTCAGAGGTGGAAATACATTAACTGAAAAGATAAAATGCAATGTCAGGCCCACATTGCTTTGTGATGACAATATCCTAAGACTCTGCCAGTGTTCCCTGTATTTTGTGGCTCCCTCTGACTCTACTCGGCATGGGTGACATTTGCCAGGTCTTCATAGCATCATGCTAACAACCTATCGTCTGAAAATGTTGACTCTGTAAGAAAATGGCTGCTGGCTCGATAGCAGTAGGTGCACACAAAGGATATGTCATGGCTGCTGAACACACAACAGAGGAATTCCAGCTATTCCCATGTCACAAGCCAGTGAGGGTCAGTTTGCACTGGACTATGTTTTGCACATGATTTCATCAGCATCCAGTTCAGTCTGAATCTGATGGTGATTATCTTCTTGATCCATTAACATGTGAGAGAAGAAAACACATCCACAAACCAGAGATGAATATTTCACTTTTTCTTTTTTTTAAAAAGGAAACCTGTCCTGTGAAATTACAAGACTTCTTTCCCAATCCAAAGACAGAAACAAGTTCAGTGAGGGTGAAAGTTACTGAAGATCTTCTGACAAAAGCAGGCAGGTGGAGGCTCTAATGAAGGCATACACTATAGTCCATATCTTGTCAATATTACTTAATGAATAATATGTGCACTCAGATGAGAATAATATTGATTGAGGTCTGCAGGGAAAGTTCTCTAGGAAAAAATTTTATTCTAGGAGCAGAGTCCTTTTTGTAAGATTTTGATCTTTTCCTGCTGCAACCTTTCTCCTCCCCTCTCTTTGTGCTACCCAAAGCAACTGACAGCCAAAAAATGAAAAGCCTGCCCTGCATCTAATGTATCTATCAGATCCAGAAAGAAATTTATATACCGGTACTAAGAATGGCTGCACCATTCTCCTTAGCTGGTAGAGGGCACAGCAGTGTGTAATTAGGACTGGATTACTTTACTCAGAACTGGAGCAGAGAGCAGATGTCATGCATTAATATTGGCATTTGATTCCACACACTTTCTCTGCCATGTTTGCAAAAACAATTTGCCTTCCTATCTTGGATCTTGCCTTACCTTTACTCTCAGTTTGCTGTAATGCTAACAAAAAGCCACCAGTGGCAATATGAAAGTACATGTAAAAGGACAGGCCCATACAGAATGGGCAGAGTTTACGATTTAATTCCTAACATAAAATATCAAGTTATTTTCTGATTATGTTGATTAGATTAATATGGCTGGTATGTTCGACTAGATGCCAGCTCAGACACAAGGGGTCATGACATTATAATGCATTTGTTAATGTAAGCCAACAGTAAAGAAAGATACACCTTGTTCCAAATTAATGTTACCACGCACTATCTGTAGAACATACAAGAGATGCATCTCCCCTCTCAAATGTAACCAACCTTTTCCTCACCTGTTTTTCTACACAGGGGATTTCAATTTTGATTTTGCTCCAGTTCAACATTTCATATACAGAATCTTACAACAAAATTTCATGCTGTTAAAAATATTGGCCGCAATTCTGAACTGCAGCCAGCTTGCATTTGATAGCAGCTTTATGGCTGCAGCTGGGTTCTGGAGGTTTCTTAGGAGTAAAAGATGATCTGCCTTAATTTAGGAGCATCCAGAGGCTGATTACAATGGTCTATACTATAGCAGCACGGAATAACCAGAATATACTGGAGAGCATGCAGCCCAGCAGCATGATGCTGACAAAATCTAGCTTCATATATATAGATACAACCCAAAGAGAGTAACCACTGAAACTCTCCTGCAGTGGTATGTTTGGCTTTAAGAATGCACTGTTTACTTTACTGAGTGATGGAGGATACACATCAGACCCAAACCTGTAACACCAGCAACACCCATTTGCAGGTGATAACACCTGCTTGTATCATGCAGGGTTTTACCTACACAGACACTTTGGGAACAGCACCAAACTCCTCTATCCAGACCCATGTAACCCCACCTCTACTGCCTCTGTTCTCTTGTGATGCCAGCCACTGGGGAAGGGGGTGTGTGCGATTGCAATAACAGAGTCATAGCTCTGAAAGATTTTGTGCCTGTAGGCCACCAAATCCGTTTCCCATGAAAAACTGTCACTTTTTTTTTTGCCTACTCCCTCTATGCCATGGTGGTAACTCCCCTAGTCCTAAAGAAGGGCTACATGTTGGATACCTTAACAAAATTACAAATTACCTTACAAAATTAGGAAAAGCCTACTGAAATCAGATGGGAAGGTTCGCATTCTTCTGGTCCATCAGCAAATGACAGAAGTGCAAGAACCGCTACCCTAAAACAAGAAAATAACTGGACTAAAATGGTAGTGGTTGCCACGGTTCTTTTTAAGCAGGTGAGAAACTCAGTCTGAAAGCTGTAAAGATAACTATGGAAATGATATCATTCTCTCAGTGAGAGCTAGAAAAGCTTCTCTGCTTGCGGGGAGGTCAAGAAGTGAGAGCCCAGTGGATCATTTGTTGCGTTTTTAATGCTTCATGGCTCAGGGTCAGTCAGAAATCCCTATCCTAAGGTCATGGTTAGGGCAGTCTGGAAAGCAATCTTGTTTCTTTTCTGTTACCGGCAAGGCCTTGCTCAGGCTCTGCTATTTTTCTCTCTCACAGTGGATTATTAGAGCCCACTCCTCCTGCTCACCACGCTACAGTTAAATTCACCCTAGGTGCTGACATGCAGCTTCTCCAGGATCACGCTGGCCCGAAGGACCTTCCCTGGAGCAGTCCATAGTGTTGCAACGTGATGCAACAAACAGTCAGCCGAAGCGAATCCTGGGCAGCCTTCAGCGGAGAAAAATTCCTTACCGTGCCTATCAATGAGCAAGCGCGAATATTTATTTTTAGCTCCATTTTTACCTAGCATCAACGAGATAGAATGAGGAGCATGGATGGCAGCAAACTTGCCAGTTAACTAAGTAACAAGTCCTATTTCTACTGCACTAGCCCCTTGCAACTGCAGCAGCGTGGCTACACTTGACACATGGAGAAGGAGTGATAATCATCTCTCTCCTAACCTGCCTAGGAGACGGTTTGACTTAGAAAGAGCTGGAAAGCACAGTTTAGAGGGCCTGCTAATGACTACATCTATTTTAAATAGACATATTTTGACTATAGCTTCCATACCAAACAGTCACTGGAGTCAAGCAATCACTTAGAAAGTCTGAGATACAACTCTTACAATGGATTTAATAGCTAAGCCTTAAAAGAAAAAATACCACAATCCAAATAAACAGCAGAAGCACAGGCATTTAATGAACACGACTCACTGCTTAAATGTGAATTCACACTACAACACTCTTGCCAATGATCTATAATGCCTTGCATTGCTAGTTTATCAAATTTGCATAAATATACCTCAAATATTTATAAATCAATAGATATAAGCCTGCATTTAAAAGTGAATATCAAAAGTGCATTACACACAGAGTTCTTACACACTCTCTAATTAATTCAAGTAATCACATTTTGCCTTATTAAACATTATATGGATAAAATATAGCTTGCCATCAATTCTAAGTACTATAATACTGTTAGAAAGGAACACTACTGCCAAAAAATACAAGAGAGAGAATGTGCCCATAGAAGAACACTTAACTGAAATGTAGACTTAAGATCTAATGCCATGGAATGACTAACAATAATGTATATATTACTTTTAAACAAGTGACCAATTTTGGATAACTCCACTTCTTTGTCTGGTACTCCAGTTTCAGCCTAGTAAGTTATAACTGTGCAGCAAAAACACAGAGCAGCAGAAGAGCCTGTTAACTCTCTTGCACATTTAAGAAAGGTCTCCTCAGAAGCAAGGATAAGTCCTTATTTCCTTCAGCTGCTTATTTACTGGTGCTTCCTTACCCTCATTTAATTAGAACTAAAAAAACAACAGCAACAACTGTCCCTGATAGTTTTTAAAAACTCTTTCCAACTAAGAACACCTTTAGTCATCAAGAGATACAAAGAAGCACTAAGGACAGCTGAGTAGTTTGGAATAAATTTCTCAGTCAGTCCCACTTTAAAGATTTTATATACCTAAGAAGTCTAACCCTGCCTGAAAGACAGTGATTAAAGTTTTTAAAGAGTACAGAGATTTTTACATAGAGTAGTATGATGCTCAGGGCCAATTAAATGCCATCTTAAGTACTTATCTGAAGCGTTTTTTATACACTAAGAATCAGTTAAGTGGAAGGTGCCAAGTTAAACCTACATTTGAATTTTGCCGTTGCCTTAATCTCAAGAGATTATGCATCGTATTTCAAGAATGATTTCAGAAAGCTTTCAGTAGAACAGTCTCTGTTAAGTTGGCTTCTGGAGCACT